>NW_027192738.1:0-600000 GCF_949987515.2 Delphinus delphis | reverse complement strand
CTTACAAAGCAATATCACTCAGCAATGAAATCTGTGTCATCAGGCCCTTAGCAGCACAATGAGTGGATTCAGGTATGATGATTCTAACTGAAATAAGTGACACAGAAAAAGAAACATGATAAGATATCAGTAATACACGGAATGTAAACTTGGCTACACAGGAACTGAATTACAGAACAGAACAGGGTCTCAAATTTAGAAAACCAACTTATGCTTGCTTAAGGGAAAAGGTGAGTTGGGGTGCTGCATAAAACCAGAGATTGAAATGAGCACAGATAAAGTTCCTTAAGCCAAATATGGAATAGACAAGAGCTACTCCTTGCTCAACGAAATGGACTCAACACCGCATATTAAACGCCTAAGAATGTACCTGACTAGTAAGTATCTTAAAACCTAGGGATTGCTATGTCTCCGAAAGAGAATCAAGCATGTGTACAGGGGCATAAACGCAGCAGTGATAGGATTGGAGAGGTTCGGTGAGCAAATGAAGACCCTTTGAAGTCATATTGCATGGTACCCATTCCACGGGTCTCAACTCTCCAGGTGTAAGGTATTCTTCCTTCAGCTAAAACATGCATGTGGAACCCAGAGTATGATCAACCATGTGAACGGGAGACGTGTTCAAATATGTCTCAGTTTTCCTACACTGGTACTCGGGTGCAACATTGCAGACGCTTTACTAACACTCTCCCGACTTGGAGAGTCAGTCCCTTTAACCTCCTGTTTGGCCCAGTTTGCAATTTCTGCGGAAGATGAACAGGAATAGCGAGAACCAATGAGAGATGAGCTGGAGGTGTCTGGACGGGCAAATTTAACTCTCATTTCCCACCAGGAAGAGGAAATAACCAAAGGCTCAGCGTGCCGTGCCGGAACCAGATTAGGGCGTGAAGCCATCCTGCGGTGTTGCAGCCAGGTCTCAAGAAAGCGAGTTGAAGAAAGGAGCTCAGGGGCACTGTAATTCACAAACCTGCAGAGTTATAAATGACAGCTATCGTCCAAAAATAGACTGAAGTAAGGCTGCCAAGAGGACTTGAAAGCGGGGCAGAATTGCAGGAAACCGATTTCAGGAGGTAGACTGGAATTGCATTGAAAGCATAGGAAAAGAGGCAGAACGTCCACAATGATGCACTTGGCCAAAAAGGGCGTATGCGTTTTTTCCTGAATATATTCAGGAAAAAACGCATACGCCCTTTTTGGCCAACCAAGCAAACTTGCAAAGGAAATCTGCACTACAATGAAGTCTCACTTCCCCCCGGTCAAAAGGGCCATCTGAAAAAAGTGTAAAATCCAGAAAGGCAGGACAGGCCATGGAGAACTGGGAGCCTTGTTATGCTGATGGGCGGGATGTAAATTGCCAACAGACACTCGGGAGAAGTGTATGGTGTTTCCTGAAACATCTAAAAAACAAAACAACAGAGCCTAGGGCACTTCCACTTATGGTCCTATAGCTTAGGGAAATTAAAATCAAAAAGACACAGCCACCCCAAAGTTTGGGACGCCTTTGTTTACAAGAACCTCGTTTACCGTACAAGTTCAATATCACAGAAAGTGAAAAATGGATAAAGAACTTGTGGTACTTACGTACAATGCAGTATCACTCAGCAATGAAATCTATGTCATCAGGCCCGTAGCAGCATCATGAGTGGATTCAGGTACGATGATTCTAACTGAAATAAGTCACACAGAAAAAGAAACATCATAAGATATCAGTAATACACGGAATGTAAACTTGGCTACACAGGAACTGAATTACAGAACAGAACAGGTTCTCAAATTTAGAAAACCAACTTATGCTTGCTTAAGGGGAAAGGTGAGTTGGGGTGCTGCATAAAACCAGAGATTGAAATGAGCACAGATAAAGTTCCTTAAGCCAAATATGGAATAGACAAGAGCTACTCCTTGCTCAACGAAATGGACTCAACACCGCATATTAAACGCCTAAGAATGTACCTGACTAGTAAGTATCTTAAAACCTATGGATTGCTATGTCTCCGAAAGAGAATCAAGCATGTGTACAGGGGCATAAACGCAGCAGTGATAGGATTGGAGATGTTCGGTGAGCAAATGAAGACCCTTTGAAGTCATATTGCATGGTACCCATTCCACGGGTTTCAACTACCCAGGTTTTAGGTATTCTTCCTTCAGCTAAAACATGCATGTGGAACCCAGAGTATGATCAACCATGTGATCGGGAGACGTGTTCAAATATGTCTCAGTTTTCGTACCCTGGTACTCGGGTGCAACATTCCAGACGCTTTACTAACACTCTCCCGACTTGGAGAGTCAGTCCCTTTAACCTCCTGTTTGGCCCAGTTTGCAATTTCTGTGGAAGATGAACAGGAATAGCGAGAACCAATGAGAGACTAGCTGGAGGTGTCTGGATGGGCAAATTTAACTCTCATTTCCGACCAGGAAGAGGAATTAACCAAAGGCTCAGCGTGCCGTGCCAGAACCAGATTAGGGCCTGAAGACATCCTGCGGTGTTGCGGCCAGGTCACAAGAAAGTGAGTTGAAGAAAGGAGCTCAGGGGCACTGTAATTCACAAACCTGCAGAGTTATAAATGACAGCTATCGTCCAAAAATAGACTGAAGTAAGGCTGCCAAGAGGACTTGAAAGCGGGGCAGAATTGCAGGAAACCGATTTCAGGAGGTAGACTGGAATTGCATTGAAAGCATAGGAAAAGAGGCAGAACGTCCACAATGATGCACTTGGCCAAAAAGGGCGTATGCGTTTTTTCCTGAATATATTCAGGATAAAACGCATACGCCCTTTTTGGCCAACCAAGCAAGCTTGCAAAGGAAATCTGCACTACAATGAAGTCTCACTTCCCCCGGTCAAAAGGGCCATCTGAAAAAAGTGTAAAATCCAGAAAGGCAGGACAGGCCATGGAGAACTGGGAGCCTTGTTATGCTGATGGGCGGGATGTAAATTGCCAACAACCACTCGGGAGAAGTGTATGGTGTTTCCTGAAACATCTAAAAAACAAAGCAACAGAACCTAGGGCACTTCCACTTATGGTCCTATAGCTTAGGGAAATTAAAATCAAAAAGACACAGCCACCCCAAAGTTTGGGACGCCTCTGTTTACAAGAACCTCGTTTACAGTACAAGTTCAACATCGCAGAAAGTGAAAAATGGAGAAAGAAGTTGTGGTATTTACTTACAAAGCAATATCACTCAGCAATGAAATCTATGTCATCAGGCCCTTAGCATCACAATGAGTGGATTCAGGTACGATGATTCTAACTGAAATAAGTCACACAGAAATAGAAACATCATAAGATATCACTAATACACGGAATGTAAACTTGGCTACACAGGAACTGCATTCCAAAACAGAACAGGGTCTCAAATTTAGAAAACCAACTTATGCTTGCTTAAGGGGAAAGGTGAGTTGGGGTGCTGCATAAAACCAGAGATTGAAATGATCACAGATAAAGTTCCTTAAGTCAAATATGGCATAGTCAAGAGCTACTCCTTGCTCAAGGAAATGGACTCAACACCGCATATTAAACGCCTAAGAATGTACCTGACTAGTAAGTATCTTAAAACCTATGGATTGCTATGTCTCCGAAAGAGAATCAAGCATGTGTACAGGGGCATAAACGCAGCAGTGATAGGATTGGAGAGGTTCGGTGAGCAAATGAAGACCCTTTGAAGTCATATTGCATGGTACCCATTACACGGGTCTCAACTCTCCAGGTTTAAGGTATTCTTCCTTCAGCTAAAACATGCATGTGGAACCCAAGTATGATCAACCATGTGAACGGGAGACGTGTTCAAATATGTCTCAGTTTTCCTCCCCTGGTACTCGGGTGCAACATTCCAGACGCTTTACTAACACTCTCCCCACTTGGAGAGTCAGCGCCTTTAACCTCCTGTTTGGCCCAGTTTGCAATTTCTGCGGAAGATGAACAGGAATAGCGAGAACCAATGAGAGGCTAGCTGGAGGTGTCTGGACGGGCAAATTTAACTCTCATTTCCCACCAGGAAGAGGAAATAACCAAAGGCTCAGCGTGCCGTACCGGAACCAGATTAGGGCCTGAAGCCATCCTGCGGTGTTGCGGCCAGCTCAAAAGAAAGCGAGTTGAAGAAAGGAGCTCAGGGGCACTGTAATTCACAAACCTGCAGAGTTATAAATGACAGCTATCGTCCAAAAATAGACTGAAGTAAGGCTGCCAAGAGGACGTGAATGCGGGGCAGAATTGCAGGAAACCGATTTCAGGAGGTAGACTGGAATTGCATTGAAAGCATAGGAAAAGAGGCAGAACGTCCACAATGATGCACTTGGCCAAAAAGGGCGTATGCGTTTTTTCCTGAATATATTCAGGAAAAAACGCATACGCCCTTTTTGGCCAACCAAGCAAGCTTGCAAAGGAAATCTGCACTACAATGAAGTCTCACTTCCCCCCGGTCAAAAGGGCCATCTGAAAAAAGTGTAAAATCCAGAAAGACAACAGGCCATTGAAAACTGGGAGCCTTGTTTTGCTGAGGGGCGGGATGTAAATTGCCAACAGACACTCGGGAGAAGTGTATGGTGTTTCCTGAAACATCTAAAAAACAAAGCAACAGAGCCTAGGGCACTTCCACTTATGGTCCTATAGCTTAGGGAAATTAAAATCAAAAAGACACAGCCACCCCAAAGTTTGGAACGGCTCTGTTTACAAGAACCCCGTTTACAGTACAAGTTCAACATCGCAGAAAGTGAAAAATGGATAAAGAACTTGTGGTACTTACGTACAATGCAGTATCACTCAGCAATGAAATCTATGTCATCAGGCCCGTAGCAGCATAATGAGTGGATTCAGGTACGATGATTCTAACTGAAATAAGTCACACAGAAAAATAAACATCATAAGATATCAGTAATACACGGAATGTAAACTTGGCTACACAGGAACTGAATTACAGAACAGAACAGGGTCTCAAATTTAGAAAACCAACTTATGCTTGCTTAAGGGGAAAGGTGAGTTGGGGTGCTGCATAAAACCAGAGATTGAAATGAGCACAGATAAAGTTCCTTAAGCCAAATATGGAATAGACAAGAGCTACTCCTTGCTCAACGAAATGGACTCAACACCGCATATTAAACGCCTAAGAATGTACCTGACTAGTAAGTATCTTAAAACCTATGGATTGCTATGTCTCCGAAAGAGAATCAAGCGTGTGTACAGGGGCATAAACGCAGCAGTGATAGGATTGGAGAGGTTCGGTGAGCAAATGAAGACCCTTTGAAGTCATATTGCATGGTACCCATTCCACGGGTTTCACCTACCCAGGTTTAAGGTATTCTTCCTTCAGCTAAAACATGCATGTGGAACCTAGAGTATGATCAACCATGTGATCGGGAGACGTGTTCAAATATGTCTCAGTTTTCGTACCCTGGTACTCGGGTGCAACATTCCAGACGCTTTACTAACACTCTCCCGACTTGGAGAGTCAGTCCCTTTAACCTCCTGTTTGGCCCAGTTTGCAATTTCTGTGGAAGATGAACAGGAATAGCGAGAACCAATGAAAGACTAGCTGGAGGTGTCTGGATGGGCAAATTTAACTCTCATTTCCCACCAGGAAGAGGAATTAACCAAAGGCTCAGCGTGCCGTGCCAGAACCAGATTAGGGCCTGAAGACATCCTGCGGTGTTGCGGCCAGGTCACAAGAAAGCGAGTTGAAGAAAGGAGCTCAGGGGCACTGTAATTCACAAACCTGCAGAGTTATAAATGACAGCTATCGTCCAAAAATAGACTGAAGTAAGGCTGCCAAGAGGACTTGAAAGCGGGGCAGAATTGCAGGAAACCTATTTCAGGAGGTAGACTGGAATTGCATTGAAAACATAGGAAAAGAGGCAGAACGTCCACAATGATGCACTTGGCCAAAAAGGGCGTATGCGTTTTTTCCTGAATATATTCAGGAAAAAACGCATACGCCCTTTTTGGCCAACCAAGCAAGCTTGCAAAGGAAATCTGCACTACAATGAAGTCTCACTTCCCCCCGGTCAAAAGGGCCATCTGAAAAAAGTGTAAAATCCAGAAAGGCAGGACAGGCCATGGAGAACTGGGAGCCTTGTTATGCTGATGGGCGGGATGTAAATTGCCAACAGACACTGGGGAGAAGTGTATGGTGTTTCCTGAAACATATAAAAAACAAAGCAACAGAGCCTAGGGCACTTCCACTTATGGTCCTATAGCTTAGGGAAATTAAAATCAAAAAGACACAGCCACCCCAAATTTGGGACGCCTCCGTTTACAAGAACCTCATTTACCGTACAAGTTCAATATCACAGAAAGTGAAAAATGGATAAAGAACTTGTGGTACTTACGTACAATGCAGTATCACTCAGCAATGAAATCTATCTCATCAGGCCCGTAGCAGCATAATGAGTGGATTCAGGTACGATGATTCTAACTGAAATAAGTCACACAGAAAAAGAAACATCATAAGATATCAGTAATACACGGAATGTAAACTTGGCTACACAGGAACTGAATTACAGAACAGAACAGGGTCTCAAATTTAGAAAACCAACTTATGCTTGCTTAAGGGGAAAGGTGAGTTGGGGTGCTGCATAAAACCAGAGATTGAAATGAGCACAGATAAAGTTCCTTAAGCCAAATATGGAATAGACAAGAGCTACTCCTTGCTCAACGAAATGGACTCAACACCGCATATTAAACGCCTAAGAATGTACCTGACTAGTAAGTATCTTAAAACCTATGGATTGCTATGTCTCCGAAAGAGAATCAAGCATGTGTACAGGGGCATAAACGCAGCAGTGATAGGATTGGAGAGGTTCGGTGAGCAAATGAAGACCCTTTGAAGTCTTATTGCATGGTACCCATTCCGCGGGTTTCAACTACCCAGGTTTTAGGTATTCTTCCTTCAGCTAAAACATGCATGTGGAACCCAGAGTATGATCAACCATGTGATCGGGAGACGTGTTCAAATATGTCTCAGTTTTCCTCCCCTGGTACTCGGGTACAACATTCCAGACGCTTTACTAACACTCTCCCCACTTGGAGAGTCAGTCCCTTTAACCTCCTGTTTGGCCCAGTTTGCAATTTCTGCGGAAGATGAACAGGAATAGCGAGAACCAATGAGAGGCTAGCTGGAGGTGTCTGGACGGGCAAATTTAACTCTCATTTCCCACCAGGAAGAGGAAATAACCAAAGGCTCAGCGTGCCGTGCCGGAACCAGATTAGGGCCTGAAGCCATGCTGCGGTGTTGCGGCCAGGTCACAAGAAAGCGAGTTGAAGAAAGGAGCTCAGGGGCACTGTAATTCACAAACCTGCAGAGTTATAAATGACAGCTATCGTCCAAAAATAGACTGAAGTAAGGCTGCCAAGAGGACTTGAAAGCGGGGCAGAATTGCAGGAAACCGATTTCAGGAGGTAGACTGGAATTGCATTGAAAGCATAGGAAAAGAGGCAGAACGTCCACAATGATGCACTTGGCCAAAAAGGGCGTATGCGTTTTTTCCTGAATATATTCAGGAAAAAACGCATACGCCCTTTTTGGCCAACCAAGCAAGCTTGCAAAGGAAATCTGCACTACAATGAAGTCTCACTTCCCCCCGGTCAAAAGGGCCATCTGAAAAAAGTGTAAAATCCAGAAAGGCAGGACAGGCCATGGAGAACTGGGAGCCTTGTTATGCTGATGGGCGGGATGTAAATTGCCAACAACCACTCGGGAGAAGTGTATGGTGTTTCCTGAAACATCTAAAAAACAAAGCAACAGAACCTAGGGCACTTCCACTTATGGTCCTATAGCTTAGGGAAATTAAAATCAAAAAGACACAGCCACCCCAAAGTTTGGAACGGCTCTGTTTACAAGAACCTCGTTTACAATACAAGTTCAACATCGCAGAAAGTGAAAAATGGGTAAAGAAGTTGTGGTATTTACTTACAAAGCAATATCACTCAGCAATGAAATCTGTGTCATCAGGCCCTTAGCAGCACAATGAGTGGATTCAGGTATGATGATTCTAACTGAAATAAGTCACACAGAAAAAGAAACATCATAAGATATCAGTAATACACAGAATGTAAACTTGGCTACACAGGAACTGAATTACAGAACAGAACAGAGTCTCAAATTTAGAAAACCAACTTATGCTTGCTTAAGGGTAAAGGTGAGTTGGGGTGCTGCATAAAACCAGAGATTGAAATGAGCACAGATAAAGTTCATTAAGCCAAATATGGAATAGACAAGAGCTACTCCTTGCTCAACGAAATGAACTCAACACCCCATATTAAACACCTAAGAATGTACCTGACTAGTAAGTATCTTAAAACCTATGGATTGCTATGTCTCCGAAAGAGAATCAAGCATGTGTACAGGGGCATAAACGCAGCAGTGATAGGATTGGAGAGGTTCGTGAGCAAATGAAGACCCTTTGAAGTCATATTGCATGGTATCCATTCCACGGGTTTCAACTACCCAGGTTTTAGGTATTCTTCCTTCAGCTAAAACATGCATGTGGAACCTAGAGTATGATCAACCATGTGATCGGGAGACGTGTTCAAATATGTCCCAGTTTTCGTACCCTGGTACTCAGGTGCAATATTCCAGACGCTTTACTAACACTCTCCCCACTTGGAGAGTCAGTCCCTTTAACCTCCTGTTTGGCCCAGTTTGCAATTTCTGCGGAAGATGAACAGGAATAGCGAGAACCAATGAGAGGCTAGCTGGAGGTGTCTGGACGGGCAAATTTAACTCTCATTTCCCACCAGGAAGAGGAATTAACCAAAGGCTCAGCATGCCGGGCCGGAACCAGATTAGGGCCTGAAGCCATCCTGCGGTGTTGCGGCCAGGTCACAAGAAATCGAGTTGAAGAAAGGAGCTCAGGGGCACTGTAATTCACAAACCTGCAGAGTTATAAATGACAGCTATCGTCCAAAATTAGACTGAAGTAAGGCTGCCAAGAGGACTTGAAAGCGGGGCAGAATTGCAGGAAACCGATTTCAGGAGGTAGACTGGAATTGCATTGAAAGCATAGGAAAAGAGGCAGAACGTCCACAATGATGCACTTGGCCAAAAAGGGCGTATGCGTTTTTTCCTGAATATATTCAGGAAAAAACGCATACGCCCTTTTTGGCCAACCAAGCAAGCTTGCAAAGGAAATCTGCACTACAATGAAGTCTCACTTCCCCCCGGTCAAAAGGGCCATCTGAAAAAAGTGTAAAATCCAGAAAGGCAGGACAGGCCATGGAGAACTGGGAGCCTTGTTATGCTGATGGGCGGGATGTAAATTGCCAACAACCACTCGGGAGAAGTGTATGGTGTTTCCTGAAACATCTAAAAAACAAAGCAACAGAACCTAGGGCACTTCCACTTATGGTCCTATAGCTTAGGGAAATTAAAATCAAAAAGACACAGCCACCCCAAAGTTTGGAACGGCTCTGTTTACAAGAACCTCGTTTACAATACAAGTTCAACATCTCAGAAAGTGAAAAATGGGTAAAGAAGTTGTGGTATTTACTTACAAAGCAATATCACTCAGCAATGAAATCTGTGTCATCAGGCCCTTAGCAGCACAATGAGTGGATTCAGGTATGATGATTCTAACTGAAATAAGTCACACAGAAAAAGAAACATCATAAGATATCAGTAATACACAGAATGTAAACTTGGCTACACAGGAACTGAATTACAGAACAGAACAGAGTCTCAAATTTAGAAAACCAACTTATGCTTGCTTAAGGGTAAAGGTGAGTTGGGGTGCTGCATAAAACCAGAGATTGAAATGAGCACAGATAAAGTTCATTAAGCCAAATATGGAATAGACAAGAGCTACTCCTTGCTCAACGAAATGAACTCAACACCCCATATTAAACACCTAAGAATGTACCTGACTAGTAAGTATCTTAAAACCTATGGATTGCTATGTCTCCGAAAGAGAATCAAGCATGTGTACAGGGGCATAAACGCAGCAGTGATAGGATTGGAGAGGTTCGTGAGCAAATGAAGACCCTTTGAAGTCATATTGCATGGTATCCATTCCACGGGTTTCAACTACCCAGGTTTTAGGTATTCTTCCTTCAGCTAAAACATGCATGTGGAACCTAGAGTATGATCAACCATGTGATCGGGAGACGTGTTCAAATATGTCCCAGTTTTCGTACCCTGGTACTCAGGTGCAATATTCCAGACGCTTTACTAACACTCTCCCCACTTGGAGAGTCAGTCCCTTTAACCTCCTGTTTGGCCCAGTTTGCAATTTCTGCGGAAGATGAACAGGAATAGCGAGAACCAATGAGAGGCTAGCTGGAGGTGTCTGGACGGGCAAATTTAACTCTCATTTCCCACCAGGAAGAGGAATTAACCAAAGGCTCAGCATGCCGGGCCGGAACCAGATTAGGGCCTGAAGCCATCCTGCGGTGTTGCGGCCAGGTCACAAGAAATCGAGTTGAAGAAAGGAGCTCAGGGGCACTGTAATTCACAAACCTGCAGAGTTATAAATGACAGCTATCGTCCAAAAATAGACTGAAGTAAGGCTGCCAAGAGGACTTGAAAGCGGGGCAGAATTGCAGGAAACCGATTTCAGGAGGTAGACTGGAATTGCATTGAAAGCATAGGAAAAGAGGCAGAACGTCCACAATGATGCACTTGGCCAAAAAGGGCATATGCGTTTTTCCCTGAATATATTCAGGAAAAAACGCATACGCCCTTTTTGGCCAACCAAGCAAGCTTGCAAAGGAAATCTGCACTACAATGAAGTCTCACTTCCCCCCGGTCAAAAGGGCCATCTGAAAAAAGTGTAAAATCCAGAAAGGCAGGACAGGCCATGGAGAACTGGGAGCCTTGTTATGCTGATGGGCGTGATGTAAATTGCCAACAACCACTCGGGAGAAGTGTATGGTGTTTCCTGAAACATCTAAAAAACAAAGCAACAGAACCTAGGGCACTTCCACTTATGGTCCTATAGCTTAGGGAAATTAAAATCAAAAAGACACAGCCACCCCAAAGTTTGGAACGGCTCTGTTTACAAGAACCTCGTTTACAATACAAGTTCAACATCTCAGAAAGTGAAAAATGGATAAAGAAGTTGTGGTATTTACTTACAAAGCAATATCACTCAGCAATGAAATCTGTGTCATCAGGCCCTTGGCAGCACAATGAGTGGATTCAGGTATGATGATTCTAACTGAAATAAGTCACACAGAAAAAGAAACATCATAAGATATCAGTAATACACAGAATGTAAACTTGGCTACACAGGAACTGAATTACAGAACAGAACAGAGTCTCAAATTTAGAAAACCAACTTATGCTTGCTTAAGGGTAAAGGTGAGTTGGGGTGCTGCATAAAACCAGAGATTGAAATGAGCACAGATAAAGTTCATTAAGCCAAATATGGAATAGACAAGAGCTACTCCTTGCTCAACGAAATGAACTCAACACCCCATATTAAACACCTAAGAATGTACCTGACTAGTAAGTATCTTAAAACCTATGGATTGCTATGTCTCCGAAAGAGAATCAAGCATGTGTACAGGGGCATAAACGCAGCAGTGATAGGATTGGAGAGGTTCGTGAGCAAATGAAGACCCTTTGAAGTCATATTGCATGGTATCCATTCCACGGGTTTCAACTACCCAGGTTTTAGGTATTCTTCCTTCAGCTAAAACATGCATGTGGAACCTAGAGTATGATCAACCATGTGATCGGGAGACGTGTTCAAATATGTCCCAGTTTTCGTACCCTGGTACTCAGGTGCAATATTCCAGACGCTTTACTAACACTCTCCCCACTTGGAGAGTCAGTCCCTTTAACCTCCTGTTTGGCCCAGTTTGCAATTTCTGCGGAAGATGAACAGGAATAGCGAGAACCAATGAGAGGCTAGCTGGAGGTGTCTGGACGGGCAAATTTAACTCTCATTTCCCACCAGGAAGAGGAATTAACCAAAGGCTCAGCATGCCGGGCCGGAACCAGATTAGGGCCTGAAGCCATCCTGCGGTGTTGCGGCCAGGTCACAAGAAATCGAGTTGAAGAAAGGAGCTCAGGGGCACTGTAATTCACAAACCTGCAGAGTTATAAATGACAGCTATCGTCCAAAAATAGACTGAAGTAAGGCTGCCAAGAGGACTTGAAAGCGGGGCAGAATTGCAGGAAACCGATTTCAGGAGGTAGACTGGAATTGCATTGAAAGCATAGGAAAAGAGGCAGAACGTCCACAATGATGCACTTGGCCAAAAAGGGCATATGCGTTTTTCCCTGAATATATTCAGGAAAAAACGCATACGCCCTTTTTGGCCAACCAAGCAAGCTTGCAAAGGAAATCTGCACTACAATGAAGTCTCACTTCCCCCCGGTCAAAAGGGCCATCTGAAAAAAGTGTAAAATCCAGAAAGGCAGGACAGGCCATGGAGAACTGGGAGCCTTGTTATGCTGATGGGCGTGATGTAAATTGCCAACAACCACTCGGGAGAAGTGTATGGTGTTTCCTGAAACATCTAAAAAACAAAGCAACAGAACCTAGGGCACTTCCACTTATGGTCCTATAGCTTAGGGAAATTAAAATCAAAAAGACACAGCCACCCCAAAGTTTGGAACGGCTCTGTTTACAAGAACCTCGTTTACAATACAAGTTCAACATCTCAGAAAGTGAAAAATGGATAAAGAAGTTGTGGTATTTACTTACAAAGCAATATCACTCAGCAATGAAATCTGTGTCATCAGGCCCTTGGCAGCACAATGAGTGGATTCAGGTATGATGATTCTAACTGAAATAAGTCACACAGAAAAAGAAACATCATAAGATATCAGTAATACACAGAATGTAAACTTGGCTACACAGGAACTGAATTACAGAACAGAACAGAGTCTCAAATTTAGAAAACCAACTTATGCTTGCTTAAGGGTAAAGGTGAGTTGGGGTGCTGCATAAAACCAGAGATTGAAATGAGCACAGATAAAGTTCATTAAGCCAAATATGGAATAGACAAGAGCTACTCCTTGCTCAACGAAATGAACTCAACACCCCATATTAAACACCTAAGAATGTACCTGACTAGTAAGTATCTTAAAACCTATGGATTGCTATGTCTCCGAAAGAGAATCAAGCATGTGTACAGGGGCATAAACGCAGCAGTGATAGGATTGGAGAGGTTCGTGAGCAAATGAAGACCCTTTGAAGTCATATTGCATGGTATCCATTCCACGGGTTTCAACTACCCAGGTTTTAGGTATTCTTCCTTCAGCTAAAACATGCATGTGGAACCTAGAGTATGATCAACCATGTGATCGGGAGACGTGTTCAAATATGTCCCAGTTTTCGTACACTGGTACTCAGGTGCAATATTCCAGACGCTTTACTAACACTCTCCCGACTTGGAGAGTCAGTCCCTTTAACCTCCTGTTTGGCCCAGTTTGCAATTTCTGCGGAAGATGAACAGGAATAGGGAGAACCAATGAGAGGCTAGCTGGAGGTGTCTGGACGGGCAAATTTAACTCTCATTTCCCACCAGGAAGAGGAATTAACCAAAGGCTCAGCATGCCGGGCCGGAACCAGATTAGGGCCTGAAGCCATCCTGCGGTGTTGCGGCCAGGTCACAAGAAATCGAGTTGAAGAAAGGAGCTCAGGGGCACTGTAATTCACAAACCTGCAGAGTTATAAATGACAGCTATCGTCCAAAAATAGACTGAAGTAAGGCTGCCAAGAGGACTTGAAAGCGGGGCAGAATTGCAGGAAACCGATTTCAGGAGGTAGACTGGAATTGCATTGAAAGCATAGGAAAAGAGGCAGAACGTCCACAATGATGCACTTGGCCAAAAAGGGCATATGCGTTTTTCCCTGAATATATTCAGAAAAAAACGCATACGCCCTTTTTGGCCAACCAAGCAAGCTTGCAAAGGAAATCTGCACTACAATGAAGTCTCACTTCCCCCCGGTCAAAAGGGCCATCTGAAAAAAGTGTAAAATCCAGAAAGGCAGGACAGGCCATGGAGAACTGGGAGCCTTGTTATGCTGATGGGCGTGATGTAAATTGCCAACAACCACTCGGGAGAAGTGTATGGTGTTTCCTGAAACATCTAAAAAACAAAGCAACAGAACCTAGGGCACTTCCACTTATGGTCCTATAGCTTAGGGAAATTAAAATCAAAAAGACACAGCCACCCCAAAGTTTGGAACGGCTCTGTTTACAAGAACCTCGTTTACAATACAAGTTCAACATCGCAGAAAGTGAAAAATGGGTAAAGAAGTTGTGGTATTTACTTACAAAGCAATATCACTCAGCAATGAAATCTGTGTCATCAGGCCCTTAGCAGCACAATGAGTGGATTCAGGTATGATGATTCTAACTGAAATAAGTCACACAGAAAAAGAAACATCATAAGATATCAGTAATACACAGAATGTAAACTTGGCTACACAGGAACTGAATTACAGAACAGAACAGAGTCTCAAATTTAGAAAATCAACTTATGCTTGCTTAAGGGTAAAGGTGAGTTGGGGTGCTGCATAAAACCAGAGATTGAAATGAGCACAGATAAAGTTCCTTAAGCCAAATATGGAATAGACAAGAGCTACTCCTTGCTCAACGAAATGAACTCAACACCCCATATTAAACACCTAAGAATGTACCTGACTAGTAAGTATCTTAAAACCTATGGATTGCTATGTCTCCGAAAGAGAATCAAGCATGTGTACAGGGGCATAAACGCAGCAGTGATAGGATTGGAGAGGTTCGTGAGCAAATGAAGACCCTTTGAAGTCATATTGCATGGTATCCATTCCACGGGTTTCAACTACCCAGGTTTTAGGTATTCTTCCTTCAGCTAAAACATGCATGTGGAACCTAGAGTATGATCAACCATGTGATCGGGAGACGTGTTCAAATATGTCCCAGTTTTCCTCCCCTGGTACTCAGGTGCAATATTCCAGACGCTTTACTAACACTCTCCCCAGTTGGAGAGTCAGTCCCTTTAACCTCCTGTTTGGCCCAGTTTGCAATTTCTGCGGAAGATGAACAGGAATAGCGAGAACCAATGAGAGGCTAGCTGGAGGTGTCTGGACGGGCAAATTTAACTCTCATTTCCCACCAGGAAGAGGAATTAACCAAAGGCTCAGCATGCCGGGCCGGAACCAGATTAGGGCCTGAAGCCATCCTGCGGTGTTGCGGCCAGGTCACAAGAAATCGAGTTGAAGAAAGGAGCTCAGGGGCACTGTAATTCACAAACCTGCAGAGTTATAAATGACAGCTATCGTCCAAAAATAGACTGAAGTAAGGCTGCCAAGAGGACTTGAAAGCGGGGCAGAATTGCAGGAAACCGATTTCAGGAGGTAGACTGGAATTGCATTGAAAGCATAGGAAAAGAGGCAGAACGTCCACAATGATGCACTTGGCCAAAAAGGGCGTATGCGTTTTTTCCTGAATATATTCAGGAAAAAACGCATACGCCCTTTTTGGCCAACCAAGCAAGCTTGCAAAGGAAATCTGCACTACAATGAAGTCTCACTTCCCCCCGGTCAAAAGGGCCATCTGAAAAAAGTGTAAAATCCAGAAAGGCAGGACAGGCCATGGAGAACTGGGAGCCTTGTTATGCTGATGGGCGGGATGTAAATTGCCAACAACCACTCGGGAGAAGTGTATGGTGTTTCCTGAAACATCTAAAAAACAAAGCAACAGAGCCTAGGGCACTTCCACTTATGGTCCTATAGCTTAGGGAAATTAAAATAAAAAAGACACAGCCACCCCAAATTTGGGACGCGTCCGTTTACAAGAACCTCGTTTACCGTACAAGTTCAATATCACAGAAAGTGAAAAATGGATAAAGAACTTGTGGTACTTACGTACAATGCAGTATCACTCAGCAATGAAATCTATGTCATCAGGCCCGTAGCAGCATCATGAGTGGATTCAGGTACGATGATTCTAACTGAAATAAGTCACACAGAAAAAGAAACATCATAAGATATCACTAATACACGGAATGTAAACTTGGCTACACAGGAACTGAATTACAGAACAGAACAGGTTCTCAAATTTAGAAAACCAACTTATGCTTGCTAAAGGGGAAAGGTGAGTTGGGGTGCTGCATAAAACCAGAGATTGAAATGAGCACAGATAAAGTTCCTTAAGCCAAATATGGAATAGACAAGAGCTACTCCTTGCTCAACGAAATGAACTCAACACCCCATATTAAACACCTAAGAATGTACCTGACTAGTAAGTATCTTAAAACCTATGGATTGCTATGTCTCCGAAAGAGAATCAAGCATGTGTACAGGGGCATAAACGCAGCAGTGATAGGATTGGAGAGGTTCGGTGAGCAAATGAAGACCCTTTGAAGTCATATTGCATGGTACCCATTACACGGGTCTTAACTCTCCAGGTTTAAGGTATTCTTCCTTCAGCTAAAACATGCATGTGGAACCCAAGTATGATCAACCATGTGAACGGGAGACGTGTTCAAATATGTCTCAGTTTTCCTCCCCTGGTACTCGGGTGCAACATTCCAGACGCTTTACTAACACTCTCCCCACTTGGAGAGTCAGCGCCTTTAACCTCCTGTTTGGCCCAGTTTGCAATTTCTGCAGAAGATGAACAGGAATAGCGAGAACCAATGAGAGACTAGCTGGAGGTGTCTGGACGGGCAAATTTAACTCTCATTTCCCACCAGGAAGAGGAAATAACCAAAGGCTCAGCGTGCCGTGCCGGAACCAGATTAGGGCCTGAAGCCATCCTGCGGTGTTGTGGACAGGTCACAAGAAAGCGAGTTGAAGAAAGGAGCTCAGGGGCCCTGTAATTCACAAACCTGCAGAGTTATAAATGACAGCTATCGTCCAAAAATAGACTGAAGTAAGGCTGCCAAGAGGACTTGAATGCAGGGCAGAATTGCAGGAAACCGATTTCAGGAGGTAGACTGGAATTGCATTGAAAGCTTAAGAAAAGAGGCCTAAGGTCCTCAATGATGCACTTGGCCAAAAAGGGCGTATGCGTTTTTTCCTGAATATATTCAGGAAAAAACGCAATCGCCCTTTTTGGCCAACCAAGCAAGCTTGCAAAGGAAATCTGCACTACAATGAAGTCTCACTTCCCCCCGGTCAAAAGGGCCCTCTGAAAAAAGTGTAAAATCCAGAAAGGCAGGACAGGCCATGGAGAACTGGGAGCCTTGTTATGCTGATGGGCGGGATGTAAATTGCCAACAACCACTCGGGAGAAGTGTATGGTGTTTCCTGAAACATCTAAAAAACAAAGCAACAGAACCTAGGGCACTTCCACTTATGGTCCTATAGCTTAGGGAAATTAAAATCAAAAAGACACAGCCACCCCAAAGTTTGGAACGGCTCTGTTTACAAGAACCTCGTTTACAGTACAAGTTCAACATCGTAGAAAGTGAAAAATGGATAAAGAAGTTGTGGTATTTACTTACAAAGCAATATCACTCAGCAATGAAATCTGTGTCATCAGGCCCTTAGCAGCACAATGAGTGGATTCAGGTATGATGATTCTAACTGAAATAAGTCACACAGAAAAAGAAACATCATAAGATATCAGTAATACACGGAATGTAAACTTGGCTACACAGGAACTGAATTACAGAACAGAACAGGGTCTCAAATTTAGAAAACCAACTTATGCTTGCTTCAGGGGAAAGGTGAGTTGGGGTGCTGCATAAAACCAGAGATTGAAATGAGCACAGATAAAGTTCTTTAAGCCAAATATGGAATAGACAAGAGCTACTCCTTGCTCAACGAAATGGACTCAACACCGCATATTAAACGCCTAAGAATGTACCTGAGTAGTAAGTATCTTAAAACCTATGGATTGCTATGTCTCCGAAAGAGAATCAAGCATGTGTACAGGGGCATAAACGCAGCAGTGATAGGATTGGAGAGGTTCGGTGAGCAAATGAAGACCCTTTGAAGTCATATTGCATGGTACCCATTCCACGGGTTTCAACTACGCAGGTTTTAGGTATTCTTCCTTCAGCTAAAACATGCATGTGGAACCCAAGTATGATCAACCAGGTGAACGGGAGATGTGTTCAAATATGTCTCAGTTTTCCTCCCCTGGTACTCGGGTGCAACATTCCAGACGCTTAACTAACACTCTCCCCACTTGGAGAGTCAGCGCCTTTAACCTCCTGTTTGGCCCAGTTTGCAATTTCTGCGGAAGATGAACAGGAATAGCGAGAACCAATGAGAGGCTAGCTGGAGGTGTCTGGACGGGCAAATTTAACTCTCATTTCCCACCAGGAAGAGGAATTAACCAAAGGCTCAGCATGCCGGGCCGGAACCAGATTAGGGCCTGAAGCCATCCTGCGGTGTTGCGGCCAGGTCACAAGAAAGCGAGTTGAAGAAAGGAGCTCAGGGGCACTGTAATTCACAAACCTGCAGAGTTATAAATGACAGCTATCGTCCAAAAATAGACTGAAGTAAGGCTGCCAAGAGGACTTGAAAGCGGGGCAGAATTGCAGGAAACCGATTTCAGGAGGTAGACTGGAATTGCATTGAAAGCATAGGAAAAGAGGCAGAACGTCCACAATGATGCACTTGGCCAAAAAGGGCGTATGCGTTTTTTCCTGAATATATTCAGGAAAAAACGCATACGCCCTTTTTGGCCAACCAAGCAAGCTTGCAAAGGAAATCTGCACTACAATGAAGTCTCACTTCCCCCCGGTCAAAAGGGCCATCTGAAAAAAGTGTAAAATCCAGAAAGGCAGGACAGGCCATGGAGAACTGGGAGCCTTGTTATGCTGATGGGCGGGATGTAAATTGCCAACAACCACTCGGGAGAAGTGTATGGTGTTTCCTGAAACATCTAAAAAACAAAGCAACAGAACCTAGGGCACTTCCACTTATGGTCCTATAGCTTAGGGAAATTAAAATCAAAAAGACACAGCCACCCCAAAGTTTGGGACGCCTCTGTTTACAAGAACCTCGTTTACCGTACAAGTTCAATATCACAGAAAGTGAAAAATGGATAAAGAACTTGTGGTACTTACGTACAATGCAGTATCACTCAGCAATGAAATCTATGTCATCAGGCCCGTAGCAGCATAATGAGTGGATTCAGGTACGATGATTCTAACTGAAATAAGTCACACAGAAAAAGAAACATCATAAGATATCACTAATACACGGAATGTAAACTTGGCTACACAGGAACTGCATTCCAAAACAGAACAGGGTCTCAAATTTAGAAAACCAACTTATGCTTGCTTAAGGGGAAAGGTGAGTTGTGGTGCTGCATAAAACTAGAGATTGAAATGAGCACAGATAAAGTTCCTTAAGCCAAATATGGAATAGACAAGAGCTACTCCTTGCTCAACGAAATGGACTCAACACCCCATATTAAACGCCTAAGAATGTACCTGACTGGTAAGTATCTTAAAACCTATGGATTGCTATGTCTCCAAAAGAGAATCAAGCGTGTGTACAGGGGCATAAACGCAGCAGTGATAGGATTGGAGAGGTTCGGTGAGCAAATGAAGACCCTTTGAAGTCATATTGCATGGTACCCATTACACGGGTTTCAACTACCCAGGTTTAAGGTATTCTTCCTTCAGCTAAAACATGCATGTGGAACCTAGAGTATGATCAACCATGTGATCGGGAGACGTGTTCAAATATGTCTCAGTTTTCGTACCCTGGTACTCGGTTGCAATATTCCAGATGCTTTACTAACACTCTCCCGACTTGGAGAGTCAGTCCCTTTAACCTCCTGTTTGGCCCAGTTTGCAATTTCTGCGGAAGATGAACAGGAATAGCGAGAACCAATGAGAGACTAGCTGGAGGTCTCTGAACGGGCAAATTTAACTCTCATTTCCCACCAGGAAGAGGAATTAACCAAAGGCTCAGCATGCCGGGCCGGAACCAGATTAGGGCCTGAAGCCATCCTGCGGTGTTGCGGCCACGTCACAAGAAATCGAGTTGAAGAAAGGAGCTCAGGGGCACTGTAATTCACAAACCTGCAGAGTTATAAATGACAGCTATCGTCCAAAAATAGACTGAAGTAAGGCTGCCAAGAGGACTTGAAAGCGGGGCAGAATTGCAGGAAACCGATTTCAGGAGGTAGACTGGAATTGCATTGAAAGCATAGGAAAAGAGGCAGAACGTCCACAATGATGCACTTGGCCAAAAAGGGCGTATGCGTTTTTTCCTGAATATATTCAGGAAAAAACGCATACGCCCTTTTTGGCCAACCAAGCAAGCTTGCAAAGGAAATCTGCACTACAATGTAGTCTCACTTCCCCCTGGTCAAAAGGGCCATCTGAAAAAAGTGTAAAATCCAGAAAGGCAGGACAGGCCATGGAGAACTGAGAGCCTTGTTATGCTGATGGGCGGGATGTAAATTGCCAACAACCACTCCGGAGAAGTGTATGGAGTTTCCTGAAACATCTAAAAAACAAAGCAACAGAGCCTAGGGCACTTCCACTTATGGTCCTATAGCTTAGGGAAATTAAAATCAAAAAGACACAGCCACCCCAAAGTTTGGAACGGCTCTGTTTACAAGAACCTCGTTTACAGTACAAGTTCAACATCGCAGAAAGTGAAAAATGGATAAAGAAGTTGTGGTATTCACTTACAAAGCAATATCACTCAGCAGTGAAATCTATGTCATCAGGCCCTTAGCAGCACAATGAGTGGATTCAGGTATGATGATTCTAACTGAAATAAGTCACACAGAAAAAGAAACATCATAAGATATCAGTAATACACGGAATGTAAACTTGGCTACACAGGAACTGAATTACAGAACAGAACAGGGACTCAAATTTCGAAAACCAACTTATGCTTGCTTAAGGGGAAAGGTGAGTTGGGGTGCTGCATAAAACCAGAGATTGAAATGAGCACAGATAAAGTTCCTTAAGCCAAATATGGAATAGACAAGAGCTACTCCTTGGTCAACGAAATGGACTCAACACCGCATATTAAACGCCTAAGAATGTACCTGACTAGTAAGTATCTTAAAACCTATAGATTGCTATGTCTCCGAAAGAGAATCAAGCATGTGTACAGGGGCATAAACACAGCAGTGATAGGATTGGAGAGGTTCGGTGAGCAAATGAAGACCCTTTGAAGTCATATTGCATGGTACCCATTCCACGGGTTTCAACTACCCAGGTTTTAGGTATTCTTCCTTCAGCTAAAACTTGCATGTGGAACCCAAGTATGATCAACCATGTGATCGGGAGACGTGTTCAAATATATCTCAGTTTTCCTCCCCTGGTACTCGGGTGCAACATTCCAGACGCTTTACTAACACTCTCCCCACTTGGAGAGTCAGCGCCTTTAACCTCCTGTTTGGCCCAGTTTGCAATTTCTGCGGAAGATGAACAGGAATAGCGAGAACCAATGAGAGGCTAGCTGGAGGTGTCTGGACGGGCAAATTTAACTCTCATTTCCCACCAGGAAGAGGAAATAACCAAAGGCTCAGCGTGCCGTGCCGGAACCAGATTAGGGCCTGAAGCCATCCTGCGGTGTTGCGGCCAGCTCAGAAGAAAGCGAGTTGAAGAAAGGAGCTCAGGGGCACTGTAATTCACAAACCTGCAGAGTTATAAATGACAGCTATCGTCCAAAAATAGACTGAAGTAAGGCTACCAAGAGGACTTGAAAGCGGGGCAGAATTGCAGGAAACCGATTTCAGGAGGTAGACTGGAATTGCATTGAAAGCATAGGAAAAGAGGGAGAACGTACACAATGATGCACTTGGCCAAAAAGGGCGTATGCGTTTTTTCCTGAATATATTCAGGAAAAAACGCATACGCCCTTTTTGGCCAACCAAGCAAGCTTGCAAAGGAAATCTGCACTACAATGAAGTCTCACTTCCCCCCGGTCCAAAGGGCCATCTGAAAAAAGTGTAAAATCCAGAAAGGCAGGACAGGCCATGGAGAACTGGGAGCCTTGTTATGCTGATGGGCGGGATGTAAATTGCCAACAACCACTCGGGAGAAGTGTATGGTGTTTCCTGAAACATCTAAAAAACAAAGCAACAGAACCTAGGGCACTTCCACTTATGGTCCTATAGCTTAGGGAAATTAAAATCAAAAAGACACAGCCACCCCAAAGTTTGGAATGGCTCTGTTTACAAGAACCTCGTTTACAGTACAAGTTCAACATCGTAGAAAGTGAAAAATGGATAAAGAAGTTGTGGTATTTACTTACAAAGCAATATCACTCAGCAATGAAATCTGTGTCATCAGGCCCTTAGCAGCACAATGAGTGGATTCAGGTATGATGATTCTAACTGAAATAAGTCACACAGAAAAAGAAACATCATAAGATATCAGTAATACACGGAATGTAAACTTGGCTACACAGGAACTGAATTACAGAACAGAACAGGGTCTCAAATTTAGAAAACCAACTTATGCTTGCTTCAGGGGAAAGGTGAGTTGGGGTGCTGCATAAAACCAGAGATTGAAATGAGCACAGATAAAGTTCTTTAAGCCAAATATGGAATAGACAAGAGCTACTCCTTGCTCAACGAAATGGACTCAACACCGCATATTAAACGCCTAAGAATGTACCTGAGTAGTAAGTATCTTAAAACCTATGGATTGCTATGTCTCCGAAAGAGAATCAAGCATGTGTACAGGGGCATAAACGCAGCAGTGATAGGATTGGAGAGGTTCGGTGAGCAAATGAAGACCCTTTGAAGTCATATTGCATGGTACCCATTCCACGGGTTTCAACTACGCAGGTTTTAGGTATTCTTCCTTCAGCTAAAACATGCATGTGGAACCCAAGTATGATCAACCATGTGAACGGGAGATGTGTTCAAATATGTCTCAGTTTTCCTCCCCTGGTACTCGGGTGCAACATTCCAGACGCTTTACTAACACTCTCCCCACTTGGAGAGTCAGCGCCTTTAACCTCCTGTTTGGCCCAGTTTGCAATTTCTGCGGAAGATGAACAGGAATAGCGAGAACCAATGAGAGGCTAGCTGGAGGTGTCTGGACGGGCAAATTTAACTCTCATTTCCCACCAGGAAGAGGAATTAACCAAAGGCTCAGCATGCCGGGCCGGAACCAGATTAGGGCCTGAAGCCATCCTGCGGTGTTGCGGCCAGGTCACAAGAAAGCGAGTTGAAGAAAGGAGCTCAGGGGCACTGTAATTCACAAACCTGCAGAGTTATAAATGACAGCTATCGTCCAAAAATAGACTGAAGTAAGGCTGCCAAGAGGACTTGAAAGCGGGGCAGAATTGCAGGAAACCGATTTCAGGAGGTAGACTGGAATTGCATTGAAAGCATAGGAAAAGAGGCAGAACGTCCACAATGATGCACTTGGCCAAAAAGGGCGTATGCGTTTTTTCCTGAATATATTCAGGAAAAAACGCATACGCCCTTTTTGGCCAACCAAGCAAGCTTGCAAAGGAAATCTGCACTACAATGAAGTCTCACTTCCCCCCGGTCAAAAGGGCCATCTGAAAAAAGTGTAAAATCCAGAAAGGCAGGACAGGCCATGGAGAACTGGGAGCCTTGTTATGCTGATGGGCGGGATGTAAATTGCCAACAACCACTTGGGAGAAGTGTATGGTGTTTCCTGAAACATCTAAAAAACAAAGCAACAGAACCTAGGGCACTTCCACTTATGGTCCTATAGCTTAGGGAAATTAAAATCAAAAAGACACAGCCACCCCAAAGTTTGGGACGCCTCTGTTTACAAGAACCTCGTTTACCGTACAAGTTCAATATCACAGAAAGTGAAAAATGGATAAAGAACTTGTGGTACTTACGTACAATGCAGTATCACTCAGCAATGAAATCTATGTCATCAGGCCCGTAGCAGCATAATGAGTGGATTCAGGTACGATGATTCTAACTGAAATAAGTCACACAGAAAAAGAAACATCATAAGATATCACTAATACACGGAATGTAAACTTGGCTACACAGGAACTGCATTCCAAAACAGAACAGGGTCTCAAATTTAGAAAACCAACTTATGCTTGCTTAAGGGGAAAGGTGAGTTGTGGTGCTGCATAAAACTAGAGATTGAAATGAGCACAGATAAAGTTCCTTAAGCCAAATATGGAATAGACAAGAGCTACTCCTTGCTCAACGAAATGGACTCAACACCCCATATTAAACGCCTAAGAATGTACCTGACTGGTAAGTATCTTAAAACCTATGGATTGCTATGTCTCCAAAAGAGAATCAAGCGTGTGTACAGGGGCATAAACGCAGCAGTGATAGGATTGGAGAGGTTCGGTGAGCAAATGAAGACCCTTTGAAGTCATATTGCATGGTACCCATTACACGGGTTTCAACTACCCAGGTTTAAGGTATTCTTCCTTCAGCTAAAACATGCATGTGGAACCTAGAGTATGATCAACCATGTGATCGGGAGACGTGTTCAAATATGTCTCAGTTTTCGTACCCTGGTACTCGGTTGCAATATTCCAGACGCTTTACTAACACTCTCCCGACTTGGAGAGTCAGTCCCTTTAACCTCCTGTTTGGCCCAGTTTGCAATTTCTGCGGAAGATGAACAGGAATAGCGAGAACCAATGAGAGACTAGCTGGAGGTCTCTGAACGGGCAAATTTAACTCTCATTTCCCACCAGGAAGAGGAATTAACCAAAGGCTCAGCATGCCGGGCCGGAACCAGATTAGGGCCTGAAGCCATCCTGCGGTGTTGCGGCCACGTCACAAGAAATCGAGTTGAAGAAAGGAGCTCAGGGGCACTGTAATTCACAAACCTGCAGAGTTATAAATGACAGCTATCGTCCAAAAATAGACTGAAGTAAGGCTGCCAAGAGGACTTGAAAGCGGGGCAGAATTGCAGGAAACCGATTTCAGGAGGTAGACTGGAATTGCATTGAAAGCATAGGAAAAGAGGCAGAACGTCCACAATGATGCACTTGGCCAAAAAGGGCGTATGCGTTTTTTCCTGAATATATTCAGGAAAAAACGCATACGCCCTTTTTGGCCAACCAAGCAAGCTTGCAAAGGAAATCTGCACTACAATGTAGTCTCACTTCCCCCTGGTCAAAAGGGCCATCTGAAAAAAGTGTAAAATCCAGAAAGGCAGGACAGGCCATGGAGAACTGAGAGCCTTGTTATGCTGATGGGCGGGATGTAAATTGCCAACAACCACTCCGGAGAAGTGTATGGAGTTTCCTGAAACATCTAAAAAACAAAGCAACAGAGCCTAGGGCACTTCCACTTATGGTCCTATAGCTTAGGGAAATTAAAATCAAAAAGACACAGCCACCCCAAAGTTTGGAACGGCTCTGTTTACAAGAACCTCGTTTACAGTACAAGTTCAACATCGCAGAAAGTGAAAAATGGATAAAGAAGTTGTGGTATTCACTTACAAAGCAATATCACTCAGCAGTGAAATCTATGTCATCAGGCCCTTAGCAGCACAATGAGTGGATTCAGGTATGATGATTCTAACTGAAATAAGTCACACAGAAAAAGAAACATCATAAGATATCAGTAATACACGGAATGTAAACTTGGCTACACAGGAACTGAATTACAGAACAGAACAGGGACTCAAATTTCGAAAACCAACTTATGCTTGCTTAAGGGGAAAGGTGAGTTGGGGTGCTGCATAAAACCAGAGATTGAAATGAGCACAGATAAAGTTCCTTAAGCCAAATATGGAATAGACAAGAGCTACTCCTTGCTCAACGAAATGGACTCAACACCGCATATTAAACGCCTAAGAATGTACCTGACTAGTAAGTATCTTAAAACCTATAGATTGCTATGTCTCCGAAAGAGAATCAAGCATGTGTACAGGGGCATAAACACAGCAGTGATAGGATTGGAGAGGTTCGGTGAGCAAATGAAGACCCTTTGAAGTCATATTGCATGGTACCCATTCCACGGGTTTCAACTACCCAGGTTTTAGGTATTCTTCCTTCAGCTAAAACTTGCATGTGGAACCCAAGTATGATCAACCATGTGATCGGGAGACGTGTTCAAATATATCTCAGTTTTCCTCCCCTGGTACTCGGGTGCAACATTCCAGACGCTTTACTAACACTCTCCCCACTTGGAGAGTCAGCGCCTTTAACCTCCTGTTTGGCCCAGTTTGCAATTTCTGCGGAAGATGAACAGGAATAGCGAGAACCAATGAGAGGCTAGCTGGAGGTGTCTGGACGGGCAAATTTAACTCTCATTTCCCACCAGGAAGAGGAAATAACCAAAGGCTCAGCGTGCCGTGCCGGAACCAGATTAGGGCCTGAAGCCATCCTGCGGTGTTGCGGCCAGCTCAGAAGAAAGCGAGTTGAAGAAAGGAGCTCAGGGGCACTGTAATTCACAAACCTGCAGAGTTATAAATGACAGCTATCGTCCAAAAATAGACTGAAGTAAGGCTACCAAGAGGACTTGAAAGCGGGGCAGAATTGCAGAAAACCGATTTCAGGAGGTAGACTGGAATTGCATTGAAAGCATAGGAAAAGAGGGAGAACGTACACAATGATGCACTTGGCCAAAAAGGGCGTATGCGTTTTTTCCTGAATATATTCAGGAAAAAACGCATACGCCCTTTTTGGCCAACCAAGCAAGCTTGCAAAGGAAATCTGCACTACAATGAAGTCTCACTTCCCCCCGGTCCAAAGGGCCCTCTGAAAAAAGTGTAAAATCCAGAAAGGCAGGACAGGCCATGGAGAACTGGGAGCCTTGTTATGCTGATGGGCGGGATGTAAATTGCCAACAACCACTCGGGAGAAGTGTATGGTGTTTCCTGAAACATCTAAAAAACAAAGCAACAGAACCTAGGGCACTTCCACTTATGGTCCTATAGCTTAGGGAAATTAAAATCAAAAAGACACAGCCACCCCAAAGTTTGGAACGGCTCTGTTTACAAGAACCTCGTTTACAGTACAAGTTCAACATCGCAGAAAGTGAAAAATGGATAAAGAAGTTGTGGTATTTACTTACAAAGCAATATCACTCAGCAATGAAATCTGTGTCATCAGGCCCTTAGCAGCACAATGAGTGGATTCAGGTATGATGATTCTAACTGAAATAAGTCACACAGAAAAAGAAACATCATAAGATATCAGTAATACACGGAATGTAAACTTGGCTACACAGGAACTGAATTACAGAACAGAACAGGGTCTCAAATTTAGAAAACCAACTTATGCTTGCTTAAGGGTAAAGGTGAGTTGGGGTGCTGCATAAAACCAGAGATTGAAATGAGCACAGATAAAGATCCTTAAGCCAAATACGGAATAGACAAGAGCTACTCCTTGCTCAACGAAATGGACTCAACACCCCATATTAAACGCCTAAGAATGTACCTGACTAGTAAGTATCTTAAAACCTATGGATTGCTATGTCTCCGAAAGAGAATCAAGCATGTGTACAGGGGCATAAACGCAGCAGTGATAGGATTGGAGAGGTTCGGTGAGCAAATGAAGACCCTTTGAAGTCATATTGCATGGTACCCATTCCACGGGTTTCACCTACCCAGGTTTAAGGTATTCTTCCTTCAGCTAAAACATGCATGTGGAACCTAGAGTATGATCAACCATGTGATCGGGAGACGTGTTCAAATATGTCTCAGTTTTCATACCCTGGTACTCGGGTGCAACATTCCAGACGCTTTACTAACACTCTCCCGACTTGGAGAGTCAGTCCCTTTAACCTCCTGTTTGGCCCAGTTTGCAATTTCTGCGGAAGATGAACAGGAATAGCGAGAACCAATGAGAGGCTAGCTGGAGGTGTCTGGACGGGCAAATTTAACTCTCATTTCCCACCAGGAAGAGGAATTAACCAAAGGCTCAGCGTGCCGTGCCAGAACCAGATTAGGGCCTGAAGCCATCCTGCGGTGTTGCGGCCAGGTCACAAGAAAGCGAGTTGAAGAAAGGAGCTCAGGGGCACTGTAATTCACAAACCTGCAGAGTTATAAATGACAGCTATCGTCCAAAAATAGACTGAAGTAAGGCTGCCAAGAGGACTTGAAAGCGGGGCAGAATTGCAGGAAACCTATTTCAGGAGGTAGACTGGAATTGCATTGAAAACATAGGAAAAGAGGCAGAACGTCCACAATGATGCACTTGGCCAAAAAGGGCGTATGCGTTTTTTCCTGAATATATTCAGGAAAAAACGCATACGCCCTTTTTGGCCAACCAAGCAAGCTTGCAAAGGAAATCTGCACTACAATGAAGTCTCACTTCCCCCCGGTCAAAAGGGCCCTCTGAAAAAAGTGTAAAATCCAGAAAGGCAGGACAGGCCATGGAGAACTGGGAGCCTTGTTATGCTGATGGGCGGGATGTAAATTGCCAACAGACACTGGGGAGAAGTGTATGGTGTTTCCTGAAACATATAAAAAACAAAGCAACAGAGCCTAGGGCACTTCCACTTATGGTCCTATAGCTTAGGGAAATTAAAATCAAAAAGACACAGCCACCCCAAATTTGGGACGCCTCCGTTTACAAGAACCTCGTTTACCGTACAAGTTCAATATGACAGAAAGTGAAAAATGGATAAAGAACTTGTGGTACTTACGTACAATGCAGTATCACTCAGCAATGAAATCTATCTCATCAGGCCCGTAGCAGCATAATGAGTGGATTCAGGTACGATGATTCTAACTGAAATAAGTCACACAGAAAAAGAAACATCATAAGATATCACTAATACACGGAATGTAAACTTGGCTACACAGGAACTGAATTACAGAACAGAACAGGGTCTCAAATTTAGAAAACCAACTTATGCTTGCTTAAGGGGAAAGGTGAGTTGGGGTGCTGCATAAAACCAGAGATTGAAATGAGCACAGATAAAGTTCCTTAAGCCAAATATGGAATAGACAAGAGCTACTCCTTGCTCAACGAAATGGACTCAACACCACATATTAAACGCCTAAGAATGTACCTGACTAGTAAGTATCTTAAAACCTATGGATTGCTATGTCTCCGAAAGAGAATCAAGCATGTGTACAGGGGCATAAACGCAGCAGTGATAGGATTGGAGAGGTTCGGTGAGCAAATGAAGACCCTTTGAAGTCTTATTGCATGGTACCCATTCCGCGGGTTTCAACTACCCAGGTTTTAGGTATTCTTCCTTCAGCTAAAACATGCATGTGGAACCCAGAGTATGATCAACCATGTGATTGGGAGACGTGTTCAAATATGTCTCAGTTTTCCTCCCCTGGTACTCGGGTGCAACATTCCAGACGCTTTACTAACACTCTCCCCACTTGGAGAGTCAGTCCCTTTAACCTCCTGTTTGGCCCAGTTTGCAATTTCTGCGGAAGATGAACAGGAATAGCGAGAACCAATGAGAGGCTAGCTGGAGGTGTCTGGACGGGCAAATTTAACTCTCATTTCCCACCAGGAAGAGGAAATAACCAAAGGCTCAGCGTGCCGTGCCGGAACCAGATTAGGGCCTGAAGCCATGCTGCGGTGTTGCGGCCAGGTCACAAGAAAGCGAGTTGAAGAAAGGAGCTCAGGGGCAGTGTAATTCACAAACCTGCAGAGTTATAAATGACAGCTATCGTCCAAAAATAGACTGAAGTAAGGCTACCAAGAGGACTTGAAAGCGGGGCAGAATTGCAGGAAACCGATTTCAGGAGGTAGATTGGAATTGCATTGAAAGTAGGAAAAGAGGCAGAACGTCCACAATGATGCACTTGGCCAAAAAGGGCGTATGCGTTTTTTCCTGAATATATTCAGGAAAAAACGCATACGCCCTTTTTGGCCAACCAAGCAAGCTTGCAAAGGAAATCTGCACTACAATGAAGTCTCACTTCCCCCCGGTCAAAAGAGCCATCTGAAAAAAGTGTAAAATCCAGAAAGGCAGGACAGGCCATGGAGAACTGGGAGCCTTGTTATGCTGATGGGCGGGATGTAAATTGCCAACAACCACTCGGGAGAAGTGTATGGTGTTTCCTGAAACATCTAAAAAACAAAGCAACAGAACCTAGGGCACTTCCACTTATGGTCCTATAGCTTAGGGAAATTAAAATCAAAAAGACACAGCCACCCCAAAGTTTGGAACGGCTCTGTTTACAAGAACCTCGTTTACAATACAAGTTCAACATCGCAGAAAGTGAAAAATGGGTAAAGAAGTTGTGGTATTTACTTACAAAGCAATATCACTCAGCAATGAAATCTGTGTCATCAGGCCCTTAGCAGCACAATGAGTGGATTCAGGTATGATGATTCTAACTGAAATAAGTCACACAGAAAAAGAAACATCATAAGATATCAGTAATACACAGAATGTAAACTTGGCTACACAGGAACTGAATTACAGAACAGAACAGAGTCTCAAATTTAGAAAACCAACTTATGCTTGCTTAAGGGTAAAGGTGAGTTGGGGTGCTGCATAAAACCAGAGATTGAAATGAGCACAGATAAAGTTCATTAAGCCAAATATGGAATAGACAAGAGCTACTCCTTGCTCAACGAAATGAACTCAACACCCCATATTAAACACCTAAGAATGTACCTGACTAGTAAGTATCTTAAAACCTATGGATTGCTATGTCTCCGAAAGAGAATCAAGCATGTGTACAGGGGCATAAACGCAGCAGTGATAGGATTGGAGAGGTTCGTGAGCAAATGAAGACCCTTTGAAGTCATATTGCATGGTATCCATTCCACGGGTTTCAACTACCCAGGTTTTAGGTATTCTTCCTTCAGCTAAAACATGCATGTGGAACCTAGAGTATGATCAACCATGTGATCGGGAGACGTGTTCAAATATGTCCCAGTTTTCGTACCCTGGTACTCAGGTGCAATATTCCAGACGCTTTACTAACACTCTCCCCACTTGGAGAGTCAGTCCCTTTAACCTCCTGTTTGGCCCAGTTTGCAATTTCTGCGGAAGATGAACAGGAATAGCGAGAACCAATGAGAGGCTAGCTGGAGGTGTCTGGACGGGCAAATTTAACTCTCATTTCCCACCAGGAAGAGGAATTAACCAAAGGCTCAGCATGCCGGGCCGGAACCAGATTAGGGCCTGAAGCCATCCTGCGGTGTTGCGGCCAGGTCACAAGAAATCGAGTTGAAGAAAGGAGCTCAGGGGCACTGTAATTCACAAACCTGCAGAGTTATAAATGACAGCTATCGTCCAAAAATAGACTGAAGTAAGGCTGCCAAGAGGACTTGAAAACGGGGCAGAATTGCAGGAAACCGATTTCAGGAGGTAGACTGGAATTGCATTGAAAGCATAGGAAAAGAGGCAGAACGTCCACAATGATGCACTTGGCCAAAAAGGGCATATGCGTTTTTTCCTGAATATATTCAGGAAAAAACGCATACGCCCTTTTTGGCCAACCAAGCAAGCTTGCAAAGGAAATCTGCACTACAATGAAGTCTCACTTCCCCCCGGTCAAAAGGGCCATCTGAAAAAAGTGTAAAATCCAGAAAGGCAGGACAGGCCATGGAGAACTGGGAGCCTTGTTATGCTGATGGGCGGGATGTAAATTGCCAACAACCACTCGGGAGAAGTGTATGGTGTTTCCTGAAACATCTAAAAAACAAAGCAACAGAACCTAGGGCACTTCCACTTATGGTCCTATAGCTTAGGGAAATTAAAATCAAAAAGACACAGCCACCCCAAAGTTTGGAACGGCTCTGTTTACAAGAACCTCGTTTACAGTACAAGTTCAACATCGCAGAAAGTGAAAAATGGATAAAGAAGTTGTGGTATTTACTTACAAAGCAATATCACTCAGCAATGAAATCTGTGTCATCAGGCCCTTAGCAGCACAATGAGTGGATTCAGGTATGATGATTCTAACTGAAATAAGTCACACAGAAAAAGAAACATCATAAGATATCAGTAATACACGGAATGTAAACTTGGCTACACAGGAACTGCATTCCAAAACAGAACAGGGTCTCAAATTTAGAAAACCAACTTATGCTTGCTTAAGGGGAAAGGTGAGTTGGGGTGCTGCATAAAACCAGAGATTGAAATGAGCACAGATAAAGTTCCTTAAGCCAAATATGGAATAGACAAGAGCTACTCCTTGCTCAACGAAATGGACTCAACACCGCATATTAAACGCCTAAGAATGTACCTGACTAGTAAGTATCTTAAAACCTATGGATTGCTATGTCTCCAAAAGAGAATCAAGCATGTGTACAGGGGCATAAACGCAGCAGTGATAGGATTGGAGAGGTTCAGTGAGCAAATGAAGACCCTTTGAAGTCATATTGCATGGTACCCATTCCACGGGTTTCAACTACCCAGATTTTAGGTATTCTTCCTTCAGCTAAAACATGCATGTGGAACCCAAGTATGATCAACCATGTGAACGGGAGACGTGTTCAAATATGTCTCAGTTTTCTTCCACTGGTACTCGGGTGCAACATTCCAGACGCTTTACTAACACTCTCCCCACTTGGAGAGTCAGCGCCTTTAACCTCCTGTTTGGCCCAGTTTGCAATTTCTGTGGAAGATGAACAGGAATAGCGAGAACCAATGAGAGGCTAGTTGGAGGTGTCTGGACGGGCAAATTTAACTCTCATTTCCCACCAGGAAGAGGAAATAACCAAAGGCTCAGTGTGCCGTGCCGGAACCAGATTAGGGCCTGAAGCCATCCTGCGGTGTTGCGGCCAGCTCAAAAGAAAGCGAGTTGAAGAAAGGAGCTCAGGGGCACTGTAATTCACAAACCTGCAGAGTTATAAATGACAGCTATCGTCCAAAAATAGACTGAAGTAAGGCTGCCAAGAGGACTTGAAAGCGGGGCAGAATTACAGGAAACCGATTTCAGGAGGTAGACTGGAATTGCATTGAAAGCATAGGAAAAGAGGCAGAACGTCCACAATGATGCACTTGGCCAAAAAGGGCGTATGCGTTTTTTCCTGAATATATTCAGGAAAAAACGCATATGCCCTTTTTGGCCAACCAAGCAAGCTTGCAAAGGAAATCTGCACTACAATGAAGTCTCACTTCCCCCCGGTCAAAAGGGCCATCTGAAAAAAGTGTAAAATCCAAAAAGGCAGGACAGGCCATGGAGAACTGGGAGCCTTGTTATGCTGAAGGGCGGGATGTAAATTGCCAACAAACACTCGGGAGAAGTGTATGGTGTTTCCTGAAACATCTAAAAAACAAAGCAACAGAGCCTAGGTCACTTCCACTTATGGTCCTATAGCTTAGGGAATTTAAAATCAAAAAGACACAGCCACCCCAAAGTTTCGAACGGCTCTGTTTACAAGAACCTCGTTTACAGTACAAGTTCAACATCGCAGAAAGTGAAAAATGGATTAAAAAGTTGTGGTATTTACTTACAAAGCAATATCACTCAGCAATGAAATCTGTGTCATCAGGCCCTTAGCAGCACAATGAGTGGATTCAGGTATGATGATTCTAACTGAAATAAGTCACACAGAAAAAGAAACATCATAAGATATCAGTAATACACGGAATGTAAACTTGGCTACACAGGAACTGAATTACAGAACAGAACAGGGTCTCAAATTTAGAAAACCAACTTATGCTTGCTTAAGGGTAAAGGGGAGTTGGGGTGCTGCATAAAACCAGAGATTGAAATGAGCACAGATAAAGTTCCTTAAGCCAAATATGAAATAGACAAGAGCTACTCCTTGCTCAACGAAATGGACTCAACACCGCATATTAAACGCCTAAGAATGTACCTGACTAGTAAGTATCTTAAAACCTATGGATTGCTATGTCTCCGAAAGAGAATCAAGCATGTGTACAGGGGCATAAACGCAGCAGTGATAGGATTGGAGAGGTTCAGTGAGCAAATGAAGACCCTTTGAAGTCATATTGCATGGTACCCATTCCACGGGTTTCAAATACCCAGGTTTAAGGTATTCTTCCTTCAGCTAAAACATGCATGTGGAAACCAAGTATGATCAACCATGTGAACGGGAGACGTGTTCAAATATGTCTCAGTTTTCCTCCCCTGGTACTCGGGTGCAACATTCCAGACACTTTACTAACACTCTCCCCACTTGGAGAGTCAGCGCCTTTAACCTCCTGTTTGGCCCAGTTTGCAATTTCTGCGGAAGATGAACAGGAATAGCGAAAACCAATGAGAGACTAGCTGGAGGTGTCTGGACGGGCAAATTTAACTCTCATTTCCCACCAGGAAGAGGAAATAACCAAAGGCTCAGCGTGCCGTGCCGGAACCAGATTAGGGCCTGAAGCCATCCTGCGGTGTTGCGGCCAGGTCACAAGAAAGCGAGTTGAAGAAAGGAGCCCAGGGGCACTGTAATTCACAAACCTGCAGAGTTATAAATGACAGCTATCGTCCAAAAATAGACTGAAGTAAGGCTGCCAAGAGGACTTGAAAGCGGGGCAGAATTGCAGGAAACCGATTTCAGGAGGTAGACTGGAATTGCATTGAAAGCATAGGAAAAGAGGCAGAACGTCCACAATGATGTACTTGGCCAAAAAGGGCGTATGCGTTTTTTCCTGAATATATTCAGGAAAAAACGCATATGCCCTTTTTGGCCAACCAAGCAAGCTTGCAAAGGAAATCTGCACTACAATGAAGTCTCACTTCCCCCCGGTCAAAAGGGCCATCTGAAAAAAGTGTAAAATCCAAAAAGGCAGGACAGGCCATGGAGAACTGGGAGCCTTGTTATGCTGAAGGGCGGGATGTAAATTGCCAACAAACACTCGGGAGAAGTGTATGGTGTTTCCTGAAACATCTAAAAAACAAAGCAACAGAGCCTAGGTCACTTCCACTTATGGTCCTATAGCTTAGGGAATTTAAAATCAAAAAGACACAGCCACCCCAAAGTTTCGAACGGCTCTGTTTACAAGAACCTCGTTTACAGTACAAGTTCAACATCGCAGAAAGTGAAAAATGGATTAAAAAGTTGTGGTATTTACTTACAAAGCAATATCACTCAGCAATGAAATCTGTGTCATCAGGCCCTTAGCAGCACAATGAGTGGATTCAGGTATGATGATTCTAACTGAAATAAGTCACACAGAAAAAGAAACATCATAAGATATCAGTAATACACGGAATGTAAACTTGGCTACACAGGAACTGAATTACAGAACAGAACAGGGTCTCAAATTTAGAAAACCAACTTATGCTTGCTTAAGGGTAAAGGGGAGTTGGGGTGCTGCATAAAACCAGAGATTGAAATGAGCACAGATAAAGTTCCTTAAGCCAAATATGGAATAGACAGGAGCTACTCCTTGCTCAACGAAATGGACTCAACACCGCATATTAAACGCCTAAGAATGTACCTGACTAGTAAGTATCTTAAAACCTATGGATTGCTATGTCTCCGAAAGAGAATCAAGCATGTGTACAGGGGCATAAACGCAGCAGTGATAGGATTGGAGAGGTTCAGTGAGCAAATGAAGACCCTTTGAAGTCATATTGCATGGTACCCATTCCACGGGTTTCAAATACCCAGGTTTAAGGTATTCTTCCTTCAGCTAAAACATGCATGTGGAAACCAAGTATGATCAACCATGTGAACGGGAGACGTGTTCAAATATGTCTCAGTTTTCCTCCCCTGGTACTCGGGTGCAACATTCCAGACACTTTACTAACACTCTCCCCACTTGGAGAGTCAGCGCCTTTAACCTCCTGTTTGGCCCAGTTTGCAATTTCTGCGGAAGATGAACAGGAATAGCGAAAACCAATGAGAGACTAGCTGGAGGTGTCTGGACGGGCAAATTTAACTCTCATTTCCCACCAGGAAGAGGAAATAACCAAAGGCTCAGCGTGCCGTGCCGGAACCAGATTAGGGCCTGAAGCCATCCTGCGGTGTTGCGGCCAGGTCACAAGAAAGCGAGTTGAAGAAAGGAGCCCAGGGGCACTGTAATTCACAAACCTGCAGAGTTATAAATGACAGCTATCGTCCAAAAATAGACTGAAGTAAGGCTGCCAAGAGGACTTGAAAGCGGGGCAGAATTGCAGGAAACCGATTTCAGGAGGTAGACTGGAATTGCATTGAAAGCATAGGAAAAGAGGCAGAACGTCCACAATGATGTACTTGGCCAAAAAGGGCGTATGCGTTTTTTCCTGAATATATTCAGGAAAAAACGCATACGCCCTTTTTGGCCAACCAAGCAAGCTTGCAAAGGAAATCTGCACTACAATGAAGTCTCACTTCCCCCCGGTCAAAAGGGCCATCTGAAAAAAGTGTAAAATCCAGAAAGGCAGGACAGGCCATGGAGAACTGGGAGCCTTGTTATGCTGATGGGCGGGATGTAAATTGCCAACAACCACTCGGGAGAAGTGTATGGTGTTTCCTGAAACATCTAAAAAACAAAGCAACAGAGCCTAGGGCACTTCCACTTATGGTCCTATAGCTTAGGGAAATTAAAATCAAAAAGACACAGCCACACCAAAGTTTGGAATGGCTCTGTTTACAAGAACCTCGTTTACAGTACAAGTTCAACATCGCAGAAAGTGAAAAATGGATAAAGAAGTTGTGGTATTCACTTACAAAGCAATATCACTCAGCAGTGAAATCTATGTCATCAGGCCCTTAGCAGCACAATGAGTGGATTCAGGTATGATGATTCTAACTGAAATAAGTCACACAGAAAAAGAAACATCATAAGATATCAGTAATACACGGAATGGAAACTTGGCTACACAGGAACTGAATTACAGAACAGAACAGGGTCTCAAATTTAGAAAACCAACTTATGCTTGCTTAAGGGGAAAGGTGAGTTGGGGTGCTGCATAAAACCAGAGATTGAAATGAGCACAGATAAAGTTCCTTAAGCCAAATATGGAATAGACAAGAGCTACTCCTTGCTCAACGAAATGGACTCAACACCGCATATTAAATGCCTAAGAATGTACCTGACTAGTAAGTATCTTAAAACCTATGGATTGCTATGTCTCCGAAAGAGAATCAAGCATGTGTACAGGTGCATAAACGCAGCAGTGATAGGATTGGAGAGGTTCGGTGAGCAAATGAAGACCCTTTGAAATCATATTGCATGGTACCCATTACACGGGTTTCAACTACCCAGGTTTTAGGTATTCTTCCTTCAGCTAAAACATGCATGTGGAACCTAGAGTATGATCAACCATGTGATCGGGAGACGTGTTCAAATATGTCTCAGTTTTCCTCCCCTGGTACTCGGGTGCAACATTCCAGACGCTTTACTAACACTCTCCCCACTTGGAGAGTCAGCGCCTTTAACCTCCTGTTTGGCCCAGTTTGCAATTTCTGCGGAAGATGAACAGGAATAGCGAGAACCAATGAGAGGCCAGCTGGAGGTGTCTGGACGGGCAAATTTAACTCTCATTTCCCACCAGGAAGAGGAAATAACCATAGGCTCAGCGTGCCGTACCGGAACCAGATTAGGGCCTGAAGCCATCATGCGGTGTTGCGGCCAGCTCAAAAGAAAGCGAGTTGAAGAAAGGAGCTCAGGGGCACTGTAATTCACAAACCTGCAGAGTTATAAATGACAGCTATCGTCCAAAAATAGACTGAAGTAAGGCTGCCAAGAGGACTTGAAAGCGGGGCAGAATTGCAGGAAACCGATTTCAGGAGGTAGACTGGAATTGCATTGAAAGCATAGGAAAAGAGGCAGAACGTCCACAATGATGCACTTGGCCAAAAAGGGCGTATGCGTTTTTTCCTGAATATATTCAGGAAAAAACGCATACGCCCTTTTTGGCCAACCAAGCAAGCTTGCAAATGAAATCTGCACTACAATGAAGTCTCACTTCCCCCCGGTCAAAAGGGCCATCTGAAAAAAGTGTAAAATCCAGAAAGGCAGGACAGGCCATGGAGAACTGGGAGCCTTGTTATGCTGATGGGCGGGATGTAAATTGCCAAGAACCACTAGGGAGAAGTGTATGGTGTTTCCTGAAACATCTAAAAAACAAAGCAACAGAACCTAGGGCACTTCCACTTATGGTCCTATAGCTTAGGGAAATTAAAATCAAAAAGACACAGCCACCCCAAAGTTTGGAACGGCTCTGTTTACAAGAACCTCGTTTACAGTACAAGTTCAACATCGCAGAAAGTGAAAAATGGATAAAGAAGTTGTGGTATTTACTTACAAAGCAATATCACTCAGCAATGAAATCTGTGTCATCAGGCCCTTAGCAGCACAATGAGTGGATTCAGGTATGATGATTCTAACTGAAATAAGTCACACAGAAAAAGAAACATCATAAGATATCAGTAATACACGGAATGTAAACTTGGCTACACAGGAACTGAATTACAGAACAGAACAGGGTCTCAAATTTAGAAAACCAACTTATGCTTGCTTAAGGGGAAAGGTGAGTTGGGGTGCTGCATAAAACCAGAGATTGAAATGAGCACAGATAAAGTTCCTTAAGCCAAATATGGAATAGACAAGAGCTACTCCTTGCTCAACGAAATGGACTCAACACCGCATATTAAACGCCTAAGAATGTACCTGACTAGTAAGTATCTTAAAACCTATGGATTGCTATGTCTCCAAAAGAGAATCAAGCATGTGTACAGGGGCATAAACGCAGCAGTGATAGGATTGGAGAGGTTCGGTGAGCAAATGAAGACCCTTTGAAGTCATATTGCATGGTACCCATTCCACGGGTCTTAACTCTCCAGGTTTAAGGTATTCTTCCTTCAGCTAAAACATGCATGTGGAACCCAAGTATGATCAACCATGTGAACGGGAGACGTGTTCAAATATGTCTCAGTTTTCTTCCCCTGGTACTCGGGTGCAACATTCCAGACGCTTTACTAACACTCTCCCCACTTGGAGAGTCAGCGCCTTTAAACTCCTGTTTGGCCCAGTTTGCAATTTCTGCGGAAGATGAACAGGAATAGCGAGAACCAATGAGCGGCTAGTTGGAGGTGTCTGGACGGGCAAATTTAACTCTCATTTCCCACCAGGAAGAGGAAATAACCAAAGGCTCAGTGTGCCGTGCCGGAACCAGATTAGGGCCTGAAGCCATCCTGCGGTGTTGCGGCCAGGTCACAAGAAAGCGAGTTGAAGAAAGGAGCTCAGGGGCACTGTAATTCACAAACCTGCAGAGTTATAAATGACAGCTATCGTCCAAAAATAGACTGAAGTAAGGCTGCCAAGAGGACTTGAAAGCGGGGCAGAATTGCAGGAAACCGATTTCAGGAGGTAGACTGGAATTGCATTGAAAGCATAGGAAAAGAGGCAGAACGTCCACAATGATGCACTTGGCCAAAAAGGGCGTATGCGTTTTTTCCTGAATATATTCAGGAAAAAACGCATACGCCCTTTTTGGCCAACCAAGCAAGCTTGCAAAGGAAATCTGCACTACAATGAAGTCTCACTTCCCCCCGGTCAAAAGGGCCATCTGAAAAAAGTGTAAAATCCAAAAAGGCAGGACAGGCCATGGAGAACTGGGAGCCTTGTTATGCTGAAGGGCGGGATGTAAATTGCCAACAAACACTCGGGAGAAGTGTATGGTGTTTCCTGAAACATCTAAAAAACAAAGCAACAGAGCCTAGGTCACTTCCACTTATGGTCCTATAGCTTAGGGAATTTAAAATCAAAAAGACACAGCCACCCCAAAGTTTCGAACGGCTCTGTTTACAAGAACCTCGTTTACAGTACAAGTTCAACATCGCAGAAAGTGAAAAATGGATAAAGAAGTTGTGGTATTTACTTACAAAGCAATATCACTCAGCAGTGAAATCTGTGTCATCAGGCCCTTAGCAGCACAATGAGTGGATTCAGGTATGATGATTCTAACTGAAATAAGTCACACAGAAAAAGAAACATCATAAGATATCAGTAATACATGGAATGTAAACTTGGCTACACAGGAACTGAATTACAGAACAGAACAGGGTCTCAAATTTAGAAAACCAACTTATGCTTGCTTAAGGGTAAAGGTGAGTTGGGGTGCTGCATAAAACCAGAGATTGAAATGAGCACAGATAAAGTTCCTTAAGCCAAATATGGAATAGACAAGAGCTACTCCTTGCTCAACGAAATGGACTCAACACCGCATATTAAACGCCTAAGAATGTACCTGACTAGTAAGTATCTTAAAACCTATGGATTGCTATGTCTCCGAAAGAGAATCAAGCATGTGTACAGGGGCATAAACGCAGCAGTGATAGGATTGGAGAGGTTCAGTGAGCAAATGAAGACCCTTTGAAGTCATATTGCATGGTACCCATTCCACGGGTTTCAACTCTCCAGGTTTAAGGTATTCTTCCTTCAGCTAAAACATGCATGTGGAACCCAAGTATGATCAACCATGTGAACGGGAGACGTGTTCAAATATGTCTCAGTTTTCTTCCCCTGGTACTCGGGTGCAACATTCCAGACGCTTTACTAACACTCTCCCCACTTGGAGAGTCAGCGCCTTTAACCTCCTGTTTGGCCCAGTTTGCAATTTCTGCGGAAGATGAACAGGAATAGCGAGAACCAATGAGAGGCTAGTTGGAGGTGTCTGGACGGGCAAATTTAACTCTCATTTCCCACCAGGAAGAGGAAATAACCAAAGGCTCAGTGTGCCGTGCCGGAACCAGATTAGGGCCTGAAGCCATCCTGCGGTGTTGCGGCCAGCTCAAAAGAAAGCGAGTTGAAGAAAGGAGCTCAGGGGCACTGTAATTCACAAACCTGCAGAGTTATAAATGACAGCTATCGTCCAAAAATAGACTGAAGTAAGGCTGCCAAGAGGACTTGAAAGCGGGGCAGAATTGCAGGAAACCGATTTCAGGAGGTAGACTGGAATTGCATTGAAAGCATAGGAAAAGAGGCAGAACGTCCACAATGATGCACTTGGCCAAAAAGGGCATATGCGTTTTTTCCTGAATATATTCAGGAAAAAACGCATACGCCCTTTTTGGCCAACCAAGCAAGCTTGCAAAGGAAATCTGCACTACAATGAAGTCTCACTTCCCCCCGGTCAAAAGGGCCATCTGAAAAAAGTGTAAAATCCAGAAAGGCAGGACAGGCCATGGAGAACTGGGAGCCTTGTTATGCTGATGGGCGGGATGTAAATTGCCAAGAACCACTCGGGAGAAGTGTATGGTGTTTCCTGAAACATCTAAAAAACAAAGCAACAGAGCCTAGGGCACTTCCACTTATGGTCCTATAGCTTACGGAAATTAAAATCAAAAAGACACAGCCACACCAAAGTTTGGAACGGCTCTGTTTACAAGAACCTCGTTTACAGTACAAGTTCAACATCGCAGAAAGTGAAAAATGGATAAAGAACTTGTGGTACTTACGTACAATGCAGTATCACTCAGCAATGAAATCTATGTCATCAGGCCCGTAGCAGCATAATGAGTGGATTCAGGTACGATGATTCTAACTGAAATAAGTCACACAGAAAAAGAAACATCATAAGATATTACTAATACACGGAATGTAAACTTGGCTACACAGGAACTGCATTCCAAAACAGAACAGGGTCTCAAATTTAGAAAACCAACTTATGCTTGCTTAAGGGGAAAGGTGAGTTGGGGTGCTGCATAAAACCAGAGATTGAAATGAGCACAGATAAAGTTCCTTAAGCCAAATATGGAATAGACAAGAGCTACTCCTGCTCAACGAAATGGACTCAACACCCCATATTAAACGCCTAAGATTGTACCTGACTAGTAAGTATCTTAAAACCTATGGATTGCTATGTCTCCAAAAGAGAATCAAGCGTGTGTACAGGGGCGTAAACGCAGCAGTGATAGGATTGGAGAAGTTCGGTGAGCAAATGAAGACCCTTTGAAGTCATATTGCATGGTACCCATTACACGGGTCTCAACTCTCCAGGTTTAAGGTATTCTTCCTTCAGCTAAAACATGCATGTGGAACCCAGAGTATGATCAACCATGTGAACGGGAGACGTGTTCAAATATGTTGCCGAGGACCAGCCCCAGCTGAACAGGATTCACCCAAAGGGGAAGACGGAGTCGGCGTGGACAGAACTCAAGACACCTCTTCTTGGGTGCAAGGATCTGACAAATTTATTTTCAAGATTCCAAATCTTTTATACTATAAAGTAATCTCATTTTCAAATTTAACATTCTGATACCCACGCCAAAAACTCCCCCACATAGGCCACAAAACAAAGGTAATTTACATCAGCAGATTGATTAAAACAGGTTAGGTAATTTTCCCATTGCCCAGAGTCTCTTTCTTCTCCTGTGGTTAGTCACATGTTGGTCACATCTAGGTCAGGAACTCTGTTTGTTCTTCTCAGGAGATTAAAGTATTCTTGTACTTGCACATTCTGCTTGATCAAGCCATAAACTTAAACATATAATTCTATTAGTGATTAACAATATTCAAATAACATTTCATCTACAAATTTCCCAACCCTACCATAATAATCAAAACAATACACATTATTTTTATGCTTCTAAAAAACTATGGGAGCGGGCATTGTACCATAAACTCATTGATTAAACTCACTGTTGCATAAAAACTCGCCACCATACCCAGGTATTTTCCAACATGTTTATAACTTCACTGGGAGGCCATGACTCTTACAATTTTTCTTTTAAAATCAAAAAGCTACTGCAGAAATATTCCCACCATTGTATTTCCCCAACAAATATAATCATTAAAGGAGCCGAAGTAGTTACAATTCTCCTCTTGATTTTTACCCTAACTTGGAGTTTTTCTTAAACCCCTGCATAAAAACTATACATTTTTCCCAACACCAATAGCAATCCTATAAAAATCACCTTAGGCAAAGGCAGGGGAAGACAAGGGGAGCCACACAGAGGAAAGCTTTGCTTCCACACAGAGAAAAGCTGTGGTTCACGGAGGAAATGGGAAACAAAGCCCTGCTGCAGTGGAAGAGCAGTTGCCATTGGCCAGGTCTCTGGTCTGCTACCTGGGTTCCCATCTGAGCTGGGCGTGGGAAGCGAAGCAGCCATGGGGACAAGAGACCTCTCTCAAAAGGGGTGAGGGTTCAGGCTCCTGCAAAGTTGGGGGGGTGAGGGTCTATGCCCCACCTCTGTTGGCCCCCAAGTTCTCTCCTGATGGCCCCTCTGCGACTGTGCCTGTCTTAGGTTGTTCCTTCCCTGAGGAATCTTACCCGTCTCTGGCTAACCAGCCATCCTCCGGGGCCAAGCAGGGAGATGTGAGGTGTGCGAGTGAGCGAGGTGCAGCGCCCCCAGAGAAGGTCAATTCTCTGTCACCTTGGTAGCCTATGCCCCCGTGGCCTCCACGCCCAGCACCTGCCCTGGGATTCCCTCGCCAACTGGCGGGGCCCCGGCTCTGATCACATGTCTTCGGGAACCCAGGTTTCTCCTCCAGAGAGGGCCCAGCTTACAGCACTGGGCAAAAGAGACCAATTACACGGCACCAGCCACCAGGAGGCCTCAACCTCAGTGTGGGCAGGAAAGCCCAGGCACCAGCCCTGGGCAAGGAGATTGTGAGAAGAGAGCGCCTCTTGGCAAAAGGGCAAGAGGGGCTGTTGCAGGACAGAGGAAGGAAGAACTTTCATCAGCAGGAAGTCCCAGGGAGGAAGGGCTTTCTCTGCCCAGGGATACCAGGCTCTTGGCTCAAAGCAACTCCATGTATGGGGCATGATATAAAGATAGGCCCCCTAGCCATGGTAAAAAAGGGAGCTGCTCTTCATGGAACAACAGGGTAGGGGGAATGTAAAAAACCCTGTGTTCAGGAAGCTTTGCAAACGAGAACTTTGCTTTTCCATATTTATACCTGACAGCACCAGCTTTGCTTGGCACTATGGGTCTCATTGTACCTGGCAGTACCAGCTTTGCTTGGCACTATGGGTCTCGTCCGTGCTGAGACTCAAAGGCTCGTCCGTGCTGAGACTCAAAGGCACTTCCTATACGGCTCCTGGCAATATGTCTCAGTTTTCGTACCCTGGTACTCGGGTGCAACATTCCAGACGCTTTACTAACACTCTCCCGACTTGGAGAGTCAGTCCCTTTAACCTCCTCTTTGGCCCAGTTTGCAATTTCTGCGGAAGATGAACAAGAATAGCGAGAACCAATGAGAGACTAGCTGGAGGTGTCTGGACGTGCAAATTTAACTCTCATTTCCCACCAGGAAGAGGAATTAACCAAAGGCTCAGCATGCCGGGCCGGAACCAGATTAGGGCCTGAAGCCATCCTGTGGTGTTGCGGCCAGGTCACAAGAAAGCGAGTTGAAGAAAGGAGCTCAGGGGCACTGTAATTCACAAACCTGCAGAGTTATAAATGACAGCTATCGTCCAAAAATAGACTGAAGTAAGGCTGCCAAGAGGACTTGAAAGCGGGGCAGAATTGCAGGAAACCGATTTCAGGAGGTAGACTGGAATTGCATTGAAAGCATAGGAAAAGAGGCAGAACATCCACAATGATGCACTTGGCCAAAAAGGGCGTATGCGTTTTTTCCTGAATATATTCAGGAAAAAACGCATACGCCCTTTTTGGCCAACCAAGCAAGCTTGCAAAGGAAATCTGCACTACAATGAAGTCTCACTTCCCCCCGGTCAAAAGGGCCATCTGAAAAAAGTGTAAAATCCAGAAAGGCAACAGGCCATTGAGAACTGGGAGCCTTGTTATGCTGATGGGCGGGATGTAAATTGCCAACAGACACTTGGGAGAAGTGTATGGTGTTTCCTGAAACATCTAAAAAACAAAGCAACAGAGCCTAGGGCACTTCCACTTATCGTCCTATAGCTTAGGGAAATTAAAATCAAAAAGACACAGCCAACCCAAAGTTTGGGACGCCTCTGTTTACAATAACCTCGTTTACCGTACAAGTTCAATATCACAGAAAGTGAAAAATGGATAAAGAACTTGTGGTACTTACGTACAATGCAGTATCACTCAGCAATGAAATCTATGTTATCAGGCCCGTAGCAGCATAATGAGTGGATTCAGGTACGATGATTCTAACTGAAATAGGTCACACAGAAAAAGAAACATCATAAGATATCACTAATACACAGAATGTAAACTTGGCTACACAGGAACTGAATTCCAAAACAGAACAGCGTCTCAAATTTAGAAAACCAACTTATGCTTGCTTAAGGGGAAAGGTGAGTTGGGGTGCTGCATAAAACCAGAGATTGAAATGAGCACAGATAAAGTTCCTTAAGCCAAATATGGAATAGACAAGAGCTACTCCTTGCTCAATGAAATGGACTCAACACCGCATATTAAATGCCTAAGAATGTACCTGACTAGTAAGTATCTTAAACCTATGGATTGCTATGTCTCCGAAAGAGAATCAAGCATGTGTACAGGGACATAAACGCAGCAGTGATAGGATTGGAGAGGTTTGGTGAGCAAATGAAGACCCTTTGAAGTCATATTGCTTGATACCCATTAAACGGGTCTTAACTCTCCAGGTTTAAGGTATTCTTCCTTCAGCTAAAACATGCATGTCGAACCCAAGTATGATCAACCATGTGAACGGGAGACGTGTTCAAATATGTCTCAGTTTTCCTCCCCTGGTACTCGGGTGCAACATTCCAGACGCTTTACTAACACTCTCCCCACTTGGAGAGTCAGCGCCTTTAACCTCCTGTTTGGCCCAGGTTGCAATTTCTGCGGAAGATGAACAGGAATAGCGAGAACCAATGAGAGACTAGCTGGAGGTGTCTGGACGGGCAAATTTAACTCTCATTTCCCACCAGGAAGAGGAAATAACCAAAGGCTCAGCGTGCCGTGCCGGAACCAGATTAGGGCCTGAAGCCATCCTGCGGTGTTGCGGCCAGGTCACAAGAAAGCAAGTTGAAGAAAGGAGCTCAGGGGCACTGTAATTCACAAACCTGCAGAGTTATAAATGACAGCTATCGTCCAAAAATAGACTGAAGTAAGGCTGCCAAGAGGACTTGAAAGTGGGGCAGAATTGCAGGAAACCGATTTCAGGAGGTAGACTGGAATTACATTGAAAGCATAGGAAAAGAGGCAGAACGTCCACAGTGATGCACGTGGCCAAAAAGTGCGTATGCGTTTTTTCCTGAATATATTCAGGAAAAAACGCATACGCCCTTTTTGGCCAACCAAGCAAGCTTGCAAAGGAAATCTGCACTACAATGAAGTCTCACTTCCCCCCGGTCAAAAGGGCCATCTGAAAAAAGTGTAAAATCCAGAAAGGCAGGACAGGCCATGGAGAACTGGGAGCCTTGTTATGCTGATGGACGGGATGTAAATTGTCAACAACCACTCGGGAGAAGTGTATGGTGTTTCCTGAAACATCTAAAAAACAAAGCAACAGAACCTAGGGCACTTCCACTTATGGTCCTATAGCTTAGGGAAATTAAAATCAAAAAGACACAGCCACCCCAAAGTTTGGAACGGCTCTGTTGACAAGAACCTCATTTACAGTACAAGTTCAACATCGCAGAAAGTGAAAAATGGATAAAGAAGTTGTGGTATTTACTTACAAAGCAATATCACTCAGCAATGAAATCTGTGTCATCAGGCCCTTAGCAGCACAATGAGTGGATTCAGGTATGATGATTCTAACTGAAATAAGTCACACAGAAAAAGAAACATCATAAGATATCAGTAATACACGGAATGTAAACTTGGCTACACAGGAACTGAATTACAGAACAGAACAGGGTCTCAAATTTAGAAAACCAACTTATGCTTGCTTAAGGGGAAAGGTGAGTTGGGGTGCTGCATAAAACCAGAGATTGAAATGAGCACAGATAAAGTTCCTTAAGCCAAATATGGAATAGACAAGAGCTACTCCTTGCTCAATGAAATGGACTCAACACCCCATATTAAACGCCTAAGAATGTACCTGACTAGTAAGTATCTTAAAACCTATGGATTGCTATGTCTCCGAAAGAGAATCAAGCATGTGTACAGGGGCATAAACGCAGCAGTGATAGGATTGGCGAGGTTCGGTGAGCAAATGAAGACCCTTTGAAGTCATATTGCATGGTACCCATTCCACGGGTTTCAACTACCCAGGTTTAAGGTATTCTTCCTTCAGATAAAACATGCATGTGGAACCTAGAGTATGATCAACCATGTGATCGGGAGACGTGTTCAAATATGTCTCAGTTTTCGTACCCTGGTATTCGGGTACAACATTCCAGACGCTTTACTAACACTCTCCCCACTTGGAGAGTCAGTCCCTTTAACCTCCTGTTTGGCCCAGTTTGCAATTTCTGTGGAAGATGAACAGGAATAGCGAGAACCAATGAGAGACTAGCTGGAGGTGTCTGGATGGGCAAAGTTAACTCTCATTTCCCACCAGGAGGAGGAAATAACCAAAGGCTCAGCGTGCCGTGCCAGAACCAGATTAGGGCCTGAAGCCATCCTGCGGTGTTGCGGCCAGGTCACAAGAAAGCGAGTTGAAGAAAGGAGCTCAGGGGCACTGTAATTCACAAACCTGCAGAGTTATAAATGACAGCTATCGTCCAAAAATAGACTGAAGTGAGGCTGCCAAGAGGACTTGAAAGCGGGGCAGAATTGCAGGAAACCGATTTCAGGAGGTAGACTGGAATTGCATTGAAAGCATAGGAAAAGAGGCAGAACGTCCACAATGATGCACTTGGCCAAAAAGGGCGTATGCGTTTTTTCCTGAATATATTCAGGAAAAAACGCATACGCCCTTTTTGGCCAACCAAGCAAGCTTGCAAAGGAAATCTGCACTACAATGAAGTCTCACTTCCCCCCGGTCAAAAGGGCCATCTGAAAAAAGGGTAAAATCCAGAAAGGCAGGACAGGCCATGGAGAACTGGGAGCCTTGTTATGCTGATGGGCGGGATGTAATTTGCCAACAACCACTCGGGAGAAGTGTATGGTGTTTCCTGAAACATCTAAAAAACAAAGCAACAGAGCCTAGGGCACTGCCACTTATGGTCCTATAGCTTAGGGAAATTAAAATCAAAAAGACACAGCCACCCCAAAGTTTGGGACGCCTCTGTTTACAAGAACCTCGTTTACAGTACAAGTTCAATATCACAGAAAGAGAAAAATGGATAAAGAACTTGTGGTACTTACGTACAATGCAGTATCACTCAGCAATGAAATCTATGTCATCAGGCCCGAAGCAGCATAATGAGTGGATTCAGGTACGATGATTCTAACTGAAATAAGTCACACAGAAAAAGAAACATCATAAGATATCACTAATACACGGAAGGTAAACTTGGCTACACAGGAACTGAATTCCAAAACAGAACAGGTTCTCAAATTTAGAAAACCAACTTATGCTTGCTTAAGGGGAAAGGTGAGTTGGGGTGCTGCATAAAACCAGAGATTGAAATGAGCACAGATAAAGTTCCTTAAGCCAAATATGGAATAGACAAGAGCTACTCCTTGCTCAACGAAATGGACTCAACACCGCATATTAAACGCCGAAGAATGCACCTGACTAGTAACTATCTAACAACCTATGGATTGCTATGTCTCCGAAAGAGAATCAAGCATGTGTACAGGGGCATAAACGCAGCAGTGATAGGATTGGAGACGTTCGGTGAGCAAATGAAGACCCTTTGAAGTCATATTGCATGGTACCCATTCCACGGGTTTCAACTACCCAGGTTTTAGGTATTCTTCCTTCAGCTAAAACATGCATGTGGAACCCAGAGTATGATCAACCATGTGATCGGGAGACGTGTTCTAATATGTCTCAGTTTTCCTCCCCTGGTACTCGGGTGCAACATTCCAGACGCTTTACTCACACTCTCCCCACTTGGAGAGTCAGCGCCTTTAACCTCCTGTTTGGCACAGTTTGCAATTTCTGCGGAAGATGAACAGGAATAGGGAGAACCAATGAGAGACTAGCTGGAGGTGTCTGGACGGGCAAATTTAACTCTCATTTCCCACCAGGAAGAGGAAATAACCAAAGGCTCAGCATGCCGTACCGGAACCAGATTAGGGCCTGAAGCCATCCTGCGGTGTTGCGGACAGCTGAAAAGAAAGCGAGTTGAAGAAAGGAGCTCAGGGGCACTGTAATTCACAAACCTGCAGAGTTATAAATGACAGCTATCGTCCAAAAATATAATGAAGTAAGGCTGCCAAGAGGACTTGAAAGCGGGGCAGAATTGCAGGAAACCGATTTCAGGAGGTAGACTGGAATTGCATTGAAAGCAGAGGAAAAGAGGCAGAACGTCCACAATGATGCACTTGGCCAAAAAGGGCGTATGCGTTTTTTCCTGAATATATTCAGGAAAAAACGCATATGCCCTTTTCGGCCAACCAAGCAAGCTTGCAAAGGAAATCTGCACTACAATGAAGTCTCACTTCCCCCCAGTCAAAAGGGCCATCTGAAAAAAGTGTAAAATCCAGAAAGGCAGGACAGGCCATGGAGAACTGGGAGCCTTGTTATGCTGATGGGCGGGATGTAAATTGCCAACAGACACTAGGGAGAAGTGTATGGTGTTTCCTGAAACATCTAAAAAACAAAGCAACAGAACCTAGGGCACTTCCACTTATGGTCCTATAGCTTAGGGAAATTAAAATCAAAAAGACACAGCCACCCCAAAGTTTGGAACGGCTCTGTTGACAAGAACCTCATTTACAGTACAAGTTCAACATCGCAGAAAGTGAAAAATGGATAAAGAAGTTGTGGTATTTACTTACAAAGCAATATCACTCAGCAATGAAATCTGTGTCATCAGGCCCTTAGCAGCACAATGAGTGGATTCAGGTATGATGATTCTAACTGAAATAAGTCACACAGAAAAAGAAACATCATAAGATATCAGTAATACACGGAATGTAAACTTGGCTACACAGGAACTGAATTACAGAACAGAACAGGGTCTCAAATTTAGAAAACCAACTTATGCTTGCTTAAGGGGAAAGGTGAGTTGGGGTGCTGCATAAAACCAGAGATTGAAATGAGCACAGATAAAGTTCCTTAAGCCAAATATGGAATAGACAAGAGCTACTCCTTGCTCAATGAAATGGACTCAACACCCCATATTAAACGCCTAAGAATGTACCTGACTAGTAAGTATCTTAAAACCTATGGATTGCTATGTCTCCGAAAGAGAATCAAGCATGTGTACAGGGGCATAAACGCAGCAGTGATAGGATTGGCGAGGTTCGGTGAGCAAATGAAGACCCTTTGAAGTCATATTGCATGGTACCCATTCCACGGGTTTCAACTACCCAGGTTTAAGGTATTCTTCCTTCAGATAAAACATGCATGTGGAACCTAGAGTATGATCAACCATGTGATCGGGAGACGTGTTCAAATATGTCTCAGTTTTCGTACCCTGGTATTCGGGTACAACATTCCAGACGCTTTACTAACACTCTACCCACTTGGAGAGTCAGTCCCTTTAACCTCCTGTTTGGCCCAGTTTGCAATTTCTGTGGAAGATGAACAGGAATAGCGAGAACCAATGAGAGACTAGCTGGAGGTGTCTGGATGGGCAAAGTTAACTCTCATTTCCCACCAGGAGGAGGAAATAACCAAAGGCTCAGCGTGCCGTGCCAGAACCAGATTAGGGCCTGAAGCCATCCTGCGGTGTTGCGGCCAGGTCACAAGAAAGCGAGTTGAAGAAAGGAGCTCAGGGGCACTGTAATTCACAAACCTGCAGAGTTATAAATGACAGCTATCGTCCAAAAATAGACTGAAGTGAGGCTGCCAAGAGGACTTGAAAGCGGGGCAGAATTGCAGGAAACCGATTTCAGGAGGTAGACTGGAATTGCATTGAAAGCATAGGAAAAGAGGCAGAACGTCCACAATGATGCACTTGGCCAAAAAGGGCGTATGCGTTTTTTCCTGAATATATTCAGGAAAAAACGCATACGCCCTTTTTGGCCAACCAAGCAAGCTTGCAAAGGAAATCTGCACTACAATGAAGTCTCACTTCCCCCCGGTCAAAAGGGCCATCTGAAAAAAGGGTAAAATCCAGAAAGGCAGGACAGGCCATGGAGAACTGGGAGCCTTGTTATGCTGATGGGCGGGATGTAATTTGCCAACAACCACTCGGGAGAAGTGTATGGTGTTTCCTGAAACATCTAAAAAACAAAGCAACAGAGCCTAGGGCACTGCCACTTATGGTCCTATAGCTTAGGGAAATTAAAATCAAAAAGACACAGCCACCCCAAAGTTTGGGACGCCTCTGTTTACAAGAACCTCGTTTACAGTACAAGTTCAATATCACAGAAAGAGAAAAATGGATAAAGAACTTGTGGTACTTACGTACAATGCAGTATCACTCAGCAATGAAATCTATGTCATCAGGCCCGAAGCAGCATAATGAGTGGATTCAGGTACGATGATTCTAACTGAAATAAGTCACACAGAAAAAGAAACATCATAAGATATCACTAATACACGGAAGGTAAACTTGGCTACACAGGAACTGAATTCCAAAACAGAACAGGTTCTCAAATTTAGAAAACCAACTTATGCTTGCTTAAGGGGAAAGGTGAGTTGGGGTGCTGCATAAAACCAGAGATTGAAATGAGCACAGATAAAGTTCCTTAAGCCAAATATGGAATAGACAAGAGCTACTCCTTGCTCAACGAAATGGACTCAACACCGCATATTAAACGCCGAAGAATGCACCTGACTAGTAACTATCTAACAACCTATGGATTGCTATGTCTCCGAAAGAGAATCAAGCATGTGTACAGGGGCATAAACGCAGCAGTGATAGGATTGGAGACGTTCGGTGAGCAAATGAAGACCCTTTGAAGTCATATTGCATGGTACCCATTCCACGGGTTTCAACTACCCAGGTTTTAGGTATTCTTCCTTCAGCTAAAACATGCATGTGGAACCCAGAGTATGATCAACCATGTGATCGGGAGACGTGTTCTAATATGTCTCAGTTTTCCTCCCCTGGTACTCGGGTGCAACATTCCAGACGCTTTACTCACACTCTCCCCACTTGGAGAGTCAGCGCCTTTAACCTCCTGTTTGGCACAGTTTGCAATTTCTGCGGAAGATGAACAGGAATAGGGAGAACCAATGAGAGACTAGCTGGAGGTGTCTGGACGGGCAAATTTAACTCTCATTTCCCACCAGGAAGAGGAAATAACCAAAGGCTCAGCATGCCGTACCGGAACCAGATTAGGGCCTGAAGCCATCCTGCGGTGTTGCGGACAGCTGAAAAGAAAGCGAGTTGAAGAAAGGAGCTCAGGGGCACTGTAATTCACAAACCTGCAGAGTTATAAATGACAGCTATCGTCCAAAAATATAATGAAGTAAGGCTGCCAAGAGGACTTGAAAGCGGGGCAGAATTGCAGGAAACCGATTTCAGGAGGTAGACTGGAATTGCATTGAAAGCAGAGGAAAAGAGGCAGAACGTCCACAATGATGCACTTGGCCAAAAAGGGCGTATGCGTTTTTTCCTGAATATATTCAGGAAAAAACGCATATGCCCTTTTCGGCCAACCAAGCAAGCTTGCAAAGGAAATCTGCACTACAATGAAGTCTCACTTCCCCCCAGTCAAAAGGGCCATCTGAAAAAAGTGTAAAATCCAGAAAGGCAGGACAGGCCATGGAGAACTGGGAGCCTTGTTATGCTGATGGGCGGGATGTAAATTGCCAACAGACACTAGGGAGAAGTGTATGGTGTTTCCTGAAACATCTAAAAAACAAAGCAAGAGAGCCTAGGGCACTGCCACTTATGGTCCTATAGCTTAGGGAAATTAAAATCAAAAAGACACAGCCACCCCAAAGTTTGGGACACCTCTGTTTACAAGAACCTCGTTTACAGTACAAGTTCAACATCGCAGAAAGTGAAAAATGGATAAAGAAGTTGTGGTATTTACTTACAAAGCAATATCACTCAGCAATGAAATCTATGTCATCAGGCCCTTAGCAGCACAATGAGTGGATTCAGGTATGATGATTCTAACTGAAATAAGTCACACAGAAAAAGAAACATCATAAGATATCAGTAATACACGGAATGTAAACTTGGCTACACAGGAACTGAATTACAGAACAGAACAGGGTCTCAAATTTAGAAAACGAACTTATGCTTGCTTAAGGGGAAAGGTGAGTTGGGGTGCTGCATAAAACCAGAGATTGAAATGAGCACAGATAAAGTTCCTTAAGCCAAATATGGAATAGACAAGAGCTACTCCTTGCTCAACGAAATGGACTCAACACCGCATATTAAATGCCTAAGAATGTACCTGACTAGTAAGTATCTTAAAACCTATGGATTGCTATGTCTCCAAAAGAGAATCAAGCATGTGTACAGGGGCATAAACGCAGCAGTGATAGGATTGGAGAGGTTCGGTGAGCAAATGAAGACCCTTTGAAGTCATATTGCATGTTACCCATTCCACGGGTTTCAACTACCCAGGTTTAAGATATTCTTCCTTCAGATAAAACATGCATGTGGAACCTAGAGTATGATCAACCATGTGATCGGGAGACGTGTTCAAATATGTTTCAGTTTTCGTACCCTGGTATTCGGGTGCAACATTCCAGACGCTTTACTAACACTCTCCCCACTTGGAGAGTCAGTCCCTTTAACCTCCTGTTTGGCCCAGTTTGCAATTTCTGTGGAAGATGAACAGGAATAGCGAGAACCAATGAGAGACTAGCTGGAGGTGTCTGGATGGGCAAAGTTAACTCTCATTTCCCACCAGGAAGAGGAATTAACCAAAGGCTCAGCGTGCCGTGCCAGAACCAGATTAGGGCCTGAAGCCATCCTGCGGTGTTGCGGCCAGGTCACAAGAAAGCGAGTTGAAGAAAGGAGCTCAGGGGCACTGTAATTCACAAACCTGCAGAGATATAAATGACAGCTATCGTCCAAAAATATACTGAAGTAAGGCTGCCAAGAGGACTTGAAAGCGGGGCAGAATTGCAGGAAACCGATTTCAGGAGGTAGACTGGTATTGCATTGAAAGCATAGGAAAAGAGGCAGAACGTCCACAATGATGCACTTGGCCAAAAAGGGCGTATGCGTTTTTTCCTGAATATATTCAGGAAAAAACGCATACGCCCTTTTTGGCCAACCAAGCAAGCTTGCAAAGGAAATCTGCAGTACAATGAAGTCTCACTTCCCCCCGGTCAAAAGGGCCATCTGAAAAAAGTGTAAAATCCAGAAAGGCAGGACAGGCCATGGAGAACTGGGAGCCTTGTTATGCTGAAGGGCGGGATGTAAATTGCCAACAACCACTCGGGAGAAGTGTATGGTGTTTCCTGAAACATCTAAAAAACAAAGCAACAGAACCTAGGGCACTTCCACTTATGGTCCTATAGCTTAGGGAAATTAAAATCAAAAAGACACAGCCACCCCAAAGTTTGGAACGGCTCTGTTTACAAGAACCTCGTTTACAGTACAAGTTCAACATAGCAGAAAGTGAAAAATGGATAAAGAAGTTGTGGTATTTACTTACAAAGCAATATCACTCAGCAATGAAATCTGTGTCATCAGGCCCTTATCAGCACAATGAGTGGATTCAGGTATGATGATTCTAACTGAAATAAGTCACACAGAAAAAGAAACATCATAAGATATCAGTAATACATGGAATGGAAACTTGGCTACACAGGAACTGAATTACAGAACAGAACAGGGTCTCAAATTTAGAAAACCAACTTATGCTTGCTTAAGGGTAAAGGTGAGTTGGGGTGCTGCATAAAACCAGAGATTGAAATGAGCACAGACAAATTTCCTTAAGCCAAATATGGAATAGACAAGAGCTACTCCTTGCTCAACAGAATGGACTCAACACCGCATATTAAACGCCTAAGAATGTACCTGACTAGTAAGTATCTTAAAACCTATAGATTGCTATGTCTCCGAAAGAGAATCAAGCATGTGTACAGGGGCATAAACGCAGCAGTGATAGGATTGGAGAGGTGCGGTGAGCAAATGAAGACCCTTTGAAGTCATATTGCATGGTACCCATTCCACGGGTTTCAACTACCCAGGTTTTAGGTATTCTTCCTTCAGCTAAAACATGCATGTGGAACCCAGAGTATGATCAACCATGTGATCGGGAGACGTGTTCAAATATGTCTCAGTTTGCCTCCCCTGGTACTCGGGTGCAACATTCCAGACGCTTTACTAACACTCTCCCCACTTGGAGAGTCAGCGCCTTTAACCTCCTGTTTGGCACAGTTTGCAATTTCTGCGGAAGATGAACAGGAATAGCGAGAACCAATGAGAGGCTAGCTGGAGGTGTCTGGACGGGCAAATTTAACTCTCATTTCCCACCAGGAGGAGGAAATAACCAAAGGCTCAGCGTGCCGTGCCAGAACCAGATTAGGGCATGAAGCCATCCTGCGGTGTTGCGGCCAGGTCACAAGAAAGCGAGTTGAAGAAAGGAGCTCAGGGGCACTGTAATTCACAAACCTGCAGAGTTATAAATGACAGCTATCGTCCAAAAATAGACTGAAGTGAGGCTGCCAAGAGGACTTGAAAGCGGGGCAGAATTGCAGGAAACCGATTTCAGGAGGTAGACTGGAACTGCATTGAAAGCATAGGAAAAGAGGCAGAACGTCCACAATGATGCACTTGGCCAAAAAGGGCGTATGCGTTTTTTCCTGAATATATTCAGGAAAAAACGCATACGCCCTTTTTGGACAACCAAGCAAGCTTGCAAAGGAAATCTGCACTACAATGAAGTCTCACTTCCCCCCGGTCAAAAGGGCCATCTGAAAAAAGTGTAAAATCCAGAAAGGCAGGACAGGCCATGGAGAACTGGGAGCCTTGTTATGCTGATGGGCGGGATGTAAATTGCCAACAGACACTCAGGAGAAGTGTATGGTGTTTCCTGAAACATCTAAAAAACAAAGCAACAGAGCCTAGGGCACTGCCACTTATGGTCCTATAGCTTAGGGAAATTAAAATCAAAAAGACACAGCCACCCCAAAGTTTGGGACGCCTCCGTTTACAAGAACCTCGTTTACCGTACAAGTTCAATATCACAGAAAGTGCAAAATGGATAAAGAACTTGTGGTACTTACGTACAATGCAGTATCACTCAGCAATGAAATCTATGTCATCAGGCCCATAGCAGCATAATGAGTGGATTCAGGTACGATGATTCTAACTGAAATAAGTCACACAGAAAAAGAAACATCATAAGATATCACTAATACACGGAATGTAAACTTGGTTACACAGGAACTGCATTCCAAAACAGAACAGGGTCTCAAATTTAGAAAACCAACTTATGCTTGCTTAAGGGGAAAGGTGAGTTGGGGTGCTGCATAAAACCAGAGATTGAAATGAGCACAGATAAAGTTCCTTAAGCCAAATATGGAATAGACAAGAGCTACTCCTTGCTCAACGAAATGGACTCATAACCCCATATTAAACGCCTAAGAATGTACCTGACTAGTAAGTATCTTAAAACCTATGGATTGCTATGTCTCCAAAAGAGAATCAAGCATGTGTACAGGGGCATAAACGCAGCAGTGATAGGATTGGAGAGGTTCGGTGAGCAAATGAAGACCCTTTGAAGTCATATTGCATGGTACCCATTCCACGGGTTTCAACTACCCAGGTTTTAGGTATTCTTCCTTCAGCTAAAACATGCATGTGGAACCCAGAGTATGATCAACCATGTGATCGGGAGACGTGTTCAAATATGTCTCAGTTTTCCTCCCCTGGTACTCGGGTGCAAGATTCCAGACGCTTTACTAACACTCTCCCGACTTGGAGAGTCAGTCCCTTTAACCTCCTGTTTGGCCCAGTTTGCAATTTCTGCGGAAGATGAACAGGAATAGCGAGAACCAATGAGAGGCTAGCTGGAGGTGTCTGGACGGGCAAATTTAACTCTCATTTCCCACCAGGAACAGGAATTAACCAAAGGCTCAGCGTGCCGTGCCAGAACCAGATTAGGGCCTGAAGCCATCCTGCGGTGTTGCGGCCAGCACAAAAGAAAGTGAGTTGAAGAAAGGAGCTCAGGGACACTGTAATTCACAAACCTGCAGAGTTATAAATGACAGCTATCGTCCAAAAATAGACTGAAGTAAGGTTGCCAAGAGGACTTGAAAGTGGGGCAGAATTGCAGGAAACCGATTTCAGGAGGTAGACTGGAATTGCATTGAAAGCATAGGAAAAGAGGCAGAACGTCCACAATGATGCACTTGGCCAAAAAGGGCGTATGCGTTTTTTCCTGAATATATTCAGGAAAAAACGCATACGCCCTTTTTGGCCAACCAAGCAAGCTTGCAAAGGAAATCTGCACTACAATGAAGTCTCACTTCTCCCCGGTCAAAAGGGCCATCTGAAAAAAGTGTAAAATCCAGAAAGGCAACAGGCCATTGAGAAATGGGAGCCTTGTTATGCTGATGGGTGGGATGTAAATTGCCAACAGACACTTGGGAGAAGTGTATGGTGTTTCCTGAAACATCTACAAAACAAAGCAACAGAGCCTAGGGCACTGCCACTTATGGTCCTATAGCTTAGGGAAATTAAAATCAAAAAGACACAGCCACCCCAAAGTTTGGGACGCCTCTGTTTACAAGAACCTCGTTTACAGTACAAGTTCAACATCGCAGAAAGTGAAAAATGGATAAAGAAGTTGTGGTATTTACTTACAAAGCAATATCACACAGCAATGAAATCTGTGTCATCAGGCCCTTAGCAGCACAATGAGTGGATTCAGGTATGATGATTCTAACTGAAATAAGTCACACAGAAAAAGAAACATCATAAGATATCAGTAATACACGGAATGGAAACTTGGCTACACAGGAACTGAATTACAGAACAGAACAGGGTCTCAAATTTAGAAAACCAACTTATGCTTGCTTAAGGGGAAAGGTGAGTTGGAGTGCTGCATAAAACCAGAGATTGAAATGAGCACAGATAAAGTTCCTTAAGTCAAATATGGAATAGACAAGAGCTACTACTTGCTCAACGAAATGGACTCAACACCGCATATTAAACGCCTAAGAATGTACCTGACTAGTAAGTATCGTAAAACCTATGGATTGCTATGTCTCCAAAAGAGAATCAAGCATGTGTACAGGGGCATAAACGTAGCAGTGATAGGATTGGAGAGGTTCGGTGAGCAAATGAAGACCCTTTGAAGTCATATTGCATGGTACCCATTACACGGGTCTGAACTCTCCAGGTTTAAGGTATTCTTCCTTCAGCTAAAACATGCATGTGGAACCCAAGTATGATCAACCATGTGAACGGGAGACGTGTTCAAATATGTCTCAGTTTTCCTCCCCTGGTACTCGGGTGCAACATTCCAGACGCTTTACTAACACTCTCCCCATTTGGAGAGTCAGCGCCTTTAACGTCCTGTTTGGCCCAGTTTGCAATTTCTGCGGAAGATGAACAGGAATAGCGAAAACCAATGGAGACTAGCTGGAGGTGTCTGGACGGGCAAATTTAACTCTCATTTCCTACCAGGAAGAGGAATTAACCAAAGGCTCAGCGTGCCGTGCGAGAACCAGATTAGGGCCTGAAGCCACCCTGCGGTGTTGCGGCCAGCTCACAAGAAAGCGAGTTGAAGAAAGGAGCTCAGGGGCACTGTAATTCACAAACCTGCAGAGTTATAAATGACAGCTATCGTCCAAAAATAGACTGAAGTAAGGCTGCCAAGAGGACTTGAAAGCGGGGCAGAATTGCAGGAAACCGATTTCAGGAGGTAGACTGGAATTGCATTGAAAGCATAGGAAAAGAGGCAGAACCTCCACAATGATGCACTTGGCCAAAAAGGGCGTATGCGTTTTTTCCTGAATATATTCAGGAAAAAACGCATACGCCCTTTTTGGCCAACCAAGCATACTTGCAAGGGAAATCTGCACTACAATGAAGTCTCACTTCCCCCGGGTCAAAAGGGCCATCTGAAAAATGTGTAAAATCCAGAAAGGCAGGACAGGCCCTGGAGAACTGGGAGCCTTGTTATGCTGATGGGCGGGATGTAAATTGCCAACAACCACTCGGGAGAAGTGTATGGTGTTTCCTGAAACATCTAAAAAACAAAGCAACAGAACCTAGGGCACTTCCACTTATGGTCCTATAGCTTAGGGAAATTAAAATCAAAAAGACACAGCCACCCCAAAGTTTGGAACGGCTCTCTTTACAAGAAACTCGTTTATAGTACAAGATCAACATCGCAGAAAGTGAAAAATGGATAAAGAAGTTGTGGTATTTACTTACAAAGCAACATAACTCAGCAATGAAATCTGTGTCACAAGGCCCTTAGCAGCACAATGAGTGGATTCAGGTACGATGATTCTAACTGAAATAAGTAACACAGAAAAAGAAACATCATAAGATATCACTAATACACGGAATGTAAACTTGGCTACACAGGAACTGAATTCCAAAACAGAACAGGGTCTCAAATTTAGAAAACCAACCTATGCTTGCTTAAGGGGAAAGGTGAGTTGGGGTGCTGCATAAAACCAGAGATTGAAATGAGCACAGATAAAGTTCCTTAAGCCAAATATGGAATAGACAAGAGCTACTCCTTGCTAAATGAAATGGACTCAACACCGCATATTAAACGCCTAAGAATGTACCTGACTAGTAAGTATCTTAAAACCTATGGTTTGCTATGTCTCTGAAAGAGAATCAAGCATGTGTACAGGGGCATAAACGCAGCAGTGATAGGATTGGAGAGGTTCGGTGAGCAAATGAAGACCCATTGAAGTCGTAGTGCATGGTACCCATTCCACGGGTTTCAACTACCCAGGTTTAAGGTATTCTTCCTTCAGCTAAAACATGCATGTGGAACCTAGAGTATGATCAACCATGTGATCGGTAGACGTGTTCAAATATGTCTCAGGTTACCTCCCCTGGTACTCGGGTGCAACATTCCAGACGCTTTACTAACACTCTCCCCACTTGGAGAGTCAGCGCCTTTAACCTCCTGTTTGACACAGTTTGCAATTTCTGCGGAAGATGAACAGGAATAGCGAGAACCAATGAGAGACTAGCTGGAGGTGTCTGAACGGGCAAATTTAACTCTCATTTCCCACTAGGAAGAGGAATTAACCAAAGGCTCAGCGTGCCATGCCGGAAACAGATTAGGGCCTGAAGCCATCCTGCGGTGTTGCGGCCAGCTCACAACAAAGTGAGTTGAAGAAAGGAGCTCAGGGGCTCTGTAATTCACAAACCTGCAGAGTTATAAATGACAGCTATCGTCCAAAAATATACTGAAGTAAGGCTGCCAAGAGGACTTGAAAGCGGGGCAGAATTGCAGGAAACCGATTTCAGGAGGTAGACTGGAATTGCATTGAAAGCATAGGAAAAGAGGCAGAACCTCCACAATGATGCACTTGGCCAAAAAGGGCGTATGCGTTTTTTCCTGAATATATTCAGGAAAAAACGCATACGCCCTTTTTGGCCAACCAAGCAAGCTTGCAAAGGAAATCTGCACTACAATGAAGTCTCACTTCCCCCCGGTCAAAAGGGCCATCTGAAAAAAGTGTAAAATCCAGAAAGGCAGGACAGGCCATGGAGAACTGGGAGCCTTGTTATGCTGATGGGCGGGATGTAAATTGCCAACAGACACTCGGGAGAAGTGTATGGTGTTTCCTGAAACATCTAAAAAACAAAGCAACAGAGCCTAGGGCACTTCCACTTATGGTCCTATAGCTTAGGGAAATTAATATCAAAAAGACACAGCAACCCCAAAATTTGGGACGGCTCTTATTACAGGAATCTCTTCTACGGCACAAGTTTAATATCCCAGAGAGCAAATAATGGATAAAGAATTTGCGGTACTTCTGTACAACAGAATACCACTCAGCAATGAAATCTATGTCACCAGGCCCGTACCAGCATAATGAGTGGATTGAGGCATGATGATTCTAAGTGAAATAAGTCACACAGAAAAAGAAACATCATAAGGTATCACTAATACACGGAATGTGAACTTGGCTACACATGAACTGAATTACAAAACAGAACAGGGTCTCAAGTTTAGAAAACCAACTTATGCCTGCTTAAGGGGGAAGGTGAGTTGGGGTGCTGCATAAAAGCAGAGTTTGAAATTAGCACAGATACCGTTCCATAAGCCAAATATGTAATAGACAAGAGCTACCCCTTGCTCAACGAAATGGATTCAACAATGAGGTATCACCTCACACCTGGTAGAATAGGCATCATTGAAAATCTACAAACAAAAAATGCTGGAAAGGGTGTGGAGAAAAGGAACCCTCTTCCACTATTGTTGGGAATATAAATTGATACAGTCATTATGGAGAACAATATGGAATTTCTTAAGAAACTAACAATAGAATTACCATATGATACAGCAATCCCAGTACTGGACATATACCCAGACAAAACCATAAATCAAAAAGAGTCATTCACCGCAATGTTCATTGCATCACTATTTACAATATCGAGGTAATGGAAGCAACCTAAATGCCCACAGACAGACGAATGCATAAAGCTGTGGTACATATATAAAATGGAATATTACTAAGCCATGAAAAGGAATGAAACTGGGTCATTTGTAGAGACGTCGATGGATCTAGAGACTGTCATACAGAGTGAAGTAAGTCAGAAAGAGAAAAACAAATCTTGTATATTCATGCATATATGTGGAACCTAGAAAAACTGTACAGATTAACCATTTTGCAAGGCATAAATAGAGCAACAGATGTAGACAACAAACGTATGGACAACAAGGGGGGAAAGCTGTTGGGGGGGTGGTGGTGGGAGGAGTTGAGAGACTGGGATTGGCATGTATACATTTATATGTATAAAATAGATAACCAATAAGAACCTGCTGTATAAAAATATAAAATAAAATTCAAAATTAAAAAGAAGTAAAATTTAAAAAATAAAACAGAAAAAACAATTATTCCCTGCACATACATGTATTTATATGAATAAATTATTTCCATGCTTATATCTGTAAATACAAAAAAGAGGAATAAAATCTACCTTGAACCAAAAACGAAAAAGAGAAAAAAAACACAGAACCCACCAGTTACACAGAGGAAAACCGTATCAGGGCACTTGCTCCAGTTGTAAACAATTCTGAAGTTGGTCAGTGGTGGGGAATCGTCTCCCATTCAGCCAGCAGCCCCCACGCAACAAGCGTCCTCATTGCAAAGCTGGGGCACCGTGCCGAGGCATCTGTGAGTAAACGTGAGCTGAGCCCCAGGCCAGTTGCTGCTGAACTATTCCCACCCGTCCCAGGTAAAACACCTGAATATATACAAGGACTTGAAAGCCTAGAGGAAGGGCCATAGAGCCACACGAGTGACAGCATGCCGGCCGACTTGGTGCCTGCAGGCCAGCCAGGATGGTCCTGGCCCTGGGTGCTCTTCTGGAAGATTTCCATTTCCCTGCCTGAGATACCCGTCCTGTCCCTGCCCCCACTGCTTTTTTCCTTCCTCACCTCTGCCCAGGGAGAAATTCCAGCAGCAGGTATGGGTGACACATCCTCTTCTTTAGCAGGTGGCAGCCTGGCAACTGCTGCAGAAAGTCCAGCAGAGCCCCACTCACACTGGGCCACCCACAAAGCCGTGGCCTCTCACTCCCTCCCACCAGCCCAGCACCGAGACTGCTGACAGGGCAGAGAAAATGGCGTCAGGCACGGCTGCAGGGGCTCTTGCTGCCTGGAGTGGTATTTATATTGATCTCAACCCAGGCACACCTGGGGAGGGCTGGCCGGCACGGTAAGGCTGCCCAGGTCAGCCAATCATCACCCCTCAGGGGCTCACAGTTGCAGAAAATGGAACTTGCTGAACCGGCCAGGTCCAAGGAACAGGTGTGGGCTCCTGAGAGTCAGGATAGACAAGGGGCTGCAGCTTTGGCTTGTTTTCTAATCATTTTATCTGGCCCATGAGTGGGAGACAACTTCAAGAAAACCCTCTCCTAATGAGAGGAACCCAGGAGTCAGGGAGAGGAGGGGTGGGTGGTGGTTGGAGACAGAGGCCTGGTGCCCCGGGTGCAGTGGAAGTCTCTGGAAGACCAGGTGGAGGGAGGCCTCACGGAGTGATGCCCAGGGTCACAGACCTGTCGCAGCTGCTGTTTGTTAGTTCAAGTCCTGCTCTGAGGTGCTCTGTGTCAGCTCTGAGCGACAGGTGAGCTGGGGGTGCTCTGCAATGAGGGCTATGTGCACGGTTCCTGTGTGCCCAGCCCTGCCACGGTACCTGCAAGGGTAGCTCTGTATCCTGGGAGGGGCCTGACCACGAGAGCCCCGTGGGCTGGGGTGGGGGTGGGGTACCTGCCCAGGTGAGCTCCATATTCTGGGATTGGTCTGACCACGAGAGCCCCATGGGCCACTGGGGACCTGGTAAAGGATGTCAGGACAGTCAGTGAAGCCACCGAGGATATACCTCCAGTTGCTCCTAATTCCTACACCCTGCTGGTCATTCTACCAACCACCAGGACATGGTATTCTGTATTAGTCTTCAATGATGCCTTCTTTTGTATTCCATTAGTCCCAGAGTCACAAGAAATTTTGGCTTGTGAGTGGCAGGACTCAACATACAACTAAAACAATACTTCCGGGCCGTCTGGCCCCAAGGGTGCAAAAATTCCCACACCATCTTTGGGGAAAGCTTAGCTAAAGACCTAAAAGTTCTACCTCTGGAAAAGGAAACCCTCCTTCAATATGCAGACGACATTCTGATCACCAGCCCTACTAAGGAGGCCTCTGAACTACCAAGCCAATAAAGGATAGAAGTTGTCCAAGAAAAAGCTCAAATATCACAGACTGCGGTGACCTGCCTGGGCTTCATTCTCACAGAAGGTCAGAGAAGCCCATCCCAGGAAAGGGAAGAAACCATTTTCAGCCTTACCCCTTTCTAAAACTAGAAGACAGCTTAGGGGTTCCTGGGGAGGCCAGGGTTTGCTGCTTCTGGATCCCTAACTACAGTCTACTAGCTGGGCCTCTATATGAAACACTGAAAGGAAAAGATGATGATCCTTTTGAATAGAATCCAGAAGTGGCCTTTCAAGAATGGAAAGAGCAGTCAATTCAGACCCTTGCCCTGGAACTCCCTAATTTAGCTAAACCCTTTGACCTTTACATTCCCGGTGAAAGGTGAATCGCCATTGGAGAATTAGTGCAAAAACTGGGACCACTTGAAATGGAACAATGCAAGAATGTCATCCAGGTAGGATAAACTACGGTCACTAAGGGGCTTGGCCCACTGCCACATCTGGCCAAGATACTGGCGGTATCTAAAAACCTGGAAATCAGCAGCCCAAAAGGCCACCTCCCTCCTAAGGGAAAAGGACCCCACGTGGTGATCCTAACCACCAACCATGCCCTGAAGTTGCAGGGTTCGCTCCGTGGGCACACCGACCTCGAGTGAGGAGGCCCTCCAACTCCAACATCCAGAGAGATAACCGGGGGCAACAGGGCACCATGACGACTCGTGTGAACATCACTTGACCTGGAGTTTCTCTCATAAAACAACAAGAGTGTGTCCCAAAAGAGTAGACTACTGCTTGCAGGACTTACTGCACCCAGAGGGGAGCTAATAATCTTGGCGGGGGAACAGTATACCACACTGTCACCATAGAAAAGCCTACAGACACCGTGATGATGGTGGCCAATAAGACCGGCTGGACTCCTGTTTACTTCAAAAGGCTGTTGACTCAGTAGCCATCATGGTCCTTGATCACCACTGACCCTGGACTGTCTGGGAGTTGAGCGGGCAGGGCTCTGACACCTGGTGCTGTTTGTACGTTAATTCAGGGGCCTAATTGAAGAAAGCGCAGACTACTGGTCAGAGCATCTAGGCTGGCAGAGACGGCCAGCCTAAGGTGGCCGAACAAATGTGGGGCGGGGTGAAACCGGCCCCCACAGCGTCTCTGCACATCTCTTTCCTGGACCCTTAAAGGTCATTAGAATCTATAACACTTCCAATGCTGGTGCTCATGTGGACGAGCAGGGAGGCAGGGGTCCTGGGGACAATCAACGTCACCGGGAGGCTGCTGGGGAGAAGCTCTGACCCTCGCCCCAGGGTATGAGGGCTCCCAACTCAGCACTCAGCAGTTACAGAAGAAGGGTCTGCACCCTCAGCACTCCAAGAATGAGGAACGGGACAAAAGGCAGAGGAGGGGTTTGTCCCCAGCAAAGCCCATTAAAAATCCCTGGGAGATAAAAATAGAATCTGGGCAATAAAGTCAAGTCTAACCTTTTTTATCCTTTGTGCTTTGTCTAATTTCACGTGCTCCTAGGGTCCCGCATGCAGAGGTTCCACACCCGGCACTTCAGACCAGATTTCCTAGTGCAGAATGGCTGGGTCGACACCTCAGCTCCTGGGGCCCAGTGCAGACTCCACGATATAGAGCCTGAGCTACAGCCAACCCGGCCCTCGAGAGCTCCGCCGCCTCCCTCCCTCCCACTGACTCTGACAGGATCTCTACACAGCAGCCCAGCCCACAGCCCACGGGGTAGTGCATGCTCTCACCTCTCCATTCTCTGATCAAAATATAAAGTTTCCTTTGCTTGTGAACAAAACTCAGTCTCGATCTGTTGGCCCCAATGACACTGGGCAGGGGGACACTTGTTGGGGTCCACTCTGGAGGATCAGTAACAGAAATTGAGACTATTGTAACCTCAATGAACAGATGTGTGAGCCAAACTGTAGTTAACAAAGAACAGTGTATAAGGCTCGGGTAAAATAAGATGTTTTTAACACTTCCATTTGATATTTCCATCACTTTTTATAAGCAAGTTCAGTGAAAAGGTTTGTCTTATTTGTCAGGTCAATATTAGAGAAACGAAGTGATTTCTTTCCAAGGATGTACAGCTAATAATCTTGGTTAAACCTTCAATCTTGTTTTAAATGCTTTTCCATTGAAAATGATACCTCTCTTTCAGCTCCCCCATTTCTGAGAAGTATAAAATCGTATAATTTATTATTACCAAAGGAGAAAGGTGGGAGGAGGGATAAATTAACAGTTTGGAATTAACACATACACACTGCTATGTATAAAATAGATCATCAACAAGGAACTACTGTATAGCACAGGGAACTACACTCAACATTTTGCAATAACCTATAAGGGGAAATAATCTGAAAAAGAATAGATATTTTTATTGACATCATCTATCAATGACAGTTAAAGTGTAGCCTAAGGGAAGCTGGTGGTGAGTGCTTCTGACCCTGAAGACTTCAATCATCTAAAGTTTGGACTCTGCCTACTTCCCAAGGCCCTTAATGAACATATGTGTAGCTGTAGCTTAAAAAATTCCCCAGTTTGGGTTTCGGGGAGACACTGATTTTGAAAAAGCCCTGGTGTTCTCCTTACATGAATGGGACTCTTCCTACTGCTAAAACATGTCTGTCACACCCAGAGGATGGTATACCGTCTGATCGGGAAGAGTTTGGAAAAGGCATCTCATCTCCTCATCTCCTGGTGCTCGGGTTCACCCCTCCAGCGTCTTTACTAACAGTCTCCCCACTTGGAGATGTCAGCACTGTCAACATCCTGTTGCGTACAGTTTGGAATTTGTCCAGAGGATGAAGCGGAAGGATGAGGAACAATGAGAGACAAGTCCTAGGTGTTCAGACAGGCACATGTCACTCTAATTTCCAATCAGGAAGACGAATTGACCAAAGGCTAGGGTTGCCCATGGAAACAGTATAGGGCTTGAGGAAATCCCGCTGCTTTGTGGCCAGTTCCCATAAACACGAGTTGAACAATGGAACTCAGGGGCAGTAAAATTCACAAAACTGCAGAGTTGAAAATATCCATCACTGAAAAATGTCTTGAGGAAAGTCAGAGAAAAGGACTTGTAAGCAAGGGAGAATGGCAGGAAAGGGATTTGAGGAGGTAGAAAGGACTCGCCATTAAGCACAAGAAAAGGAGCTGAACATTGCCAACATTGCAGTTGGCCAAAAAGGGTGTATGCGTTCTTTTCTGTATATATTCAAGAAAAGGGCATACACTTTTTTAGCCAACCAAACAGGTGGGCACTGGAAGTCAATACTACAAAAGATATCACTTCGCATCAGTCAGAAGAGCCATCCTCATAAAGCGTAAACAACAGAAATGCAGGACAGGGCAACGAGAAGAGGGAGCCCTGTGAGACTTATAGTGAAAATGTATATTGCCAACGGCCATTCTGGAGAAGTGTATTGTGTTTACTAAAGCATCTAAAAAATGAGCTACAGAGCATAGGGCACTTGCACTCATGGGCGTATATCTTGGGAAAAACAAAAATCGAGAGGACACAGGCACCCCAATGTTTACCCCCTCTCTGTTTAAAAGATCCTCGACTAGGATATAACTTAAATGTCTCTGGAGGGAAAAAATGGATAGAGATGTGGTACTTAGGTAGAGTGGAATATTATTCAGCCTGGAAATCAATGAAATATGGCCAGTTGTAACAACTCCGGAGGAGTTACGTATGATCATTCTAAGTGACAGAATTCAAAAAGAAAAAGACACATATCATAAGATATCACTTAAAGGTGGAATCCAAAATGGCTACACATGAAATAAATTACAAAACAAAAACATAGTCAAATATGTAGAAAACACGCATAAGGCTGCTAAACGGGAAAGGTGGGGAGGGGTGAGGCATCATCCAGGAGGTTGAAATTAGCAAAGATACCATTCCAAATACCAAACTGATAATCAACAAGGCCTACACGGTAGCTAAAAGAACTGCACTCAGCACACTCAAGTCACCGGAAAAGAATATATACGACTGGTAAGAATCTGAAAAAGAATTTATTGATGTCTCTCTGTACGTGAATCAAGTGGATGTACAGCAGCAAGAAACAGAGCTTTGAAAATCAGCTGTAACCAATATAGTAATAAATTGAAAAAAATAAATGACAGAGAGACAGAGAAAACCTCTTACAACTTTTCCTCAGGGACGGTGATGCAACATGGATTGAACACATCTAGACCCACAGCAGGATGAGACATAAGGCTGGAAACTGTTTGCGCTAAGAGAAATGTGAGGTTGGGTGAGGAAATGCACACCCTTTAAAGTAATACTACCTGGTACCCATTCAATGGGTCCCAAATCTGCAGGTTCAAGGGATCTTCCTACAGCTAAAACATGCATGGAAAACCCAGAGGACTGTACACCATGTGATCGGGAGATGTGTCTAAAATGCACCTCATTTATCCTCTCCTGGTGCTCCTGTTCACCATTCCAGCCACGCTACTTAGAATCTCCCCACTTGGAGAATCAGCACATTTAAACTTCTGTTTCACACATTTTGCAAATTGTGAGGAGGATGAACGGGAAGAGGGGGAACCAATGAGAGAAGAGTTGTAGGGGTTTGGACGGGCACATATCACTCTAATTTCCCATTAAGAATAAGAATTAAAGAAAGGCTCAGCCTGCCTCGCCGGAGCCAAAATAGGGCCTGAAGCAATCCTGCGGGTTTGAGGCCAGCTCACAAAAGAGCAACTTAAAAAATGGAGCTCAGGGTCACTGCAATTCACAAACCTGCAGAGTTATAAATGAAAACTAATGTCCAAAAATATGTTGAGGTAAGGCAAAGAAGAGGATCTGAATGCAAGACAGAATTGCAAGAAACAGATTTCAAGAGATAGATTGGACTCGTCTTTAACGCACATGAAAAGCGGCAGAATTTCGACAATGATGCAGTTGGCCCAAAAGGGCGTATGCGTTTTTTCCTGATTATATCCAGGAAAAAACGCATACGCACTTTATGGGCAACGAAGCAAGCAAGCAATGCAAATGTGCACAACAAAGAAGTCTCACTTCCCACCGGTCAAAAGGGCCATCCTAAAAAATTGTAAAAACCAGAAATGCAGGACAGGCCATGGAGAACAGGGAGCCTTTATACGCTGATGGGCAGTGTGTGAACTGCCGAGAGCCACTCTGGAGAAGCGTATGGTGGTTCCTAAATCATCTAAAAAACAGAGCTACAGAGCATAGGACTCTTCCAATCATGGGAGTATATCTAGGGAAGTCTAAAAATCAACAAGACACAAGCACACCACAGTTTAGGGCTACTCTGTTTACAAGAACCTCAACTTCAGTACACCTTAAATATCCCAGGAAAGAGAACAATGGATAAAGAAGATGTGGTACTTATGTACAATGGAATATCTCTTCACCATGAAATCAATGTAATAAGGCTAGTAGAAGGATAAAGAGTGGATTTAGGTCCGATAATACTACTTGAAATAAGTCAAACAGAAAAAGAAACATATCATAAGATATCACTTATAGAGGGAGGGTAAATATGGCTGCACAAGAAATGAATTACAGAACAGAACAGTGTCTCACATTTAGAAAACACACTTATGTCAGCTTAAGGGGAAAGGAGAGGTGGGGTGATGCATAAAACCAGAGTTTGAAATTAGCACAGATACCGTTCAATAAACCAAATAGGTATTAGACAAGATCTACACCTTGCTCAATGAACTGGCCTCAACACACCCTATACACCGCAGAGAAATATATCTGAGTAATAAGAATCTTAAAACCATGTATTGATATATCTCCATAAGGGAATCAAGTGTGTGCAGAGCGGCACAAACACAGCAGTGAAGATGAGCTAAACCCCATTATAGAAATAAATTTTAAAAACAAAACGCTGAAACAATGAAAGAGAGAAAAATTCTTACAAAATTCGCTCAGGGGCTGTGATGCAACCTGGATTGACCACATATAAACCCACAGCTGGATAAGACATAAGGCTGGACACTTGGGGCTGAGAGGATTGGTGAGCTTTGGTGAGCAACTGCCGAAAGTTTAATGCAATACTTCATGCTGCTCATTCCAAGGGTCCCAACACTCCAGGTTGAAGGGAATCTTCCTACAGCTAAACCATGCTTGGGAAACCCAGCGACTGGTATACCATATGATCGGGAAAGGTTTCTAAAACGCACCTCATTTTTCCTCTCCTGGGGCTCCGGATCGACATTCCAGCCGCTTTACTAACAACATCCCCACATGGAGTCAATGCCTTTAAGTTCTGGTATCACACAGTCTGCAGTTAGTGCAGAGGATGAATGGGAATAGGAGGAACCAGTGAGAAACTAGCTGTAGCGGTTTCAATGGGCACATGTCACTCTAATATCACATCAGTAAGAAGAATTAACCAAAGGCACAGCAAGGTGCCCCAGAAGAAAAATAGGGCTTCAAGGAATCCTGTGGTTACGGGGCAAGACCACAAAAATAAGAGCTAAAAAATGGAGCTAAGGGCCAATGCAATTCAAAAACCTGCAGAGTTATAAAGGCCAACTATTTTCAAAAAATATATTGAGGTAAGGCTATGAAGAGGCATTGAAAGCAAGGCAGAATTGCAGGAAACCGATTTCAGGAGGTAGACTGGAATTGCATTGAAAACATATGAAGAGAGTCAGAACCTCGATAATGATGCACTTGGCCAAAAAGGGCGTATGCGTTTTTTCCTGAATATATTCAGGAAAAAAAGCATACGCACTTTTTGGCCAACCAAGCAAGCTTGCAAAGGAAATCTGCACTACAATGAAGTCTCACTTCCACCTGGTCAAAAGGGCCATCTGAAAAAAGTGTAGAATCCATAAAGGCACGACAGGCCATGGAGAACTGGGAGCCTTCTTATGCTGATGGGCGGGATGTAAATTGCCAACAGCCACTCTGGAGAAGTGTATGGTGTTTCCTGAAACATCTAAAAAACAAAGCAACAGAGCCTAGGGCACTTCCACTTATGGTCCTATAGCTTAGGGAAATTAAAATCAAAAAGACACAGCCACCCCAAAGTTTGGAACAGCTCTGTTTATAGGAAACTCGTTTACAGTACACGTTCAACATCGCAGAAATTGAAAAATGGATAAAGAAGTTGTGGTATTTAATTACAAAGCAATATCACTCAGCAGTGAAATCTATGTCATCAGGCCCTTAGCAGCACAATGAGTGGATTCAGGTATGATGATTCTAACTGAAATAAGTCACACAGAAAAAGAAACATCATAAGATATCAGTAATATTCGGAATGGAAACTTGGCTACACAGGAACTGAATTACAGAACAGAACAGGGTCTCAAATTGAGAAAAACAACTTATGCTTGCTTAAGGGTAAAGGTGAGTTGGGGTGCTGCATAATACCAGAGATTGAAATGAGCACAGATAAAGTTCCTTAAGCCAAATATGGAATAGACAAGAGCTGCTCCTTGCTCAACGAAATGGACTCAACACCGCATAATAAACGCCTATGAATGTACCTGATTAGTAAGTATCTTTAAACCTATGGATTGCTATGTCTCCGAAAGAGAATCAAGCATGTGTACAGGGGCATAAACGCAGCAGTGATAGGATTGGAGAGGTTCGGTGAGCAAATGAAGACCCTTTGAAGTCATATTGCATGGTACCCATTCCACGGGTTTCAACTACCCAGGTTTAAGGTATTCTTCCTTCAGCTAAAACATGCATGTGGAACCCAGAGTATGATCAACCGTGTGAACGGGAGACGTGTTCAAATATGTCTCAGTTTTCGTACCCTGGTACTCGGGTGCAACATTCCAGACGCTTTACTAACACTCTCCCCACTTGGAGAGTCAGCGCCTTTAACCTCCTGTTTGGCCCAGTTTGCAATTTCTGCGGAAGATGAACAGGAATAGCAAGAACCAATGAGAGACTAGCTGGAGGTGTCTGGACGGGCAAATTTAACTCTCATTTCCCACCAGGAAGAGGAAATAACCAAAGGCTCAGCGTGCCGTGCCGGAACCAGATTAGGACCTGAAGCCATCCTGCGGTGTTGCGGCCAGCTCAAAAGAAAGCGAGTTGAAGAAAGGAGCTCAGGGGCACTGTAATTCACAAACCTTTAGAGTTATATATGACAGCTATCGTCCAAAAATAGACTGAAGTAAGGCTGCCAAGAGGACTTGAAAGCGGGGCAGAATTGCAGGAAACCGATTTCAGGAGGTAGACTGGAATTGCATTGAAAGCATAGGAAAAGAGGCAGAACGTCCACAATGATGCACTTGGCCAAAAAGGGCGTATGCGTTTTTTCCTGAATATATTCAGGAAAAAACGCATACGCCCTTTTTGGCCAACCAAGCAAGCTTGCAAAGGAAATCTGCACTACAATGAAGTCTCACTTCCCCCCGGTCAAAAGGGCCATCTGAAAAAAGTGTAAAATCCAGAAAGGCAGGACAGGCCATGGAGAACTGGGAGCCTTGTTATGCTGATGGGCGGGATGTAAATTGCCAACAGACACTCGGGAGAAGTGTATGGTGTTTCCTGAAACATCTAAAAAACAAAGCAAGAGAGCCTAGGGCACTTCCACTTATGGTCCTATAGCTTAGGGAAATTAAAATCAAAAAGACACAGCCACCCCAAAGTTTGGGACGCCTCTGTTTACAAGAACCTCGTTTACCGTACAAGTTCAATATCACAGAAAGTTAAAAATGGATAAAGAACTTGTGGTACTTACGTACAATGCAGTATCACTCAGCAATGAAACCTATGTCATCAGGCCCGTAGCAGCATAATGAGTGGATTCAGGTATGATGATTCTAACTGAAATAAGTAACACAGAAAAAGAAACATCATAAGATATCAGTAATACACGGAATGTAAACTTGGCTACACAGGAACTGAATTACAGAACAGAACAGGGTCTCAAATTTAGAAAACCAACTTATGCTTGCTTAAGGGGAAAGGTGAGTTGGGGTGCTGCATAAAACCAGAGATTGAAATGAGCACAAATAAAGTTCCTTAAGCCAAATATGGAATAGACAAGAGCTACTCCTTGCTCAACGAAATGGACTCAACACCGCATATTAAACGCCTAAGAATGTACCTGACTAGTAAGTATCTTAAAACCTATAGATTGCTATGTCTCCGAAAGAGAATCAAGCATGTGTACAGGGGCATAAACGCAGCAGTGATAGGATTGGAGAGGTTCGGTGAGCAAATGAAGACCCTTTTAAGTCATATTGCATGGTACCCATTCCACGGGTTTCAAATACCCAGGTTTTAGGTATTCTTCCTTCAGCTAAAACATGCATGTGGAACCCAGAGTATGATCAACCATGTGATCGGGAGACGTGTTCAAATATGTCTCAGTTTTCCTCCCCTGGTACTCGGGTGCAACATTCCAGACGCTTTACTAACACTCTCCCCACTTGGAGAGTCAGTGCCTTTAACCTCCTGTTTGGCCCAGTTTGCAATTTCTGCGGAAGATGAACAGGAACAGCGAGAACCAATGAGAGGCTAGCTGGAGGTGTCTGGACGGGCAAATTTAACTCTCATTTCCCACCAGGAAGAGGAATTAACCAAAGGCTCAGCATGCCGGGCCGGAACCAGATTAGGGCCCGAAGCCATCCTGCGGTGTTGCGGCCAGGTCACAAGAAAGCGAGTTGAAGAAAGGAGCTCAGGGGCACTGTAATTCACAAACCTGCAGAGTTATAAATGACAGCTATCGTCCAAAAATAGACTGAAGTAAGGCTGCCAAGAGGACTTGAAAGCGGGGCAGAATTGCAGGAAACCGATTTCAGGAGGTAGACTGGAATTGCATTGAAAGCATAGGAAAAGAGGCAGAACGTCCACAATGATGCACTTGGCCAAAAAGGGCGTATGCGTTTTTTCCTGAATATATTCAGGAAAAAACGCATACGCCCTTTTTGGCCAACCAAGGAAGCTTGCAAAGGAAATCTGCACTACAATGAAGTCTCACTTCTCCCCGGTCAAAAGGGCCATCTGAAAAAAGTGTAAAATCCAGAAAGGCAGGACAGGCCATGGAGAACTGGGAGCCTTGTTATGCTGAAGGGCGGGATGTAAATTGCCAACAGACACTCGGGAGAAGTGTATGGTGTTTCCTGAAACATCTAAAAAACAAAGCAAGAGAGCCTAGGGCACTGCCACTTATGGTCCTATAGCTTAGGGAATTTAAAATCAAAAAGACACAGCCACCCCAAAGTTTCGAACGGCTCTGTTTACAAGAACCTCGTTTACAGTACAAGTTCAACATCGCAGAAAGTGAAAAATGGATAAAAAAGTTGTGGTATTTACTTACAAAGCAATATCACTCAGCAATGAAATCTGTGTCATCAGGCCCTTAGCAGCACAATGAGTGGATTCAGGTATGATGATTCTAACTGAAATAAGTCACACAGAAAAAGAAACATCATAAGGTATCAGTAATACACGGAATGTAAACTTGGCTACACAGGAACTGAATTACAGAACAGAACAGGGTCTCAAATTTAGAAAACCAACTTATGCTTGCTTAAGGGGAAAGGTGAGTTGGGGTGCTGCACAAAACCAGAGATTGAAATGAGCACAGATAAAGTTCCTTAAGCCAAATATGGAATAGACAAGAGCTACTCCTTGCTCAAAGAAATGGACTCAACACCGCATATTAAACGCCTAAGAATGTACCTGACTAGTAAGTATCTTAAAACCTAGGGATTGCTATGTCTCCGAAAGAGAATCAAGCATGTGTACAGGGGCATAAACGCAGCAGTGATAGGATTGGAGATGTTCGGTGAGCAAATGAAGACCCTTTGAAGTCATATTGCATGGTACCCATTACACGGGTCTCAACTCTCCAGGTTTAAGGTATTCTTCCTTCAGCTAAAACATGCATGTGGAACCCAGAGTATGATCAACCATGTGATCGGGAGACGTGTTCAAATATGTCTCAGTTTTCCTACCCTGGTACTCGGGTGCAACATTCCAGACGCTTTACTAAGACTCTCCCGACTTGGAGAGTCAGTCCCTTTAACCTCCTGTTTGGCCCAGTTTGCAATTTCTGCGGAAGATGAACAGGAATAGCGAGAACCAATGAGAGGCTAGCTGGAGGTGTCTGGACGGGCAAATTTAACTCTCATTTCCCACCAGGAAGAGGAATTAACCAAAGGCTCAGCATGCCGGGCCGGAACCAGATTAGGGCCTGAAGCCATCCTGCGGTGTTGCGGCCAGGTCACAAGAAAGCGAGTTGAAGAAAGGAGCTCAGGGGCACTGTAATTCACAAACCTGCAGAGTTATAAATGACAGCTATCATCCAAAAATAGACTGAAGTAAGGCTGCCAAGAGGACTTGAAAGCGGGGCAGAATTGCAGGAAACCGATTTCAGGAGGTAGATTGGAATTGCATTGAAAGCATAGGAAAAGAGGCAGAACGTCCACAATGATGCACTTGGCCAAAAAGGGCGTATGCGTTTTTTCCTGAATATATTCAGGAAAAAACGCATACGCCCTTTTTGGCCAACCAAGCAAACTTGCAAAGGAAATCTGCACTACAATGAAGTCTCACTTCCCCCCGGTCAAAAGGGCCATCTGAAAAAAGTGTAAAATCCAGAAAGGCAGGACAGGCCATGGAGAACTGGGAGCCTTGTTATGCTGATGGGCGGGATGTAAATTGCCAACAACCACTCGGGAGAAGTGTATGGTGTTTCCTGAAACATCTAAAAAACAAAGCAACAGAACCTAGGGCACTTCCACTTATGGTCCTATAGCTTAGGGAAATTAAAATCAAAAAGACACAGCCACCCCAAAGTTTGGAACGGCTCTGTTTACAAGAACCTCGTTTACTGTACAAGTTCAACATCGCAGAAAGTGAAAAATGGATAAAGAAGTTGTGGTATTCACTTACAAATCAATATCACTCAGCACTGAAATCTATGTCATCAGGCACTTAGCAGCACAATGAGTGGATTCAGGTATGATGATTCTAACTGAAATAAGTCACACAGAAAAAGAAACATCATAAGATATCAGTAATACACGGAATGTAAACTTGGCTACACAGGAACTGAATTACAGAACAGAACAGGGTCTCAAATTTAGAAAACCAACTTATGCTTGCTTAAGGGTAAAGGTGAGTTGGGGTGCTGCATAAAACCAGAGATTGAAATGAGCACAGATAAAGTTCCTTAAGCCAAATATGGAATAGACAAGAGCTACTCCTTGCTCAACGAAATGGACTCAACACCCCATATTAAACGCCTAAGAATGTACCTGACTAGTAAGTATCTTAAAACCTATGGATTGCTATGTCTACGAAAGAGAATCAAGCATGTGTACAGGGGCATAAACGCAGCAGTGATAGGATTGGAAAGGTTCGGTGAGCAAATGAAGACCCTTTGAAGTCATATTGCATGGTACCCATTCCACGGGTTTCACCTACCCAGGTTTAAGGTATTCTTCCTTCAGCTAAAACATGCATGTGGAACCTAGAGTATGATCAACCATGTGATCGGGAGACGTGTTCAAATATGTCTCAGTTTTCGTACCCTGGTACTCGGGTGCAACATTCCAGACGCTTTACTAACACTCTCCCGACTTGGAGAGTCAGTCCCTTTAACCTCCTGTTTGGCCCAGTTTGCAATTTCTGCGGAAGATGAACAGGAGTAGCGAGAACCAATGAGAGACTAGCTGGAGGTGTCTGAACGGGCAAATTTAACTCTCATTTCCCACCAGGAAGAGGAATTAACCAAAGGTTCACCGTGCCGTGCGGGAACCAGATTAGGGCCTAAAGACATCCTGCGGTGTTGCGGCCAGGTCACAAGAAAGCGAGTTGAAGAAAGGAGCTCAGGGGCACTGTAATTCACAAACCTGCAGAGTTATAAATGACAGCTATCGTCCAAAAATAGACTGAAGTAAGGCTGCCAAGAGGACTTGAAAGCGGGGCAGAATTGCAGGAAACCAATTTCAGGAGGTAGACTGGAATTGCATTGAAAGCATAGGAAAAGAGGCAGAACGTCCACAATGATGCACTTGGCCAAAAAGGGCGTATGCGTTTTTTCCTGAATATATTCAGGAAAAAACGCATACGCCCTTTTTGGCCAACCAAGCAAGCTTGCAAAGGAAATCTGCACTACAATGAAGTCTCACTTCCCCCCGGTCAAAAGGGCCATCTGAAAAAAGTGTAAAATCCAGAAAGGCAGGACAGGCCATGGAGAACTGGGAGCCTTGTTATGCTGATGGGCGGGATGTAAATTGCCAACAGGCACTTGGGAGAAGTGTATGGTGTTTCCTGAAACATCTAAAAAACAAAGCAACAGAGCCTAGGGCACTTCCACTTATGGTCCTATAGCTTAGGGAAATTAAAATGAAAAAGACACAGCCACCCCAAAGTTTGGAACGGCTCTGTTTACAAGAACCTCGTTTACAGTACAAGTTCAACATCGCAGAAAGTGAAAAATGGATAAAGAAGTTGTGGTATTCACTTACAATGCAGTATCACTCAGCAATGAAATCTATGTCATCAGGCCCGTCGCAGCACAATGAGTGGATTCAGGTATGATGATTCTAACTGAAATAAGTCACACAGAAAAAGAAACATCATAAGATATCAGTAATACACGGAATGGAAACTTGGCTACACAGGAACTGAATTACAGAACAGAACAGGGTCTCAAATTTAGAAAACCAACTTATGCTTGCTTAAGGGGAAAGGTGAGTTGGGGTGCTGCATAAAACCAGAGATTGAAATGAGCACAAATAAAGTTCCTTAAGTGAAATATGGAATAGACAAGAGCTACTCCTTGCTCAACGAAATGGACTCAACACCGCATATTAAACGCCTAAGAATGTACCTGACTAGTAAGTATCTTAAAACCTATAGATTGCTATGTCTCCGAAAGAGAATCAAGCATGTGTACAGGGGCATAAACGCAGCAGTGATAGGATTGGAGAGGTTCGGTGAGCAAATGAAGACCCTTTGAAGTCATATTGCATGGTACCCATTCCACGGGTTTCAACTACCCATGTTTTAGGTATTCTTCCTTCAGCTAAAACATGCATGTGGAACCCAGAGTATGATCAACCATGTGATCGGGAGACGTGTTAAAATATGTCTCAGTTTTCCTCCCCTGGTACTCGGGTGCAACATTCCAGACGCTTTACTAACACTCTCCCCACTTGGAGAGTCAGTGCCTTTAACCTCCTGTTTGGCCCAGTTTGCAATTTCTGCGGAAGATGAACAGGAACAGCGAGAACCAATGAGAGGCTAGCTGGAGGTGTCTGGACGGGCAAATTTAACTCTCATTTCCCACCAGGAAGAGGAATTAACCAAAGGCTCAGCATGCCGGGCCGGAACCAAATTAGGGCCCGAAGCCATCCTGCGGTGTTGCGGCCAGGTCACAAGAAAGCGAGTTGAAGAAAGGAGCTCAGGGGCACTGTAATTCACGAACCTGCAGAGTTATAAATGACAGCTATCGTCCAAAAATAGACTGAAGTAAGGCTGCCAAGAGGACTTGAAAGCGGGGCAGAATTGCAGGAAACCGATTTCAGGAGGTAGACTGGAATTGCATTGAAAGCATAGGAAAAGAGGCAGAACGTCCACAATGATGCACTTGGCCAAAAAGGGCGTATGCGTTTTTTCCTGAATATATTCAGGAAAAAACGCATACGCCCTTTTTGGCCAACCAAGCAAGCTTGCAAAGGAAATCTGCACTACAATGAAGTCTCACTTCTCCCCGGTCAAAAGGGCCATCTGAAAAAAGTGTAAAATCCAGAAAGGCAGGACAGGCCATGGAGAACTGGGAGCCTTGTTATGCTGAAGGGCGGGATGTAAATTGCCAACAGACACTCGGGAGAAGTGTATGGTGTTTCCTGAAACATCTAAAAAACAAAGCAAGAGAGCCTAGGGCACTGCCACTTATGGTCCTATAGCTTAGGGAATTTAAAATCAAAAAGACACAGCCACCCCAAAGTTTCGAACGGCTCTGTTTACAAGAACCTCGTTTACAGTACAAGTTCAACATCGCAGAAAGTGAAAAATGGATAAAGAAGTTGTGGTATTTACTTACAAAGCAATATCACTCAGCAATGAAATCTGTGTCATCAGGCCCTTAGCAGCACAATGAGTGGATTCAGGTATGATGATTCTAACTGAAATAAGTCACACAGAAAAAGAAACATCATAAGGTATCAGTAATACACGGAATGTAAACTTGGCTACACAGGAACTGAATTACAGAACAGAACAGGGTCTCAAATTTAGAAAACCAACTTATGCTTGCTTAAGGGGAAAGGTGAGTTGGGGTGCTGCACAAAACCAGAGATTGAAATGAGCACAGATAAAGTTCCTTAAGCCAAATATGGAATAGACAAGAGCTACTCCTTGCTCAAAGAAATGGACTCAACACCGCATATTAAACGCCTAAGAATGTACCTGACTAGTAAGTATCTTAAAACCTAGGGATTGCTATGTCTCCGAAAGAGAATCAAGCATGTGTACAGGGGCATAAACGCAGCAGTGATAGGATTGGAGATGTTCGGTGAGCAAATGAAGACCCTTTGAAGTCATATTGCATGGTACCCATTACACGGGTCTCAACTCTCCAGGTTTAAGGTATTCTTCCTTCAGCTAAAACATGCATGTGGAACCCAGAGTATGATCAACCATGTGATCGGGAGACGTGTTCAAATATGTCTCAGTTTTCGTACCCTGGTACTCGGGTGCAACATTCCAGACGCTTTACTAACACTCTCCCCACTTGGAGAGTCAGCGCCTTTAACCTCCTGTTTGGCACAGTTTCCAATTTCTGCGGAAGATGAACAGGAATAGCGAAAACCAATGAGAGGCTAGCTGGAGATGTCTGGACGGGCAAATTTAACTCTCATTTCCCACCAGGAAGAGGAAATAACCAAAGGCTCAGCGTGCTCTACCGGAACCAGATTAGGGCCTGAAGCCATCCTGCGGTGTTGCGGCCAGCTCAAAAGAAAGCGAGTTGAAGAAAGGAGCTCAGGGGCACTGTAATTCACAAACCTGCAGAGTTATAAATGACAGCTATCGTCCAAAAATACACTGAAGTAAGGCTGCCAAGAGGACTTGAAAGCGGGGCAGAATTGCAGGAAACCGATTTCAGGAGGTAGACTGGAATTGCATTGAAAGCATAGGAAAAGAGGCAGAACGTCCACAATGATGCACTTGGCCAAAAAGGGCGTATGCGTTTTTTCCTGAATATATTCAGGAAAAAACGCATACGCCCTTTTTGGCCAACCAAGCAAGCTTGCAAAGGAAATCTGCACTACAATGAAGTCTCACTTCCCCCCGGTCAAAAGGGCCATCTGAAAAAAGTGTAAAATCCAGAAAGGCAGGACAGGCCATGGAGAACTGGGAGCCTTGTTATGCTGATGGGCGGGATGTAAATTGCCAACAGACACTCAGGAGAAGTGTATGGTGTTTCCTGAAACATCTAAAAAACAAAGCATCAGAGCCGAGGGCACTTGCGCTTATGGTCCTATAGCTTAGGGAAATTAAAATCAAAAAGACACAGCCACCCCAAATTTTGGGACGCCTCCGTTTACAAGAACCTCCTTTACCGTACAAGTTCAATATCACAGAAAGTGAAAAATGGATAAAGAACTTGTGGTACTTACGTACAATGCAGTATCACTCAGCAATGAAATCTATGTCATCAGGCCCTTAGCAGCATAATGAGTGGATTCAGGTATGATGATTCTAACTGAAATAAGTCACACAGAAAAAGAAACATCATAAGATATCACTAATACACGGAATGTAAACTTGGCTACACAGGAATTGCATTCCAAAACAGAACAGGGTCTCAAATTTAGAAAACCAACTTATGCTTGCTTAAGGTGAAAGGTGAGTTGGGGTGCTGCATAAAACCAGAGATTGCAATGAGCACAGATAAAGTTCCTTAAGCCAAATATGGAATACACAAGAGCTACTCCTTGCTCAACGAAATGGACACAAAACCCCATATTAAACGCCTAAGAATGCACCTGACTAGTAAGTATCTTAAAACCTATGGATTGCTATGTCTCCGAAAGAGAATCAACCATGTGTACAGGGGCATAAACGCAGCTGTGATAGGATTGGAGAGGTTCGGTGAGAAAATGAAGACCCTTTGAAGTCATATTGCATGGTACCCATTCCACGGCTTTCACCTACCCAGGTTTAAGGTATTCTTCCTTCAGCTAAAACATGCATGTGGAACCTAGAGTATGAACAACCATGTGAACGGGAGACGTGTTCAAATATGTCTCAGTTTTCCTCCCCTGGTACTCGGGTGCAACATTCCAGATGCTTTACTAACACTCTCCCGACTTGGAGAGTCAGTCCCTTTAACCTCCTGTTTGGCCCAGTTTGCAATTTCTGCGGAAGATGAACAGGAATAGCGAGAACCAATGAGAGGCTAGCTGGAGGTGTCTGGACGGGCAAATTCAACTCTCATTTCCCACCAGGAAGAGGAATTAACCAAAGGCTGAGCGTGCCGTGCCAGAACCAGATTAGGGCCTGAAGCCATCCTGCGGTGTTGCGGCCAGGTCACAAGAAAGCGAGTTGAAGAAAGGAGCTCAGGGGCACTGTAATTCACAAACCTGCAGAGTTATAAATGACAGCTATCGTCCAAAAATAGACTGAAGTGAGGCTGCCAAGAGGACTTGAAAGCGGGGCAGAATTGCAGGAAACCGATTTCAGGAGGTAGACTGGAATTGCATTGAAAGCATAGGAAAAGAGGCAGAACGTCCACAATGATGCACTTGGCCAAAAAGGGCGTATGCGTTTTTTCCTGAATATATTCAGGAAAAAACGCATACGCCCTTTTTGGCCAACCAAGCAAGCTTGCAAAGGAAATCTGCACTACAATGAAGTCTCACTTCTCCCCGGTCAAAAGGGCCATCTGAAAAAAGTGTAAAATCCAGAAAGGCAGGACAGGCCATGGAGAACTGGGAGCCTTGTTATGCTGAAGGGCGGGATGTAAATTGCCAACAGACACTCGGGAGAAGTGTATGGTGTTTCCTGAAACATCTAAAAAACAAAGCAAGAGAGCCTAGGGCACTGCCACTTATGGTCCTATAGCTTAGGGAATTTAAAATCAAAAAGACACAGCCACCCCAAAGTTTCGAACGGCTCTGTTTACAAGAACCTCGTTTACAGTACAAGTTCAACATCGCAGAAAGTGAAAAATGGATAAAGAAGTTGTGGTATTTACTTACAAAGCAATATCACTCAGCAATGAAATCTGTGTCATCAGGCCCTTAGCAGCACAATGAGTGGATTCAGGTATGATGATTCTAACTGAAATAAGTCACACAGAAAAAGAAACATCATAAGGTATCAGTAATACACGGAATGTAAACTTGGCTACACAGGAACTGAATTACAGAACAGAACAGGGTCTCAAATTTAGAAAACCAACTTATGCTTGCTTAAGGGGAAAGGTGAGTTGGGGTGCTGCACAAAACCAGAGATTGAAATGAGCACAGATAAAGTTCCTTAAGCCAAATATGGAATAGACAAGAGCTACTCCTTGCTCAAAGAAATGGACTCAACACCGCATATTAAACGCCTAAGAATGTACCTGACTAGTAAGTATCTTAAAACCTAGGGATTGCTATGTCTCCGAAAGAGAATCAAGCATGTGTACAGGGGCATAAACGCAGCAGTGATAGGATTGGAGATGTTCGGTGAGCAAATGAAGACCCTTTGAAGTCATATTGCATGGTACCCATTACACGGGTCTCAACTCTCCAGGTTTAAGGTATTCTTCCTTCAGCTAAAACATGCATGTGGAACCCAGAGTATGATCAACCATGTGATCGGGAGACGTGTTCAAATATGTCTCAGTTTTCGTACCCTGGTACTCGGGTGCAACATTCCAGACGCTTTACTAACACTCTCCCCACTTGGAGAGTCAGCGCCTTTAACCTCCTGTTTGGCACAGTTTCCAATTTCTGCGGAAGATGAACAGGAATAGCGAAAACCAATGAGAGGCTAGCTGGAGATGTCTGGACGGGCAAATTTAACTCTCATTTCCCACCAGGAAGAGGAAATAACCAAAGGCTCAGCGTGCTCTACCGGAACCAGATTAGGGCCTGAAGCCATCCTGCGGTGTTGCGGCCAGCTCAAAAGAAAGCGAGTTGAAGAAAGGAGCTCAGGGGCACTGTAATTCACAAACCTGCAGAGTTATAAATGACAGCTATCGTCCAAAAATACACTGAAGTAAGGCTGCCAAGAGGACTTGAAAGCGGGGCAGAATTGCAGGAAACCGATTTCAGGAGGTAGACTGGAATTGCATTGAAAGCATAGGAAAAGAGGCAGAACGTCCACAATGATGCACTTGGCCAAAAAGGGCGTATGCGTTTTTTCCTGAATATATTCAGGAAAAAACGCATACGCCCTTTTTGGCCAACCAAGCAAGCTTGCAAAGGAAATCTGCACTACAATGAAGTCTCACTTCCCCCCGGTCAAAAGGGCCATCTGAAAAAAGTGTAAAATCCAGAAAGGCAGGACAGGCCATGGAGAACTGGGAGCCTTGTTATGCTGATGGGCGGGATGTAAATTGCCAACAGACACTCAGGAGAAGTGTATGGTGTTTCCTGAAACATCTAAAAAACAAAGCATCAGAGCCGAGGGCACTTGCGCTTATGGTCCTATAGCTTAGGGAAATTAAAATCAAAAAGACACAGCCACCCCAAATTTTGGGACGCCTCCGTTTACAAGAACCTCCTTTACCGTACAAGTTCAATATCACAGAAAGTGAAAAATGGATAAAGAACTTGTGGTACTTACGTACAATGCAGTATCACTCAGCAATGAAATCTATGTCATCAGGCCCTTAGCAGCATAATGAGTGGATTCAGGTATGATGATTCTAACTGAAATAAGTCACACAGAAAAAGAAACATCATAAGATATCACTAATACACGGAATGTAAACTTGGCTACACAGGAATTGCATTCCAAAACAGAACAGGGTCTCAAATTTAGAAAACCAACTTATGCTTGCTTAAGGTGAAAGGTGAGTTGGGGTGCTGCATAAAACCAGAGATTGCAATGAGCACAGATAAAGTTCCTTAAGCCAAATATGGAATACACAAGAGCTACTCCTTGCTCAACGAAATGGACACAAAACCCCATATTAAACGCCTAAGAATGCACCTGACTAGTAAGTATCTTAAAACCTATGGATTGCTATGTCTCCGAAAGAGAATCAACCATGTGTACAGGGGCATAAACGCAGCTGTGATAGGATTGGAGAGGTTCGGTGAGAAAATGAAGACCCTTTGAAGTCATATTGCATGGTACCCATTCCACGGCTTTCACCTACCCAGGTTTAAGGTATTCTTCCTTCAGCTAAAACATGCATGTGGAACCTAGAGTATGAACAACCATGTGAACGGGAGACGTGTTCAAATATGTCTCAGTTTTCCTCCCCTGGTACTCGGGTGCAACATTCCAGATGCTTTACTAACACTCTCCCGACTTGGAGAGTCAGTCCCTTTAACCTCCTGTTTGGCCCAGTTTGCAATTTCTGCGGAAGATGAACAGGAATAGCGAGAACCAATGAGAGGCTAGCTGGAGGTGTCTGGACGGGCAAATTCAACTCTCATTTCCCACCAGGAAGAGGAATTAACCAAAGGCTGAGCGTGCCGTGCCGGAACCAGATTAGGGCCTGAAGCCATCCTGCGGTGTTGCGGCCATGTCACAAGAAAGCGAGTTGAAGAAAGGAGCTCAGGGGCACTGTAATTCACAAATCTGCAGAGTTATAAATGACAGCTATCGTCCAAAAATAGACTGAAGTAAGGCTGCCAAGAGGACTTGAAAGCGGGGCAGAATTGCAGGAAACCGATTTCAGGAGGTAGATTGGAATTGCATTGAAAGCATAGGAAAAGAGGCAGAACGTCCACAATGATGCACTTGGCCAAAAAGGGCGTATGCGTTTTTTCCTGAATATATTCAGGAAAAAACGCATACGCCCTTTTTGGCCAACCAAGCAAACTTGCAAAGGAAATCTGCACTACAATGAAGTCTCACTTCCCCCGGTCAAAAGGGCCATCTGAAAAAAGTGTAAAATCCAGAAAGGCAGGACAGGCCATGGAGAACTGGGAGCCTTGTTATGCTGATGGGTGGGATGTAAATTGCCAACAGACACTCGGGAGAAGTGTATGGTGTTTCCTGAAACATCTAAAAAACAAAGCAACAGAGCCTAGGGCACTTCCACTTATAGTCCTATAACTTAGGGAATTTAAAATCAAAAAGACACAGCCACCCCAAAGTTTCGAACGGCTCTGTTTACAAGAACCTCGTTTACAGTACAAGTTCAACATCGCAGAAAGTGAAAAATGGATAAAAAAGTTGTGGTATTTACTTACAAAGCAATATCACTCAGCAATGAAATCTGTGTCATCAGGCCCTTAGCAGCACAATGAGTGGATCCAGGTATGATGATTCTAACTGAAGTAAGTCACACAGAAAAAGAAACATCATAAGATATCAGTAATACACGGAATGTAAACTTGGCTACAGAGGAACTGCATTCCAAAACAGAACAGGGTCTCAAATTTAGAAAACCAACTTATGCTTGCTTAAGGGGAAAGGTGAGTTGGGGTGCTGCATAAAACCAGAGATTGAAATGAGCACAGATAAAGTTCCTTAAGCCAAATATGGAATAGACAAGAGCTACTCCTTGCTCAACGAAATGGACTCAACACCCCATATTAAACGCCTAAGAATGTACCTGACTAGTAAGTATCTTAAAACCTATGGATTGCTATGTCTCCAAAAGAGAATCAAGCGTGTGTACAGGGGCATAAACGCAGCAGTGATAGGATTGGAGAGGTTCGGTGAGCAAATGAAGACCCTTTGAAGTCATATTGCATGGTACCCATTACACGGGTCTCAACTCTCCAGGTTTAAGGTATTCTTCCTTCAGCTAAAACATGCATGTGGAACCCAGAGTATGATCAACCATGTGAACGGGAGACGTGTTCAAATATGTCTCAGTTTTCCTCCCCTGGTACTCGGGTGCAACATTCCAGACGCTTTACTAACACTCTCCCCACTTGGAGAGTCAATCCCTTTAACCTCCTGTTTGTCCCAGTTTGCAATTTCTGCGGAAGATGAACAGGAATAGCGAGAACCAATGAGAGACTAGCTGGAGGAGTCTGAACGGGCAAATTTAACTCTCATTTCCCACCAGGAAGAGGAATTAACCAAAGGCTCAGCATGCCGGGCCGGAACCAGATTAGGGCCTGAAGCCATCATGCGGTGTTGTGGCCAGGTCACAAGAAAGCGAGTTGAAGAAAGGAGCTCAGGGGCACTGTAATTCACAAACCTGCAGAGTTATAAATGACAGCTATCGTCCAAAAATAGACTGAAGTAAGGCTGCCAAGAGGACTTGAAAGCGGGGCAGAATTGCAGGAAACCGATTTCAGGAGGTAGACTGGAATTGCATTGAAAGCATAGGAAAAGAGGCAGAACGTCCACAATGATGCACTTGGCCAAAAAGGGCGTATGCGTTTTTTCCTGAATATATTCAGGAAAAAACGCATACGCCCTTTTTGGCCAACCAAGCAAGCTTGCAAAGGAAATCTGCACTACAATGAAGTCTCACTTCTCCCCGGTCAAAAGGGCCATCTGAAAAAAGTGTAAAATCCAGAAAGGCAGGACAGGCCATGGAGAACTGGGAGCCTTGTTATGCTGAAGGGCGGGATGTAAATTGCCAACAGACACTCGGGAGAAGTGTATGGTGTTTCCTGAAACATCTAAAAAACAAAGCAAGAGAGCCTAGGGCACTGCCACTTATGGTCCTATAGCTTAGGGAATTTAAAATCAAAAAGACACAGCCACCCCAAAGTTTCGAACGGCTCTGTTTACAAGAACCTCGTTTACAGTACAAGTTCAACATCGCAGAAAGTGAAAAATGGATAAAAAAGTTGTGGTATTTACTTACAAAGCAATATCACTCAGCAATGAAATCTGTGTCATCAGGCCCTTAGCAGCACAATGAGTGGATTCAGGTATGATGATTCTAACTGAAATAAGTCACACAGAAAAAGAAACATCATAAGGTATCAGTAATACACGGAATGTAAACTTGGCTACACAGGAACTGAATTACAGAACAGAACAGGGTCTCAAATTTAGAAAACCAACTTATGCTTGCTTAAGGGGAAAGGTGAGTTGGGGTGCTGCACAAAACCAGAGATTGAAATGAGCACAGATAAAGTTCCTTAAGCCAAATATGGAATAGACAAGAGCTACTCCTTGCTCAAAGAAATGGACTCAACACCGCATATTAAACGCCTAAGAATGTACCTGACTAGTAAGTATCTTAAAACCTAGGGATTGCTATGTCTCCGAAAGAGAATCAAGCATGTGTACAGGGGCATAAACGCAGCAGTGATAGGATTGGAGAGGTTCGGTGAGAAAATGAAGACCCTTTGAAGTCATATTGCATGGTACCCATTCCACGGCTTTCACCTACCCAGGTTTAAGGTATTCTTCCTTCAGCTAAAACATGCATGTGGAACCTAGAGTATGAACAACCATGTGAACGGGAGACGTGTTCAAATATGTCTCAGTTTTCCTCCCCTGGTACTCGGGTGCAACATTCCAGATGCTTTACTAACACTCTCCCGACTTGGAGAGTCAGTCCCTTTAACCTCCTGTTTGGCCCAGTTTGCAATTTCTGCGGAAGATGAACAGGAATAGCGAGAACCAATGAGAGGCTAGCTGGAGGTGTCTGGACGGGCAAATTTAACTCTCATTTCCCACCAGGAAGAGGAATTAACCAAAGGCTGAGCGTGCCGTGCCGGAACCAGATTAGGGCCTGAAGCCATCCTGCGGTGTTGCGGCCATGTCACAAGAAAGCGAGTTGAAGAAAGGAGCTCAGGGGCACTGTAATTCACAAACCTGCAGAGTTATAAATGACAGCTATCGTCCAAAAATAGACTGAAGTAAGGCTGCCAAGAGGACTTGAAAGCGGGGCAGAATTGCAGGAAACCGATTTCAGGAGGTAGATTGGAATTGCATTGAAAGCATAGGAAAAGAGGCAGAACGTCCACAATGATGCACTTGGACAAAAAGGGCGCATGCGTTTTTTCCTGAATATATTCAGGAAAAAACGCATACGCTCTTTTTGGCCAACCAAGCAAACTTGCAAAGGAAATCTGCACTACAATGAAGTCTCACTTCCCCCGGTCAAAAGGGCCATCTGAAAAAAGTGTAAAATCCAGAAAGGCAGGACAGGCCATGGAGAACTGGGAGCCTTGTTATGCTGATGGGTGGGATGTAAATTGCCAACAGACACTCGGGAGAAGTGTATGGTGTTTCCTGAAACATCTAAAAAACAAAGCAACAGAGCCTAGGGCACTTCCACTTATGGTCCTATAGCTTAGGGAATTTAAAATCAAAAAGACACAGCCACCCCAAAGTTTCGAACGGCTCTGTTTACAAGAACCTCGTTTACAGTACAAGTTCAACATCGCAGAAAGTGAAAAATGGATAAAAAAGTTGTGGTATTTACTTACAAAGCAATATCACTCAGCAATGAAATCTGTGTCATCAGGCCCTTAGCAGCACAATGAGTGGATCCAGGTATGATGATTCTAACTGAAGTAAGTCACACAGAAAAAGAAACATCATAAGATATCAGTAATACACGGAATGTAAACTTGGCTACACAGGAACTGAATTACAGAACAGAACAGGGTCTCAAATTTAGAAAACCAACTTATGCTTGCTTAAGGGTAAAGGTGAGTTGGGGTGCTGCATAAAACCAGAGATTGAAATGAGCACAGATAAAGATCCTTAAGCCAAATATGGAATAGACAAGAGCTACTCCTTGCTCAACGAAATGGACTCAACACCCCATATTAAACGCCTAAGAATGTACCTGACTAGTAAGTATCTTAAAACCTATGGATTGCTATGTCTCCAAAAGAGAATCAAGCGTGTGTACAGGGGCATAAACGCAGCAGTGATAGGATTGGAGAGGTTCGGTGAGCAAATGAAGACCCTTTGAAGTCATATTGCATGGTACCCATTACACGGGTCTCAACTCTCCAGGTTTAAGGTATTCTTCCTTCAGCTAAAACATGCATGTGGAACCCAGAGTATGATCAACCATGTGAACGGGAGACGTGTTCAAATATGTCTCAGTTTTCCTCCCCTGGTACTCGGGTGCAACATTCCAGACGCTTTACTAACACTCTCCCCACTTGGAGAGTCAATCCCTTTAACCTCCTGTGTGTCCCAGTTTGCAATTTCTGCGGAAGATGAACAGGAATAGCGAGAACCAATGAGAGACTAGCTGGAGGAGTCTGAACGGGCAAATTTAACTCTCATTTCCCACCAGGAAGAGGAATTAACCAAAGGCTCAGCATGCCGGGCCGGAACCAGATTAGGGCCTGAAGCCATCCTGCAGTGTTGTGGCCAGGTCACAAGAAAGCGAGTTGAAGAAAGGAGCTCAGGGGCACTGTAATTCACAAACCTGCAGAGTTATAAATGACAGCTATCGTCCAAAAATAGACTGAAGTAAGGCTGCCAAGAGGACTTGAAAGCGGGGCAGAATTGCAGGAAACCGATTTCAGGAGGTAGACTGGAATTGCATTGAAAGCATAGGAAAAGAGGCAGAACGTCCACAATGATGCACTTGGCCAAAAAGAGCGTATGCGTTTTTTCCTGAATATATTCAGGAAAAAACGCATACGCCCTTTTTGGCCAACCAAGCAAGCTTGCAAAGGAAATCTGCACTACAATGAAGTCTCACTTTCCCCCGGTCAAAAGGGCCATCTGAAAAAAGTGTAAAATCCAGAAAGGCAGGACAGGCCATGGAGAACTGGGAGCCTTGTTATGCTGATGGGCGGGATGTAAATTGACAACAGACACTTGGGAGAAGTGTATGGTGTTTCCTGAAACATCTAAAAAACAAAGCAACAGAGCCTAGGGCACTGCCACTTATGGTCCTATAGCTTAGGGAAATTAAAATCAAAAAGACACAGCCACCCCAAAGTTTGGGAAGCCTCTGTTTACAAGAACCTCGTTTACAGTACAAGTTCAACGTCGCAGAAAGTGAAAAATGGATAAAGAAGTTGTGGTATTTACTTACAAAGGAATATCACTCAGCAATGAAATCTATGTCATCAGGCCCTTAGCAGCACAATGAGTGGATTCAGGTATGATGATTCTAACTGAAATAAGTCACACAGAAAAAGAAACATCATAAGATATCAGTAATACACGGAATGGAAACTTGGCTACACAGGAACTGAATTACAGAACAGAACAGGGTCTCAAATTTAGAAAACCAACTTATGCTTGCTTAAGGGGAAAGGTGAGTTGGGGTGCTGCATAAAACCAGAGATTGAAATGAGCACAGATAAAGTTCCTTAAGCGAAATATGAAATAGACAAGAGCTACTCCATGCTCAACGAAATGGACTCAACACCGCATATTAAACGCCTAAGAATGTACCTGACTAGTAAGTATCTTAAAACCTATGGATTGCTATGTCTCCGAAAGAGAATCAAGCATGTGTACAGGGGCATAAACGCAGCAGTGAGAGGATTGGAGAGGTTCGGTGAGCAAATGAAGACCCTTTGAAGTCATATTACATGGTACCCATTCCACGGGTTTCACCTACCCAGGTTTAAGGTATTCTTGCTTCAGGTAAAACATGCATGTGGAACCTAGAGTATGATCAACCATGTGATCGGGAGACGTGTTCAAATATGTCTCAGTTTTCGTACCCTGGTACTCGGGTGCAACATTCCAGACGCTTTACTAACACTCTCCCCACTTGGAGAGTCAGTCCCTTTAACCTCCTTTTTGGCCCAGTTTGCAATTTCTGCGGAAGATGAACGGGAATAGCGAGAACCAATGAGAGACTAGCTGGAGGTGTCTGGACGGGCAAATTTAACTCTCATTTCCCACCAGGAAGAGGAAATAACCAAAGGCTCAGCGTGCCGTACCGGAATCAGATTAGGGCCTGAAGCCATCCTGCGGTGTTGCGGCCAGCTCAAAAGAAAGCGAGTTGAAGAAAGGAGCTCAGGGGCACTGTAATTCACAAACCTGCAGAGTTATAAATGACAGCTATCGTCCAAAAATACACTGAAGTAAGGCTGCCAAGAGGACTTGAAAGCAGGGCAGAATTGCAGGAAACCGATTTCAGGAGGTAGACTGGAATTGCATTGAAAGCATAGGAAAAGAGGCAGAACGTCCACAATGATGCACTTGGCCAAAAAGGGCGTATGCGTTTTTTCCTGAATATATTCAGGAAAAAACGCATACGCCCTTTTTGGCCAACCAAGCAAGCTTGCAAAGGAAATCTGCACTACAATGAAGTCTCACTTCCCCCCGGTCAAAAGGGCCATCTGAAAAAAGTGTAAAATCCAGAAAGGCAGGACAGGCCATGGAGAACTGGGAGCCTTGTTATGCTGATGGGCGGGATGTAAATTGCCAACAACCACTCGGGAGAAGTGTATGGTGTTTCCTGAAACATCTAAAAAACAAAGCAACAGAACCTAGGGCACTTCCACTTATGGTCCTATAGCTTAGGGAAATTAAAATCAAAAAGACACAGCCACCCCAAAGTTTGGATCGGCTCTGTTGACAAGAACCTTGTTTACAGTACAAGTTCAACATCGCAGAAAGTGAAAAATGGATAAAGAAGTTGTGGTATTTACTTACAAAGCAATATCACTCAGCAATGAAATCTGTGTCATCAGGCCCTTAGCAGCACAATGAGTGGATTCAGGTATGATGATTCTAACTGAAATAAGTCACACAGAAAAAGAAACATCATAAGATATCAGTAATACACGGAATGTAAACTTGGCTACACAGGAACTGAATTACAGAACAGAACAGGGTCTCAAATTTAGAAAACCAACTTATGCTTGCTTAAGGGTAAAGGTGAGTTGGGGTGCTGCATAAAACCAGAGATTGAAATGAGCACAGATAAAGATCCTTAAGCCAAATATGGAATAGACAAGAGCTACTCCTTGCTCAACGAAATGGACTCAACACCCCATATTAAACGCCTAAGAATGTACCTGACTAGTAAGTATCTTAAAACCTATGGATTGCTATGTCTCCGAAAGAGAATCAAGCATGTGTACAGGGGCATAAACGCAGCAGTGATAGGATTGGAGAGGTTCGGTGAGCATATGAAGACCCTTTGAAGTCATATTGCATGGTACCCATTACACGGGTCTCAACTCTCCAGGTTTAAGGTATTCTTCCTTCAGCTAAAACATGCATGTGGAACCCAGAGTATGATCAACCATGTGAACGGGAGACGTGTTCAAATATATCTCAGTTTTCCTCCCCTGGTACTCGGGTGCAACATTCCAGACGCTTTACTAACACTCTCCCGACTTGGAGAGTCAGTCCCTTTAACCTCCTGTTTGGCCCAGTTTGCAATTTCTGCGGAAGATTAACAGGAATAGCGAGAACCAATGAGAGGCTAGCTGGAGGTGTCTGGACGGGCAAATTTAACTCTCATTTCCCACCAGGAAGAGGAATTAACCAAAGGTTCAGCATGCCGGGCCGGAACCAGATTAAGGCCTGAAGCCATCCTGCGGTGTTGCGGCCAGGTCACAAGAAAGCGAGTTGAAGAAAGGAGCTCAGGGGCACTGTAATTCACAAACTTGCAGAGTTATAAATGACAGCTATAGTCCAAAAATAGACTGAAGTAAGGCTGCCAAGAGGACTTGAAAGCGGGGCAGAATTGCAGGAAACCGATTTCAGGAGGTAGACTGGAATTGCATTGAAAGCATAGGAAAAGAGGCAGAACGTCCACAATGATGCACTTGGCCAAAAAGGGCGTATGCGTTTTTTCCTGAATATATTCAGGAAAAAACGCATACGCCCTTTTTGGCCAACCAAGCAAGCTTGAAAAGGAAATCTGCACTACAATGAAGTCTCACTTCCCCCCGGTCAAAAGGGCCATCTGAAAAAAGTGTAAAATCCAGAAAGGCAACAGGCCATTGAGAACTGGGAGCCTTGTTATGCTGATGGGCGGTATGTAAATTGCCAACAGACACTTGGGAGAAGTGTATGGTGTTTCCTGAAACATCTAAAAAACAAAGCAACAGAGCCTAGGGCACTTCCACTTATGGTCCTATAGCTTAGGGAAATTAAAATCAAAAAGACACAGCCACCCCAAAGTTTGGAACGGCTCTGTTTACAAGAACCTCGTTTACAGTACAAGTTCAACATCGCAGAAAGTGAAAAATGGATAAAGAAGTTGTGGTATTCACTTACAAAGCAATATCACTCAGCAATGAAATCTATGTCATCAGGCCCTTAGCAGCACAATGAGTGGATTCAGGTACGATGATTCTAACTGAAATAAGTCACACAGAAAAAGAAACATCATAAGATATCACTAATACACGGAATGTAAACTTGGCTACACAGGAACTGCATTCCAAAACAGAACAGGGTCTCAAATTTAGAAAACCAACTTATGCTTGCTTAAGGGGAAAGGTGAGTTGGGCTGCTGCATAAAACCAGAGATTGAAATGAGCACAGATAAAGTTCCTTAAGCCAAATATGGAATAGACAAGAGCTACTCCTTGCTCAACGAAATGGACTCAACACCCCATATTAAACGCCTAAGAATGTACCTGACTAGTAAGTATCTTAAAACCTATGGATTGCTATGTCTCCAAAAGAGAATCAAGTGTGTGTACAGGGGCATAAACGCAGCAGTGATAGGATTGGAGAGGTTCGGTGAGCAAATGAAGACCCTTTGAAGTCACATTGCATGGTACCCATTACACGGGTCTCAACTCTCCAGGTTTAAGGTATTCTTCCTTCAGCTAAAACATGCATGTGGAACCCAGAGTATGATCAACCATGTGAACGGGAGACGTGTTCAAATATGTCTCAGTTTTCCTCCCCTGGTACTCGGGTGCAACATTCCAGACGCTTTACTAACACTCTCCCCACTTGGAGAGTCAGTCCCTTTAACCTCCTGTTTGGCCCAGTTTGCAATTTCTGCGGAAAATGAACAGGAATAGTGAGAACCAATGAGAGACTAGCTGGAGGTGTCTGAACGGGCAAATTTAACTCTCATTTCCCACCAGGAAGAGGAATTAACCAAAGGCTCAGCATGCCGGGCCGGAACCAGATTAGGGCCTGAAGCCATCCTGCGGTGTGGCGGCCAGGTCACAAGAAAGCAAGTTGAAGAAAGGAGCTCAGGGGCACTGTAATTCACAAACCTGCAGAGTTATAAATGACAGCTATCGTCCAAAAATAGACTGAAGTAAGGCTGCCAAGAGGACTTGAAAGCGGGGCAGAATTGCAGGAAACCGATTTCAGGAGGTAGACTGGAATTGCATTGAAAGCATAGGAAAAGAGGCAGAACGTCCACAATGATGCACTTGGCCAAAAAGGGCGTATGCGTTTTTTCCTGAATATATTCAGGAAAAAACGCATACGCCCTTTTTGGCCAACCAAGCAAGCTTGCAAAGGAAATCTGCACTACAATGAAGTCTCACTTCCCCCCGGTCAAAAGGGCCATCTGAAAAAAGTGTAAAATCCAGAAAGGCAGGACAGGCCATGGAGAACTGGGAGCCTTGTTATGCTGATGGGCGGGATGTAAATTGCCAACAGACACTTGGGAGAAGTGTATGGTGTTTCCTGAAACATCTAAAAAACAAAGCAACAGAGCCTAGGGCACTTCCACTTATGGTCCTATAGCTTAGGGAAATTAAAATCAAAAAGACACAGCCACCCCAAAATTTGGAACGGCTCTGTTTACAAGAACCTCGTTTACAGTACAAGTTCAACATCGCAGAAAGTGAAAAATGGATAAAGAAGTTGTGGTATTTACTTACAAAGCAATATCACTCAGCAATGAAATCTATGTCATCAGGCCCTTAGAAGCACAATGAGTGGATTCAGGTACGATGATTCTAACTGAAATAAGTCACACAGAAAAAGAAACATCATAAGATATCACTAATACACGGAATGTAAACTTGGCTACACAGGAACTGCATTCCAAAACAGAACAGGGTCTCAAATTTAGAAAACCAACTTATGCTTGCTTAAGGGGAAAGGTGAGTTGGGGTGCTGCATAAAACCAGAGATTGAAATGAGCACAGATAAAGTTCCTTAAGCCAAATATGGAATAGACAAGAGCTACTCCTTGCTCAATGAAATGGACTCAACACCGCATATTAAACGCCTAAGAATGTATCTGACTAGTAAGTATCTTAAAACCTATGGATTGCTATGTCTCCGAAAGAGAATCAAGCATGTGTACAGGGGCATAAACGCAGCAGTGATAGGATTGGAGAGGTTCGGTGAGCAAATGAAGACCCTTTGAAGTCATATTGCATGGTACCCATTCCACGGGTTTCAACTACCCAGGTTTAAGGTATTCTTCCTTCAGCTAAAACATGCATGTGGAACCTAGAGTATGATCAACCATGTGATCGGGAGACATGTTCAAATATGTCTCAGTTTTCGTACCCTGGTACTCGGGTGCAATATTCCAGACGCTTTACTAACACTCTCCCGACTTGGAGAGTCAGTCCCTTTAACCTCCTGTTTGGCCCAGTTTGCAATTTCTGCGGAAGATGAACAGGAATAGCGAGAACCAATGAGAGACTAGCTGGAGGTGTCTGGACGGGCAAATTTAACTCTCATTTCCCACCAGGAAGAGGAATTAACCAAAGGCTCAGCTTGCCGTGCCGGAACCAGATTAGGGCCTGAAGACATCCTGCGGTGTTGCGGCCAGGTCACAAGAAAGCGAGTTGAAGAAAGGAGCTCAGGGGCACTGTAATTCACAAACCTGCAGAGTTATAAATGACAGCTATCGTCCAAAAATAGACTGAAGTAAGGCTGCCAAGAGGACTTGAAAGCAGGGCAGAATTGCAGGAAACTGATTTCAGGAGGTAGACTGGAATTGCATTGAAAGCATAGGAAAAGAGGCAGAACGTCCACAATGATGCACTTGGCCAAAAAGGGCGTATGCGTTTTTTCCTGAATATATTCAGGAAAAAACGCATACGCCCTTTTTGGCCAACCAAGCAAGCTTGCAAAGGAAATCTGCACTACAATGAAGTCTCCCTTCCCCTGGTCAAAAGGGACATCTGAAAAAAGTGTAAAATCCAGAAAGGCAGGACAGGCCATGGAGAACTGGGAGCCTTGTTATGCTGATGGGCGGGATGTAAATTGCCAACAGCCACTGGGGAGAAGTGTATGGTGTTTCCTGAAACATCTAAAAAACAAAGCAACAGAACCTAGGGCACTTCCACTTATGGTCCTATAGCTTAGGGAAATTAAAATCAAAAAGACACAGCCACCCCAAAGTTTGGAACGGCTCTGTTTACAAGAGCCTTGTTTACATTACAAGTTCAACATCGCAGAAAGTGAAAAATGGATAAAGAAGTTGTGGTATTTACTTACAAAGCAATATCACTCAGCAATGAAATCTGTGTCATCAGGCCCTTAGCAGCACAATGAGTGGATTCAGGTATGATGATTCTAACTGAAATAAGTCACACAGAAAAAGAAACATCATAAGATATCAGTAATACACGGAATGTAAACTTGGCTACACAGGAACTGAATTACAGAACAGAACAGGGTCTCAAATTTAGAAAACCAACTTATGCTTGCTTAAGGGGAAAGGTGAGTTGTGGTGCTGCATAAAACCAGAGATTGAAATGAGCACAGATAAAGTTCCTTAAGCCAAATATGGAATAGACAAGAGCTACTCCTTGCTCAACGAAATGGACTCAACACCCCATATTAAACGCCTAAGAATGTACCTGACTAGTAAGTATCTTAAAACCTATGGATTGCTATGTCTCCGAAAGAGAATCAAGCATGTGTACAGGGGCATAAACGCAGCAGTGATAGGATTGGAGAGGTTTGGTGAGCAAATGAAGACCCTTTGAAGTCATATTGCATGGTACCCATTCCACGGGTTTCAACTACCCAGGTTTTAGGTATTCTTCCTTCAGCTAAAACATGCATGTGGAACCCAAGTATGATCAACCATGTGAACGGGAGACGTGTTCAAATATGTCTCAGTTTTCCTCCCCTGGTACTCGGGTGCAACATTCCAGACGCTTTACTAACACTCTCCCCACTTGGAGAGTCAGCGCCTTTAACCTCCTGTTTGGCCCAGTTTGCAATTTCTGCGGAAGATGAACAGGAATAGCGAGAACCAATGAGAGGCTAGCTGGAGGTGTCTGGACGGGCAAATTTAACTCTCATTTCCCACCAGGAAGAGGAAATAACCAAAGGCTCAGTGTGCCGTGCCGGAACCAGATTAAGGCCTGAAGCCATCCTGTGGTGTTGCGGCCAGCTCACAAGAAAACGAGTTGAAGAAAGTAGCTCAGGGGCACTGTCATTCACAAACCTGCAGAGTTATAAATGACAGCTATCATCCAAAAATAGACTGAAGTAAGGCTGCCAAGAGGACTTGAAAGCGGGGCAGAATTGCAGGAAACCGATTTCAGGAGGTAGACTGGAATTGCATTGAAAGCATAGGAAAAGAGGCCGAACATCCACAATGATGCACTTGGCCAAAAAGGGCGTATGCATTTTTTCCTGAATATATTCAGGAAAAAACGCATACGCCCTTTTTGGCCAACCAAGCAAGCTTGCAAAGGAAATCTGCACTACAATGAAGTCTCACTTCCCCCCGGTCAAAAGGGCCATCTGAAAAAAGTGTAAAATCCAGAAAGGCAGGACAGGCCATGGAGAACTGGGAGCCTTGTTATGCTGATGGGCGGGATGTAAATTGCCAACAACCACTCGGGAGAAGTGTATGGTGTTTCCTGAAACATCTAAAAAACAAAGCAACAGAACCTAGGGCACTTCCACTTATGGTCCTATAGCTTAGGGAAATTAAAATCAAAAAGACACAGCCACCCCAAAGTTTGGAACGGCTCTGTTTACAAGAACCTCATTTACAGTACAAGTTCAACATCGCAGAAAGAGAAAAATGGAGAAAGAAGTTGTGGTATTTACTTACAAAGCAATATCACGCAGCAGTGAAATCTGTGTCATCAGGCCCTTAGCAGCACAATGAGTGGATTCAGGTATGATGATTCTAACTGAAATAAGTCACACAGAAAAAGAAACATCATAAGATATCAGTAATACACGGAATGTAAACTTGGCTACACAGGAACTGAATTACAGAACAGAACAGGGTCTCAAATTTAGAAAACCAACTTATGCTTGCTTAAGGGGAAAGGTGAGTTGGGGTGCTGCATAAAACCAGAGATTGAAATGAGCACAGATAAAGATCCTTAAGCCAAATATGGAATAGACAAGAGCTACTCCTTGCTCAACGAAATGGACTCAACACCCCATATTAAACGCCTAAGAATGTACCTGACTAGTAAGTATCTTAAAACCTATGGATTGCTATGTCTCCGAAAGAGAATCAAGCATGTGTACAGGGGCATAAACGCAGCAGTGATAGGATTGGAGAGGTTCGGTGAGCATATGAAGACCCTTTGAAGTCATATTGCATGGTACCCATTACACGGGTCTCAACTCTCCAGGTTTAAGGTATTCTTCCTTCAGCTAAAACATGCATGTGGAACCCAGAGTATGATCAACCATGTGAACGGGAGACGTGTTCAAATATATCTCAGTTTTCCTCCCCTGGTACTCGGGTGCAACATTCCAGACGCTTTACTAACACTCTCCCGACTTGGAGAGTCAGTCCCTTTAACCTCCTGTTTGGCCCAGTTTGCAATTTCTGCGGAAGATTAACAGGAATAGCGAGAACCAATGAGAGGCTAGCTGGAGGTGTCTGGACGGGCAAATTTAACTCTCATTTCCCACCAGGAAGAGGAATTAACCAAAGGTTCAGCATGCCGGGCCGGAACCAGATTAAGGCCTGAAGCCATCCTGCGGTGTTGCGGCCAGGTCACAAGAAAGCGAGTTGAAGAAAGGAGCTCAGGGGCACTGTAATTCACAAACTTGCAGAGTTATAAATGACAGCTATAGTCCAAAAATAGACTGAAGTAAGGCTGCCAAGAGGACTTGAAAGCGGGGCAGAATTGCAGGAAACCGATTTCAGGAGGTAGACTGGAATTGCATTGAAAGCATAGGAAAAGAGGCAGAACGTCCACAATGATGCACTTGGCCAAAAAGGGCGTATGCGTTTTTTCCTGAATATATTCAGGAAAAAACGCATACGCCCTTTTTGGCCAACCAAGCAAGCTTGAAAAGGAAATCTGCACTACAATGAAGTCTCACTTCCCCCCGGTCAAAAGGGCCATCTGAAAAAAGTGTAAAATCCAGAAAGGCAACAGGCCATTGAGAACTGGGAGCCTTGTTATGCTGATGGGCGGTATGTAAATTGCCAACAGACACTTGGGAGAAGTGTATGGTGTTTCCTGAAACATCTAAAAAACAAAGCAACAGAGCCTAGGGCACTTCCACTTATGGTCCTATAGCTTAGGGAAATTAAAATCAAAAAGACACAGCCACCCCAAAGTTTGGAACGGCTCTGTTTACAAGAACCTCGTTTACAGTACAAGTTCAACATCGCAGAAAGTGAAAAATGGATAAAGAAGTTGTGGTATTCACTTACAAAGCAATATCACTCAGCAATGAAATCTATGTCATCAGGCCCTTAGCAGCACAATGAGTGGATTCAGGTACGATGATTCTAACTGAAATAAGTCACACAGAAAAAGAAACATCATAAGATATCACTAATACACGGAATGTAAACTTGGCTACACAGGAACTGCATTCCAAAACAGAACAGGGTCTCAAATTTAGAAAACCAACTTATGCTTGCTTAAGGGGAAAGGTGAGTTGGGCTGCTGCATAAAACCAGAGATTGAAATGAGCACAGATAAAGTTCCTTAAGCCAAATATGGAATAGACAAGAGCTACTCCTTGCTCAACGAAATGGACTCAACACCCCATATTAAACGCCTAAGAATGTACCTGACTAGTAAGTATCTTAAAACCTATGGATTGCTATGTCTCCAAAAGAGAATCAAGTGTGTGTACAGGGGCATAAACGCAGCAGTGATAGGATTGGAGAGGTTCGGTGAGCAAATGAAGACCCTTTGAAGTCACATTGCATGGTACCCATTACACGGGTCTCAACTCTCCAGGTTTAAGGTATTCTTCCTTCAGCTAAAACATGCATGTGGAACCCAGAGTATGATCAACCATGTGAACGGGAGACGTGTTCAAATATGTCTCAGTTTTCCTCCCCTGGTACTCGGGTGCAACATTCCAGACGCTTTACTAACACTCTCCCCACTTGGAGAGTCAGTCCCTTTAACCTCCTGTTTGGCCCAGTTTGCAATTTCTGCGGAAAATGAACAGGAATAGTGAGAACCAATGAGAGACTAGCTGGAGGTGTCTGAACGGGCAAATTTAACTCTCATTTCCCACCAGGAAGAGGAATTAACCAAAGGCTCAGCATGCCGGGCCGGAACCAGATTAGGGCCTGAAGCCATCCTGCGGTGTGGCGGCCAGGTCACAAGAAAGCAAGTTGAAGAAAGGAGCTCAGGGGCACTGTAATTCACAAACCTGCAGAGTTATAAATGACAGCTATCGTCCAAAAATAGACTGAAGTAAGGCTGCCAAGAGGACTTGAAAGCGGGGCAGAATTGCAGGAAACCGATTTCAGGAGGTAGACTGGAATTGCATTGAAAGCATAGGAAAAGAGGCAGAACGTCCACAATGATGCACTTGGCCAAAAAGGGCGTATGCGTTTTTTCCTGAATATATTCAGGAAAAAACGCATACGCCCTTTTTGGCCAACCAAGCAAGCTTGCAAAGGAAATCTGCACTACAATGAAGTCTCACTTCCCCCCGGTCAAAAGGGCCATCTGAAAAAAGTGTAAAATCCAGAAAGGCAGGACAGGCCATGGAGAACTGGGAGCCTTGTTATGCTGATGGGCGGGATGTAAATTGCCAACAGACACTTGGGAGAAGTGTATGGTGTTTCCTGAAACATCTAAAAAACAAAGCAACAGAGCCTAGGGCACTTCCACTTATGGTCCTATAGCTTAGGGAAATTAAAATCAAAAAGACACAGCCACCCCAAAATTTGGAACGGCTCTGTTTACAAGAACCTCGTTTACAGTACAAGTTCAACATCGCAGAAAGTGAAAAATGGATAAAGAAGTTGTGGTATTTACTTACAAAGCAATATCACTCAGCAATGAAATCTATGTCATCAGGCCCTTAGAAGCACAATGAGTGGATTCAGGTACGATGATTCTAACTGAAATAAGTCACACAGAAAAAGAAACATCATAAGATATCACTAATACACGGAATGTAAACTTGGCTACACAGGAACTGCATTCCAAAACAGAACAGGGTCTCAAATTTAGAAAACCAACTTATGCTTGCTTAAGGGGAAAGGTGAGTTGGGGTGCTGCATAAAACCAGAGATTGAAATGAGCACAGATAAAGTTCCTTAAGCCAAATATGGAATAGACAAGAGCTACTCCTTGCTCAATGAAATGGACTCAACACCGCATATTAAACGCCTAAGAATGTATCTGACTAGTAAGTATCTTAAAACCTATGGATTGCTATGTCTCCGAAAGAGAATCAAGCATGTGTACAGGGGCATAAACGCAGCAGTGATAGGATTGGAGAGGTTCGGTGAGCAAATGAAGACCCTTTGAAGTCATATTGCATGGTACCCATTCCACGGGTTTCAACTACCCAGGTTTAAGGTATTCTTCCTTCAGCTAAAACATGCATGTGGAACCTAGAGTATGATCAACCATGTGATCGGGAGACATGTTCAAATATGTCTCAGTTTTCGTACCCTGGTACTCGGGTGCAATATTCCAGACGCTTTACTAACACTCTCCCGACTTGGAGAGTCAGTCCCTTTAACCTCCTGTTTGGCCCAGTTTGCAATTTCTGCGGAAGATGAACAGGAATAGCGAGAACCAATGAGAGACTAGCTGGAGGTGTCTGGACGGGCAAATTTAACTCTCATTTCCCACCAGGAAGAGGAATTAACCAAAGGCTCAGCTTGCCGTGCCGGAACCAGATTAGGGCCTGAAGACATCCTGCGGTGTTGCGGCCAGGTCACAAGAAAGCGAGTTGAAGAAAGGAGCTCAGGGGCACTGTAATTCACAAACCTGCAGAGTTATAAATGACAGCTATCGTCCAAAAATAGACTGAAGTAAGGCTGCCAAGAGGACTTGAAAGCAGGGCAGAATTGCAGGAAACTGATTTCAGGAGGTAGACTGGAATTGCATTGAAAGCATAGGAAAAGAGGCAGAACGTCCACAATGATGCACTTGGCCAAAAAGGGCGTATGCGTTTTTTCCTGAATATATTCAGGAAAAAACGCATACGCCCTTTTTGGCCAACCAAGCAAGCTTGCAAAGGAAATCTGCACTACAATGAAGTCTCCCTTCCCCTGGTCAAAAGGGACATCTGAAAAAAGTGTAAAATCCAGAAAGGCAGGACAGGCCATGGAGAACTGGGAGCCTTGTTATGCTGATGGGCGGGATGTAAATTGCCAACAGCCACTGGGGAGAAGTGTATGGTGTTTCCTGAAACATCTAAAAAACAAAGCAACAGAACCTAGGGCACTTCCACTTATGGTCCTATAGCTTAGGGAAATTAAAATCAAAAAGACACAGCCACCCCAAAGTTTGGAACGGCTCTGTTTACAAGAGCCTTGTTTACATTACAAGTTCAACATCGCAGAAAGTGAAAAATGGATAAAGAAGTTGTGGTATTTACTTACAAAGCAATATCACTCAGCAATGAAATCTGTGTCATCAGGCCCTTAGCAGCACAATGAGTGGATTCAGGTATGATGATTCTAACTGAAATAAGTCACACAGAAAAAGAAACATCATAAGATATCAGTAATACACGGAATGTAAACTTGGCTACACAGGAACTGAATTACAGAACAGAACAGGGTCTCAAATTTAGAAAACCAACTTATGCTTGCTTAAGGGGAAAGGTGAGTTGTGGTGCTGCATAAAACCAGAGATTGAAATGAGCACAGATAAAGTTCCTTAAGCCAAATATGGAATAGACAAGAGCTACTCCTTGCTCAACGAAATGGACTCAACACCCCATATTAAACGCCTAAGAATGTACCTGACTAGTAAGTATCTTAAAACCTATGGATTGCTATGTCTCCGAAAGAGAATCAAGCATGTGTACAGGGGCATAAACGCAGCAGTGATAGGATTGGAGAGGTTTGGTGAGCAAATGAAGACCCTTTGAAGTCATATTGCATGGTACCCATTCCACGGGTTTCAACTACCCAGGTTTTAGGTATTCTTCCTTCAGCTAAAACATGCATGTGGAACCCAAGTATGATCAACCATGTGAACGGGAGACGTGTTCAAATATGTCTCAGTTTTCCTCCCCTGGTACTCGGGTGCAACATTCCAGACGCTTTACTAACACTCTCCCCACTTGGAGAGTCAGCGCCTTTAACCTCCTGTTTGGCCCAGTTTGCAATTTCTGCGGAAGATGAACAGGAATAGCGAGAACCAATGAGAGGCTAGCTGGAGGTGTCTGGACGGGCAAATTTAACTCTCATTTCCCACCAGGAAGAGGAAATAACCAAAGGCTCAGTGTGCCGTGCCGGAACCAGATTAAGGCCTGAAGCCATCCTGTGGTGTTGCGGCCAGCTCACAAGAAAACGAGTTGAAGAAAGTAGCTCAGGGGCACTGTCATTCACAAACCTGCAGAGTTATAAATGACAGCTATCATCCAAAAATAGACTGAAGTAAGGCTGCCAAGAGGACTTGAAAGCGGGGCAGAATTGCAGGAAACCGATTTCAGGAGGTAGACTGGAATTGCATTGAAAGCATAGGAAAAGAGGCCGAACATCCACAATGATGCACTTGGCCAAAAAGGGCGTATGCATTTTTTCCTGAATATATTCAGGAAAAAACGCATACGCCCTTTTTGGCCAACCAAGCAAGCTTGCAAAGGAAATCTGCACTACAATGAAGTCTCACTTCCCCCCGGTCAAAAGGGCCATCTGAAAAAAGTGTAAAATCCAGAAAGGCAGGACAGGCCATGGAGAACTGGGAGCCTTGTTATGCTGATGGGCGGGATGTAAATTGCCAACAACCACTCGGGAGAAGTGTATGGTGTTTCCTGAAACATCTAAAAAACAAAGCAACAGAACCTAGGGCACTTCCACTTATGGTCCTATAGCTTAGGGAAATTAAAATCAAAAAGACACAGCCACCCCAAAGTTTGGAACGGCTCTGTTTACAAGAACCTCATTTACAGTACAAGTTCAACATCGCAGAAAGAGAAAAATGGAGAAAGAAGTTGTGGTATTTACTTACAAAGCAATATCACGCAGCAGTGAAATCTGTGTCATCAGGCCCTTAGCAGCACAATGAGTGGATTCAGGTATGATGATTCTAACTGAAATAAGTCACACAGAAAAAGAAACATCATAAGATATCAGTAATACACGGAATGTAAACTTGGCTACACAGGAACTGAATTACAGAACAGAACAGGGTCTCAAATTTAGAAAACCAACTTATGCTTGCTTAAGGGGAAAGGTGAGTTGGGGTGCTGCATAAAACCAGAGATTGAAATGAGCACAGATAAAGTTCCTTAAGCCAAATATGGAATAGACAAGAGCTACTCCTTGCTCAACGAAATGGACTCAACACCGCATATTAAACGCCTAAGAATGTACCTGACTAGTAAGTATCTTAAAACCTATGGATTGCTATGTCTCCGAAAGAGAATCAAGCATGTGTACAGGGGCATAAACGCAGCAGTGAGAGGATTGGAAAGGTTCGGTGAGCAAATGAAGACCCTTTGAAGTCATATTACATGGTACCCATTCCACGGGTTTCACCTACCCAGGTTTAAGGTATTCTTGCTTCAGGTAAAACATGCATGTGGAACCTAGAGTATGATCAACCATGTGATCGGGAGACGTGTTCAAATATGTCTCAGTTTTCGTACCCTGGTACTCGGGTGCAACATTCCAGACGCTTTACTAACACTCTCCCCACTTGGAGAGTCAGTCCCTTTAACCTCCTTTTTGGCCCAGTTTGCAATTTCTGCGGAAGATGAACAGGAATAGCGAGAACCAATGAGAGACTAGCTGGAGGTGTCTGGACGGGCAAATTTAACTCTCATTTCCCACCAGGAAGAGGAAATAACCAAAGGCTCAGCGTGCCGTACCGGAATCAGATTAGGGCCTGAAGCCATCCTGCGGTGTTGCGGCCAGCTCAAAAGAAAGCGAGTTGAAGAAAGGAGCTCAGGGGCACTGTAATTCACAAACCTGCAGAGTTATAAATGACAGCTATCGTCCAAAAATACACTGAAGTAAGGCTGCCAAGAGGACTTGAAAGCAGGGCAGAATTGCAGGAAACCGATTTCAGGAGGTAGACTGGAATTGCATTGAAAGCATAGGAAAAGAGGCAGAACGTCCACAATGATGCACTTGGCCAAAAAGGGCGTATGCGTTTTTTCCTGAATATATTCAGGAAAAAACGCATACGCCCTTTTTGGCCAACCAAGCAAGCTTGCAAAGGAAATCTGCACTACAATGAAGTCTCACTTCCCCCCGGTCAAAAGGGCCATCTGAAAAAAGTGTAAAATCCAGAAAGGCAGGACAGGCCATGGAGAACTGGGAGCCTTGTTATGCTGATGGGCGGGAGGTAATTTGCCAACAACCACTCGGGAGAAGTGTATGGTGTTTCCTGAAACATCTAAAAAACAAAGCAACAGAACCTAGGGCACTTCCACTTATGGTCCTATAGCTTAGGGAAATTAAAATCAAAAAGACACAGCCACCCCAAAGTTTGGATCGGCTCTGTTGACAAGAACCTTGTTTACAGTACAAGTTCAACATCGCAGAAAGTGAAAAATGGATAAAGAAGTTGTGGTATTTACTTACAAAGCAATATCACTCAGCAATGAAATCTGTGTCATCAGGCCCTTAGCAGCACAATGAGTGGATTCAGGTATGATGATTCTAACTGAAATAAGTCACACAGAAAAAGAAACATCATAAGATATCAGTAATACACGGAATGTAAACTTGGCTACACAGGAACTGAATTACAGAACAGAACAGGGTCTCAAATTTAGAAAACCAACTTATGCTTGCTTAAGGGTAAAGGTGAGTTGGGGTGCTGCATAAAACCAGAGATTGAAATGAGCACAGATAAAGATCCTTAAGCCAAATATGGAATAGACAAGAGCTACTCCTTGCTCAACGAAATGGACTCAACACCCCATATTAAACGCCTAAGAATGTACCTGACTAGTAAGTATCTTAAAACCTATGGATTGCTATGTCTCCGAAAGAGAATCAAGCATGTGTACAGGGGCATAAACGCAGCAGTGATAGGATTGGAGAGGTTCGGTGAGCATATGAAGACCCTTTGAAGTCATATTGCATGGTACCCATTACACGGGTCTCAACTCTCCAGGTTTAAGGTATTCTTCCTTCAGCTAAAACATGCATGTGGAACCCAGAGTATGATCAACCATGTGAACGGGAGACGTGTTCAAATATATCTCAGTTTTCCTCCCCTGGTACTCGGGTGCAACATTCCAGACGCTTTACTAACACTCTCCCGACTTGGAGAGTCAGTCCCTTTAACCTCCTGTTTGGCCCAGTTTGCAATTTCTGCGGAAGATGAACAGGAATAGCGAGAACCAATGAGAGGCTAGCTGGAGGTGTCTGGACGGGCAAATTTAACTCTCATTTCCCACCAGGAAGAGGAAGTAACCAAAGGTTCAGCATGCCGGGCCGGAACCAGATTAAGGCCTGAAGCCATCCTGCGGTGTTGCGGCCAGGTCACAAGAAAGCGAGTTGAAGAAAGGAGCTCAGGGGCACTGTAATTCACAAACTTGCAGAGTTATAAATGACAGCTATAGTCCAAAAATAGACTGAAGTAAGGCTGCCAAGAGGACTTGAAAGCGGGGCAGAATTGCAGGAAACCGATTTCAGGAGGTAGACTGGAATTGCATTGAAAGCATAGGAAAAGAGGCAGAACGTCCACAATGATGCACTTGGCCAAAAAGGGCGTATGCGTTTTTTCCTGAATATATTCAGGAAAAAACGCATACGCCCTTTTTGGCCAACCAAGCAAGCTTGCAAAGGAAATCTGCACTACAATGAAGTCTCACTTCCCCCCGGTCAAAAGGGCCATCTGAAAAAAGTGTAAAATCCAGAAAGGCAACAGGCCATTGAGAACTGGGAGCCTTGTTATGCTGATGGGCGGTATGTAAATTGCCAACAGACACTTGGGAGAAGTGTATGGTGTTTCCTGAAACATCTAAAAAACAAAGCAACAGAGCCTAGGGCACTTCCACTTATGGTCCTATAGCTTAGGGAAATTAAAATCAAAAAGACACAGCCACCCCAAAGTTTGGAACGGCTCTGTTTACAAGAACCTCGTTTACAGTACAAGTTCAACATCGCAGAAAGTGAAAAATGGATAAAGAAGTTGTGGTATTCACTTACAAAGCAATATCACTCAGCAATGAAATCTATGTCATCAGGCCCTTAGCAGCACAATGAGTGGATTCAGGTACGATGATTCTAACTGAAATAAGTCACACAGAAAAAGAAACATCATAAGATATCAGTAATACACGGAATGTAAACTTGGCTACACAGGAACTGCATTCCAAAACAGAACAGGGTCTCAAATTTAGAAAACCAACTTATGCTTGCTTAAGGGGAAAGGTGAGTTGGGCTGCTGCATAAAACCAGAGATTGAAATGAGCACAGATAAAGTTCCTTAAGCCAAATATGGAATAGACAAGAGCTACTCCTTGCTCAACGAAATGGACTCAACACCCCATATTAAACGCCTAAGAATGTACCTGACTAGTAAGTATCTTAAAACCTATGGATTGCTATGTCTCCAAAAGAGAATCAAGTGTGTGTACAGGGGCATAAACGCAGCAGTGATAGGATTGGAGAGGTTCGGTGAGCAAATGAAGACCCTTTGAAGTCATATTGCATGGTACCCATTACACGGGTCTCAACTCTCCAGGTTTAAGGTATTCTTCCTTCAGCTAAAACATGCATGTGGAACCCAGAGTATGATCAACCATGTGAACGGGAGACGTGTTCAAATATGTCTCAGTTTTCCTACCCTGGTACTCGGGTGCAACATTCCAGACGCTTTACTAACACTCTCCCCACTTGGAGAGTCAGTCCCTTTAACCTCCTGTTTGGCCCAGTTTGCAATTTCTGCGGAAAATGAACAGGAATAGTGAGAACCAATGAGAGACTAGCTGGAGGTGTCTGAACGGGCAAATTTACCTCTCATTTCCCACCAGGAAGAGGAATTAACCAAAGGCTCAGCATGCCGGGCCGGAACCAGATTAGGGCCTGAAGCCATCCTGCGGTGTGGCGGCCAGGTCACAAGAAAGCAAGTTGAAGAAATGAGCTCAGGGGCACTGTAATTCACAAACCTGCAGAGTTATAAATGACAGCTATCGTCCAAAAATAGACTGAAGTAAGGCTGCCAAGAGGACTTGAAAGCGGGGCAGAATTGCAGGAAACCGATTTCAGGAGGTAGACTGGAATTGCATTGAAAGCATAGGAAAAGAGGCAGAACGTCCACAATGATGCACTTGGCCAAAAAGGGCGTATGCGTTTTTTCCTGAATATATTCAGGAAAAAACGCATACGCCCTTTTTGGCCAACCAAGCAAGCTTGCAAAGGAAATCTGCACTACAATGAAGTCTCACTTCCCCCCGGTCAAAAGGGCCATCTGAAAAAAGGGTAAAATCCAGAAAGGCAGAACAGGCCATGGAGAACTGGGAGCCTTGTTATGCTGATGGGCGGGATGTAATTTGCCAACAACCACTCGGGAGAAGTGTATGGTGTTTCCTGAAACATCTAAAAAACAAAGCAACAGAACCTAGGGCACTTCCACTTATGGTCCTATAGCTTAGGGAAATTAAAATGAAAAAGACACAGCCACCCCAAAGTTTGGAACGGCTCTGTTTACAAGAACCTCGTTTACAGTACAAGTTCAACATCGCAGAAAGTGAAAAATGGATAAAGAAGTTGTGGTATTTACTTACAAAGCAATATCACTCAGCAATGAAATCTGTGTCATCAGGCCCTTAGCAGCACAATGAGTGGATTCAGTATGATGATTCTAACTGAAATAAGTCACACAGAAAAAGAAACATCATAAGATATCACTAATACATGGAATGTAAACTTGGCTACACAGGAACTGCATTCCAAAACAGAACAGGGTCTCAAATTTAGAAAACCAACTTATGCTTGCTTAAGGGGAAAGTTGAGTTGGGGTGCTGCATAAAACCAGAGATTGAAATGAGCACAGATAAAGTTCCTTAAGCCAAATATGGAATAGACAAGAGCTACTCCTTGCTCAATGAAATGGACTCAAAACCCCATATTAAACGCCTAAGAATGTACCTGACTAGTAAGTATCTTAAAACCTATGGATTGCTATGTCTCCAAAAGAGAATCAAGCGTGTGTACAGGGGCATAAACGCAGCAGTGATAGGATTGGAGAGGTTCGGTTAGCAAATGAAGACCCTTTGAAGTCATATTGCATGGTACCCATTACACGGGTCTCAACTCTCCAGGTTTAAGGTATTCTTCCTTCAGCTAAAACATGCATGTGGAACCCAGAGTATGATCAACCATGTGAACGGGAGACGTGTTCAAATATGTCTCAGTTTTCCTCCCCTGGTACTCGGGTGCAACATTCCAGACGCTTTACTAACACTCTCCCGACTTGGAGAGTCAGTCCCTTTAACCTCCTGTTTGGCCCAGTTTGCAATTTCTGCGGAAGATGAACAGGAATAGCGAGAACCAATGAGAGGCTAGCTGGAGGTGTCTGGACGGGCAAATTCAACTCTCATTTCCCACCAGGAAGAGGAATTAACCAAAGGCTCAGCATGCCGGGCCGGAACCAGATTAGGGCCTGAAGCCTTCCTGCGGTGTTGCGGCCAGGTCACAAGAAAGCGAGTTGAAGAAAGGAGCTCAGGGGCACTGTAATTCACAAACCTGCAGAGTTATAAATGACAGCTATCGTCCAAAAATAGACTGAAGTAAGGCTGCCAAGAGGACTTGAAAGCGGGGCAGAATTGCAGGAAACCGATTTCAGGAGGTAGACTGGAATTGCATTGAAAGCATAGGAAAAGAGGCAGAACGTCCACAATGATGCACTTGGCCAAAAAGGGCGTATGCGTTTTTTCCTGAATATATTCAGGAAAAAACGCATACGCCCTTTTTGGCCAACCAAGCAAGCTTGCAAAGGAAATCTGCACTACAATGAAGTCTCACTTCCCCCCGGTCAAAAGGGCCATCTGAAAAAAGGGTAAAATCCAGAAAGGCAGGACAGGCCATGGAGAACTGGAAGCCTTGTTATGCTGATGGGCGGGATGTAATTTGCCAACAACCACTCGGGAGAAGTGTATGGTGTTTCCTGAAACATCTAAAAAACAAAGCAACAGAACCTAGGGCACTTCCACTTATGGTCCTATAGCTTAGGGAAATTAAAATCAAAAAGACACAGCCACCCCAAAGTTTGGAACGGCTCTGTTTACAAGAACCTCGTTTACAGTACAAGTTCAACATCACAGAAAGTGAAAAATGGATAAAGAAGTTGTGGTATTTACTTACAAAGCAATATCACTCAGCAATGAAATCTGTGTCATCAGGCCCTTAGCAGCACAATGAGTGGATTCAGGTATGATGATTCTAACTGAAATAAGTCACACAGAAAAAGAAACATCATAAGATATCAGTAATACACGGAATGTAAACTTGGCTACACAGGAACTGAATTACAGAACAGAACAGGGTCTCAAATTTAGAAAACCAACTTATGCTTGCTTAAGGGTAAAGGTGAGTTGTGGTGCTGCATAAAACCAGAGATTGAAATGAGCACAGATAAAGTTCCTTAAGCCAAATATGGAATAGACAAGAGCTACTCCTTGCTCAACGAAATGGACTGAACACCCCATATTAAACGCCTAAGAATGTACCTGACTAGTAAGTATCTTAAAACCTATGGATTGCTATGTCTCCAAAAGAGAATCAAGCGTGTGTACAGGGGCATAAACGCAGCAGTGATAGGATTGGAGAGGTTCGGTGAGCAAATGACGACCCTTTGAAGTCATATTGCATGGTACCCATTACACGGGTTTCAACTCTCCAGGTTTAAGGTATTCTTCCTTCAGCTAAAACATGCATGTGGAACCCAGAGTATGATCAACCATGTGAACGGGAGACGTGTTCAAATATGTCTCAGTTTTCCTCCCCTGGTACTCGGGTGCAACATTCCAGACGCTTTACTAACACTCTCCCGACTTGGAGAGTCAGTCCCTTTAACCTCCTGTTTGGCCCAGTTTGCAATTTCTGCGGAAGATGAACAGGAATAGCGAGAACCAATGAGAGGCTAGCTGGAGGTGTCTGGACGGGCAAATTCAACTCTCATTTCCCACCAGGAAGAGGAATTAACCAAAGGCTCAGCATGCCGGGCCGGAACCAGATTAGGGCCTGAAGCCATCCTGCGGTGTTGCGGCCAGGTCACAAGAAAGCGAGTTGAAGAAAGGAGCTCAGGGGCACTGTAATTCACAAACCTGCAGAGTTATAAATGACAGCTATCGTCCAAAAATAGACTGAAGTAAGGCTGCCAAGAGGACTTGAAAGCGGGGCAGAATTGCAGGAAACCGATTTCAGGAGGTAGACTGGAATTGCATTGAAAGCATAGGAAAAGAGGCAGAACGTCCACAATGATGCACTTGGCCAAAAAGGGCGTATGCGTTTTTTCCTGAATATACTCAGGAAAAAACGCATACGCCCTTTTTGGCCAACCAAGCAAGCTTGCAAAGGAAATCTGCACTACAATGAAGTCTCACTTCCCCCCGGTCAAAAGGGCCATCTGAAAAAAGTGTAAAATCCAGAAAGGCAGGACAGGCCATGGAGAACTGGGAGCCTTGTTATGCTGATGGGCGGGATGTAAATTGCCAAGAACCACTCGGGAGAAGTGTATGGTGTTTCCTGAAACAACTAAAAAACAAAGCAACAAAGCCTAGGGCACTTCCACTTATGGTCCTATAGCTTAGGGAAATTAAAATGAAAAAGACACAGCCACCCCAAAGTTTGGAACGGCTCTGTTTACAAGAACCTCGTTTACAGTACAAGTTCAACATCGCAGAAAGTGAAAAATGGATAAAGAAGTTGTGGTATTTACTTACAAAGCAATATCACTCAGCAAAGAAATCTGTGTCATCAGGCCCTTAGCAGCACAATGAGTGGATTCAGGTATGATGATTCTAACTGAAATAAGTCACACAGAAAAAGAAACATCATAAGATATCACTAATACACGGAATGTAAACTTGGCTACACAGGAACTGCATTCCAAAACAGAACAGGGTCTCAAATTTAGAAAACCAACTTATGCTTGCTTAAGGGGAAAGGTGAGTTTGGGTGCTGCATAAAACCAGAGATTGAAATGAGCACAGATAAAGTTCCTTAAGCCAAATATGGAATAGACAAGAGCTACTCCTTGCTCAACGAAATGGACTCAAAACCCCATATTAAACGCCTAAGAATGTACCTGACTAGTAAGTATCTTAAAACCTATGGATTGCTATGTCTCCAAAAGAGAATCAAGCGTGTGTACAGGGGCATAAACGCAGCAGTGATAGGATTGGAGAGGTTCGGTGAGCAAATGAAGACCGTTTGAAGTCATATTGCATGGTACCCATTACACGGGTCTCAACTCTCCAGGTTTAAGGTATTCTTCCTTCAGCTAAAACATGCATGTGGAACCCAGAGTATGATCAACCATGTGAACGGGAGACGTGTTCAAATATGTCTCAGTTTTCCTCCCCTGGTACTCGGGTGCAACATTCCAGACGCTTTACTAACACTCTCCCCACTTGGAGAGTCAGTCCCTTTAACCTCCTGTTTGGCCCAGTTTGCAATTTCTGCGGAAGATGAACAGGAATAGCGAGAACCAATGAGAGGCTAGCTGGAGGTGTCTGGACGGGCAAATTCAACTCTCATTTCCCACCAGGAAGAGGAATTAACCAAAGGCTCAGCATGCCGGGCCGGAACCAGATTAGGGCCTGAAGCCATCCTGCGGTGTTGCGGCCAGGTCACAAGAAAGCGAGTTGAAGAAAGGAGCTCAGGGGCACTGTAATTCACAAACCTGCAGAGTTATAAATGACAGCTATCGTCCAAAAATAGACTGAAGTAAGGCTGCCAAGAGGACTTGAAAGCGGGGCAGAATTGCAGGAAACCGATTTCAGGAGGTAGACTGGAATTGCATTGAAAGCATAGGAAAAGAGGCAGAACGTCCACAATGATGCACTTGGCCAAAAAGGGCGTATGCGTTTTTTCCTGAATATATTCAGGAAAAAACGCATACGCCCTTTTTGGCCAACCAAGCAAGCTTGCAAAGGAAATCTGCACTACAATGAAGTCTCACTTCCCCCCGGTCAAAAGGGCCATCTGAAAAAAGTGTAAAATCCAGAAAGGCAGGACAGGCCATGGAGAACTGGGAGCCTTGTTATGCTGATGGGCGGGATGTAAATTGCCAAGAACCACTCGGGAGAAGTGTATGGTGTTTCCTGAAACAACTAAAAAACAAAGCAACAGAGCCTAGGGCACTTCCACTTATGGTCCTATAGCTTAGGGAAATTAAAATGAAAAAGACACAGCCACCCCAAAGTTTGGAACGGCTCTGTTTACAAGAACCTCGTTTACAGTACAAGTTCAACATCGCAGAAAGTGAAAAATGGATAAAGAAGTTGTGGTATTTACTTACAAAGCAATATCACTCAGCAATGAAATCTGTGTCATCAGGCCCTTAGCAGCACAATGAGTGGATTCAGGTATGATGATTCTAACTGAAATAAGTCACACAGAAAAAGAAACATCATAAGATATCACTAATACACGGAATGTAAACTTGGCTACACAGGAACTGCATTCCAAAACAGAACAGGGTCTCAAATTTAGAAAACCAACTTATGCTTGCTTAAGGGGAAAGGTGAGTTGGGGTGCTGCATAAAACCAGAGATTGAAATGAGCACAGATAAAGTTCCTTAAGCCAAATATGGAATAGACAAGAGCTACTCCTTGCTCAACGAAATGGACTCAAAACCCCATATTAAACGCCTAAGAATGTACCTGACTAGTAAGTATCTTAAAACCTATGGATTGCTATGTCTCCAAAAGAGAATCAAGCGTGTGTACAGGGGCATAAACGCAGCAGTGATAGGATTGGAGAGGTTCGGTGAGCAAATGAAGACCCTTTGAAGTCATATTGCATGGTACCCATTACACGGGTCTCAACTCTCCAGGTTTAAGGTATTCTTCCTTCAGCTAAAACATGCATGTGGAACCCAGAGTATGATCAACCATGTGAACGGGAGACGTGTTCAAATATGTCTCAGTTTTCCTCCCCTGGTACTCGGGTGCAACATTCCAGACGCTTTACTAACACTCTCCCGACTTGGAGAGTCAGTCCCTTTAACCTCCTGTTTGGCCCAGTTTGCAATTTCTGCGGAAGATGAACAGGAATAGCGAGAACCAATGAGAGGCTAGCTGGAGGTGTCTGGACGGGCAAATTCAACTCTCATTTCCCACCAGGAAGAGGAATTAACCAAAGGCTCAGCATGCCGGGCCGGAACCAGATTAGGGCCTGAAGCCATCCTGCGGTGTTGCGGCCAGGTCACAAGAAAGCGAGTTGAAGAAAGGAGCTCAGGGGCACTGTAATTCACAAACCTGCAGAGTTATAAATGACAGCTATCGTCCAAAAATAGACTGAAGTAAGGCTGCCAAGAGGACTTGAAAGCGGGGCAGAATTGCAGGAAACCGATTTCAGGAGGTAGACTGGAATTGCATTGAAAGCATAGGAAAAGAGGCAGAACGTCCACAATGATGCACTTGGCCAAAAAGGGCGTATGCGTTTTTTCCTGAATATATTCAGGAAAAAACGCATACGCCCTTTTTGGCCAACCAAGCAAGCTTGCAAAGGAAATCTGCACTACAATGAAGTCTCACTTCCCCCCGGTCAAAAGGGCCATCTGAAAAAAGGGTAAAATCCAGAAAGGCAGGACAGGCCATGGAGAACTGGGAGCCTTGTTATGCTGATGGGCGGGATGTAAATTGCCAAGAACCACTCGGGAGAAGTGTATGGTGTTTCCTGAAACAACTAAAAAACAAAGCAACAGAACCTAGGGCACTTCCACTTATGGTCCTATAGCTTAGGGAAATTAAAATGAAAAAGACACAGCCACCCCAAAGTTTGGAACGGCTATGTTTACAAGAACCTCGTTTACAGTACAAGTTCAACATCGCAGAAAGTGAAAAATGGATAAAGAAGTTGTGGTATTTACTTACAAAGCAATATCACTCAGCAATGAAATCTGTGTCATCAGGCCCTTAGCAGCACAATGAGTGGATTCAGGTATGATGATTCTAACTGAAATAAGTCACACAGAAAAAGAAACATCATAAGATATCAGTAATACACGGAATGTAAACTTGGCTACACAGGAACTGAATTACAGAACAGAACAGGGTCTCAAATTTAGAAAACCAACTTATGCTTGCTTAAGGGGAAAGGTGAGTTGTGGTGCTGCATAAAACCAGAGATTGAAATGAGCACAGATAAAGTTCCTTAAGCCAAATATGGAATAGACAAGAGCTACTCCTTGCTCAACGAAATGGACTGAACACCCCATATTAAACGCCTAAGAATGTACCTGACTAGTAAGTATCTTAAAACCTATGGATTGCTATGTCTCCAAAAGAGAATCAAGCGTGTGTACAGGGGCATAAACGCAGCAGTGATAGGATTGGAGAGGTTCGGTGAGCAAATGAAGACCCTTTGAAGTCATATTGCATGGTACCCATTACACGGGTCTCAACTCTCCAGGTTTAAGGTATTCTTCCTTCAGCTAAAACATGCATGTGGAACCCAGAGTATGATCAACCATTTGAACGGGAGACGTGTTCAAATATGTCTCAGTTTTCCTCCCCTGGTACTCGGGTGCAACATTCCAGACGCTTTACTAACACTCTCCCGACTTGGAGAGTCAGTCCCTTTAACCTCCTGTTTGGCCCAGTTTGCAATTTCTGCGGAAGATGAACAGGAATAGCGAGAACCAATGAGAGGCTAGCTGGAGGTGTCTGGACGGGCAAATTCAACTCTCATTTCCCACCAGGAAGAGGAATTAACCAAAGGCTCAGCATGCCGGGCCGGAACCAGATTAGGGCCTGAAGCCATCCTGCGGTGTTGCGGCCAGGTCACAAGAAAGTGAGTTGAAGAAAGGAGCTCAGGGGCACTGTAATTCACAAACCTGCAGAGTTATAAATGACAGCTATCGTCCAAAAATAGACTGAAGTAAGGCTGCCAAGAGGACTTGAAAGCGGGGCAGAATTGCAGGAAACCGATTTCAGGAGGTAGACTGGAATTGCATTGAAAGCATAGGAAAAGAGGCAGAACGTCCACAATGATGCACTTGGCCAAAAAGGGCGTATGCGTTTTTTCCTGAATATATTCAGGAAGAAACGCATACGCCCTTTTTGGCCAACCAAGCAAGCTTGCAAAGGAAATCTGCACTACAATGAAGTCTCACTTCCCCCCGGTCAAAAGGGCCATCTGAAAAAAGTGTAAAATCCAGAAAGGCAGGACAGGCCATGGAGAACTGGGAGCCTTGTTATGCTGATGGGCGGGATGTAAATTACCAACAGACACTCAGGAGAAGTGTATGGTGTTTCCTGAAACATCTAAAAAACAAAGCAACAGAGCCTAGGGCACTGCCACTTATGGTCCTATAGCTTAGGGAAATTAAAATCAAAAAGACACAGCCACCCCAAAGTTTGTGACGCCTCTGTTTACAAGAACCTCGTTTACAGTACAAGTTCAACATCGCAGAAATTGAAAAATGGATAAAAATGTTGTGGTATTTACTTACAAAGCAATATCACTCAGCAATGAAATCTGTGTCATCAGGCCCTTAGCAGCACAATGAGTGGATTCAGGTATGATGATTCTAACTGAAATAAGTCACACAGAAAAAGAAACATCATAAGATATCAGTAATACACGGAATGTAAACTTGGCTACACAGGAACTGAATTACAGAACAGAACAAGGTCTCAAATTTAGAAAACCAACTTATGCTTGCTTAAGGGTAAAGGTGAGTTGGGCTGCTGCATAAAACCAGAGATTGAAATGAGCACAGATAAAGTTCCTTAAGCCAAATATGGAATAGACAAGAGCTACTCCTTGCTCAACGAAATGGACTCAACACCCCATATTAAACGCCTAAGAATGTACCTGACTAGTAAGTATCTTAAAACCTATGGATTGCTATGTCTCCGAAAGAGAATCAAGCATGTGTACAGGGTCATAAACGCAGCAGTGATAGGATTGGAGAGGTTCGGTGAGCAAATGAAGACCCTTTGAAGTCATATTGCATGGTACCCATTCCACGGGTTTCAACTACCCAGGTTTTAGGTATTCTTCCTTCAGCTAAAACATGCATGTGGAACCCAAGTATGATCAACCATGTGAATGGGAGACGTGTTCAAATATGTCTCAGTTTTCGTACCCTGGTACTTGGGTGCAACATTCCAGACGCTTTACTAACACTCTCCCCACTTGGAAAGTCAGCGCCTTTAACCTCCTGTTTGGCCCAGTTTGCAATTTCTGCGGAAGATGAACAGGAATAGCGAGAACCAATGAGAGGCTAGCTGGAGGTGTCTGGACGGGCAAATTTAACTCTCATTTCCCACCAGGAAGAGGAAATAACCAAAGGCTCAGTGTGCCGTGCCGGAACCAGATTAAGGCCTGAAGCCATCCTGCGGTGTTGCGGCCAGCTCAAAAGAAAGCGAGTTGAAGAAAGGAGCTCAGGGGCACTGTAATTCACAATCCTGCAGAGTTATAAATGACAGCTATCGTCCAAAAATAGACTGAAGTAAGGCTGCCAAGAGGACTTGAAAGCGGGGCAGAATTGCAGGAAACCGATTTCAGGAGGTAGACTGGAATTGCATTGAAAGCATAGGAAAAGAGGCAGAACGTCCACAATGATGCACTTGGCCAAAAAGGGCGTATGCGTTTTTTCCTGAATATATTCAGGAAAAAACGCATACGCCCTTTTTGGCCAACCAAGCAAGCTTGCAAAGGAAATCTGCACTACAATGAAGTCTCACTTCCCCCCGGTCAAAAGGACAATCTGAAAAAAGTGTAAAATCCAGAAAGGCAGGACAGGCCATGGAGAACTGGGAGCCTTGTTATGCTGATGGGCGGGATGTAAATTACCAACAGACACTCAGGAGAAGTGTATGGTGTTTCCTGAAACATCTAAAAAACAAAGCAACAGAGCCTAGGGCACTGCCACTTATGGTCCTATAGCTTAGGGAAATTAAAATCAAAAAGACACAGCCACCCCAAAGTTTGGGACGCCTCTGTTTACAAGAACCTCTTTTACAGTACAAGTTCAACATCGCAGAAAGTGAAAAATGGATAGAGAAGTTGTGGTATTTACTTACAAAGCAATATCACTAAGCAATGAAATCTGTGTCATCAGGACCTTAGCAGCACAATGAGTGGATTCAGGTATGATGATTCTAACTGAAATAAGTCACACAGAAAAAGAAACATCATAAGATATCAGTAATACACGGAATGTAAACTTGGCTACACAGGAACTGAATTACAGAACAGAACAAGGTCTCAAATTTAGAAAACCAACTTATGCTTGCTTAAGGGGAAAGGTGAGTTGGGGTGCTGCATAAAACCAGAGATTGAAATGAGCACAGATAAAGTTCCTTAAGCCAAATATGGAATAGACAAGAGCTACTCCTTGCTCAACGAAATGGACTCAACACCCCATATTAAACGCCTAAGAATGTACCTGAGTAGTAAGTATCTTAAAACCTATGGATTGCTATGTCTCCGAAAGAGAATCAAGCATGTGTACAGGGGCATAAACGCAGCAGTGATAGGATTGGAGAGGTTCGGTGAGCAAATGAAGACCCTCTGAAGTCATATTGCATGGTACCCATTCCACGGGTTTCAACTACCCAGGTTTTAGGTATTCTTCCTTCAGCTAAAACATGCATGTGGAACCCAAGTATGATCAACCATGTGAACGGGAGACGTGTTCAAATATGTCTCAGTTTTCCTCCCCTGGTACTCGAGTGCAACATTCCAGATGCTTTACTAACACTCTCCCCACTTGGAGAGTCAGCGCCTTTAACCTCCTGTTTGGCCCAGTTTGCAATTTCTTGGAAGATGAACAGGAATAGCGAGAACCAATGAGAGACTAGCTGGAGGTGTCTGGACGGGCAAATTTAACTCTCATTTCCCACCAGGAAGAGGAAATAACCAAAGGCTCAGCGTACCGTGCCGGAACCAGATTAGGGCCTGAAGACATCCTGCGGTGTTGCGGCCAGGTCACAAGAAAGTGAGTTGAAGAAAGGAGCTCAGGGGCACTGTAATTCACAAACCTGCAGAGTTATAAATGACAGCTATCGTCCAAAAATAGACTGAAGTAAGGCTGCCAAGAGGACTTGAAAGCGGGGCAGAATTGCAGGAAACCGATTTCAGGAGGTAGACTGGAATTGCATTGAAAGCATAGGAAAAGAGGCAGAACGTCCACAATGATGCACTTGGCCAAAAAGGGCGTATGCGTTTTTTCCTGAATATATTCAGGAAGAAACGCATACGCCCTTTTTGGCCAACCAAGCAAGCTTGCAAAGGAAATCTGCACTACAATGAAGTCTCACTTCCCCTGGTCAAAAGGGCCATCTGAAAAAAGTGTAAAATCCAGAAAGGCAGGACAGGCCATGGAGAACTGGGAGCCTTGTTATGCTGATGGGCGGGATGTAAATTACCAACAGACACTCAGGAGAAGTGTATGGTGTTTCCTGAAACATCTAAAAAACAAAGCAACAGAGCCTAGGGCACTGCCACTTATGGTCCTATAGCTTAGGGAAATTAAAATCAAAAAGACACAGCCACCCCAAAGTTTGTGACGCCTCTGTTTACAAGAACCTCGTTTACAGTACAAGTTCAACATCGCAGAAATTGAAAAATGGATAAAAATGTTGTGGTATTTACTTACAAAGCAATATCACTCAGCAATGAAATCTGTGTCATCAGGACCTTAGCAGCACAATGAGTGGATTCAGGTATGATGATTCTAACTGAAATAAGTCACACAGAAAAAGAAACATCATAAGATATCAGTAATACACGGAATGTAAACTTGGCTACACAGGAACTGAATTACAGAACAGAACAAGGTCTCAAATTTAGAAAACCAACTTATGCTTGCTTAAGGGTAAAGGTGAGTTGGGCTGCTGCATAAAACCAGAGATTGAAATGAGCACAGATAAAGTTCCTTAAGCCAAATATGGAATAGACAAGAGCTACTCCTTGCTCAACGAAATGGACTCAACACCCCATATTAAACGCCTAAGAATGTACCTGACTAGTAAGTATCTTAAAACCTATGGATTGCTATGTCTCCGAAAGAGAATCAAGCATGTGTACAGGGTCATAAACGCAGCAGTGATAGGATTGGAGAGGTTCGGTGAGCAAATGAAGACCCTTTGAAGTCATATTGCATGGTACCCATTCCACGGGTTTCAACTACCCAGGTTTTAGGTATTCTTCCTTCAGCTAAAACATGCATGTGGAACCCAAGTATGATCAACCATGTGAATGGGAGACGTGTTCAAATATGTCTCAGTTTTCGTACCCTGGTACTTGGGTGCAACATTCCAGACGCTTTACTAACACTCTCCCCACTTGGAAAGTCAGCGCCTTTAACCTCCTGTTTGGCCCAGTTTGCAATTTCTGCGGAAGATGAACAGGAATAGCGAGAACCAATGAGAGGCTAGCTGGAGGTGTCTGGACGGGCAAATTTAACTCTCATTTCCCACCAGGAAGAGGAAATAACCAAAGGCTCAGTGTGCCGTGCCGGAACCAGATTAAGGCCTGAAGCCATCCTGCGGTGTTGCGGCCAGCTCAAAAGAAAGCGAGTTGAAGAAAGGAGCTCAGGGGCACTGTAATTCACAATCCTGCAGAGTTATAAATGACAGCTATCGTCCAAAAATAGACTGAAGTAAGGCTGCCAAGAGGACTTGAAAGCGGGGCAGAATTGCAGGAAACCGATTTCAGGAGGTAGACTGGAATTGCATTGAAAGCATAGGAAAAGAGGCAGAACGTCCACAATGATGCACTTGGCCAAAAAGGGCGTATGCGTTTTTTCCTGAATATATTCAGGAAAAAACGCATACGCCCTTTTTGGCCAACCAAGCAAGCTTGCAAAGGAAATCTGCACTACAATGAAGTCTCACTTCCCCCCGGTCAAAAGGGCCATCGGAAAAAAGTGTAAAATCCAGAAAGGCAGGACAGGCCATGGAGAACTGGGAGCCTTGTTATGCTGAAGGGCTGGATGTAAATTGCCAACAAACACTCGGGAGAAGTGTATGGTGTTTCCTGAAACATCTAAAAAACAAAGCAACAGAGCCTAGGGCACTTCCACATATGGTCCTATAGCTTAGGGAATTTAAAATCAAAAAGACACAGCCACCCCAAAGTTTCGAACGGCTCTGTTTACAAGAACCTCGTTTACAGTACAAGTTCAACATCGCAGAAAGTGAAAAATGGATAAAAATGTTGTGGTATTTACTTACAAAGCAATATCACTCAGCAATGAAATCTGTGTCATCAGGCCCTTAGCAGCACAATGAGTGGATTCAGGTATGATGATTCTAACTGAAATAAGTCACACAGAAAAAGAAACATCATAAGATATCAGTAATACACGGAATGTAAACTTGGCTACACAGGAACTGAATTACAGAACAGAACAGGGTCTCAAATTTAGAAAACCAACTTATGCTTGCTTAAGGGGAAAGGTGAGTTGGGGTGCTGCATAAAACCAGAGATTGAAATGAGCACAGATAAAGTTCCTTAAGCCAAATATGGAATAGACAAGAGCTACTCCTTGCTCAACAAAATGGACTCAACACCGCATATTAAACGCCTAAGAATGTACCTGACTAGTAAGTATCTTAAAACCTATGGATTGCTATGTCTCCGAAAGAGAATCAAGCATGTGTACAGGGGCATAAACGCAGCAGTGATAGGATTGGAGAGGTTCGGTGAGCAAATGAAGACCCTTTGAAGTCATATTGCATGGTACCCATTCCACGGGTTTCAAATACCCAGGTTTAAGGTATTCTTCCTTCAGCTAAAAGATGCATGTTGAACCCAAGTATGATCAACCATGTGAATGGGAGACGTGTTCAAATATGTCTCAGTTTTCCTCCCCTGGTACTCGAGTGCAACATTCCAGATGCTTTACTAACACTCTCCCCACTTGGAGAGTCAGCGCCTTTAACCTCCTGTTTGGCCCAGTTTGCAATTTCTTGGAAGATGAACAGGAATAGCGAGAACCAATGAGAGACTAGCTGGAGGTGTCTGGACGGGCAAATTTAACTCTCATTTCCCACCAGGAAGAGGAAATAACCAAAGGCTCAGCGTGCCGTGCCGGAACCAGATTAGGGCCTGAAGACATCCTGCGGTGTTGCGGCCAGGTCACAAGAAAGCGAGTTGAAGAAAGGAGCTCAGGGGCACTGTAATTCACAAACCTGCAGAGTTATAAATGACAGCTATCGTCCAAAAACAGACTGAAGTAAGGCTGCCAAGAGGACTTGAAAGCGGGGCAGAATTGCAGGAAACCGATTTCAGGAGGTAGACTGGAATTGCATTGAAAGCATAGGAAAAGAGACAGAACGTCCACAATGATGCACTTGGCCAAAAAGGGCGTATGCGTTTTTTCCTGAATATATTCAGGAAAAAACGCATACGCCCTTTTTGGCCAACCAAGCAAGCTTGCAAAGGAAATCTGCACTACAATGAAGTCTCACTTCCACCCGGTCAAAAGGGCCATCGGAAAAAAGTGTAAAATCCAGAAAGGCAGGACAGGCCATGGAGAACTGGGAGCCTTGTTATGCTGAAGGGCGGGATGTAAATTGCCAACAAACACTCGGGAGAAGTGTATGGTGTTTCCTGAAACATCTAAAAAACAAAGCAACAGAGCCTAGGGCACTTCCACATATGGTCCTATAGCTTAAGGAATTTAAAATCAAAAAGACACAGCCACCCCAAAGTTTCGAACGACTCTGTTTACAAGAACCTCGTTTACAGTACAAGTTCAACATCGCAGAAAGTGAAAAATGGATAAAAATGTTGTGGTATTTACTTACAAAGCAATATCACTAAGCAATGAAATCTGTGTCATCAGGCCCTTAGCAGCACAATGAGTGGATTCAGGTATGATGATTCTAACTGAAATAAGTCACACAGAAAAAGAAACATCATAAGATATCAGTAATACACGGAATGTAAACTTGGCTACACAGGAACTGAATTACAGAACAGAACAGGGTCTCAAATTTAGAAAACCAACTTATGCTTGCTTAAGGGGAAAGGTGAGTTGGGGTGCTGCATAAAACCAGAGATTGAAATGAGCACAGATAAAGTTCCTTAAGCCAAATATGGAATAGACAAGAGCTACTCCTTGCTCAACAAAATGGACTCAACACTGCATATTAAACGCCTAAGAATGTACCTGACTAGTAAGTATCTTAAAACCTATGGATTGCTATGTCTCCGAAAGAGAATCAAGCATGTGTACAGGGGCATAAACGCAGCAGTGATAGGATTGGAGAGGTTCGTTGAGCAAATGAAGACCCTTTGAAGTCATATTGCATGGTACCCATTCCACGGGTTTCAAATACCCAGGTTTAAGGTATTCTTCCTTCAGCTAAAAGATGCATGTTGAACCCAAGTATGATCAACCATGTGAACGGGAGACGTGTTCAAATATGTCTCAGTTTTCCTCCCCTGGTACTCGAGTGCAACATTCCAGATGCTTTACTAACACTCTCCCCACTTGGAGAGTCAGCGCCTTTAACCTCCTGTTTGGCCCAGTTTGCAATTTCTTGGAAGATGAACAGGAATAGCGAGAACCAATGAGAGACTAGCTGGAGGTGTCTGGACGGGCAAATTTAACTCTCATTTCCCACCAGGAAGAGGAAATAACCAAAGGCTCAGCGTGCCGTGCCGGAACCAGATTAGGGCCTGAAGACATCCTGCGGTGTTGCGGCCAGGTCACAAGAAAGCGAGTTGAAGAAAGGAGCTCAGGGGCACTGTAATTCACAAACCTGCAGAGTTATAAATGACAGCTATCGTCCAAAAATAGACTGAAGTAAGGCTGCCAAGAGGACTTGAAAGCGGGGCAAAATTGCAGGAAACCGATTTCAGGAGGTAGACTGGAATTGCATTGAAAGCATAGGAAAAGAGGCAGAACGTCCACAATGATGCACTTGGCCAAAAAGTGCGTATGCGTTTTTTCCTGAATATATTCAGGAAAAAACGCATACGCCCTTTTTGGCCAACCAAGCAAGCTTGCAAAGGAAATCTGCACTACAATGAAGTCTCACTTCCCCCCGGTCAAAAGGGCCATCTGAAAAAAGTGTAAAATCCAGAAAGGCAGGACAGGCCATGGAGAACTGGGAGCCTTGTTATGCTGATGGGCGGGATGTAAATTGCCAACAACCACTCGGGAGAAGTGTATGGTGTTTCCTGAAACATCTAAAAAACAAAGCAACAGAACCGAGGGCACTTCCACTTATGGTCCTATAGCTTAGGGAAATTAAAATCAAAAAGACACAGCCACCCCAAAGTTTGGAATGGCTCTGTTTACAAGAACCTCATTTACAGTACAAGTTCAACATCGCAGAAAGTGAAAAATGGATAAAGAAGTTGTGGTATTTACTTACAAAGCAATATCACTCAGCAATGAAATCTGTGTCATCAGGCCCTTAGCAGCACAATGAGTGGATTCAGGTATGATGATTCTAACTGAAATAAGTCACACAGAAAAAGAAACATCATAAGATATCAGTAATACACGGAATGTAAACTTGGCTACACAGGAACTGAATTACAGAACAGAACAGGGTCTCAAATTTAGAAAACCAACTTATGTTTGCTTAAGGGGAAAGGTGAGTTGGGGTGCTGCATAAAACCAGAGATTGAAATGAGCACAGATAAAGTTCCTTAAGCCAAATATGGAATAGACAAGAGCTACTCCTTGCTCAACGAAATGGACTCAACACCGCATATTAAACGCCTAAGAATGTACCTGACTAGTAAGTATCTTAAAACCTATGGATTGCTATGTCTCCGAAAGAGAATCAAGCATGTGTACAGGGGCATAAACGCAGCAGTGATAGGATTGGAGAGGTTCGGTGAGCAAATGAAGACCCTTTGAAGTCATATTGCATGGTACCCATTCCACGGGTTTCAACTACCCAGGTTTTAGGTATTCTTCCTTCAGCTAAAACATGCATGTGGAACCCAGAGTATGATCATCCGTGTGAATGGGAGACGTGTTCAAATATGTCTCAGTTTTCCTCCCCTGGTACTCGGGTGCAACATTCCAGACGCTTTACTAACACTCTCCCGACTTGGAGAGTCAGCGCCTTTAACCTCCTGTTTGGCCCAGTTTGCAATTTCTGTGGAAGATGAACAGGAATAGCGAGAACCAATGAGAGACTAGCTGGAGGTGTCTGGACGGGCAAATTTAACTCTCATTTCCCACCAGGAAGAGGAAATAACCAAAGGCTCAGCGTGCCGTGCCGGAACCAGATTAGGGCCTGAAGCCATCCTGCGGTGTTGCGGCCAGCTCACAAGAAAGCGAGTTGAAGAAAGAGCTCAGAGGCACTGTAATTCACAAACCTGCAGAGTTATAAATGACAGCTATCGTCCAAAAATAGACTGAAGTAAGGCTGCCAAGAGGACTTGAAAGAGGGGCAGAATTGCAGGAAACCGATTTCAGGAGGTAGACTGGAATTGCATTGAAAGCATAGGAAAAGAGGCAGAACGTCCACAATGATGCACTTGGCCAAAAAGGGCGTATGCGTTTTTTCCTGAATATATTCAGGAAAAAACGCATACGCCCTTTTTGGGCAACCAAGCAAGCTTGCAAAGGAAATCTGCACTACAATGAAGTCTCACTTCCCCCCGGTCAAAAGGGCCATCTGAAAAAAGTGTAAAATCCAGAAAGGCAGGACAGGCCATGGAGAACTGGGAGCCTTGTTATGCTGATGGGCGGGATGTAAATTGCCAACAACCACTCGGGAGAAGTGTATGGTGTTTCCTGAAACATCTAAAAAACAAAGCAACAGAACCTAGGGCACTTCCACTTATGGTCCTATAGCTTAGGGAAATTAAAATGAAAAAGACACAGCCACCCCAAAGTTTGGAACGGCTCTGTTTACAAGAACCTCGTTTACCGTACAAGTTCAACATCACAGAAAGTGAAAAATGGATAAAGAATTTGTGGTATTTAGTTACAAAACAATATCACTCAGCAATGAAATCTGTGTCATCAGGCCCTTAGCAGCACAATGAGTGGATTCAGGTATGATGATTCTAACTGAAATAAGTCACACAGAAAAAGAAACATCATAAGATATCAGTAATACACGGAATGTAAACTTGGCTACACAGGAACTGAATTACAGAACAGAACAGGGTGTAAAATTTAGAAAACCAACTTATGCTTGCTTAAGGGTAAAGGTGAGTTGGGGTGGTGCATAAAACCAGAGATTGAAATGAGCACAGATAAAGTTCCTTAAGCCAAATATGGAATAGACAAGAGCTACTCCTTGCTCAACGAAATGGACTCAACACCACATATTAAACGCCTAAGAATGTACCTGACTAGTAAGTATCTTAAAACCTATGGATTGCTATGTCTCCGAAAGAGAATCAACCATGTGTACAGGGGCATAAACGCAGCTGTGATAGGATTGGAGAGGTTCGGTGAGAAAATGAAGACCCTTTGAAGTCATATTGCATGGTACTCATTCCACGGCTTTCACCTACCCAGGTTTAAGGTTTTCTTCCTTCAGCTAAAACATGCATGTGGAACCTAGAGTATGATCAACCATGTGATCGGGAGACGTGTTCAAATATGTCTCGGTTTTCCTCCCCTGGTACTCGGGTGCAACATTCCAGACGCTTTACTAACACTCTCCCGACTTGGAGAGTCAGTCCCTTTAACCTCCTGTTTGGCCCAGTTTGCAATTTCTGCGGAAGATGAACAGGAATAGGGAGAACCAATGAGAGACTAGCTGGAGGTGTCTGAACGGGCAAATTTAACTCTCATTTCCCACCAGGAAGAGGAATTAACCAAAGGCTCAGCGTGCCATGCCGCAACCAGATTAAGGCCTGAAGACATCCTGCGGTGTTGCGGCCAGGTCACAAGAAAGCGAGTTGAAGAAAGGAGCTCAGGGGCACTGTAATTCACAAACCTGCAGAGTTATAAATGACAGCTATCGTCCAAAAATAGACTGAAGTAAGGCTGCCAAGAGGACTTGAAAGCGGGGCAGAATTGCAGGAAACCGATTTCAGGAGGTAGACTGGAATTGCATTGAAAGCATAGGAAAAGAGGCAGAACGTCCACAATGATGCACTTGGCCAAAAAGGGCGTATGCGTTTTTTCCTGAACATATTCAGGAAAAAACGCATACGCCATTTTTGGCCAACCAAGCAAACTTGCAAAGGAAATCTGCACTACAATGAAGTCTCACTTCTCCCCGGTCAAAAGGGCCATCTGAAAAAAGTGTAAAATCCAGAAAGGCAGGACAGGCCATGGAGAACTGGGAGCCTTGTTATGCTGATGGGCGGGATGTAAATTACCAACAACCACTCCGGAGAAGAGTATGGTGTTTCCTGAAACATCTAAAAAACAAAGCAACAGAGCCTAGGGCACTTCCACATATGGTCCTATAGCTTAGGGAATTTAAAATCAAAAAGACACAGCCACCCCAAAGTTTCGAACGGCTCTGTTTACAAGAACCTCGTTTACAGTACAAGTTCAACATCGCAGAAAGTGAAAAATGGATAAAAATGTTGTGGTATTTACTTACAAAGCAATAACACTAAGCAATGAAATCTGTGTCATCAGGCCCTTAGCAGCACAATGAGTGGATTCAGGTATGATGATTCTAACTGAAATAAGTCACACAGAAAAAGAAACATCATAAGATATCAGTAATACACGGAATGTAAACTTGGCTACACAGGAACTGAATTACAGAACAGAACAGGGTCTCAAATTTAGAAAACCAACTTATGCTTGCTTAAGGGGAAAGGTGAGTTGGGGTGCTGCATAAAACCAGAGATTGAAATGAGCACAGATAAAGTTCCTTAAGCCAAATATGGCATAGACAAGAGCTACTCCTTGCTCAACAAAATGGACTCAACACCGCATATTAAACGCCTAAGAATGTACCTGACTAGTAAGTATCTTAAAACCTATGGATTGCTATGTCTCCGAAAGAGAATCAAGCATGTGTACAGGGGCATAAACGCAGCAGTGATAGGATTGGAGAGGTTCGGTGAGCAAATGAAGACCCTTTGAAGTCATATTGCATGGTACCCATTCCACGGGTTTCAACTACCCAGGTTTTAGGTATTCTTCCTTCAGCTAAAACATGCATGTGGAACCCAGAGTATGATCATCCATGTGAATGGGAGACGTGTTCAAATATGTCTCAGTTTTCCTCCCCTGGTACTCGGGTGCAACATTCCAGATGCTTTACTAACACTCTCCCGACTTGGAGAGTCAGCGCCTTTAACCTCCTGTTTGGCCCAGTTTGCAATTTCTGTGGAAGATGAACAGGAATAGCGAGAACCAATGAGAGACTAGCTGGAGGTGTCTGGACGGGCAAATTTAACTCTCATTTCCCACCAGGAAGAGGAAATAACCAAAGGCTCAGCGTGCCGTGCCGGAACCAGATTAGGGCCTGAAGCCATCCTGCGGTGTGGCGGCCAGCTCACAAGAAAGCGAGTTGAAGAAAGAGCTCAGGGGCACTGTAATTCACAAACCTGCAGAGTTATAAATGACAGCTATCGTCCAAAAATAGACTGAAGTAAGGCTGCCAAGAGGACTTGAAAGCGGGGCAGAATTGCAGGAAACCGATTTCAGGAGGTAGACTGGAATTGCATTGAAAGCATAGGAAAAGAGGCAGAACGTCCACAATGATGCACTTGGCCAAAAAGGGCGTATGCGTTTTTTCCTGAATATATTCAGGAAAACACGCATACGCCCTTTTTGGGCAACCAAGCAAGCTTGCAAAGGAAATCTGCACTACAATGAAGTCTCACTTCCCCCCGGTCAAAAGGGCCATCTGAAAAAAGTGTAAAATCCAGAAAGGCAGGACAGGCCATGGAGAACTGGGAGCCTTGTTATGCTGATGGGCGGGATGTAAATTGCCAACAACCACTCGGGAGAAGTGTATGGTGTTTCCTGAAACATCTAAAAAACAAAGCAACAGAACCGAGGGCACTTCCACTTATGGTCCTATAGCTTAGGGAAATTAAAATCAAAAAGACACAGCCACCCCAAAGTTTGGAACGGCTCTGTTTACAAGAACCTCGTTTACCGTACAAGTTCAACATCGCAGAAAGTGAAAAATGGATAAAGAATTTGTGGTATTTAGTTACAAAACAATATCACTCAGCAATGAAATCTGTGTCATCAGGCCCTTAGCAGCACAATGAGTGGATTCAGGTATGATGATTCTAACTGAAATAAGTCACACAGAAAAAGAAACATCATAAGATATCAGTAATACACGGAATGTAAACTTGGCTACACAGGAACTGAATTACAGAACAGAACAGGGTCTCAAATTTAGAAAACCAACTTATGCTTGCTTAAGGGTAAAGGTGAGTTGGGGTGCTGCATAAAACCAGAGATTGAAATGAGCACAGATAAAGTTCCTTAAGGCAAATATGGAATAGACAAGAGCTACTCCTTGCTCAACGAAATGGACTCAACACCACATATTAAACGCCTAAGAATGTACCTGACTAGTAAGTATCTTAAAACCTATGGATTGCTATGTCTCCGAAAGAGAATCAACCATGTGTACAGGGGCATAAACGCAGCTGTGATAGGATTGGAGAGGTTCGGTGAGAAAATGAAGACCCTTTGAAGTCATATTGCATGGTACTCATTCCACGGCTTTCACCTACCCAGGTTTAAGGTATTCTTCCTTCAGCTAAAACATGCATGTGGAATCTAGAGTATGATCAACCATGTGATCGGGAGACCTGTTCAAATATGTCTCGGTTTTCCTCCCCTGGTACTCGGGTGCAACATTCCAGACGCTTTACTAACACTCTCCCGACTTGGAGAGTCAGTCCCTTTAACCTCCTGTTTGGCCCAGTTTGCAATTTCTGCGGAAGATGAACAGGAATAGGGAGAACCAATGAGAGACTAGCTGGAGGTGTCTGAACGGGCAAATTTAACTCTCATTTCCCACCAGGAAGAGGAATTAACCAAAGGCTCAGCGTGCCGTGCCGGAACCAGATTAGGGCCTGAAGACATCCTGCGGTGTTACGGCCAGGTCACAAGAAAGCGAGTTGAAGAAAGGAGCTCAGGGGCACTGTAATTCACAAACCTGCAGAGTTATAAATGACAGCTATCGTCCAAAAATAGACTGAAGTAAGGCTGCCAAGAGGACTTGAAAGCGGGGCAGAATTGCAGGAAACCGATTTCAGGAGGTAGACTGGAATTGCATTGAAAGCATAGGAAAAGAGGCAGAACGTCCACAATGATGCACTTGGCCAAAAAGGGCGTATGCGTTTTTTCCTGAACATATTCAGGAAAAAACGCATACGCCATTTTTGGCCAACCAAGCAAACTTGCAATGGAAATCTGCGCTACAATGAAGTCTCACTTCTCCCCGGTCAAAAGGGCCATCTGAAAAAAGTGTAAAATCCAGAAAGGCAGGACAGGCCATGGAGAACTGGGAGCCTTGTTATGCTGATGGGCGGGATGTAAATTGCCAACAACCACTCGGGAGAAGTGTATGGTGTTTCCTGAAACATCTAAAAAACAAAGCAACAGAGCCTAGGGCACTTCCACTTATGGTCCTATAGCTTAGGGAAATTAAAATCAAAAAGACACAGCCACCCCAAAGTTTGGGACGCCTCTGTTTACAAGAACCTCGTTTACCGTACAAGTTCAATATCACAGAAAGTGAAAAATGGATAAAGAACTTGTGGTACTTACGTACAATGCAGTATCACTCAGCAATGAAATCTATGTCATCAGGCCTGTAGCAGCATAATGAGTGGATTCAGGTACGATGATTCTAACTGAAATAAGTCACACAGAAAAAGAAACATCATAAGATATCACTAATACACGGATTGTAAACTTGGATACACAGGAACTGAATTACAGAACAGAACAGGTTCTCAAATTTAGAAAACCAACTTATGCTTGCTTAAGGGGAAAGGTGAGTTGGGGTGCTGCATAAAACCAGAGATTGAAATGAGCACAGATAAAGTTCCTTAAGCCAAATATGGAATAGACAAGAGCTACTCCTTGCTCAACGAAATGGACTCAAAACCCCATATTAAACGCCTAAGAATGTACCTGACTAGTAAGTATCTTAAAACCTATGGATTGCTATGTCTCCAAAAGAGAATCAAGCGTGTGTACAGGGGCATAAACGCAGCAGTGATAGGATTGGAGAGGTTCGGTGAGCAAATGAAGACCCTTTGAAGTCATATTGCATGGTACCCATTACACGGGTCTCAACTCTCCAGGTTTAAGGTATTCTTCCTTCAGCTAAAACATGCATGTGGAACCCAGAGTATGATCAACCATGTGAACGGGAGACGTGTTCAAATATGTCTCAGTTTTCCTCCCCTGGTACTCGGGTGCAACATTCCAGACGCTTTACTAACACTCTCCCGACTTGGAGAGTCAGTCCCTTTAACCTCCTGTTTGGCCCAGTTTGCAATTTCTGCGGAAGATGAACAGGAATAGCGAGAACCAATGAGAGACTAGCTGGAGGTGTCTGAACGGGCAAATTTAACTCTCATTTCCCACCAGGAAGAGGAATTAACCAAAGGCTCAGCGTGCCGTGCCGGAACCAGATTAGGGCCTGAAGCCATCCTGCGGTGTTGCGGCCAGGTCACAAGAAAGCGAGTTGAAGAAAGGAGCTCAGGGGCACTGTAATTCACAAACCAGCAGAGTTATAAATGACAGCTATCGTCCAAAAATAGACTGAAGTAAGGCTGCCAAGAGGACTTGAAAGCGGGGCAGAATTGCAGGAAACCGATTTCAGGAGGTAGACTGGAATTGCATTGAAAGCATAGGAAAAGAGGCAGAACGTCCACAATGATGCACTTGGCCAAAAAGGGCGTATGCGTTTTTTCCTGAACATATTCAGGAAAAAACGCATACGCCATTTTTGGCCAACCAAGCAAACTTGCAATGGAAATCTGCGCTACAATGAAGTCTCACTTCTCCCCGGTCAAAAGGGCCATCTGAAAAAAGTGTAAAATCCAGAAAGGCAGGACAGGCCATGGAGAACTGGGAGCCTTGTTATGCTGATGGGCGGGATGTAAATTGCCAACAACCACTCGGGAGAAGTGTATGGTGTTTCCTGAAACATCTAAAAAACAAAGCAACAGAGCCTAGGGCACTTCCACTTATGGTCCTATAGCTTAGGGAAATTAAAATCAAAAAGACACAGCCACCCCAAAGTTTGGGACGCCTCTGTTTACAAGAACCTCGTTTACCGTACAAGTTCAATATCACAGAAAGTGAAAAATGGATAAAGAACTTGTGGTACTTACGTACAATGCAGTATCACTCAGCAATGAAATCTATGTCATCAGGCCTGTAGCAGCATAATGAGTGGATTCAGGTACGATGATTCTAACTGAAATAAGTCACACAGAAAAAGAAACATCATAAGATATCACTAATACACGGATTGTAAACTTGGATACACAGGAACTGAATTACAGAACAGAACAGGTTCTCAAATTTAGAAAACCAACTTATGCTTGCTTAAGGGGAAAGGTGAGTTGGGGTGCTGCATAAAACCAGAGATTGAAATGAGCACAGATAAAGTTCCTTAAGCCAAATATGGAATAGACAAGAGCTACTCCTTGCTCAACGAAATGGACTCAAAACCCCATATTAAACGCCTAAGTATGTACCTGACTAGTAAGTATCTTAAAACCTATGGATTGCTATGTCTCCAAAAGAGAATCAAGCGTGTGTACAGGGGCATAAACGCAGCAGTGATAGGATTGGAGAGGTTCGGTGAGCAAATGAAGACCCTTTGAAGTCATATTGCATGGTACCCATTACACGGGTCTCAACTCTCCAGGTTTAAGGTATTCTTCCTTCAGCTAAAACATGCATGTGGAACCCAGAGTATGATCAACCATGTGAACGGGAGACGTGTTCAAATATGTCTCAGTTTTCCTCCCCTGGTACTCGGGTGCAACATTCCAGACGCTTTACTAACACTCTCCCGACTTGGAGAGTCAGTCTCTTTAACCTCCTGTTTGGCCCAGTTTGCAATTTCTGCGGAAGATGAACAGGAATAGCGAGAACCAATGAGAGACTAGCTGGAGGTGTCTGAACGGGCAAATTTAACTCTCATTTCCCACCAGGAAGAGGAATTAACCAAAGGCTCAGCGTGCCGTGCCGGAACCAGATTAGGGCCTGAAGCCATCCTGCGGTGTTGCGGCCAGGTCACAAGAAAGCGAGTTGAAGAAAGGAGCTCAGGGGCACTGTAATTCACAAACCAGCAGAGTTATAAATGACAGCTATCGTCCAAAAATAGACTGAAGTAAGGCTGCCAAGAGGACTTGAAAGCGGGGCAGAATTGCAGGAAACCGATTTCAGGAGGTAGACTGGAATTGCATTGAAAGCATAGGAAAAGAGGCAGAACGTCCACAATGATGCACTTGGCCAAAAAGGGCGTATGCGTTTTTTCCTGAATATATTCAGGAAAAAACGCATACGCCCTTTTTGGCCAACCAAGCAAACTTGCAAAGGAAATCTGCACTACAATGAAGTCTCACTTCCCCCCGGTCAAAAGGGCCATCTGAAAAAAGTGTAAAATCCAGAAAGGCAGGACAGGCCATGGAGAACTGGGAGCCTTGTTATGCTGATGGGCGGGATGGAAATTGCCAACAGACACTTGGGAGAAGTGTATGGTGTTTCCTGAAACATCTAAAAAACAAAGCAACAGAGCCTAGGGCACTTCCACTTATGGTCCTATAGCTTAGGGAATTTAAAATCAAAAAGACACAGCCACCCCAAAGTTTCGAACGGTTCTGTTTAAAAGAACCTCGTTTACAGTACAAGTTCAACATCGCAGAAAGTGAAAAATGGATAAAAAAGTTGTGGTATTTACTTACAAAGCAATATCACTCAGCAATGAAATCTGTGTCATCAGGCCCTTAGCAGCACAATGAGTGGATTCAGGTATGATGATTCTAACTGAAATAAGTCACACAGAAAAAGAAACATCATAAGATATCAGTAATACACGGAATGTAAACTTGGCTACACAGGAACTGCATTCCAAAACAGAACAGGGTCTCAAATTTAGAAAACCAACTTATGCTTGCTTAAGGGGAAAGGTGAGTTGGGGTGCTGCATAAAACCAGAGATTGAAATGAGCACAGATAAAGTTCCTTAAGCCAAATATGGAATAGACAAGAGCTACTCCTTGCTCAACGAAATGGACTCAACACCCCATATTAAACGCCTAAGAATGTACCTGACTAGTAAGTATCTTAAAACCTATGGATTGCTATGTCTCCAAAAGAGAATCAAGCGTGTGTACAGGGGCATAAACGCAGCAGTGATAGGATTGGAGAGGTTCGGTGAGCAAATGAAGACCCTTTGAAGTCATATTGCATGGTACCCATTACACGGGTCTCAACTCTCCAGGTTTAAGGAATTCTTCCTTCAGCTAAAAGATGCATGTGGAACCCAGAGTATGATCAACCATGTGAACGGGAGACGTGTTCAAATATGTCTCAGTTTTCGTACCCTGGTACTCGGGTGCAACATTCCAGACGCTTTACTAACACTCTCCCCACTTGGAGAGTCAGTCCCTTTAACCTCCTGTTTGGCCCAGTTTGCAATTTCTGCGGAAGATGAACAGGAATAGCGAGAACCAATGAGAGACTAGCTGGAGGTGTCTGGACGGGCAAATTTAACTCTCATTTCCCACCAGGAAGAGGAATTAACCAAAGGCTCAGCGTGCCATGCCGGAACCAGATTAGGGCCTGAAGCCATCCTGCGGTGTTGCGGCCAGGTCACAAGAAAGCGAGTTGAAGAAAGGAGCTCAGGGGCACTGTAATTCACAAACCTGCAGAGTTATAAATGACAGCTATCATCCAAAAATAGACTAAAGTAAGGCTGCCAAGAGGACTTGAAAGCGGGGCAGAATTGCAGGAAACCGATTTCAGGAGGTAGACTGGAATTGCATTGAAAGCATAGGAAAAGAGGCAGAACGTCCACAATGATGCACTTGGCCAAAAAGGGCGTATGCGTTTTTTCATGAATATATTCAGGAAAAAACGCATACGCCCTTTTTGGCCAACCAAGCAAGCTTGCAAAGGAAATCTGCACTACAATGAAGTCTCACTTCCCCCCGGTCAAAAGGGCCATCTGAAAAAAGTGTAAAATCCAGAAAGGCAGGACAGGCCATGGAGAACTGGGAGCCTTGTTATGCTGATGGGCGGGATGTAAATTGCCAACAACCACTCGGGAGAAGTGTATGGTGTTTCCTGAAACATCTAAAAAACAAAGCAACAGAGCCTAGGGCACTTCCACTTATGGTCCTATAGCTTAGGGAATTTAAAATCAAAAAGACACAGCCACCCCAAAGTTTGGAACGGCTCTGTTTACAAGAACCTTGTTTACAGTACAAGTTCAACATCGCAGAAAGTGAAAAATGGATAAAGAAGTTGTGGTATTTACTTACAAAGCAATATCACTCAGCAATGAAATCTGTGTCATCAGGCCCTTAGCAGCACAATGAGTGGATTCAGGTATGATGATTCTAACTGAAATAAGTCACACAGAAAAAGAAACATCATAAGATATCAGTAATACACGGAATGTAAACTTGGCTACACAGGAACTGAATTACAGAACAGAACAGGGTCTCAAATTTAGAAAACCAACTTATGCTTGCTTAAGGGGAAAGGTGAGTTGGGGTGCTGCATAAAACCAGAGATTGAAATGAGCACAGATAAAGTTCCTTAAGCCAAATATGGAATAGACAAGAGCTACTCCTTGCTCAACGAAATGGACTCAACACCGCATATTAAACGCCTAAGAATGTACCTGACTAGTAAGTATCTTAAAACCTATGGATTGCTATGTCTCCGAAAGAGAATCAAGCATGTGTACAGGGGCATAAACGCAGCAGTGATAGGATTGGAGAGGTTTGGTGAGCAAATGAAGACCCTTTGAAGTCATATTGCATGGTACCCATTCCACGGGTTTCAACTACCCAGGTTTTAGGTATTCTTCCTTCAGCTAAAACATGCATGTGGAACCCAAGTATGATCAACCATGTGATCGGGAGACGTGTTCAAATATGTCTCAGTTTTCCTCCCCTGGTACTCGGGTGCAACATTCCAGACGCTTTACTAACACTCTCCCCACTTGGAGAGTCAGCGCCTTTAACCTCCTGTTTGGCCCAGTTTGCAATTTCTGCGGAAGATGAACAGGAATAGCGAGAACCAATGAGAGGCTAGCTGGAGGTGTCTGGACGGGCAAATTTAACTCTCATTTCCCACCAGGAAGAGGAAATAACCAAAGGCTCAGTGTGCCGTGCCGGAACCAGATTAAGGCCTGAAGCCATCCTGCGGTGTTGCGGCCAGCTCACAAGAAAGCTAGTTGAAGAAAGGAGCTCAGGGGCACTGTAATTCACAAACCTGCAGAGTTATAAATGACAGCTATTGTCCAAAAATAGACTGAAGTAAGGCTGCCAAGAGGACTTGAAAGCGGGGCAGAATTGCAGGAAACCGATTTCAGGAGGTAGACTGGAATTGCATTGAAAGCATAGGAAAAGAGGCCGAACGTCCACAATGATGCACTTGGCCAAAAAGGGCGTATGCGTTTTTTCCTGAATATATTCAGGAAAAAACGCATACGCACTTTTTGGCCAACCAAGCAAGCTTGCAAAGGAAATCTGCACTACAATGAAGTCTCACTTCCCCCCGGTCAAAAGGGCCATCTGAAAAAAGTGTAAAATCCAGAAAGGCAGGACAGGCCATGGAGAACTGGGAGCCTTGTTATGCTGATGGGCGGGATGGAAATTGCCAACAGACACTTGGGAGAAGTGTATGGTGTTTCCTGAAACATCTAAAAAACAAAGCAACAGAGCCTAGGGCACTTCCACTTATGGTCCTATAGCTTAGGGAATTTAAAATCAAAAAGACACAGCCACCCCAAAGTTTCGAACGGTTCTGTTTAAAAGAACCTCGTTTACAGTACAAGTTCAACATCGCAGAAAGTGAAAAATGGATAAAAAAGTTGTGGTATTTACTTACAAAGCAATATCACTCAGCAATGAAATCTGTGTCATCAGGCCCTTAGCAGCACAATGAGTGGATTCAGGTATGATGATTCTAACTGAAATAAGTCACACAGAAAAAGAAACATCATAAGATATCAGTAATACACGGAATGTAAACTTGGCTACACAGGAACTGCATTCCAAAACAGAACAGGGTCTCAAATTTAGAAAACCAACTTATGCTTGCTTAAGGGGAAAGGTGAGTTGGGGTGCTGCATAAAACCAGAGATTGAAATGAGCACAGATAAAGTTCCTTAAGCCAAATATGGAATAGACAAGAGCTACTCCTTGCTCAACGAAATGGACTCAACACCCCATATTAAACGCCTAAGAATGTACCTGACTAGTAAGTATCTTAAAACCTATGGATTGCTATGTCTCCAAAAGAGAATCAAGCGTGTGTACAGGGGCATAAACGCAGCAGTGATAGGATTGGAGAGGTTCGGTGAGCAAATGAAGACCCTTTGAAGTCATATTGCATGGTACCCATTACACGGGTCTCAACTCTCCAGGTTTAAGGAATTCTTCCTTCAGCTAAAAGATGCATGTGGAACCCAGAGTATGATCAACCATGTGAACGGGAGACGTGTTCAAATATGTCTCAGTTTTCGTACCCTGGTACTCGGGTGCAACATTCCAGACGCTTTACTAACACTCTCCCCACTTGGAGAGTCAGTCCCTTTAACCTCCTGTTTGGCCCAGTTTGCAATTTCTGCGGAAGATGAACAGGAATAGCGAGAACCAATGAGAGACTAGCTGGAGGTGTCTGGACGGGCAAATTTAACTCTCATTTCCCACCAGGAAGAGGAATTAACCAAAGGCTCAGCGTGCCATGCCGGAACCAGATTAGGGCCTGAAGCCATCCTGCGGTGTTGCGGCCAGGTCACAAGAAAGCGAGTTGAAGAAAGGAGCTCAGGGGCACTGTAATTCACAAACCTGCAGAGTTATAAATGACAGCTATCATCCAAAAATAGACTAAAGTAAGGCTGCCAAGAGGACTTGAAAGCGGGGCAGAATTGCAGGAAACCGATTTCAGGAGGTAGACTGGAATTGCATTGAAAGCATAGGAAAAGAGGCAGAACGTCCACAATGATGCACTTGGCCAAAAAGGGCGTATGCGTTTTTTCATGAATATATTCAGGAAAAAACGCATACGCCCTTTTTGGCCAACCAAGCAAGCTTGCAAAGGAAATCTGCACTACAATGAAGTCTCACTTCCCCCCGGTCAAAAGGGCCATCTGAAAAAAGTGTAAAATCCAGAAAGGCAGGACAGGCCATGGAGAACTGGGAGCCTTGTTATGCTGATGGGCGGGATGTAAATTGCCAACAACCACTCGGGAGAAGTGTATGGTGTTTCCTGAAACATCTAAAAAACAAAGCAACAGAGCCTAGGGCACTTCCACTTATGGTCCTATAGCTTAGGGAATTTAAAATCAAAAAGACACAGCCACCCCAAAGTTTGGAACGGCTCTGTTTACAAGAACCTTGTTTACAGTACAAGTTCAACATCGCAGAAAGTGAAAAATGGATAAAGAAGTTGTGGTATTTACTTACAAAGCAATATCACTCAGCAATGAAATCTGTGTCATCAGGCCCTTAGCAGCACAATGAGTGGATTCAGGTATGATGATTCTAACTGAAATAAGTCACACAGAAAAAGAAACATCATAAGATATCAGTAATACACGGAATGTAAACTTGGCTACACAGGAACTGAATTACAGAACAGAACAGGGTCTCAAATTTAGAAAACCAACTTATGCTTGCTTAAGGGGAAAGGTGAGTTGGGGTGCTGCATAAAACCAGAGATTGAAATGAGCACAGATAAAGTTCCTTAAGCCAAATATGGAATAGACAAGAGCTACTCCTTGCTCAACGAAATGGACTCAACACCGCATATTAAACGCCTAAGAATGTACCTGACTAGTAAGTATCTTAAAACCTATGGATTGCTATGTCTCCGAAAGAGAATCAAGCATGTGTACAGGGGCATAAACGCAGCAGTGATAGGATTGGAGAGGTTTGGTGAGCAAATGAAGACCCTTTGAAGTCATATTGCATGGTACCCATTCCACGGGTTTCAACTACCCAGGTTTTAGGTATTCTTCCTTCAGCTAAAACATGCATGTGGAACCCAAGTATGATCAACCATGTGATCGGGAGACGTGTTCAAATATGTCTCAGTTTTCCTCCCCTGGTACTCGGGTGCAACATTCCAGACGCTTTACTAACACTCTCCCCACTTGGAGAGTCAGCGCCTTTAACCTCCTGTTTGGCCCAGTTTGCAATTTCTGCGGAAGATGAACAGGAATAGCGAGAACCAATGAGAGGCTAGCTGGAGGTGTCTGGACGGGCAAATTTAACTCTCATTTCCCACCAGGAAGAGGAAATAACCAAAGGCTCAGTGTGCCGTGCCGGAACCAGATTAAGGCCTGAAGCCATCCTGCGGTGTTGCGGCCAGCTCACAAGAAAGCTAGTTGAAGAAAGGAGCTCAGGGGCACTGTAATTCACAAACCTGCAGAGTTATAAATGACAGCTATTGTCCAAAAATAGACTGAAGTAAGGCTGCCAAGAGGACTTGAAAGCGGGGCAGAATTGCAGGAAACCGATTTCAGGAGGTAGACTGGAATTGCATTGAAAGCATAGGAAAAGAGGCCGAACGTCCACAATGATGCACTTGGCCAAAAAGGGCGTATGCGTTTTTTCCTGAATATATTCAGGAAAAAACGCATACGCACTTTTTGGCCAACCAAGCAAGCTTGCAAAGGAAATCTGCACTACAATGAAGTCTCACTTCCCCCCGGTCAAAAGGGCCATCTGAAAAAAGTGTAAAATCCAGAAAGGCAGGACAGGCCATGGAGAACTGGGAGCCTTGTTATGCTGATGGGCGGGATGTAAATTGCCAACAACCACTCGGGAGAAGTGTATGGTGTTTCCTGAAACATCTAAAAAACAAAGCAACAGAGCCTAGGGCACTTCCACTTATGGTCCTATAGCTTAGGGAATTTAAAATCAAAAAGACACAGCCACCCCAAAGTTTGGAACGGCTCTGTTTACAAGAACCTTGTTTACAGTACAAGTTCAACATCGCAGAAAGTGAAAAATGGATAAAGAAGTTGTGGTATTTACTTACAAAGCAATATCACTCAGCAATGAAATCTGTGTCATCAGGCCCTTAGCAGCACAATGAGTGGATTCAGGTATGATGATTCTAACTGAAATAAGTCACACAGAAAAAGAAACATCATAAGATATCAGTAATACACGGAATGTAAACTTGGCTACACAGGAACTGAATTACAGAACAGAACAGGGTCTCAAATTTAGAAAACCAACTTATGCTTGCTTAAGGGGAAAGGTGAGTTGGGGTGCTGCATAAAACCAGAGATTGAAATGAGCACAGATAAAGTTCCTTAAGCCAAATATGGAATAGACAAGAGCTACTCCTTGCTCAACGAAATGGACTCAACACCGCATATTAAACGCCTAAGAATGTACCTGACTAGTAAGTATCTTAAAACCTATGGATTGCTATGTCTCCGAAAGAGAATCAAGCATGTGTACAGGGGCATAAACGCAGCAGTGATAGGATTGGAGAGGTGCGGTGAGCAAATGAAGACCCTTTGAAGTCATATTGCATGGTACCCATTCCACGGGTTTCAACTACCCAGGTTTTAGGTATTCTTCCTTCAGCTAAAACATGCATGTGGAACCCAAGTATGATCAACCATGTGATCGGGAGACGTGTTCAAATATGTCTCAGTTTTCCTCCCCTGGTACTCGGGTGCAACATTCCAGACGCTTTACTAACACTCTCCCCACTTGGAGAGTCAGCGCCTTTAACCTCCTGTTTGGCCCAGTTTGCAATTTCTGCGGAAGATGAACAGGAATAGCGAGAACCAATGAGAGGCTAGCTGGAGGTGTCTGGACGGGCAAATTTAACTCTCATTTCCCACCAGGAAGAGGAAATAACCAAAGGCTCAGTGTGCCGTGCCGGAACCAGATTAAGGCCTGAAGCCATCCTGCGGTGTTGCGGCCAGCTCACAAGAAAGCTAGTTGAAGAAAGGAGCTCAGGGGCACTGTAATTCACAAACCTGCAGAGTTATAAATGACAGCTATTGTCCAAAAATAGACTGAAGTAAGGCTGCCAAGAGGACTTGAAAGCGGGGCAGAATTGCAGGAAACCGATTTCAGGAGGTAGACTGGAATTGCATTGAAAGCATAGGAAAAGAGGCCGAACGTCCACAATGATGCACTTGGCCAAAAAGGGCGTATGCGTTTTTTCCTGAATATATTCAGGAAAAAACGCATACGCACTTTTTGGCCAACCAAGCAAGCTTGCAAAGGAAATCTGCACTACAATGAAGTCTCACTTCCCCCCGGTCAAAAGGGCCATCTGAAAAAAGTGTAAAATCCAGAAAGGCAGGACAGGCCATGGAGAACTGGGAGCCTTGTTATGCTGATGGGCGGGATGTAAATTGCCAACAACCACTCGGGAGAAGTGTATGGTGTTTCCTGAAACATCTAAAAAACAAAGCAACAGAACCTAGGGCACTTCCACTTATGGTCCTATAGCTTAGGGAAATTAAAATCAAAAAGACACAGCCACCCCAAAGTTTGGAACGGCTCTGTTTACAAGAACCTCGTTTACAGTACAAGTTCAACATCGCAGAAAGTGAAAAATGGAGAAAGAAGTTGTGGTATTTACTTACAAAGCAATATCACTCAGCAATGAAATCTATGTCATCAGGCCCTTAGCAGCACAATGAGTGGATTCAGGTATGATGATTCTAACTGAAATAAGTCACACAGAAAAAGAAACATCATAAGATATCAGTAATACACGGAATGTAAACTTGGCTACACAGGAACTGAATTACAGAACAGAACAGGGTGTAAAATTTAGAAAACCAACTTATGCTTGCTTAAGGGTAAAGGTGAGTTGGGGTGGTGCATAAAACCAGAGATTGAAATGAGCACAGATAAAGTTCCTTAAGCCAAATATGGAATAGACAAGAGCTACTCCTTGCTCAACGAAATGGACTCAACACCACATATTAAACGCCTAAGAATGTACCTGACTAGTAAGTATCTTAAAACCTATGGATTGCTATGTCTCCGAAAGAGAATCAACCATGTGTACAGGGGCATAAACGCAGCTGTGATAGGATTGGAGAGGTTCGGTGAGAAAATGAAGACCCTTTGAAGTCATATTGCATGGTACTCATTCCACGGCTTTCACCTACCCAGGTTTAAGGTTTTCTTCCTTCAGCTAAAACATGCATGTGGAACCTAGAGTATGATCAACCATGTGATCGGGAGACGTGTTCAAATATGTCTCGGTTTTCCTCCCCTGGTACTCGGGTGCAACATTCCAGACGCTTTACTAACACTCTCCCGACTTGGAGAGTCAGTCCCTTTAACCTCCTGTTTGGCCCAGTTTGCAATTTCTGCGGAAGATGAACAGGAATAGGGAGAACCAATGAGAGACTAGCTGGAGGTGTCTGAACGGGCAAATTTAACTCTCATTTCCCACCAGGAAGAGGAATTAACCAAAGGCTCAGCGTGCCATGCCGCAACCAGATTAAGGCCTGAAGACATCCTGCGGTGTTGCGGCCAGGTCACAAGAAAGCGAGTTGAAGAAAGGAGCTCAGGGGCACTGTAATTCACAAACCTGCAGAGTTATAAATGACAGCTATCGTCCAAAAATAGACTGAAGTAAGGCTGCCAAGAGGACTTGAAAGCGGGGCAGAATTGCAGGAAACCGATTTCAGGAGGTAGACTGGAATTGCATTGAAAGCATAGGAAAAGAGGCAGAACGTCCACAATGATGCACTTGGCCAAAAAGGGCGTATGCGTTTTTTCCTGAACATATTCAGGAAAAAACGCATACGCCATTTTTGGCCAACCAAGCAAACTTGCAAAGGAAATCTGCACTACAATGAAGTCTCACTTCTCCCCGGTCAAAAGGGCCATCTGAAAAAAGTGTAAAATCCAGAAAGGCAGGACAGGCCATGGAGAACTGGGAGCCTTGTTATGCTGATGGGCGGGATGTAAATTACCAACAACCACTCCGGAGAAGAGTATGGTGTTTCCTGAAACATCTAAAAAACAAAGCAACAGAGCCTAGGGCACTTCCACATATGGTCCTATAGCTTAGGGAATTTAAAATCAAAAAGACACAGCCACCCCAAAGTTTCGAACGGCTCTGTTTACAAGAACCTCGTTTACAGTACAAGTTCAACATCGCAGAAAGTGAAAAATGGATAAAAATGTTGTGGTATTTACTTACAAAGCAATAACACTAAGCAATGAAATCTGTGTCATCAGGCCCTTAGCAGCACAATGAGTGGATTCAGGTATGATGATTCTAACTGAAATAAGTCACACAGAAAAAGAAACATCATAAGATATCAGTAATACACGGAATGTAAACTTGGCTACACAGGAACTGAATTACAGAACAGAACAGGGTCTCAAATTTAGAAAACCAACTTATGCTTGCTTAAGGGGAAAGGTGAGTTGGGGTGCTGCATAAAACCAGAGATTGAAATGAGCACAGATAAAGTTCCTTAAGCCAAATATGGCATAGACAAGAGCTACTCCTTGCTCAACAAAATGGACTCAACACCGCATATTAAACGCCTAAGAATGTACCTGACTAGTAAGTATCTTAAAACCTATGGATTGCTATGTCTCCGAAAGAGAATCAAGCATGTGTACAGGGGCATAAACGCAGCAGTGATAGGATTGGAGAGGTTCGGTGAGCAAATGAAGACCCTTTGAAGTCATATTGCATGGTACCCATTCCACGGGTTTCAACTACCCAGGTTTTAGGTATTCTTCCTTCAGCTAAAACATGCATGTGGAACCCAGAGTATGATCATCCATGTGAATGGGAGACGTGTTCAAATATGTCTCAGTTTTCCTCCCCTGGTACTCGGGTGCAACATTCCAGATGCTTTACTAACACTCTCCCGACTTGGAGAGTCAGCGCCTTTAACCTCCTGTTTGGCCCAGTTTGCAATTTCTGTGGAAGATGAACAGGAATAGCGAGAACCAATGAGAGACTAGCTGGAGGTGTCTGGACGGGCAAATTTAACTCTCATTTCCCACCAGGAAGAGGAAATAACCAAAGGCTCAGCGTGCCGTGCCGGAACCAGATTAGGGCCTGAAGCCATCCTGCGGTGTGGCGGCCAGCTCACAAGAAAGCGAGTTGAAGAAAGAGCTCAGGGGCACTGTAATTCACAAACCTGCAGAGTTATAAATGACAGCTATCGTCCAAAAATAGACTGAAGTAAGGCTGCCAAGAGGACTTGAAAGCGGGGCAGAATTGCAGGAAACCGATTTCAGGAGGTAGACTGGAATTGCATTGAAAGCATAGGAAAAGAGGCAGAACGTCCACAATGATGCACTTGGCCAAAAAGGGCGTATGCGTTTTTTCCTGAATATATTCAGGAAAACACGCATACGCCCTTTTTGGGCAACCAAGCAAGCTTGCAAAGGAAATCTGCACTACAATGAAGTCTCACTTCCCCCCGGTCAAAAGGGCCATCTGAAAAAAGTGTAAAATCCAGAAAGGCAGGACAGGCCATGGAGAACTGGGAGCCTTGTTATGCTGATGGGCGGGATGTAAATTGCCAACAACCACTCGGGAGAAGTGTATGGTGTTTCCTGAAACATCTAAAAAACAAAGCAACAGAACCGAGGGCACTTCCACTTATGGTCCTATAGCTTAGGGAAATTAAAATCAAAAAGACACAGCCACCCCAAAGTTTGGAACGGCTCTGTTTACAAGAACCTCGTTTACCGTACAAGTTCAACATCGCAGAAAGTGAAAAATGGATAAAGAATTTGTGGTATTTAGTTACAAAACAATATCACTCAGCAATGAAATCTGTGTCATCAGGCCCTTAGCAGCACAATGAGTGGATTCAGGTATGATGATTCTAACTGAAATAAGTCACACAGAAAAAGAAACATCATAAGATATCAGTAATACACGGAATGTAAACTTGGCTACACAGGAACTGAATTACAGAACAGAACAGGGTCTCAAATTTAGAAAACCAACTTATGCTTGCTTAAGGGTAAAGGTGAGTTGGGGTGCTGCATAAAACCAGAGATTGAAATGAGCACAGATAAAGTTCCTTAAGGCAAATATGGAATAGACAAGAGCTACTCCTTGCTCAACGAAATGGACTCAACACCACATATTAAACGCCTAAGAATGTACCTGACTAGTAAGTATCTTAAAACCTATGGATTGCTATGTCTCCGAAAGAGAATCAACCATGTGTACAGGGGCATAAACGCAGCTGTGATAGGATTGGAGAGGTTCGGTGAGAAAATGAAGACCCTTTGAAGTCATATTGCATGGTACTCATTCCACGGCTTTCACCTACCCAGGTTTAAGGTATTCTTCCTTCAGCTAAAACATGCATGTGGAATCTAGAGTATGATCAACCATGTGATCGGGAGACCTGTTCAAATATGTCTCGGTTTTCCTCCCCTGGTACTCGGGTGCAACATTCCAGACGCTTTACTAACACTCTCCCGACTTGGAGAGTCAGTCCCTTTAACCTCCTGTTTGGCCCAGTTTGCAATTTCTGCGGAAGATGAACAGGAATAGGGAGAACCAATGAGAGACTAGCTGGAGGTGTCTGAACGGGCAAATTTAACTCTCATTTCCCACCAGGAAGAGGAATTAACCAAAGGCTCAGCGTGCCGTGCCGGAACCAGATTAGGGCCTGAAGACATCCTGCGGTGTTACGGCCAGGTCACAAGAAAGCGAGTTGAAGAAAGGAGCTCAGGGGCACTGTAATTCACAAACCTGCAGAGTTATAAATGACAGCTATCGTCCAAAAATAGACTGAAGTAAGGCTGCCAAGAGGACTTGAAAGCGGGGCAGAATTGCAGGAAACCGATTTCAGGAGGTAGACTGGAATTGCATTGAAAGCATAGGAAAAGAGGCAGAACGTCCACAATGATGCACTTGGCCAAAAAGGGCGTATGCGTTTTTTCCTGAACATATTCAGGAAAAAACGCATACGCCATTTTTGGCCAACCAAGCAAACTTGCAATGGAAATCTGCGCTACAATGAAGTCTCACTTCTCCCCGGTCAAAAGGGCCATCTGAAAAAAGTGTAAAATCCAGAAAGGCAGGACAGGCCATGGAGAACTGGGAGCCTTGTTATGCTGATGGGCGGGATGTAAATTGCCAACAACCACTCGGGAGAAGTGTATGGTGTTTCCTGAAACATCTAAAAAACAAAGCAACAGAGCCTAGGGCACTTCCACTTATGGTCCTATAGCTTAGGGAAATTAAAATCAAAAAGACACAGCCACCCCAAAGTTTGGGACGCCTCTGTTTACAAGAACCTCGTTTACCGTACAAGTTCAATATCACAGAAAGTGAAAAATGGATAAAGAACTTGTGGTACTTACGTACAATGCAGTATCACTCAGCAATGAAATCTATGTCATCAGGCCTGTAGCAGCATAATGAGTGGATTCAGGTACGATGATTCTAACTGAAATAAGTCACACAGAAAAAGAAACATCATAAGATATCACTAATACACGGATTGTAAACTTGGATACACAGGAACTGAATTACAGAACAGAACAGGTTCTCAAATTTAGAAAACCAACTTATGCTTGCTTAAGGGGAAAGGTGAGTTGGGGTGCTGCATAAAACCAGAGATTGAAATGAGCACAGATAAAGTTCCTTAAGCCAAATATGGAATAGACAAGAGCTACTCCTTGCTCAACGAAATGGACTCAAAACCCCATATTAAACGCCTAAGAATGTACCTGACTAGTAAGTATCTTAAAACCTATGGATTGCTATGTCTCCAAAAGAGAATCAAGCGTGTGTACAGGGGCATAAACGCAGCAGTGATAGGATTGGAGAGGTTCGGTGAGCAAATGAAGACCCTTTGAAGTCATATTGCATGGTACCCATTACACGGGTCTCAACTCTCCAGGTTTAAGGTATTCTTCCTTCAGCTAAAACATGCATGTGGAACCCAGAGTATGATCAACCATGTGAACGGGAGACGTGTTCAAATATGTCTCAGTTTTCCTCCCCTGGTACTCGGGTGCAACATTCCAGACGCTTTACTAACACTCTCCCGACTTGGAGAGTCAGTCCCTTTAACCTCCTGTTTGGCCCAGTTTGCAATTTCTGCGGAAGATGAACAGGAATAGCGAGAACCAATGAGAGACTAGCTGGAGGTGTCTGAACGGGCAAATTTAACTCTCATTTCCCACCAGGAAGAGGAATTAACCAAAGGCTCAGCGTGCCGTGCCGGAACCAGATTAGGGCCTGAAGCCATCCTGCGGTGTTGCGGCCAGGTCACAAGAAAGCGAGTTGAAGAAAGGAGCTCAGGGGCACTGTAATTCACAAACCAGCAGAGTTATAAATGACAGCTATCGTCCAAAAATAGACTGAAGTAAGGCTGCCAAGAGGACTTGAAAGCGGGGCAGAATTGCAGGAAACCGATTTCAGGAGGTAGACTGGAATTGCATTGAAAGCATAGGAAAAGAGGCAGAACGTCCACAATGATGCACTTGGCCAAAAAGGGCGTATGCGTTTTTTCCTGAACATATTCAGGAAAAAACGCATACGCCATTTTTGGCCAACCAAGCAAACTTGCAATGGAAATCTGCGCTACAATGAAGTCTCACTTCTCCCCGGTCAAAAGGGCCATCTGAAAAAAGTGTAAAATCCAGAAAGGCAGGACAGGCCATGGAGAACTGGGAGCCTTGTTATGCTGATGGGCGGGATGTAAATTGCCAACAACCACTCGGGAGAAGTGTATGGTGTTTCCTGAAACATCTAAAAAACAAAGCAACAGAGCCTAGGGCACTTCCACTTATGGTCCTATAGCTTAGGGAAATTAAAATCAAAAAGACACAGCCACCCCAAAGTTTGGGACGCCTCTGTTTACAAGAACCTCGTTTACCGTACAAGTTCAATATCACAGAAAGTGAAAAATGGATAAAGAACTTGTGGTACTTACGTACAATGCAGTATCACTCAGCAATGAAATCTATGTCATCAGGCCTGTAGCAGCATAATGAGTGGATTCAGGTACGATGATTCTAACTGAAATAAGTCACACAGAAAAAGAAACATCATAAGATATCACTAATACACGGATTGTAAACTTGGATACACAGGAACTGAATTACAGAACAGAACAGGTTCTCAAATTTAGAAAACCAACTTATGCTTGCTTAAGGGGAAAGGTGAGTTGGGGTGCTGCATAAAACCAGAGATTGAAATGAGCACAGATAAAGTTCCTTAAGCCAAATATGGAATAGACAAGAGCTACTCCTTGCTCAACGAAATGGACTCAAAACCCCATATTAAACGCCTAAGTATGTACCTGACTAGTAAGTATCTTAAAACCTATGGATTGCTATGTCTCCAAAAGAGAATCAAGCGTGTGTACAGGGGCATAAACGCAGCAGTGATAGGATTGGAGAGGTTCGGTGAGCAAATGAAGACCCTTTGAAGTCATATTGCATGGTACCCATTACACGGGTCTCAACTCTCCAGGTTTAAGGTATTCTTCCTTCAGCTAAAACATGCATGTGGAACCCAGAGTATGATCAACCATGTGAACGGGAGACGTGTTCAAATATGTCTCAGTTTTCCTCCCCTGGTACTCGGGTGCAACATTCCAGACGCTTTACTAACACTCTCCCGACTTGGAGAGTCAGTCTCTTTAACCTCCTGTTTGGCCCAGTTTGCAATTTCTGCGGAAGATGAACAGGAATAGCGAGAACCAATGAGAGACTAGCTGGAGGTGTCTGAACGGGCAAATTTAACTCTCATTTCCCACCAGGAAGAGGAATTAACCAAAGGCTCAGCGTGCCGTGCCGGAACCAGATTAGGGCCTGAAGCCATCCTGCGGTGTTGCGGCCAGGTCACAAGAAAGCGAGTTGAAGAAAGGAGCTCAGGGGCACTGTAATTCACAAACCAGCAGAGTTATAAATGACAGCTATCGTCCAAAAATAGACTGAAGTAAGGCTGCCAAGAGGACTTGAAAGCGGGGCAGAATTGCAGGAAACCGATTTCAGGAGGTAGACTGGAATTGCATTGAAAGCATAGGAAAAGAGGCAGAACGTCCACAATGATGCACTTGGCCAAAAAGGGCGTATGCGTTTTTTCCTGAATATATTCAGGAAAAAACGCATACGCCCTTTTTGGCCAACCAAGCAAACTTGCAAAGGAAATCTGCACTACAATGAAGTCTCACTTCCCCCCGGTCAAAAGGGCCATCTGAAAAAAGTGTAAAATCCAGAAAGGCAGGACAGGCCATGGAGAACTGGGAGCCTTGTTATGCTGATGGGCGGGATGGAAATTGCCAACAGACACTTGGGAGAAGTGTATGGTGTTTCCTGAAACATCTAAAAAACAAAGCAACAGAGCCTAGGGCACTTCCACTTATGGTCCTATAGCTTAGGGAATTTAAAATCAAAAAGACACAGCCACCCCAAAGTTTCGAACGGTTCTGTTTAAAAGAACCTCGTTTACAGTACAAGTTCAACATCGCAGAAAGTGAAAAATGGATAAAAAAGTTGTGGTATTTACTTACAAAGCAATATCACTCAGCAATGAAATCTGTGTCATCAGGCCCTTAGCAGCACAATGAGTGGATTCAGGTATGATGATTCTAACTGAAATAAGTCACACAGAAAAAGAAACATCATAAGATATCAGTAATACACGGAATGTAAACTTGGCTACACAGGAACTGCATTCCAAAACAGAACAGGGTCTCAAATTTAGAAAACCAACTTATGCTTGCTTAAGGGGAAAGGTGAGTTGGGGTGCTGCATAAAACCAGAGATTGAAATGAGCACAGATAAAGTTCCTTAAGCCAAATATGGAATAGACAAGAGCTACTCCTTGCTCAACGAAATGGACTCAACACCCCATATTAAACGCCTAAGAATGTACCTGACTAGTAAGTATCTTAAAACCTATGGATTGCTATGTCTCCAAAAGAGAATCAAGCGTGTGTACAGGGGCATAAACGCAGCAGTGATAGGATTGGAGAGGTTCGGTGAGCAAATGAAGACCCTTTGAAGTCATATTGCATGGTACCCATTACACGGGTCTCAACTCTCCAGGTTTAAGGAATTCTTCCTTCAGCTAAAAGATGCATGTGGAACCCAGAGTATGATCAACCATGTGAACGGGAGACGTGTTCAAATATGTCTCAGTTTTCGTACCCTGGTACTCGGGTGCAACATTCCAGACGCTTTACTAACACTCTCCCCACTTGGAGAGTCAGTCCCTTTAACCTCCTGTTTGGCCCAGTTTGCAATTTCTGCGGAAGATGAACAGGAATAGCGAGAACCAATGAGAGACTAGCTGGAGGTGTCTGGACGGGCAAATTTAACTCTCATTTCCCACCAGGAAGAGGAATTAACCAAAGGCTCAGCGTGCCATGCCGGAACCAGATTAGGGCCTGAAGCCATCCTGCGGTGTTGCGGCCAGGTCACAAGAAAGCGAGTTGAAGAAAGGAGCTCAGGGGCACTGTAATTCACAAACCTGCAGAGTTATAAATGACAGCTATCATCCAAAAATAGACTAAAGTAAGGCTGCCAAGAGGACTTGAAAGCGGGGCAGAATTGCAGGAAACCGATTTCAGGAGGTAGACTGGAATTGCATTGAAAGCATAGGAAAAGAGGCAGAACGTCCACAATGATGCACTTGGCCAAAAAGGGCGTATGCGTTTTTTCATGAATATATTCAGGAAAAAACGCATACGCCCTTTTTGGCCAACCAAGCAAGCTTGCAAAGGAAATCTGCACTACAATGAAGTCTCACTTCCCCCCGGTCAAAAGGGCCATCTGAAAAAAGTGTAAAATCCAGAAAGGCAGGACAGGCCATGGAGAACTGGGAGCCTTGTTATGCTGATGGGCGGGATGTAAATTGCCAACAACCACTCGGGAGAAGTGTATGGTGTTTCCTGAAACATCTAAAAAACAAAGCAACAGAGCCTAGGGCACTTCCACTTATGGTCCTATAGCTTAGGGAATTTAAAATCAAAAAGACACAGCCACCCCAAAGTTTGGAACGGCTCTGTTTACAAGAACCTTGTTTACAGTACAAGTTCAACATCGCAGAAAGTGAAAAATGGATAAAGAAGTTGTGGTATTTACTTACAAAGCAATATCACTCAGCAATGAAATCTGTGTCATCAGGCCCTTAGCAGCACAATGAGTGGATTCAGGTATGATGATTCTAACTGAAATAAGTCACACAGAAAAAGAAACATCATAAGATATCAGTAATACACGGAATGTAAACTTGGCTACACAGGAACTGAATTACAGAACAGAACAGGGTCTCAAATTTAGAAAACCAACTTATGCTTGCTTAAGGGGAAAGGTGAGTTGGGGTGCTGCATAAAACCAGAGATTGAAATGAGCACAGATAAAGTTCCTTAAGCCAAATATGGAATAGACAAGAGCTACTCCTTGCTCAACGAAATGGACTCAACACCGCATATTAAACGCCTAAGAATGTACCTGACTAGTAAGTATCTTAAAACCTATGGATTGCTATGTCTCCGAAAGAGAATCAAGCATGTGTACAGGGGCATAAACGCAGCAGTGATAGGATTGGAGAGGTTTGGTGAGCAAATGAAGACCCTTTGAAGTCATATTGCATGGTACCCATTCCACGGGTTTCAACTACCCAGGTTTTAGGTATTCTTCCTTCAGCTAAAACATGCATGTGGAACCCAAGTATGATCAACCATGTGATCGGGAGACGTGTTCAAATATGTCTCAGTTTTCCTCCCCTGGTACTCGGGTGCAACATTCCAGACGCTTTACTAACACTCTCCCCACTTGGAGAGTCAGCGCCTTTAACCTCCTGTTTGGCCCAGTTTGCAATTTCTGCGGAAGATGAACAGGAATAGCGAGAACCAATGAGAGGCTAGCTGGAGGTGTCTGGACGGGCAAATTTAACTCTCATTTCCCACCAGGAAGAGGAAATAACCAAAGGCTCAGTGTGCCGTGCCGGAACCAGATTAAGGCCTGAAGCCATCCTGCGGTGTTGCGGCCAGCTCACAAGAAAGCTAGTTGAAGAAAGGAGCTCAGGGGCACTGTAATTCACAAACCTGCAGAGTTATAAATGACAGCTATTGTCCAAAAATAGACTGAAGTAAGGCTGCCAAGAGGACTTGAAAGCGGGGCAGAATTGCAGGAAACCGATTTCAGGAGGTAGACTGGAATTGCATTGAAAGCATAGGAAAAGAGGCCGAACGTCCACAATGATGCACTTGGCCAAAAAGGGCGTATGCGTTTTTTCCTGAATATATTCAGGAAAAAACGCATACGCACTTTTTGGCCAACCAAGCAAGCTTGCAAAGGAAATCTGCACTACAATGAAGTCTCACTTCCCCCCGGTCAAAAGGGCCATCTGAAAAAAGTGTAAAATCCAGAAAGGCAGGACAGGCCATGGAGAACTGGGAGCCTTGTTATGCTGATGGGCGGGATGGAAATTGCCAACAGACACTTGGGAGAAGTGTATGGTGTTTCCTGAAACATCTAAAAAACAAAGCAACAGAGCCTAGGGCACTTCCACTTATGGTCCTATAGCTTAGGGAATTTAAAATCAAAAAGACACAGCCACCCCAAAGTTTCGAACGGTTCTGTTTAAAAGAACCTCGTTTACAGTACAAGTTCAACATCGCAGAAAGTGAAAAATGGATAAAAAAGTTGTGGTATTTACTTACAAAGCAATATCACTCAGCAATGAAATCTGTGTCATCAGGCCCTTAGCAGCACAATGAGTGGATTCAGGTATGATGATTCTAACTGAAATAAGTCACACAGAAAAAGAAACATCATAAGATATCAGTAATACACGGAATGTAAACTTGGCTACACAGGAACTGCATTCCAAAACAGAACAGGGTCTCAAATTTAGAAAACCAACTTATGCTTGCTTAAGGGGAAAGGTGAGTTGGGGTGCTGCATAAAACCAGAGATTGAAATGAGCACAGATAAAGTTCCTTAAGCCAAATATGGAATAGACAAGAGCTACTCCTTGCTCAACGAAATGGACTCAACACCCCATATTAAACGCCTAAGAATGTACCTGACTAGTAAGTATCTTAAAACCTATGGATTGCTATGTCTCCAAAAGAGAATCAAGCGTGTGTACAGGGGCATAAACGCAGCAGTGATAGGATTGGAGAGGTTCGGTGAGCAAATGAAGACCCTTTGAAGTCATATTGCATGGTACCCATTACACGGGTCTCAACTCTCCAGGTTTAAGGAATTCTTCCTTCAGCTAAAAGATGCATGTGGAACCCAGAGTATGATCAACCATGTGAACGGGAGACGTGTTCAAATATGTCTCAGTTTTCGTACCCTGGTACTCGGGTGCAACATTCCAGACGCTTTACTAACACTCTCCCCACTTGGAGAGTCAGTCCCTTTAACCTCCTGTTTGGCCCAGTTTGCAATTTCTGCGGAAGATGAACAGGAATAGCGAGAACCAATGAGAGACTAGCTGGAGGTGTCTGGACGGGCAAATTTAACTCTCATTTCCCACCAGGAAGAGGAATTAACCAAAGGCTCAGCGTGCCATGCCGGAACCAGATTAGGGCCTGAAGCCATCCTGCGGTGTTGCGGCCAGGTCACAAGAAAGCGAGTTGAAGAAAGGAGCTCAGGGGCACTGTAATTCACAAACCTGCAGAGTTATAAATGACAGCTATCATCCAAAAATAGACTAAAGTAAGGCTGCCAAGAGGACTTGAAAGCGGGGCAGAATTGCAGGAAACCGATTTCAGGAGGTAGACTGGAATTGCATTGAAAGCATAGGAAAAGAGGCAGAACGTCCACAATGATGCACTTGGCCAAAAAGGGCGTATGCGTTTTTTCATGAATATATTCAGGAAAAAACGCATACGCCCTTTTTGGCCAACCAAGCAAGCTTGCAAAGGAAATCTGCACTACAATGAAGTCTCACTTCCCCCCGGTCAAAAGGGCCATCTGAAAAAAGTGTAAAATCCAGAAAGGCAGGACAGGCCATGGAGAACTGGGAGCCTTGTTATGCTGATGGGCGGGATGTAAATTGCCAACAACCACTCGGGAGAAGTGTATGGTGTTTCCTGAAACATCTAAAAAACAAAGCAACAGAGCCTAGGGCACTTCCACTTATGGTCCTATAGCTTAGGGAATTTAAAATCAAAAAGACACAGCCACCCCAAAGTTTGGAACGGCTCTGTTTACAAGAACCTTGTTTACAGTACAAGTTCAACATCGCAGAAAGTGAAAAATGGATAAAGAAGTTGTGGTATTTACTTACAAAGCAATATCACTCAGCAATGAAATCTGTGTCATCAGGCCCTTAGCAGCACAATGAGTGGATTCAGGTATGATGATTCTAACTGAAATAAGTCACACAGAAAAAGAAACATCATAAGATATCAGTAATACACGGAATGTAAACTTGGCTACACAGGAACTGAATTACAGAACAGAACAGGGTCTCAAATTTAGAAAACCAACTTATGCTTGCTTAAGGGGAAAGGTGAGTTGGGGTGCTGCATAAAACCAGAGATTGAAATGAGCACAGATAAAGTTCCTTAAGCCAAATATGGAATAGACAAGAGCTACTCCTTGCTCAACGAAATGGACTCAACACCGCATATTAAACGCCTAAGAATGTACCTGACTAGTAAGTATCTTAAAACCTATGGATTGCTATGTCTCCGAAAGAGAATCAAGCATGTGTACAGGGGCATAAACGCAGCAGTGATAGGATTGGAGAGGTTTGGTGAGCAAATGAAGACCCTTTGAAGTCATATTGCATGGTACCCATTCCACGGGTTTCAACTACCCAGGTTTTAGGTATTCTTCCTTCAGCTAAAACATGCATGTGGAACCCAAGTATGATCAACCATGTGATCGGGAGACGTGTTCAAATATGTCTCAGTTTTCCTCCCCTGGTACTCGGGTGCAACATTCCAGACGCTTTACTAACACTCTCCCCACTTGGAGAGTCAGCGCCTTTAACCTCCTGTTTGGCCCAGTTTGCAATTTCTGCGGAAGATGAACAGGAATAGCGAGAACCAATGAGAGGCTAGCTGGAGGTGTCTGGACGGGCAAATTTAACTCTCATTTCCCACCAGGAAGAGGAAATAACCAAAGGCTCAGTGTGCCGTGCCGGAACCAGATTAAGGCCTGAAGCCATCCTGCGGTGTTGCGGCCAGCTCACAAGAAAGCTAGTTGAAGAAAGGAGCTCAGGGGCACTGTAATTCACAAACCTGCAGAGTTATAAATGACAGCTATTGTCCAAAAATAGACTGAAGTAAGGCTGCCAAGAGGACTTGAAAGCGGGGCAGAATTGCAGGAAACCGATTTCAGGAGGTAGACTGGAATTGCATTGAAAGCATAGGAAAAGAGGCCGAACGTCCACAATGATGCACTTGGCCAAAAAGGGCGTATGCGTTTTTTCCTGAATATATTCAGGAAAAAACGCATACGCACTTTTTGGCCAACCAAGCAAGCTTGCAAAGGAAATCTGCACTACAATGAAGTCTCACTTCCCCCCGGTCAAAAGGGCCATCTGAAAAAAGTGTAAAATCCAGAAAGGCAGGACAGGCCATGGAGAACTGGGAGCCTTGTTATGCTGATGGGCGGGATGTAAATTGCCAACAACCACTCGGGAGAAGTGTATGGTGTTTCCTGAAACATCTAAAAAACAAAGCAACAGAGCCTAGGGCACTTCCACTTATGGTCCTATAGCTTAGGGAATTTAAAATCAAAAAGACACAGCCACCCCAAAGTTTGGAACGGCTCTGTTTACAAGAACCTTGTTTACAGTACAAGTTCAACATCGCAGAAAGTGAAAAATGGATAAAGAAGTTGTGGTATTTACTTACAAAGCAATATCACTCAGCAATGAAATCTGTGTCATCAGGCCCTTAGCAGCACAATGAGTGGATTCAGGTATGATGATTCTAACTGAAATAAGTCACACAGAAAAAGAAACATCATAAGATATCAGTAATACACGGAATGTAAACTTGGCTACACAGGAACTGAATTACAGAACAGAACAGGGTCTCAAATTTAGAAAACCAACTTATGCTTGCTTAAGGGGAAAGGTGAGTTGGGGTGCTGCATAAAACCAGAGATTGAAATGAGCACAGATAAAGTTCCTTAAGCCAAATATGGAATAGACAAGAGCTACTCCTTGCTCAACGAAATGGACTCAACACCGCATATTAAACGCCTAAGAATGTACCTGACTAGTAAGTATCTTAAAACCTATGGATTGCTATGTCTCCGAAAGAGAATCAAGCATGTGTACAGGGGCATAAACGCAGCAGTGATAGGATTGGAGAGGTTTGGTGAGCAAATGAAGACCCTTTGAAGTCATATTGCATGGTACCCATTCCACGGGTTTCAACTACCCAGGTTTTAGGTATTCTTCCTTCAGCTAAAACATGCATGTGGAACCCAAGTATGATCAACCATGTGATCGGGAGACGTGTTCAAATATGTCTCAGTTTTCCTCCCCTGGTACTCGGGTGCAACATTCCAGACGCTTTACTAACACTCTCCCCACTTGGAGAGTCAGCGCCTTTAACCTCCTGTGTGGCCCAGTTTGCAATTTCTGCGGAAGATGAACAGGAATAGCGAGAACCAATGAGAGGCTAGCTGGAGGTGTCTGGACGGGCAAATTTAACTCTCATTTCCCACCAGGAAGAGGAAATAACCAAAGGCTCAGTGTGCCGTGCCGGAACCAGATTAAGGCCTGAAGCCATCCTGCGGTGTTGCGGCCAGCTCACAAGAAAGCTAGTTGAAGAAAGGAGCTCAGGGGCACTGTAATTCACAAACCTGCAGAGTTATAAATGACAGCTATTGTCCAAAAATAGACTGAAGTAAGGCTGCCAAGAGGACTTGAAAGCGGGGCAGAATTGCAGGAAACCGATTTCAGGAGGTAGACTGGAATTGCATTGAAAGCATAGGAAAAGAGGCCGAACGTCCACAATGATGCACTTGGCCAAAAAGGGCGTATGCGTTTTTTCCTGAATATATTCAGGAAAAAACGCATACGCACTTTTTGGCCAACCAAGCAAGCTTGCAAAGGAAATCTGCACTACAATGAAGTCTCACTTCCCCCCGGTCAAAAGGGCCATCTGAAAAAAGTGTAAAATCCAGAAAGGCAGGACAGGCCATGGAGAACTGGGAGCCTTGTTATGCTGATGGGCGGGATGTAAATTGCCAACAACCACTCGGGAGAAGTGTATGGTGTTTCCTGAAACATCTAAAAAACAAAGCAACAGAACCTAGGGCACTTCCACTTATGGTCCTATAGCTTAGGGAAATTAAAATCAAAAAGACACAGCCACCCCAAAGTTTGGAACGGCTCTGTTTACAAGAACCTCGTTTACAGTACAAGTTCAACATCGCAGAAAGTGAAAAATGGAGAAAGAAGTTGTGGTATTTACTTACAAAGCAATATCACTCAGCAATGAAATCTATGTCATCAGGCCCTTAGCAGCACAATGAGTGGATTCAGGTATGATGATTCTAACTGAAATAAGTCACACAGAAAAAGAAACATCATAAGATATCAGTAATACACGGAATGGAAACTTGGCTACACAGGAACTGAATTACAGAACAGAACAGGGTCTCAAATTTAGAAAACCAACTTATGCTTGCTTAAGGGGAAAGGTGAGTTGGGGTGCTGCATAAAACCAGAGATTGAAATGAGCACAGATAAAGTTCCTTAAGCCAAATATGGAATAGACAAGAGCTACTCCTTGCTCAACGAAATGGACTCAACACCGCATATTAAACGCCTAAGAATGTACCTGACTAGTAAGTATCTTAAAACCTATGGATTGCTATGTCTCCGAAAGAGAATCAAGCATGTGTACAGGGGCATAAACGCAGCAGTGATAGGATTGGAGAGGTTCGGTGAGCAAATGAAGACCCTCTGAAGTCATATTGCATGGTACCCATTCCACGGGTTTCAGCTACCCAGGTTTTAGGTATTCTTCCTTCAGCTAAAACATGCATGTGGAACCCAAGTATGATCAACCATGTGATCGGGAGACGTGTTCAAATATGTCTCAGTTTTCGTACCCTGGTACTCGGGTGCAACATTCCAGACGCTTTACTAACACTCTCCCGACTTGGAGAGTCAGTCCCTTTAACCTCCTGTTTGGCCCAGTTTGCAATTTCTGCGGAAGATGAACAGGAATAGCGAGAACCAATGAGACTAGCTGGAGGTGTCTGGACGGGCAAATTTAACTCTCATTTCCCACCAGGAAGAGGAAATAACCAAAGGCTCAGCGTGCCGTGCCGGAACCAGATTAGGGCCTGAAGCCATCTTGCGGTGTTGCGGCCAGGTCACAAGAAAGCGAGTTGAAGAAAGGAGCTCAGGGGCACTGTAATTCACAAACCTGCAGAGTTATAAATGACAGCTATCGTCCAAAAATAGACTGAAGTAAGGCTGCCAAGAGGACTTGAAAGCGGGGCAGAATTGCAGGAAACCGATTTCAGGAGGTAGACTGGAATTGCATTGAAAGCATAGGAAAAGAGGCAGAACGTCCACAATGATGCACTTGGCCAAAAAGGGCGTATGCGTTTTTTCCTGAATATATTCAGGAAAAAACGCATACGCCCTTTTCGGCCAACCAAGCAAGCTTGCAAAGGAAATCTGCACTACAATGAAGTCTCACTTCCCCCCAGTCAAAAGGGCCATCTGAAAAAAGTGTAAAATCCAGAAAGACAGGACAGGCCATGGAGAACTGGGAGCCTTGTTATGCTGATGGGCGGGATGTAAATTGCCAACAACCACTCGGGAGAAGTGTATGGTGTTTCCTGAAACATCTAAAAAACAAAGCAACAGAGCCTAGGGCACTTCCACTTATGGTCCTATAGCTTAGGGAAATTAAAATCAAAAAGACACAGCCACCCCAAAGTTTGGAACGGCTCTGTTTACAAGAACCTCGTTTACAGTACAAGTTCAACATCGCAGAAAGTGAAAAATGGATAAAGAAGTTGTGGTATTTACTTACAAAGCAATATCACGCAGCAATGAAATCTGTGTCATCAGGCCCTTAGCAGCACAATGAGTGGATTCAGGTATGATGATTCTAACTGAAATAAGTCACACAGAAAAAGAAACATCATAAGATATCAGTAATACACGGAATGTAAACTTGGCTACACAGGAACTGAATTACAGAACAGAACAGGGTCTCAAATTTAGAAAACCAACTTATGCTTGCTTAAGGGGAAAGGTGAGTTGGGGTGCTGCATAAAACCAGAGATTGAAATGAGCACAGATAAAGTTCCTTAAGCCAAATATGGAATAGACAAGAGCTACTCCTTGCTCAACGAAATGGACTCAACACCGCATATTAAACGCCTAAGAATGTACCTGACTAGTAAGTATCTTAAAACCTATGGATTGCTATGTCTCCGAAAGAGAATCAAGCATGTGTACAGGGGCATAAACGCAGCAGTGATAGGATTGGAGAGGTTCGGTGAGCAAATGAAGACCCTCTGAAGTCATATTGCATGGTACCCATTCCACGGGTTTCAGCTACCCAGGTTTTAGGTATTCTTCCTTCAGCTAAAACATGCATGTGGAACCCAAGTATGATCAACCATGTGATCGGGAGACGTGTTCAAATATGTCTCAGTTTTCGTACCCTGGTACTCGGGTGCAACATTCCAGACGCTTTACTAACACTCTCCCCACTTGGAGAGTCAGCGCCTTTAACCTCCTGTTTGGCCCAGTTTGCAATTTCTGCGGAAGATGAACAGGAATAGCGAGAACCAATGAGAGGCTAGCTGGAGGTGTCTGGACGGGCAAATTTAACTCTCATTTCCCACCAGGAAGAGGAAATAACCAAAGGCTCAGCGTGCCGTGCCAGAACCAGATTAGGGCCTGAAGACATCCTGCGGTGTTGCGGCCAGCTCAAAAGAAAGCGAGTTGAAGAAAGGAGCTCAGGGGCACTGTAATTCACAAACCTGCAGAGTTATAAATGACAGCTATCATCCAAAAATAGACTGAAGTAAGGCTGCCAAGAGGACTTGAAAGCGGGGCAGAATTGCAGGAAACCGATTTCAGGAGGTAGACTGGAATTGCATTGAAAGCATAGGAAAAGAGGCAGAACGTCCACAATGATGCACTTGGCCAATAAGGGCGTATGCGTTTTTTCCTGAATATATTCAGGAAAAAACGCATACGCCCTTTTTGGCCAACCAAGCAAGCTTGCAAAGGAAATCTGCACTACAATGAAGTCTCACTTCCCCCTGGTCAAAAGGGCCATCTGAAAAAAGTGTAAAATCCAGAAAGGCAGGACAGGCCATGGAGAACTGGGAGCCTTGTTATGCTGATGGGCGGGATGTAAATTGCCAACAACCACTCCGGAGAAGTGTATGGTGTTTCCTGAAACATCTAAAAAACAAAGCAACAGAGCCTAGGGCACTTCCACTTATGGTCCTATAGCTTAGGGAAATTAAAATCAAAAAGACACAGCCACCCCAAAGTTTGGAACGGCTCTGTTTACAAGAACCTCGTTTACAGTACAAGTTCAACATCGCAGAAAGTGAAAAATGGATAAAGAAGTTGTGGTATTTACTTACAAAGCAATATCACTCAGCAATGAAATCTGTGTCATCAGGCCCTTAGCAGCATAATGAGTGGATTCAGGTATGATGATTCTAACTGAAATAAGTCACACAGAAAAAGAAACATCATAAGATATCACTAATACACGGAATGTAAACTTGGCTACACAGGAACTGAATTACAGAACAGAACAGGGTCTCAAATTTAGAAAACCAACTTATGCTTGCTTAAGGGGAAAGGTGAGTTGGGGTGCTGCATAAAACCAGAGATTGAAATGAGCACAGATAAAGTTCCTTAAGCCAAATATGGAATAGACAAGAGCTACTCCTTGCTCAACGAAATGGACTCAACACCGCATATTAAACGCCTAAGAATGTACCTGACTAGTAAGTATCTTAAAACCTATGGATTGCTATGTCTCTGAAAGAGAATCAAGCATGTGTACAGGGGCATAAACGCAGCAGTGATAGGATTGGAGAGGTTCGGTGAGCAAATGAAGACCCTTTGAAGTCATATTGCATGGTACCCATTAAACGGGTTTCAAATACCCAGGTTTAAGGTATTCTTCCTTCAGCTAAAAGATGCATGTGGAACCCAAGTATGATCAACCATGTGAACGGGAGACGTGTTCAAATATGTCTCAGTTTTCCTCCCCTGGTACTCGGGTGCAACATTCCAGACGCTTTACTAACACTCTCCCGACTTGGAGAGTCAGTCCCTTTAACCTCCTGTTTGGCCCAGTTTGCAATTTCTGTGGAAGATGAACAGGAATAGCGAGAACCAATGAGACTAGCTGGAGGTGTCTGGACGGGCAAATTCAACTCTCATTTCCCACCAGGAAGAGGAATTAACCAAAGGCTCAGCATGCCGGGCCGGAACCATATTAGGGCCTGAAGCCATCCTGCGGTGTTGCGGCCAGGTCACAATAAAGCGAGTTGAAGAAAGGAGCTCAGGGGCACTGTAATTCACAAACCTGCAGAGTTATAAATGACAGCTATCGTCCAAAAATAGACTGAAGTAAGGCTGCCAAGAGGACTTGAAAGCGGGGCAGAATTGCAGGAAACCGATTTCAGGAGGTAGACTGGAATTGCATTGAAAGCATAGGAAAAGAGGCAGAACGTCCACAATGATGCACTTGGCCAAAAAGGGCGTATGCGTTTTTTCCTGAATATATTCAGGAAAAAACGCATACGCCCTTTTTGGCCAACCAAGCAAGCTTGCAAAGGAAATCTGCACTACAATGAAGTCTCACTTCCCCCCGGTCAAAAGGGCCATCTGAAAAAAGTGTAAAATCCAGAAAGGCAGGACAGGCCATGGAGAACTGGGAGCCTTGTTATGCTGATGGGTGGGATGAAAATTGCCAAGAACCACTTGGGAGAAGTGTATGGTGTTTCCTGAAACAACTAAAAAACAAAGCAACAGAACCTAGGGTACTTCCACTTATGGTCCTATAGCTTAGGGAAATTAAAATCAAAAAGACACATCCACCCCAAAGTTTGGAACGGCTCTGTTTACAAGAACCTCGTTTACAGTACAAGTTCAACATCGCAGAAAGTGAAAAATGGATAAAGAAGTTGTGGTATTTACTTACAAAGCAATATCACTCAGCAATGAAATCTGTGTCATCAGGCCCTTAGCAGCACAATGAGTGGATTCAGGTATGATGATTCTAACTGAAATAAGTCACACAGAAAAAGAAACATCATAAGATATCACTAATACACGGAATGTAAACTTGGCTACACAGGAACTGCATTACAAAACAGAACAGGGTCTCAAATTTAGAAAACCAACTTATGCTTGCTTAAGGGGAAAGGTGAGTTGGGGTGCTGCATAAAACCAGAGATTGAAATGAGCACAGATAAAGTTCCTTAAGCCAAATATGGAATAGACAAGAGCTACTCCTTGCTCAACGAAATGGACTCAAAACCCCATATTAAACGCCTAAGAATGTACCTGACTAGTAAGTATCTTAAAACCTATGGATTGCTATGTCTCCAAAAGAGAATCAAGCGTGTGTACAGGGGCATAAACGCAGCAGTGATAGGATTGGAGAGGTTCGGTGAGCAAATGAAGACCCTTTGAAGTCATATTGCATGGTACCCATTACACGGGTCTCAACTCTCCAGGTTTAAGGTATTCTTCCTTCAGCTAAAACATGCATGTGGAACCCAGAGTATGATCAACCATGTGAACGGGAGACGTGTTCAAATATGTCTCAGTTTTCCTCCCCTGGTACTCGGGTGCAACATTCCAGACGCTTTACTAACACTCTCCCGACTTGGAGAGTCAGTCCCTTTAACCTCCTGTTTGGCCCAGTTTGCAATTTCTGCGGAAGATGAACAGGAATAGCGAGAACCAATGAGAGGCTAGCTGGAGGTGTCTGGACGGGCAAATTCAACTCTCATTTCCCACCAGGAAGAGGAATTAACCAAAGGCTCAGCATGCCGGGCCGGAACCAGATTAGGGCCTGAAGCCATCCTGCGGTGTTGCGGCCAGCTCACAAGAAAGCGAGTTGAAGAAAGGAGCTCAGGGGCACTGTAATTCACAAACCTGCAGAGTTATAAATGACAGCTATCGTCCAAAAATAGACTGAAGTAAGGCTGCCAAGAGGACTTGAAAGCGGGGCAGAATTGCAGGAAACCGATTTCAGGAGGTAGACTGGAATTGCATTGAAAGCATAGGAAAAGAGGCAGAACGTCCACAATGATGCACTTGGCCAAAAAGGGCGTATGCGTTTTTTCCTGAATATATTCAGGAAAAAACGCATACGCCCTTTTTGGACAACCAAGCAAGCTTGCAAAGGAAATCTGCACTACAATGAAGTCTCACTTCCCCCCGGTCAAAAGGGCCATCTGAAAAAACTGTAAAATCCAGAAAGGCAGGACAGGCCATGGAGAACTGGGAGCCTTGTTATGCTGATGGGCGGGATGTAAATTGCCAAGAACCACTCGGGAGAAGTGTATGGTGTTTCCTGAAACATCTAAAAAACAAAGCAACAGAACCTAGGGCACTTCCACTTATGGTCCTATAGCTTAGGGAAATTAAAATGAAAAAGACACAGCCACCCCAAAGTTTGGGACGCCTCCGTTTACAAGAACCTCGTTTACCGTACAAGTTCAATATCACAGAAAGTGAAAAATGGATAAAGAACTTGTGGTACTTACGTACAATGCAGTATCACTCAGCAATGAAATCTATGTCATCAGGTCCGTAGCAGCATAATGAGTGGATTCAGGTACGATGATTCTAACTGAAATAAGTCACACAGAAAAAGAAACATCATAAGATATCACTAATACACGGAATGTAAACTTTGCTACACAGGAACTGCATTCCAAAAAACAGAACAGGGTCTCAAATAAAAAACCAACTTATGCTTGCTTAAGGGGAAAGGTGAGTTGGGGTGCTGCATAAAACCAGAGATTGAAATGAGCACAGATAAAGTTCCTTAAGCCAAATATGGAATAGACAAGAGCTACTCCTTGCTCAACGAAAAGGACTCAACACCCCATATTAAACGCCTAAGAATGTACCTGACTAGTAAGTATCTTAAATCCTATGGATTGCTATGTCTCCAAAAGAGAATCAAGCATGTGTACAGGGGCATAAACGCAGCAGTGATAGGATTGGAGAGATTTGGTGAGCAAATGAAGACCCTTTGAAGTCATATTGCATGGTACCCATTCCACAGGTTTCAACTACCCAGTTTTAAGGTATTCTTCCTTCAGCTAAAACATGCATGTGGAACCTAGAGTATGATCAACCATGTGATCGGTCGACGTGTTCAAATATGTCTCAGTTTTCCTCCCCTGGTACTCGGGTTCAACATTCCAGACGCTTTACTAACACTCTCCCGACTTGGAGAGTCAGTCCCTTTAACCTCCTGTTTGGCCCAGTTTGCAATTTCTGCGGAAGATGAACAGGAATAGCGAGAACCAATGAGAGACTAGCTGGAGGTGTCTGGACGGGCAAATTTAACTCTCATTTCCTACCAGGAAGAGGAATTAACAAAAGGCTCAGCGTGCCGTGCCAGAACCAGATTAGGGCCTGAAGCCATGCTGCGGTGTTGCGGCCAGGTCACAAGAAAGCGAGTTGAAGAAAGGAGCTCAGGGGCACTGTAATTCACAAACCTGCAGAGTTATAAATGACAGCTATCGTCCAACAATAAACTGAAGTAAGGCTGCCAAGAGGACTTGAAAGCGGGGCAGAATTTCAGGAAACCGATTTCAGGAGGTAGACTGGAATTGCATTGAAAGCATAGGAAAAGAGGGAGAATGTCCACAATGATGCACTTGGCCAAAAAGGGCGTATGCGTTTTTTCCTGAATATATTCAGGAAAAAACGCATATGTCCTTTTTGGCCAACCAAGCAAGCTTGCAAAGGAAATCTGCACTACAATGAAGTCTCACTTCCACCCGGTCAAAAGGGCCATCTGAAAAAAGTGTAAAATCCAGAAAGGCAGGACAGGCCATGGAGAACTGGGAGCCTTGTTATGCTGATGGGCGGGATGTAAATTGCCAACAGAGACTCAGAAGAAGTGTATGGTGTTTCCTGAAACATCTAAAAAACAAAGCAACAGAACCTAGGGCACTTCCACTTATGGTCCTATAGCTTAGGGAAAATAAAATCAAAAAGACACAGCCACCCCAAAGTTTCGAACGGCTCTGTTTACAAGAACCTCGTTTACAGTACAAGTTCAACATCGCAGAAAGTGAAAAATGGATAAAGAAGTTGTGGTATTTACTTACAAAGCAATATCACTCAGCAATGAAATCTGTGTCACAAGGCCCTTAGCAGCACAATGAGTGGATTCAGGTATGATGATTCTAACTGAAATAAGTCACACAGAAAAAGAAACATCATAAGATATCAGTAATACACGGAATGTAAACTTGGCTACACAGGAACTGAATTACAGAACAGAACAGGGTCTCAAATTTAGAAAACCAACTTATGCTTGCTTAAGGGTAAAGGTGAGTTGGGGTGCTGCATAAAACCAGAGATTGAAATGAGCACAGATAAAGTTCCTTAAGTTAAATATGGAATAGACAAGAGCTACTCCTTGCTCAACGAAACGGACTCAACACCGCATATTAAACGCCTAAGAATGTATCTGACTAGTAAGTATGTTACAACCTATGGATTGCTATGTCTCTGAAAGAGAATCAAGCATGTGTACAGGGGCATAAATGCAGCAGTGATAGGATTGGAGAGGTTCGGTGAGCAAATGAAGACCCTTTGAAGTCATATTGCATGGTACCCATTACACGGGTCTTAACTCTCCAGGTTTAAGGTATTCTTCCTTCAGCTAAAACATGCATGTGGAACCCAAGTATGATCAACCATGTGAACGGGAGACGTGTTCAAATATGTCTCAGTTTTCGTACCCTGGTACTCGGGTGCAACATTCCAGACGCTTTACTAACACTCTCCCGACTTGGAGAGTCAGTGCCTTTAACCTCCTGTTTGGCCCAGTTTGCAATTTCTGCGGAAGATGAACAGGAATAGCGAGAACCAATGAGAGACTAGCTGGAGGTGTCTGGACGGGCAAATTTAACTCTCATTTCCCACCAGGAAGAGGAATTAACCAAAGGCTCAGCATGCCGTGCCGGAACCAGATTAGGGCCTGAAGCCATCCTGCGGTGTTGCGGCCAGCTCACAAGAAAGCGAGTTGAAGAAAGGAGCTCAGGGGCACTGTAATTCACAAACCTGCAGAGTTATAAATGACAGCTATCGTCCAAAAATAGACTGAAGTAAGGCTGCCAAGAGGACTTGAAAGCGGGGCAGAATTGCAGGAAACCGATTTCAGGAGGTAGACTGGAATTGCATTGAAAGCATAGGAAAAGAGGCAGAACGTCCACAATGATGCACTTGGCCAAAAAGGGCGTATGCGTTTTTTCCTGAATATATTCAGGAAAAAACGCATACGCCCTTTTTGGCCAACCAAGCAAGCTTGCAAAGGAAATCTGCACTACAATGAAGTCTCACTTCCCCCCGGTCAAAAGGGCCATCTGAAGAAAGTGTAAAATCCAGAAAGTCAGGACAGGCCATGGAGAACTGGGAGCCTTGTTATGCTGATGGGCGGGATGTAAATTGCCAACAGACACTCGGGAGAAGTGTATGGTGTTTCCTGAAACATCTAAAAACCAAAGCAACAGAACCTAGGGCACTTCCACTTATGGTCCTATAGCTTAGGGAAATTAAAATCAAAAAGACACAGCCACCCCAAAGTTTGGAACGGCTCTGTTTACAAGAACCTCGTTTACAGTACAAGTTCAACATCGCAGAAAGTGAAAAATGGATAAAGAAGTTGTGGTATTTACTTACAAAGCAATATCACTCAGCAATGAAATCTGTGTCATCAGGCCCTTAGCAGCACAATGAGTGGATTCAGGTATGATGATTCTAACTGAAATAAGTCACACAGAAAAAGAAACATCATAAGATATCACTAATACACGGAATGTAAACTTGGCTACACAGGAACTGAATTACAGAACAGAACAGGGTCTCAAATTTAGAAAACCAACTTATGCTTGCTTAAGGGGAAAGGTGAGTTGGGGTGCTGCATAAAACCAGAGATTGAAATGAGCACAGATAAAGTTCCTTAAGCCAAATATGGAATAGACAAGAGCTACTCCTTGCTCAACGAAATGGACTCAACACCGCATATTAAACGCCTAAGAATGTACCTGACTAGTAAGTATCTTAAAACCTATGGATTGCTATGTCTCCGAAAGAGAATCAAGCATGTGTACAGGGGCATAAACTCAGCAGTGATAGGATTGGAGAGGTGCGGTGAGCAAATGAAGACCCTTTGAAGTCATATTGCATGGTACCCATTCCACGGGTTTCAACTACCCAGGTTTTAGGTATTCTTCCTTCAGCTAAAACATGCATGTGGAACCCAAGTATGATCAACCATGTGAACGGGAGACGTGTTCAAATATGTCTCAGTTTTCCTCCCCTGGTACTCGGGTGCAACATTCCAGACGCTTTACTAACACTCTCCCCACTTGGAGAGTCAGCGCCTTTAACCTCCTGTTTGGCCCAGTTTGCAATTTCTGTGGAAGATGAACAGGAATAGCGAGAACCAATGAGAGACTAGCTGGAGGTGTCTGGATGGGCAAATTTAACTCTCATTTCCCACCAGGAAGAGGAAATAACCAAAGGCTCAGCGTGCCGTGCCGGAACCAGATTAGGGCCTGAAGCCATCCTGCGGTGTTGCGGCCAGGTCACAAGAAAGCGAGTTGAAGAAAGGAGCTCAGGGGCACTGTAATTCACAAACCTGCAGAGTTATAAATGACAGCTATCGTCCAAAAATAGACTGAAGTAAGGCTGCCAAGAGGACTTGAAAGCGGGGCAGAATTGCAGGAAACCGATTTCAGGAGGTAGACTGGAATTGCATTGAAAGCATAGGAAAAGAGGCAGAACGTCCACAATGATGCACTTGGCCAAAAAGGGCGTATGCGTTTTTTCCTGAATATATTCAGGAAAAAACGCATACGCCCTTTTTGGCCAACCAAGCAAGCTTGCAAAGGAAATCTGCACTACAATGAAGTCTCACTTCCCCCGGTCAAAATGGCCATCTGAAAAAAGTGTAAAATCCAGAAAGGCAGGACAGGCCATGGAGAACTGGGAGCCTTGTTATGCTGATGGGCGGGATGGAAATTGCCAACAACCACTCGGGAGAAGTGTATGGTGTTTCCTGAAACATCTAAAAAACAAAGCAACAGAACCTAGGGCACTTCCACTTATGGTCCTATAGCTTAGGGAAATTAAAATCAAAAAGACACAGCCACCCCAAAGTTTGGAACGGCTCTCTTTACAAGAACCTCATTTACAGTACAAGTTCAACATCGCAGAAAGTGAAAAATGGATAAAGAAGTTGTGGTATTTACTTACAAAGCAATATCACTCAGCAATGAAATCTGTGTCATCAGGCCCTTAGCAGCACAATGAGTGGATTCAGGTATGATGATTCTAACTGAAATAAGTCACACAGAAAAAGAAACATCATAAGATATCAGTAATACACGGAATGTAAACTTGGCTACACAGGAACTGAATTACAGAACAGAACAGGGTCTCAAATTTAGAAAACCAACTTATGCTTGCTTAAGGGGAAAGGTGAGTTGGGGTGCTGCATAAAACCAGAGATTGAAATGAGCACAGATAAAGTTCCTTAAGCCAAATATGGAATAGACAAGAGCTACTCCTTGCTCAACGAAATGGACTCAACACCGCATATTAAACGCCTAAGAATGTACCTGACTAGTAAGTATCTTAAAACCTATGGATTGCTATGTCTCCGAAAGAGAATCAAGCATGTGTACAGGGGCATAAACGCAGCAGTGATAGGATTGGAGAGGTGCGGTGAGCAAATGAAGACCCTTTGAAGTCATATTGCATGGTACCCATTCCACGGGTTTCAACTACCCAGGTTTTAGGTATTCTTCCTTCAGCTAAAACATGCATGTGGAACCCAAGTATGATCAACCATGTGAACGGGAGACGTGTTCAAATATGTCTCAGTTTTCCTCCCCTGGTACTCGGGTGCAACATTCCAGACGCTTTACTAACACTCTCCCCACTTGGAGAGTCAGCGCCTTTAACCTCCTGTTTGGCCCAGTTTGCAATTTCTGTGGAAGATGAACAGGAATAGCGAGAACCAATGAGAGACTAGCTGGAGGTGTCTGGATGGGCAAATTTAACTCTCATTTCCCACCAGGAAGAGGAAATAACCAAAGGCTCAGCGTGCCGTGCCGGAACCAGATTAGGGCCTGAAGCCATCCTGCGGTGTTGCGGCCAGGTCACAAGAAAGCGAGTTGAAGAAAGGAGCTCAGGGGCACTGTAATTCACAAACCTGCAGAGTTATAAATGACAGCTATCGTCCAAAAATAGACTGAAGTAAGGCTGCCAAGAGGACTTGAAAGCGGGGCAGAATTGCAGGAAACCGATTTCAGGAGGTAGACTGGAATTGCATTGAAAGCATAGGAAAAGAGGCAGAACGTCCACAATGATGCACTTGGCCAAAAAGGGCGTATGCGTTTTTTCCTGAATATATTCAGGAAAAAACGCATACGCCCTTTTTGGCCAACCAAGCAAGCTTGCAAAGGAAATCTGCACTACAATGAAGTCTCACTTCCCCCGGTCAAAATGGCCATCTGAAAAAAGTGTAAAATCCAGAAAGGCAGGACAGGCCATGGAGAACTGGGAGCCTTGTTATGCTGATGGGCGGGATGGAAATTGCCAACAACCACTCGGGAGAAGTGTATGGTGTTTCCTGAAACATCTAAAAAACAAAGCAACAGAACCTAGGGCACTTCCACTTATGGTCCTATAGCTTAGGGAAATTAAAATCAAAAAGACACAGCCACCCCAAAGTTTGGAACGGCTCTCTTTACAAGAACCTCATTTACAGTACAAGTTCAACATCGCAGAAAGTGAAAAATGGATAAAGAAGTTGTGGTATTTACTTACAAAGCAATATCACTCAGCAATGAAATCTGTGTCATCAGGCCCTTAGCAGCACAATGAGTGGATTCAGGTATGATGATTCTAACTGAAATAAGTCACACAGAAAAAGAAACATCATAAGATATCAGTAATACACGGAATGTAAACTTGGCTACACAGGAACTGAATTACAGAACAGAACAGGGTCTCAAATTTAGAAAACCAACTTATGCTTGCTTAAGGGGAAAGGTGAGTTGGGGTGCTGCATAAAACCAGAGATTGAAATGAGCACAGATAAAGTTCCTTAAGCCAAATATGGAATAGACAAGAGCTACTCCTTGCTCAACGAAATGGACTCAACACCGCATATTAAACGCCTAAGAATGTACCTGACTAGTAAGTATCTTAAAACCTATGGATTGCTATGTCTCCGAAAGAGAATCAAGCATGTGTACAGGGGCATAAACGCAGCAGTGATAGGATTGGAGAGGTGCGGTGAGCAAATGAAGACCCTTTGAAGTCATATTGCATGGTACCCATTCCACGGGTTTCAACTACCCAGGTTTTAGGTATTCTTCCTTCAGCTAAAACATGCATGTGGAACCCAAGTATGATCAACCATGTGAACGGGAGACGTGTTCAAATATGTCTCAGTTTTCCTCCCCTGGTACTCGGGTGCAACATTCCAGACGCTTTACTAACACTCTCCCCACTTGGAGAGTCAGCGCATTTAACCTCCTGTTTGGCCCAGTTTGCAATTTCTGTGGAAGATGAACAGGAATAGCGAGAACCAATGAGAGACTAGCTGGAGGTGTCTGGATGGGCAAATTTAACTCTCATTTCCCACCAGGAAGAGGAAATAACCAAAGGCTCAGCGTGCCGTGCCGGAACCAGATTAGGGCCTGAAGCCATCCTGCGGTGTTGCGGCCAGGTCACAAGAAAGCGAGTTGAAGAAAGGAGCTCAGGGGCACTGTAATTCACAAACCTGCAGAGTTATAAATGACAGCTATCGTCCAAAAATAGACTGAAGTAAGGCTGCCAAGAGGACTTGAAAGCGGGGCAGAATTGCAGGAAACCGATTTCAGGAGGTAGACTGGAATTGCATTGAAAGCATAGGAAAAGAGGCAGAACGTCCACAATGATGCACTTGGCCAAAAAGGGCGTATGCGTTTTTTCCTGAATATATTCAGGAAAAAACGCATACGCCCTTTTTGGCCAACCAAGCAAGCTTGCAAAGGAAATCTGCACTACAATGAAGTCTCACTTCCCCCGGTCAAAATGGCCATCTGAAAAAAGTGTAAAATCCAGAAAGGCAGGACAGGCCATGGAGAACTGGGAGCCTTGTTATGCTGATGGGCGGGATGGAAATTGCCAACAACCACTCGGGAGAAGTGTATGGTGTTTCCTGAAACATCTAAAAAACAAAGCAACAGAACCTAGGGCACTTCCACTTATGGTCCTATAGCTTAGGGAAATTAAAATCAAAAAGACACAGCCACCCCAAAGTTTGGAACGGCTCTCTTTACAAGAACCTCATTTACAGTACAAGTTCAACATCGCAGAAAGTGAAAAATGGATAAAGAAGTTGTGGTATTTACTTACAAAGCAATATCACTCAGCAATGAAATCTGTGTCATCAGGCCCTTAGCAGCACAATGAGTGGATTCAGGTATGATGATTCTAACTGAAATAAGTCACACAGAAAAAGAAACATCATAAGATATCAGTAATACACGGAATGTAAACTTGGCTACACAGGAACTGAATTACAGAACAGAACAGGGTCTCAAATTTAGAAAACCAACTTATGCTTGCTTAAGGGGAAAGGTGAGTTGGGGTGCTGCATAAAACCAGAGATTGAAATGAGCACAGATAAAGTTCCTTAAGCCAAATATGGAATAGACAAGAGCTACTCCTTGCTCAACGAAATGGACTCAACACCGCATATTAAACGCCTAAGAATGTACCTGACTAGTAAGTATCTTAAAACCTATGGATTGCTATGTCTCCGAAAGAGAATCAAGCATGTGTACAGGGGCATAAACGCAGCAGTGATAGGATTGGAGAGGTTCGGTGAGCAAATGAAGACCCTTTGAAGTCATATTGCATGGTACCCATTCCACGGGTTTCAACTACCCAGGTTTTAGGTATTCTTCCTTCAGCTAAAACATGCATGTGGAACCCAAGTATGATCAACCATGTGAACGGGAGACGTGTTCAAATATGTCTCAGTTTTCCTCCCCTGGTACTCGGGTGCAACATTCCAGACGCTTTACTAACACTCTCCCCACTTGGAAAGTCAGCGCCTTTAACCTCCTGTTTGGCCCAGTTTGCAATTTCTGCGGAAGATGAACAGGAATAGCGAGAACCAATGAGAGGATAGCTGGAGGTGTCTGGACGGGCAAATTTAACTCTCATTTCCCACCAGGAAGAGGAAATAACCAAAGGCTCAGTGTGCCGTACCGGAACGAGATTAGGGTCTGAAGCCATCCTGCGGTGTTGCGGCCAGCTCAAAATAAAGCAAGTTGAAGAAAGGAGCTCAGGGGCACTGTAATTCACAAACCTGCAGAGTTATAAATAACAGCTATCGTCCAAAAATATACTGAAGTAAGGCAGCCAAGAGGACTTCAAAGCGGAGCAGAATTGCAGGAAACCGATTTCAGGAGGTAGACTGGAATTGCATTGAAAGCATAGGAAAAGAGGCAGAACGTCCACAATGATGCACTTGGCCAAAAAGGGCGTATGCGTTTTTTCCTAAATATATTCAGGAAAAAACGCATACGCCCTTTTTGGCCAACCAAGCAAGCTTGCAAAGGAAATCTGCACTACAATGAAGTCTCACTTCCCCCGGTCAAAAGGGACATCTGAAAAAAGTGTAAAATCCAGAAAGGCAGGACAGGCCATGGAGAACTGGGAGCCTTGTTATGCTGATGGGTGGGATGTAAATTGCCAACAACCACTCGGGAGAAGTGTATGGTGTTTCCTGAAACATCTAAAAAACAAAGCAACAGAGCCTAGGGCACTTCCACTTATGGTCCTATAGCTTAGGGAATTTAAAATCAAAAAGACACAGCCACCCCAAAGTTTGGAACGGCTCTGTTTACAAGAACCTCGTTTACAGTACAAGTTCAACATCGCAGAAAGTGAAAAATGGACAAAAAAGTTGTGGTATTTACTTACAAAGCAATATCACTCAGCAATGAAATCTGTGTCATCAGGCCCTTAGCAGCACAATGAGTGGATTCAGGTATGATGATTCTAACTGAAATAAGTCACACAGAAAAAGAAACATCATAAGATATTAGTAATACACGGAACGGAAACTTGGCTACACAGGAACTGAATTACAAAACAGAACAGGGTCTCAAATTTAGAAAACCAACTTATGCTTGCTTAAGGGGAAAGGTGAGTTGGGGTGCTGCATAAAACCAGAGATTGAAATGAGCACAGATAAAGTTCCTTAAGCCAAATATGGAATAGACAAGAGCTACTCCTTGCTCAACGAAATGGACTCAAAACCCCATATTAAACGCCTAAGAATGTACCTGACTAGTAAGTATCTTAAAACCTATGGATTGCTATGTCTCCAAAAGAGAATCAAGCGTGTGTACAGGGGCATAAACGCAGCAGTGATAGGATTGGAGAGGTTCGGTGAGCAAATGAACACCCTTTGAAGTCATATTGCATGGTACCCATTACACGGGTCTCAACTCTCCAGGTTTAAGGTATTCTTCCTTCAGCTAAAACATGCATGTGGAACCCAGAGTATGATCAACCATGTGAACGGGAGACGTGTTCAAATATGTCTCAGTTTTCCTCCCCTGGTACTCGGGTGCAACATTTCAGACGCTTTACTAACACTCTCCCGACTTGGAGAGTCAGTCTCTTTAACCTCCTGTTTGGCCCAGTTTGCAATTTCTGCGGAAGATGAACAGGAATAGCGAGAACCAATGAGAGACTAGCTGGAGGTGTCTGGACGGGCAAATTTAACTCTCATTTCCCACCAGGAAGAGGAATTAACCAAAGGCTCAGCGTGCCGTGCCGGAACCAGATTAGGGCCTGAAGCCATCCTGCGGTGTTGCGGCCAGGTCACAAGAAAGCGAGTTGAAGAAAGGAGCTCAGGGGCACTGTAATTCACAAACCAGCAGAGTTATAAATGACAGCTATCGTCCAAAAATAGACTGAAGTAAGGCTGCCAAGAGGACTTGAAAGCGGGGCAGAATTGCAGGAAACCGATTTCAGGAGGTAGACTGGAATTGCATTGAAAGCATAGGAAAAGAGGCAGAACGTCCACAATGATGCACTTGGCCAAAAAGGGCGTATGCGTTTTTTCCTGAATATATTCAGGAAAAAACGCATACGCCCTTTTTGGCCAACCAAGCAAACTTGCAAAGGAAATCTGCACTACAATGAAGTCTCACTTCCCCCCGGTCAAAAGGGCCATCTGAAAAAAGTGTAAAATCCAGAAAGGCAGGACAGGCCATGGAGAACTGGGAGCCTTGTTATGCTGATGGGCGGGATGGAAATTGCCAACAGACACTTGGGAGAAGTGTATGGTGTTTCCTGAAACATCTAAAAAACAAAGCAACAGAGCCTAGGGCACTTCCACTTATGGTCCTATAGCTTAGGGAATTTAAAATCAAAAAGACACAGCCACCCCAAAGTTTCGAACGGTTCTGTTTAAAAGAACCTCGTTTACAGTACAAGTTCAACATCGCAGAAAGTGAAAAATGGATAAAAAAGTTGTGGTATTTACTTACAAAGCAATATCACTCAGCAATGAAATCTGTGTCATCAGGCCCTTAGCAGCACAATGAGTGGATTCAGGTATGATGATTCTAACTGAAATAAGTCACACAGAAAAAGAAACATCATAAGATATCAGTAATACACGGAATGTAAACTTGGCTACACAGGAACTGCATTCCAAAACAGAACAGGGTCTCAAATTTAGAAAACCAACTTATGCTTGCTTAAGGGGAAAGGTGAGTTGGGGTGCTGCATAAAACCAGAGATTGAAATGAGCACAGATAAAGTTCCTTAAGCCAAATATGGAATAGACAAGAGCTACTCCTTGCTCAACGAAATGGACTCAACACCCCATATTAAACGCCTAAGAATGTACCTGACTAGTAAGTATCTTAAAACCTATGGATTGCTATGTCTCCAAAAGAGAATCAAGCGTGTGTACAGGGGCATAAACGCAGCAGTGATAGGATTGGAGAGGTTCGGTGAGCAAATGAAGACCCTTTGAAGTCATATTGCATGGTACCCATTACACGGGTCTCAACTCTCCAGGTTTAAGGAATTCTTCCTTCAGCTAAAAGATGCATGTGGAACCCAGAGTATGATCAACCATGTGAACGGGAGACGTGTTCAAATATGTCTCAGTTTTCGTACCCTGGTACTCGGGTGCAACATTCCAGACGCTTTACTAACACTCTCCCCACTTGGAGAGTCAGTCCCTTTAACCTCCTGTTTGGCCCAGTTTGCAATTTCTGCGGAAGATGAACAGGAATAGCGAGAACCAATGAGAGACTAGCTGGAGGTGTCTGGACGGGCAAATTTAACTCTCATTTCCCACCAGGAAGAGGAATTAACCAAAGGCTCAGCGTGCCATGCCGGAACCAGATTAGGGCCTGAAGCCATCCTGCGGTGTTGCGGCCAGGTCACAAGAAAGCGAGTTGAAGAAAGGAGCTCAGGGGCACTGTAATTCACAAACCTGCAGAGTTATAAATGACAGCTATCATCCAAAAATAGACTAAAGTAAGGCTGCCAAGAGGACTTGAAAGCGGGGCAGAATTGCAGGAAACCGATTTCAGGAGGTAGACTGGAATTGCATTGAAAGCATAGGAAAAGAGGCAGAACGTCCACAATGATGCACTTGGCCAAAAAGGGCGTATGCGTTTTTTCATGAATATATTCAGGAAAAAACGCATACGCCCTTTTTGGCCAACCAAGCAAGCTTGCAAAGGAAATCTGCACTACAATGAAGTCTCACTTCCCCCCGGTCAAAAGGGCCATCTGAAAAAAGTGTAAAATCCAGAAAGGCAGGACAGGCCATGGAGAACTGGGAGCCTTGTTATGCTGATGGGCGGGATGTAAATTGCCAACAACCACTCGGGAGAAGTGTATGGTGTTTCCTGAAACATCTAAAAAACAAAGCAACAGAGCCTAGGGCACTTCCACTTATGGTCCTATAGCTTAGGGAATTTAAAATCAAAAAGACACAGCCACCCCAAAGTTTGGAACGGCTCTGTTTATAAGAACCTTGTTTACAGTACAAGTTCAACATCGCAGAAAGTGAAAAATGGATAAAGAAGTTGTGGTATTTACTTACAAAGCAATATCACTCAGCAATGAAATCTGTGTCATCAGGCCCTTAGCAGCACAATGAGTGGATTCAGGTATGATGATTCTAACTGAAATAAGTCACACAGAAAAAGAAACATCATAAGATATCAGTAATACACGGAATGTAAACTTGGCTACACAGGAACTGAATTACAGAACAGAACAGGGTCTCAAATTTAGAAAACCAACTTATGCTTGCTTAAGGGGAAAGGTGAGTTGGGGTGCTGCATAAAACCAGAGATTGAAATGAGCACAGATAAAGTTCCTTAAGCCAAATATGGAATAGACAAGAGCTACTCCTTGCTCAACGAAATGGACTCAACACCGCATATTAAACGCCTAAGAATGTACCTGACTAGTAAGTATCTTAAAACCTATGGATTGCTATGTCTCCGAAAGAGAATCAAGCATGTGTACAGGGGCATAAACGCAGCAGTGATAGGATTGGAGAGGTTTGGTGAGCAAATGAAGACCCTTTGAAGTCATATTGCATGGTACCCATTCCACGGGTTTCAACTACCCAGGTTTTAGGTATTCTTCCTTCAGCTAAAACATGCATGTGGAACCCAAGTATGATCAACCATGTGATCGGGAGACGTGTTCAAATATGTCTCAGTTTTCCTCCCCTGGTACTCGGGTGCAACATTCCAGACGCTTTACTAACACTCTCCCCACTTGGAGAGTCAGCGCCTTTAACCTCCTGTTTGGCCCAGTTTGCAATTTCTGCGGAAGATGAACAGGAATAGCGAGAACCAATGAGAGGCTAGCTGGAGGTGTCTGGACGGGCAAATTTAACTCTCATTTCCCACCAGGAAGAGGAAATAACCAAAGGCTCAGTGTGCCGTGCCGGAACCAGATTAAGGCCTGAAGCCATCCTGCGGTGTTGCGGCCAGCTCACAAGAAAGCTAGTTGAAGAAAGGAGCTCAGGGGCACTGTAATTCACAAACCTGCAGAGTTATAAATGACAGCTATTGTCCAAAAATAGACTGAAGTAAGGCTGCCAAGAGGACTTGAAAGCGGGGCAGAATTGCAGGAAACCGATTTCAGGAGGTAGACTGGAATTGCATTGAAAGCATAGGAAAAGAGGCCGAACGTCCACAATGATGCACTTGGCCAAAAAGGGCGTATGCGTTTTTTCCTGAATATATTCAGGAAAAAACGCATACGCACTTTTTGGCCAACCAAGCAAGCTTGCAAAGGAAATCTGCACTACAATGAAGTCTCACTTCCCCCCGGTCAAAAGGGCCATCTGAAAAAAGTGTAAAATCCAGAAAGGCAGGACAGGCCATGGAGAACTGGGAGCCTTGTTATGCTGATGGGCGGGATGTAAATTGCCAACAACCACTCGGGAGAAGTGTATGGTGTTTCCTGAAACATCTAAAAAACAAAGCAACAGAACCTAGGGCACTTCCACTTATGGTCCTATAGCTTAGGGAAATTAAAATCAAAAAGACACAGCCACCCCAAAGTTTGGAACGGCTCTGTTTACAAGAACCTCGTTTACAGTACAAGTTCAACATCGCAGAAAGTGAAAAATGGAGAAAGAAGTTGTGGTATTTACTTACAAAGCAATATCACTCAGCAATGAAATCTATGTCATCAGGCCCTTAGCAGCACAATGAGTGGATTCAGGTATGATGATTCTAACTGAAATAAGTCACACAGAAAAAGAAACATCATAAGATATCAGTAATACACGGAATGGAAACTTGGCTACACAGGAACTGAATTACAGAACAGAACAGGGTCTCAAATTTAGAAAACCAACTTATGCTTGCTTAAGGGGAAAGGTGAGTTGGGGTGCTGCATAAAACCAGAGATTGAAATGAGCACAGATAAAGTTCCTTAAGCCAAATATGGAATAGACAAGAGCTACTCCTTGCTCAACGAAATGGACTCAACACCGCATATTAAACGCCTAAGAATGTACCTGACTAGTAAGTATCTTAAAACCTATGGATTGCTATGTCTCCGAAAGAGAATCAAGCATGTGTACAGGGGCATAAACGCAGCAGTGATAGGATTGGAGAGGTTCGGTGAGCAAATGAAGACCCTCTGAAGTCATATTGCATGGTACCCATTCCACGGGTTTCAGCTACCCAGGTTTTAGGTATTCTTCCTTCAGCTAAAACATGCATGTGGAACCCAAGTATGATCAACCATGTGATCGGGAGACGTGTTCAAATATGTCTCAGTTTTCGTACCCTGGTACTCGGGTGCAACATTCCAGACGCTTTACTAACACTCTCCCGACTTGGAGAGTCAGTCCCTTTAACCTCCTGTTTGGCCCAGTTTGCAATTTCTGCGGAAGATGAACAGGAATAGCGAGAACCAATGAGACTAGCTGGAGGTGTCTGGACGGGCAAATTTAACTCTCATTTCCCACCAGGAAGAGGAAATAACCAAAGGCTCAGCGTGCCGTGCCGGAACCAGATTAGGGCCTGAAGCCATCTTGCGGTGTTGCGGCCAGGTCACAAGAAAGCGAGTTGAAGAAAGGAGCTCAGGGGCACTGTAATTCACAAACCTGCAGAGTTATAAATGACAGCTATCGTCCAAAAATAGACTGAAGTAAGGCTGCCAAGAGGACTTGAAAGCGGGGCAGAATTGCAGGAAACCGATTTCAGGAGGTAGACTGGAATTGCATTGAAAGCATAGGAAAAGAGGCAGAACGTCCACAATGATGCACTTGGCCAAAAAGGGCGTATGCGTTTTTTCCTGAATATATTCAGGAAAAAACGCATACGCCCTTTTCGGCCAACCAAGCAAGCTTGCAAAGGAAATCTGCACTACAATGAAGTCTCACTTCCCCCCAGTCAAAAGGGCCATCTGAAAAAAGTGTAAAATCCAGAAAGACAGGACAGGCCATGGAGAACTGGGAGCCTTGTTATGCTGATGGGCGGGATGTAAATTGCCAACAACCACTCGGGAGAAGTGTATGGTGTTTCCTGAAACATCTAAAAAACAAAGCAACAGAGCCTAGGGCACTTCCACTTATGGTCCTATAGCTTAGGGAAATTAAAATCAAAAAGACACAGCCACCCCAAAGTTTGGAACGGCTCTGTTTACAAGAACCTCGTTTACAGTACAAGTTCAACATCGCAGAAAGTGAAAAATGGATAAAGAAGTTGTGGTATTTACTTACAAAGCAATATCACGCAGCAATGAAATCTGTGTCATCAGGCCCTTAGCAGCACAATGAGTGGATTCAGGTATGATGATTCTAACTGAAATAAGTCACACAGAAAAAGAAACATCATAAGATATCAGTAATACACGGAATGTAAACTTGGCTACACAGGAACTGAATTACAGAACAGAACAGGGTCTCAAATTTAGAAAACCAACTTATGCTTGCTTAAGGGGAAAGGTGAGTTGGGGTGCTGCATAAAACCAGAGATTGAAATGAGCACAGATAAAGTTCCTTAAGCCAAATATGGAATAGACAAGAGCTACTCCTTGCTCAACGAAATGGACTCAACACCGCATATTAAACGCCTAAGAATGTACCTGACTAGTAAGTATCTTAAAACCTATGGATTGCTATGTCTCCGAAAGAGAATCAAGCATGTGTACAGGGGCATAAACGCAGCAGTGATAGGATTGGAGAGGTTCGGTGAGCAAATGAAGACCCTCTGAAGTCATATTGCATGGTACCCATTCCACGGGTTTCAGCTACCCAGGTTTTAGGTATTCTTCCTTCAGCTAAAACATGCATGTGGAACCCAAGTATGATCAACCATGTGATCGGGAGACGTGTTCAAATATGTCTCAGTTTTCGTACCCTGGTACTCGGGTGCAACATTCCAGACGCTTTACTAACACTCTCCCCACTTGGAGAGTCACCGCCTTTAACCTCCTGTTTGGCCCAGTTTGCAATTTCTGCGGAAGATGAACAGGAATAGCGAGAACCAATGAGAGGCTAGCTGGAGGTGTCTGGACGGGCAAATTTAACTCTCATTTCCCACCAGGAAGAGGAAATAACCAAAGGCTCAGCGTGCCGTGCCAGAACCAGATTAGGGCCTGAAGACATCCTGCGGTGTTGCGGCCAGCTCAAAAGAAAGCGAGTTGAAGAAAGGAGCTCAGGGGCACTGTAATTCACAAACCTGCAGAGTTATAAATGACAGCTATCGTCCAAAAATAGACTGAAGTAAGGCTGCCAAGAGGACTTGAAAGCGGGGCAGAATTGCAGGAAACCGATTTCAGGAGGTAGACTGGAATTGCATTGAAAGCATAGGAAAAGAGGCAGAACGTCCACAATGATGCACTTGGCCAATAAGGGCGTATGCGTTTTTTCCTGAATATATTCAGGAAAAAACGCATACGCCCTTTTTGGCCAACCAAGCAAGCTTGCAAAGGAAATCTGCACTACAATGAAGTCTCACTTCCCCCTGGTCAAAAGGGCCATCTGAAAAAAGTGTAAAATCCAGAAAGGCAGGACAGGCCATGGAGAACTGGGAGCCTTGTTATGCTGATGGGCGGGATGTAAATTGCCAACAACCACTCCGGAGAAGTGTATGGTGTTTCCTGAAACATCTAAAAAACAAAGCAACAGAGCCTAGGGCACTTCCACTTATGGTCCTATAGCTTAGGGAAATTAAAATCAAAAAGACACAGCCACCCCAAAGTTTGGAACGGCTCTGTTTACAAGAACCTCGTTTACAGTACAAGTTCAACATCGCAGAAAGTGAAAAATGGATAAAGAAGTTGTGGTATTTACTTACAAAGCAATATCACTCAGCAATGAAATCTGTGTCATCAGGCCCTTAGCAGCATAATGAGTGGATTCAGGTATGATGATTCTAACTGAAATAAGTCACACAGAAAAAGAAACATCATAAGATATCACTAATACACGGAATGTAAACTTGGCTACACAGGAACTGAATTACAGAACAGAACAGGGTCTCAAATTTAGAAAACCAACTTATGCTTGCTTAAGGGGAAAGGTGAGTTGGGGTGCTGCATAAAACCAGAGATTGAAATGAGCACAGATAAAGTTCCTTAAGCCAAATATGGAATAGACAAGAGCTACTCCTTGCTCAACGAAATGGACTCAACACCGCATATTAAACGCCTAAGAATGTACCTGACTAGTAAGTATCTTAAAACCTATGGATTGCTATGTCTCTGAAAGAGAATCAAGCATGTGTACAGGGGCATAAACGCAGCAGTGATAGGATTGGAGAGGTTCGGTGAGCAAATGAAGACCCTTTGAAGTCATATTGCATGGTACCCATTAAACGGGTTTCAAATACCCAGGTTTAAGGTATTCTTCCTTCAGCTAAAAGATGCATGTGGAACCCAAGTATGATCAACCATGTGAACGGGAGACGTGTTCAAATATGTCTCAGTTTTCCTCCCCTGGTACTCGGGTGCAACATTCCAGACGCTTTACTAACACTCTCCCGACTTGGAGAGTCAGTCCCTTTAACCTCCTGTTTGGCCCAGTTTGCAATTTCTGTGGAAGATGAACAGGAATAGCGAGAACCAATGAGACTAGCTGGAGGTGTCTGGACGGGCAAATTCAACTCTCATTTCCCACCAGGAAGAGGAATTAACCAAAGGCTCAGCATGCCGGGCCGGAACTATATTAGGGCCTGAAGCCATCCTGCGGTGTTGCGGCCAGGTCACAATAAAGCGAGTTGAAGAAAGGAGCTCAGGGGCACTGTAATTCACAAACCTGCAGAGTTATAAATGACAGCTATCGTCCAAAAATAGACTGAAGTAAGGCTGCCAAGAGGACTTGAAAGCGGGGCAGAATTGCAGGAAACCGATTTCAGGAGGTAGACTGGAATTGCATTGAAAGCATAGGAAAAGAGGCAGAACGTCCACAATGATGCACTTGGCCAAAAAGGGCGTATGCGTTTTTTCCTGAATATATTCAGGAAAAAACGCATACGCCCTTTTTGGCCAACCAAGCAAGCTTGCAAAGGAAATCTGCACTACAATGAAGTCTCACTTCCCCCCGGTCAAAAGGGCCATCTGAAAAAAGTGTAAAATCCAGAAAGGCAGGACAGGCCATGGAGAACTGGGAGCCTTGTTATGCTGATGGGTGGGATGAAAATTGCCAAGAACCACTTGGGAGAAGTGTATGGTGTTTCCTGAAACAACTAAAAAACAAAGCAACAGAACCTAGGGTACTTCCACTTATGGTCCTATAGCTTAGGGAAATTAAAATGAAAAAGACACAGCCACCCCAAAGTTTGGAACGGCTCTGTTTACAAGAACCTCGTTTACAGTACAAGTTCAACATCGCAGAAAGTGAAAAATGGATAAAGAAGTTGTGGTATTTACTTACAAAGCAATATCACTCAGCAATGAAATCTGTGTCATCAGGCCCTTAGCAGCACAATGAGTGGATTCAGGTATGATGATTCTAACTGAAATAAGTCACACAGAAAAAGAAACATCATAAGATATCACTAATACACGGAATGTAAACTTGGCTACACAGGAACTGCATTACAAAACAGAACAGGGTCTCAAATTTAGAAAACCAACTTATGCTTGCTTAAGGGGAAAGGTGAGTTGGGGTGCTGCATAAAACCAGAGATTGAAATGAGCACAGATAAAGTTCCTTAAGCCAAATATGGAATAGACAAGAGCTACTCCTTGCTCAACGAAATGGACTCAAAACCCCATATTAAACGCCTAAGAATGTACCTGACTAGTAAGTATCTTAAAACCTATGGATTGCTATGTCTCCAAAAGAGAATCAAGCGTGTGTACAGGGGCATAAACGCAGCAGTGATAGGATTGGAGAGGTTCGGTGAGCAAATGAAGACCCTTTGAAGTCATATTGCATGGTACCCATTACACGGGTCTCAACTCTCCAGGTTTAAGGTATTCTTCCTTCAGCTAAAACATGCATGTGGAACCCAGAGTATGATCAACCATGTGAACGGGAGACGTGTTCAAATATGTCTCAGTTTTCCTCCCCTGGTACTCGGGTGCAACATTCCAGACGCTTTACTAACACTCTCCCGACTTGGAGAGTCAGTCCCTTTAACCTCCTGTTTGGCCCAGTTTGCAATTTCTGCGGAAGATGAACAGGAATAGCGAGAACCAATGAGAGGCTAGCTGGAGGTGTCTGGACGGGCAAATTCAACTCTCATTTCCCACAAGGAAGAGGAATTAACCAAAGGCTCAGCATGCCGGGCCGGAACCAGATTAGGGCCTGAAGCCATCCTGCGGTGTTGCGGCCAGCTCACAAGAAAGCGAGTTGAAGAAAGGAGCTCAGGGGCACTGTAATTCACAAACCTGCAGAGTTATAAATGACAGCTATCGTCCAAAAATAGACTGAAGTAAGGCTGCCAAGAGGACTTGAAAGCGGGGCAGAATTGCAGGAAACCGATTTCAGGAGGTAGACTGGAATTGCATTGAAAGCATAGGAAAAGAGGCAGAACGTCCACAATGATGCACTTGGCCAAAAAGGGCGTATGCGTTTTTTCCTGAATATATTCAGGAAAAAACGCATACGCCCTTTTTGGCCAACCAAGCAAGCTTGCAAAGGAAATCTGCACTACAATGAAGTCTCACTTCCCCCCGGTCAAAAGGGCCATCTGAAAAAAGTGTAAAATCCAGAAAGGCAGGACAGGCCATGGAGAACTGGGAGCCTTGTTATGCTGATGGGCGGGATGTAAATTGCCAAGAACCACTCGGGAGAAGTGTATGGTGTTTCCTGAAACATCTAAAAAACAAAGCAACAGAACCTAGGGCACTTCCACTTATGGTCCTATAGCTTAGGGAAATTAAAATGAAAAAGACACAGCCACCCCAAAGTTTGGGACGCCTCCGTTTACAAGAACCTCGTTTACCGTACAAGTTCAATATCACAGAAAGTGAAAAATGGATAAAGAACTTGTGGTACTTACGTACAATGCAGTATCACTCAGCAATGAAATCTATGTCATCAGGTCCGTAGCAGCATAATGAGTGGATTCAGGTACGATGATTCTAACTGAAATAAGTCACACAGAAAAAGAAACATCATAAGATATCACTAATACACGGAATGTAAACTTTGCTACACAGGAACTGCATTCCAAAAAACAGAACAGGGTCTCAAATAAAAAACCAACTTATGCTTGCTTAAGGGGAAAGGTGAGTTGGGGTGCTGCATAAAACCAGAGATTGAAATGAGCACAGATAAAGTTCCTTAAGCCAAATATGGAATAGACAAGAGCTACTCCTTGCTCAACGAAAAGGACTCAACACCCCATATTAAACGCCTAAGAATGTACCTGACTAGTAAGTATCTTAAATCCTATGGATTGCTATGTCTCCAAAAGAGAATCAAGCATGTGTACAGGGGCATAAACGCAGCAGTGATAGGATTGGAGAGATTTGGTGAGCAAATGAAGACCCTTTGAAGTCATATTGCATGGTACCCATTCCACAGGTTTCAACTACCCAGTTTTAAGGTATTCTTCCTTCAGCTAAAACATGCATGTGGAACCTAGAGTATGATCAACCATGTGATCGGTCGACGTGTTCAAATATGTCTCAGTTTTCCTCCCCTGGTACTCGGGTGCAACATTCCAGACGCTTTACTAACACTCTCCCGACTTGGAGAGTCAGTCCCTTTAACCTCCTGTTTGGCCCAGTTTGCAATTTCTGCGGAAGATGAACAGGAATAGCGAGAACCAATGAGAGACTAGCTGGAGGTGTCTGGACGGGCAAATTTAACTCTCATTTCCTACCAGGAAGAGGAATTAACAAAAGGCTCAGCGTGCCGTGCCAGAACCAGATTAGGGCCTGAAGCCATGCTGCGGTGTTGCGGCCAGGTCACAAGAAAGCGAGTTGAAGAAAGGAGCTCAGGGGCACTGTAATTCACAAACCTGCAGAGTTATAAATGACAGCTATCGTCCAACAATAAACTGAAGTAAGGCTGCCAAGAGGACTTGAAAGCGGGGCAGAATTTCAGGAAACCGATTTCAGGAGGTAGACTGGAATTGCATTGAAAGCATAGGAAAAGAGGGAGAATGTCCACAATGATGCACTTGGCCAAAAAGGGCGTATGCGTTTTTTCCTGAATATATTCAGGAAAAAACGCATATGTCCTTTTTGGCCAACCAAGCAAGCTTGCAAAGGAAATCTGCACTACAATGAAGTCTCACTTCCACCCGGTCAAAAGGGCCATCTGAAAAAAGTGTAAAATCCAGAAAGGCAGGACAGGCCATGGAGAACTGGGAGCCTTGTTATGCTGATGGGCGGGATGTAAATTGCCAACAGAGACTCAGAAGAAGTGTATGGTGTTTCCTGAAACATCTAAAAAACAAAGCAACAGAACCTAGGGCACTTCCACTTATGGTCCTATAGCTTAGGGAAATTAAAATCAAAAAGACACAGCCACCCCAAAGTTTCGAACGGCTCTGTTTACAAGAACCTCGTTTACAGTACAAGTTCAACATCGCAGAAAGTGAAAAATGGATAAAGAAGTTGTGGTATTTACTTACAAAGCAATATCACTCAGCAATGAAATCTGTGTCACAAGGCCCTTAGCAGCACAATGAGTGGATTCAGGTATGATGATTCTAACTGAAATAAGTCACACAGAAAAAGAAACATCATAAGATATCAGTAATACACGGAATGTAAACTTGGCTACACAGGAACTGAATTACAGAACAGAACAGGGTCTCAAATTTAGAAAACCAACTTATGCTTGCTTAAGGGTAAAGGTGAGTTGGGGTGCTGCATAAAACCAGAGATTGAAATGAGCACAGATAAAGTTCCTTAAGTTAAATATGGAATAGACAAGAGCTACTCCTTGCTCAACGAAACGGACTCAACACCGCATATTAAACGCCTAAGAATGTATCTGACTAGTAAGTATGTTACAACCTATGGATTGCTATGTCTCTGAAAGAGAATCAAGCATGTGTACAGGGGCATAAATGCAGCAGTGATAGGATTGGAGAGGTTCGGTGAGCAAATGAAGACCCTTTGAAGTCATATTGCATGGTACCCATTACACGGGTCTTAACTCTCCAGGTTTAAGGTATTCTTCCTTCAGCTAAAACATGCATGTGGAACCCAAGTATGATCAACCATGTGAACGGGAGACGTGTTCAAATATGTCTCAGTTTTCGTACCCTGGTACTCGGGTGCAACATTCCAGACGCTTTACTAACACTCTCCCGACTTGGAGAGTCAGTGCCTTTAACCTCCTGTTTGGCCCAGTTTGCAATTTCTGCGGAAGATGAACAGGAATAGCGAGAACCAATGAGAGACTAGCTGGAGGTGTCTGGACGGGCAAATTTAACTCTCATTTCCCACCAGGAAGAGGAATTAACCAAAGGCTCAGCATGCCGTGCCGGAACCAGATTAGGGCCTGAAGCCATCCTGCGGTGTTGCGGCCAGCTCACAAGAAAGCGAGTTGAAGAAAGGAGCTCAGGGGCACTGTAATTCACAAACCTGCAGAGTTATAAATGACAGCTATCGTCCAAAAATAGACTGAAGTAAGGCTGCCAAGAGGACTTGAAAGCGGGGCAGAATTGCAGGAAACCGATTTCAGGAGGTAGACTGGAATTGCATTGAAAGCATAGGAAAAGAGGCAGAACGTCCACAATGATGCACTTGGCCAAAAAGGGCGTATGCGTTTTTTCCTGAATATATTCAGGAAAAAACGCATACGCCCTTTTTGGCCAACCAAGCAAGCTTGCAAAGGAAATCTGCACTACAATGAAGTCTCACTTCCCCCGGTCAAAATGGCCATCTGAAAAAAGTGTAAAATCCAGAAAGGCAGGACAGGCCATGGAGAACTGGGAGCCTTGTTATGCTGATGGGCGGGATGGAAATTGCCAACAACCACTCGGGAGAAGTGTATGGTGTTTCCTGAAACATCTAAAAAACAAAGCAACAGAACCTAGGGCACTTCCACTTATGGTCCTATAGCTTAGGGAAATTAAAATCAAAAAGACACAGCCACCCCAAAGTTTGGAACGGCTCTCTTTACAAGAACCTCATTTACAGTACAAGTTCAACATCGCAGAAAGTGAAAAATGGATAAAGAAGTTGTGGTATTTACTTACAAAGCAATATCACTCAGCAATGAAATCTGTGTCATCAGGCCCTTAGCAGCACAATGAGTGGATTCAGGTATGATGATTCTAACTGAAATAAGTCACACAGAAAAAGAAACATCATAAGATATCAGTAATACACGGAATGTAAACTTGGCTACACAGGAACTGAATTACAGAACAGAACAGGGTCTCAAATTTAGAAAACCAACTTATGCTTGCTTAAGGGGAAAGGTGAGTTGGGGTGCTGCATAAAACCAGAGATTGAAATGAGCACAGATAAAGTTCCTTAAGCCAAATATGGAATAGACAAGAGCTACTCCTTGCTCAACGAAATGGACTCAACACCGCATATTAAACGCCTAAGAATGTACCTGACTAGTAAGTATCTTAAAACCTATGGATTGCTATGTCTCCGAAAGAGAATCAAGCATGTGTACAGGGGCATAAACGCAGCAGTGATAGGATTGGAGAGGTGCGGTGAGCAAATGAAGACCCTTTGAAGTCATATTGCATGGTACCCATTCCACGGGTTTCAACTACCCAGGTTTTAGGTATTCTTCCTTCAGCTAAAACATGCATGTGGAACCCAAGTATGATCAACCATGTGAACGGGAGACGTGTTCAAATATGTCTCAGTTTTCCTCCCCTGGTACTCGGGTGCAACATTCCAGACGCTTTACTAACACTCTCCCCACTTGGAGAGTCAGCGCCTTTAACCTCCTGTTTGGCCCAGTTTGCAATTTCTGTGGAAGATGAACAGGAATAGCGAGAACCAATGAGAGACTAGCTGGAGGTGTCTGGATGGGCAAATTTAACTCTCATTTCCCACCAGGAAGAGGAAATAACCAAAGGCTCAGCGTGCCGTGCCGGAACCAGATTAGGGCCTGAAGCCATCCTGCGGTGTTGCGGCCAGGTCACAAGAAAGCGAGTTGAAGAAAGGAGCTCAGGGGCACTGTAATTCACAAACCTGCAGAGTTATAAATGACAGCTATCGTCCAAAAATAGACTGAAGTAAGGCTGCCAAGAGGACTTGAAAGCGGGGCAGAATTGCAGGAAACCGATTTCAGGAGGTAGACTGGAATTGCATTGAAAGCATAGGAAAAGAGGCAGAACGTCCACAATGATGCACTTGGCCAAAAAGGGCGTATGCGTTTTTTCCTGAATATATTCAGGAAAAAACGCATACGCCCTTTTTGGCCAACCAAGCAAGCTTGCAAAGGAAATCTGCACTACAATGAAGTCTCACTTCCCCCGGTCAAAAGGGACATCTGAAAAAAGTGTAAAATCCAGAAAGGCAGGACAGGCCATGGAGAACTGGGAGCCTTGTTATGCTGATGGGCGGGATGTAAATTGCCAACAACCACTCGGGAGAAGTGTATGGTGTTTCCTGAAACATCTAAAAAACAAAGCAACAGAGCCTAGGGCACTTCCACTTATGGTCCTATAGCTTAGGGAATTTAAAATCAAAAAGACACAGCCACCCCAAAGTTTGGAACGGCTCTGTTTACAAGAACCTCGTTTACAGTACAAGTTCAACATCGCAGAAAGTGAAAAATGGACAAAAAAGTTGTGGTATTTACTTACAAAGCAATATCACTCAGCAATGAAATCTGTGTCATCAGGCCCTTAGCAGCACAATGAGTGGATTCAGGTATGATGATTCTAACTGAAATAAGTCACACAGAAAAAGAAACATCATAAGATATTAGTAATACACGGAACGGAAACTTGGCTACACAGGAACTGAATTACAGAACAGAACAGGGTCTCAAATTTAGAAAACCAACTTATGCTTGCTTAAGGGGAAAGGTGAGTTGGGGTGCTGCATAAAACCAGAGATTGAAATGAGCACAGATAAAGTTCCTTAAGCCAAATATGGAATAGACAAGAGCTACTCCTTGCTCAACGAAATGGACTCAACACCCCATATTAAACGCCTAAGAATGTACCTGACTAGTAAGTATCTTAAAACCTATGGATTGCTATGTCTCCGAAAGAGAATCAAGCATGTGTACAGCGGCATAAACGCAGCAGTGAAAGGATTGGAGAGGTTCGTGAGCAAATGAAGACCCTTTGAAGTCATATTGCATGGTACCCATTCCACGGGTTTCAACTACCCAGGTTTAAGGTATTCTTCCTTCAGCTAAAACATGCATGTGGAACCTAGAGTATGATCAACCATGTGATCGGGAGACGTGTTCAAATATGTCTGAGTTTTCGTAGGCTGGTACTCGGGTGCAACATTCCAGACGCTTTACTAACACTCTCCCCACTTGGAGAGTCATTCCCTTTAACCTCCTGTTTGGCCCAGTTTGCAATTTCTGTGGAAGATGAACAGGAATAGCGAGAACCAATGAAAGACTAGCTGGAGGTGTCTGGATGGGCAAATTTAACTCTCATTTCCCACCAGGAAGAGGAATTAACCAAAGGCTCAGCGTGCCGTGCCAGAAGCAGATTAGGGCCTGAAGACATCCTGCGGTGTTGCGGCCAGGTCACAAGAAAGCGAGTTGAAGAAAGGAGCTCAGGGGCACTGTAATTCACAAACCTGCAGAGTTATAAATGACAGCTATCGTCCAAAAATAGACTGAAGTAAGGCTGCCAAGAGGACTTGAAAGTGGGGCAGAATTGCAGGAAACCGATTTCAGGAGGTAGACTGGAATTGCATTGAAAGCATAGGAAAAGAGGCAGAACGTCCATAATGATGCACTTGGCCAAAAAGGGCGTATGCGTTTTTTCCTGAATATATTCAGGAAAAAACGCATACGCCCTTTTTGGCCAACCAAGCAAGCTTGCAAAGGAAATCTGCACTACAATGAAGTCTCACTTCACCCCGGTCAAAAGGGCCATCTGAAAAAACTGTAAAATCCAGAAAGGCAGGACAGGCCATGGAGAACTGGGAGCCTTGTTATGCTGATGGGCGGGATGTAAATTCCCAACAGACACTCGGGAGAAGTGTATGGTGTTTCCTGAAACATCTAAAAAACAAAGCAACAGAGCCTAGTGCACTTCCACTTATGGTCCTATAGCTTAGGGAAATTAAAATCAAAAAGACACAGCCACCCCAAAGTTTGGGACGCCTCTGTTTACAAGAACCTCGTTTACCGTACAAGTTCAATATCACAGAAAGTGAAAAATGGATAAAGAAGTTGTGGTACTCATGTACAAAGCAATATCACTCAGCAATGAAATCTATGTCACCAGGCCCGTAGCAGCATAATGAGTGGATTCGGGTATGGTGATTCTAACTGAAATAAGTCACACAGAAAAAGAAACATCAAAAAATATCACTAATACATGGAATTTAAACTTGGCTACAGAGGAACTGAATTACAGAACAGAACAGGGTCTCAAATTTAGAAAACCAACTTATGCTTGCTTAAGTGGAAAGGTGACTTGGGGTTCTGCATAAAACCAGAGACTGAAATGAGCACAGATAAAGTTCCTTAAGCCAAATATGGAATAGACAAGAGCTACTCCTTGCTCAACGAAATGGACTCCACACCCCATATTAAACGCCTAAGAATATACCAGACTAGTAAGTATCTTAAAACCTATGGATTGCTATGTCTCCAAAAGAGAATCAAGCGTGTGTACAAGGGTCTTTAACGCAGCAGTGATAGGATTGGAGAGATTCGGTGAGCAAATGAAGACCCTTTGAAGTCATATTGCATGGTACCCATTCTACGGGTCTTAACTCTCCAGGTTTAAGGTATTCTTCCTTCAGCTAAAACATGCATGTGGAACCCAAGTATGATCAACCATGTGAACGGGAGACGTGTTCAAATATGTCTCAGTTTTCCTCCCCTGGTACTCGCGTGCAACATTCCAGACTCTTTACTAACACTCTCCCCACTTGGAGAGTCAGCGCCTTTAACCTCCTGTTTGGCCCAGTTTGCAATTTCTGCAGAAGATGAACAGGAATAGCGAGAACCAATGAGAGGCTAGCTGGAGGTGTCTGGACGGGCAAATTTAACTCTCATTTCCCACCAGGAAGAGGAAATAACCAAAGGCTCAGTGTGCCGTACCGGAACCAGATTAGGGCCTGAAGCCATCCTGCGGTGTTGCGGCCAGCTCAAAAGAAAGCGAGTTGAAGAAAGGAGCTCAGGGGCACTGTAATTCACAAACCTGCAGAGTTATAAATGACAGCTATCATCCAAAAATAGACTGAAGTAAGGCTGCCAAGAGGACTTGAAAGCGGGGCAGAATTGCAGGAAACCGATTTCAGGAGGTAGACTGGAATTGCATTGAAAGCATAGGAAAAGAGGCAGAACGTCCACAATGATGCACTTGGCCAAAAAGGGCGTATGCGTTTTTTCCTGAATATATTCAGGAAAAAACGCATACGCCCTTTTTGGCCAACCAAGCAAGCTTGCAAAGGAAATCTGCACTACAATGAAGTCTCACTTCCCCCCGGTCAAAAGGGCCATCTGAAAAAAGTGTAAAATCCAGAAAGGCAACAGGCCATGGAGAACTGGGAGCCTTGTTATGCTGATGGGCGGGAGGTAAATTGCCAACAGACACTCGGGTGAAGTGTATGGTGTTTCCTGAAACATCTAAAAAACAAAGCAACAGAGCCTAGGGCACTTCCACTTCTGGTCCTATAGCTTAGGGAAATTAATATCAAAAAGACACAGCAACCCCAAAATTTGGGACGGCTCTTTTTACAGGAATCTCTTCTACGGCACAAGTTAAATATCCCAGAGAGCAAATAATGGATAAAGAATTTGCGGTACTTCTGTACAACAGAATACCACTCAGCAATGTAATCTATGTCACCAGGCCCGTACCAGCATAATGAGTGGATTGAGGCACGATGATTCTAAGTGAAATAAGTCACACAGAAAAAGAAACATCATAAGGTATCACTAATACACGGAATGTGAACTTGGCTACACATGAACTGAATTACAAAACAGAACAGGGTCTCAAGTTTAGAAAACCAACTTATGCCTGCTTAAGGGGGAAGGTGAGTTGGGGTGCTGCATAAAAGCAGAGTTTGCAATTAGCACAGATACCGTTCCATAAGCCAAATATGTAATAGACAAGACCTACCCCTTGCTCAACGAAATGGATTCAACAATGAGGTATCACCTCACACCTGGTAGAATAGGCATCATATAAAATCTACAAACAGAAAATGCTGGAAAGGGTGTGGAGAAAAGGAACCCTCTTCCACTATTGTTGGGAATATAAATTGATACAGTCATTATGGAGAACAATATGGAATTTCTTAAGAAACTAACAATAGAATTACCATATGATACAGCAATCCCAGTACTGGACATATACCCAGACAAAACCATAAATCAAAAAGAGTCATTCACCGCAATGTTCATTGCATCACTATTTACAATATCGAGGTAATGGAAGCAACCTAAATGCCCACAGACAGACGAATGCATAAAGCTGTGGTACATATATAAAATGGAATATTACTCAGCCATGAAAAGGAATGAAATTGGGTCATTTGTAGAGACGTCGATGGATCTAGAGACTGTCATACAGAGTGAAGTAAGTCAGAAAGAGAAAAACAAATCTTGTATATTCATGCATATATGTGGAACCTAGAAAAACTGTACAGATTAACCATTTTGCAAGGCATAAATAGAGCAACAGATGTAGACAACAAACGTATGGACAACAAGGGGGGAAAGCTGTTGGGGGGGTGGTGGTGGGAGGAGTTGAGAGACTGGGATTGGCATGTATACATTTATATGTATAAAATAGATAACCAATAAGAACCTGCTGTATAAAAATATAAAATAAAATTCAAAATTAAAAAGAAGTAAAATTTAAAAAATAAAACAGAAAAAACAATTATTCCCTGCACATACATGTATTTATATGAATAAATTATTTCCATGCTTATATCTGTAAATACGAAAAAGAGGAATAAAATCTACCTTGAACCAAAAACGAAAAAGAGAAAAAAAACACAGAACCCACCAGTTCCACAGAGGAAAACCGTATCAGGGCACTTGCTCCAGTTGTAAACAATTCTGAAGTTGGTCAGTGGTGGGGAATCGTCTCCCATTCAGCCAGCAGCCCCCACGCAACAAGCGTCCTCATTGCAAAGCTGGGGCACCGTGCCGAGGCATCTGTGAGTAAACGTGAGCTGAGCCCCAGGCCAGTTGCTGCTGAACTATTCCCACCCGTCCCAGGTAAAACACCTGAATATATACAAGGACTTGAAAGCCTAGAGGAAGGGCCATAGAGCCACACGAGTGACAGCATGCCGGCCGACTTGGTGCCTGCAGGCCAGCCAGGATGGTCCTGGCCCTGGGTGCTCTTCTGGAAGATTTCCATTTCCCTGCCTGAGATACCCGTCCTGTCCCTGCCCCCACTGCTTTTTTCCTTCCTCACCTCTGCCCAGGGAGAAATTCCAGCAGCAGGTATGGGTGACACATCCTCTTCTTTAGCAGGTGGCAGCCTGGCAACTGCTGCAGAAAGTCCAGCAGAGCCCCACTCACACTGGGCCACCCACAAAGCCGTGGCCTCTCACTCCCTCCCACCAGCCCAGCCCCGAGACTGCTGACAGGGCAGAGAAAATGGCGTCAGGCACGGCTGCAGGGGCTCTTGCTGCCTGGAGTGGTATTTATATTGATCTCAACCCAGGCACACCTGGGGAGGGCTGGCCGGCACGGTAAGGCTGCCCAGGTCAGCCAATCATCACCCCTCAGGGGCTCACAGTTGCAGAAAATGGAACTTGCTGAACCGGCCAGGTCCAAGGAACAGGTGTGGGCTCCTGAGAGTCAGGATAGACAAGGGGCTGCAGCTTTGGCTTGTTTTCTAATCATTTTATCTGGCCCATGAGTGGGAGACAACTTCAAGAAAACCCTCTCCTAATGAGAGGAACCCAGGAGTCAGGCAGAGGAGGGGTGGGTGGTGGTTGGAGACAGAGGCCTGGTGCCCCGGGTGCAGTGGAAGTCTCTGGAAGACCAGGTGGAGGGAGGCCTCACGGAGTGATGCCCAGGGTCACAGACCTGTCGCAGCTGCTGTTTGTTAGTTCAAGTCCTGCTCTGAGGTGCTCTGTGTCAGCTCTGAGCGACAGGTGAGCTGGGGGTGCTCTGCAATGAGGGCTATGTGCACGGTTCCTGTGTGCCCAGCCCTGCCACGGTACCTGCAAGGGTAGCTCTGTATCCTGGGAGGGGCCTGACCACGAGAGCCCCGTGGGCTGGGGTGGGGGTGGGGTACCTGCCCAGGTGAGCTCCATATTCTGGGATTGGTCTGACCACGAGAGCCCCATGGGCTGCTGGGGACCTGGTAAAGGATGTCAGGACAGTCAGTGAAGCCACCGAGGATATACCTCCAGTTGCTCCTAATTCCTACACCCTGCTGGTCATTCTACCAACCACCAGGACATGGTATTCTGTATTAGTCTTCAATGATGCCTTCTTTTGTATTCCATTAGTCCCAGAGTCACAAGAAATTTTGGCTTGTGAGTGGCAGGACTCAACATACAACTAAAACAATACTTCCGGGCCGTCTGGCCCCAAGGGTGCAAAAATTCCCACACCATCTTTGGGGAAAGCTTAGCTAAAGACCTAAAAGTTCTACCTCTGGAAAAGGAAACCCTCCTTCAATATGCAGACGACATTCTGATCACCAGCCCTACTAAGGAGGCCTCTGAACTACCAAGCCAATAAAGGATAGAAGTTGTCCAAGAAAAAGCTCAAATATCACAGACTGCGGTGACCTGCCTGGGCTTCATTCTCACAGAAGGTCAGAGAAGCCCATCCCAGGAAAGGGAAGAAACCATTTTCAGCCTTACCCCTTTCTAAAACTAGAAGACAGCTTAGGGGTTCCTGGGGAGGCCAGGGTTTGCTGCTTCTGGATCCCTAACTACAGTCTACTAGCTGGGCCTCTATATGAAACACTGAAAGGAAAAGATGATGATCCTTTTGAATAGAATCCAGAAGTGGCCTTTCAAGAATGGAAAGAGCAGTCAATTCAGACCCTTGCCCTGGAACTCCCTAATTTAGCTAAACCCTTTGACCTTTACATTCCCGGTGAAAGGTGAATCGCCATTGGAGAATTAGTGCAAAAACTGGGACCACTTGAAATGGAACAATGCAAGAATGCCATCCAGGTAGGATAAACTACGGTCACTAAGGGGCTTGGCCCACTGCCACATCTGGCCAAGATACTGGCGGTATCTAAAAACCTGGAAATCAGCAGCCCAAAAGGCCACCTCCCTCCTAAGGGAAAAGGACCCCACGTGGTGATCCTAACCACCAACCATGCCCTGAAGTTGCAGGGTTCGCTCCGTGGGCACACCGACCTCGAGTGAGGAAGCCCTCCAACTCCAACATCCAGAGAGATAACCGGGGGCAACAGGGCACCATGACGACTCGTGTGAACATCACTTGACCTGGAGTTTCTCTCATAAAACAACAAGAGTGTGTCCCAAAAGAGTAGACTACTGCTTGCAGGACTTACTGCACCCAGAGGGGAGCTAATAATCTTGGCGGGGGAACAGTATACCACACTGTCACCATAGAAAAGCCTACAGACACCGTGATGATGGTGGCCAATAAGACCGGCTGGACTCCTGTTTACTTCAAAAGGCTGTTGACTCAGTAGCCATCATGGTCCTTGGTCACCACTGACCCTGGACTGTCTGGGAGTTGAGCGGGCAGGGCTCTGACACCTGGTGCTGTTTGTACGTTAATTCAGGGGCCTAATTGAAGAAAGTGCAGACTACTGGTCAGAGCATCTAGGCTGGCAGAGACGGTCAGCCTAAGGTGGCCGAACAAATGTGGGGCGGGGTGAAACCGGCCCCCACAGCGTCTCTGCACATCTCTTTCCTGGACCCTTAAAGGTCATTAGAATCTATAACACTTCCAATGCTGGTGCTCAGGTGGACGAGCAGGGAGGCAGGGGTCCTGGGGACAATCAACGTCACCGGGAGGCTGCTGGGGAGAAGCTCTGACCCTCGCCCCAGGGTATGAGGGCTCCCAACTCAGCACTCAGCAGTTACAGAAGAAGGGTCTGCACCCTCAGCACTCCAAGAATGAGGAACGGGACAAAAGGCAGAGGAGGGGTTTGTCCCCAGCAAAGCCCATTAAAAATCCCTGGGAGATAAAAATAGAATCTGGGCAATAAAGTCAAGTCTAACCTTTTTTATCCTTTGTGCTTTGTCTAATTTCACGTGCTCCTAGGGTCCCGCATGCAGAGGTTCCACACCCGGCACTTCAGACCAGATTTCCTAGTGCAGAATGGCTGGGTCGACACCTCAGCTCCTGGGGCCCAGTGCAGACTCCACGATATAGAGCCTGAGCTACAGCCAACCCGGCCCTTGAGAGCTCCGCCGCCTCCCTCCCTCCCACTGACTCTGACAGGATCTCTACACAGCAGCCCAGCCCACAGCCCACGGGGTAGTGCATGCTCTCACCTCTCCATTCTCTGATCAAAATATAAAGTTTCCTTTGCTTGTGAACCAAACTCAGTCTCGATCTGTTGGCCCCAATGACACTGGGCAGGGGGACACTTGTTGGGGTCCACTCTGGAGGATCAGTAACAGAAATTGAGACTATTGTAACCTCAATGAACAGATGTGTGAGCCAAACTGTAGTTAACATAGAACAGTGTATAAGGCTCGGGTAAAATAAGATGTTTTTAACACTTCCATTTGATATTTCCATCACTTTTTATAAGCAAGTTCAGTGAAAAGGTTTGTCTTATTTGTCAGGTCAATATTAGAGAAACGAAGTGATTTCTTTCCAAGGATGTACAGCTAATAATCTTGGTTAAACCTTCAATCTTGTTTTAAATGCTTTTCCATTGAAAATGATACCTCTCTTTCAGCTCCCCCATTTCTGAGAAGTATAAAATCTTATAATTTATTATTACCAAAGGGGAAAGGTGGGAGGAGGGATAAATTAACAGTTTGGAATGAACACATACACACTGCTATGTATAAAATAGATCATCAACAAGGAACTACTGTATAGCACAGGGAACTACACTCAACATTTTGCAATAACCTATAAGGGGAAATAATCTGAAAAAGAATAGATATTTTTATTGACATCATCTATCAATGACAGTTAAAGTGTAGCCTAAGGGAAGCTGGTGGTGAGTGCTTCTGACCCTGAAGACTTCAATCATCTAAAGTTTGGACTCTGCCTACTTCCCAAGGCCCTTAATGAACATATGTGTAGCTGTAGCTTAAAAAATTCCCCAGTTTGGGTTTCGGGGAGACACTGATTTTGAAAAAGCCCTGGTGTTCTCCTTACATGAATGGGACTCTTCCTACTGCTAAAACATGTCTGTCACACCCAGAGGATGGTATACCGTCTGATCGGGAAGAGTTTGGAAAAGGCATCTCATCTCCTCATCTCCTGGTGCTCGGGTTCACCCCTCCAGCGTCTTTACTAACAGTCTCCCCACTTGGAGATGTCAGCACTGTCAACATCCTGTTGCGTACAGTTTGGAATTTGTCCAGAGGATGAAGCGGAAGGATGAGGAACAATGAGAGACAAGTCCTAGGTGTTCAGACAGGCACATGTCACTCTAATTTCCAATCAGGAAGACGAATTGACCAAAGGCTAGGGTTGCCCATGGAAACAGTATAGGGCTTGAGGAAATCCCGCTGCTTTGTGGCCAGTTCCCATAAACACAAGTTGAACAATGGAACTCAGGGGCAGTAAAATTCACAAAACTGCAGAGTTGAAAATATCCATCACTGAAAAATGTCTTGAGGAAAGTCAGAGAAAAGGACTTGTAAGCAAGGGAGAATGGCAGGAAAGGGATTTGAGGAGGTAGAAAGGACTCGCCATTAAGCACAAGAAAAGGAGCTGAACATTGCCAACATTGCCAACATTGCAGTTGGCCAAAAAGGGTGTATGCGTTCTTTTCTGTATATATTCAAGAAAAGGGCATACACTTTTTTAGCCAACCAAACAGGTGGGCACTGGAAGTCAATACTACAAAAGATATCACTTCGCATCAGTCAGAAGAGCCATCCTCATAAAGCGTAAACAACAGAAATGCAGGACAGGGCAACGAGAAGAGGGAGCCCTGTGAGACTTATAGTGGAAATGTATATTGCCAACGGCCATTCTGGAGAAGTGTATTGTGTTTACTAAAGCATCTAAAAAATGAGCTACAGAGCATAGGGCACTTGCACTCATGGGCGTATATCTTGGGAAAAACAAAAATCGAGAGGACACAGGCACCCCAATGTTTACCCCCTCTCTGTTTAAAAGATCCTCGACTAGGATATAACTTAAATGTCTCTGGAGGGAAAAAATGGATAGAGATGTGGTACTTAGGTAGAGTGGAATATTATTCAGCCTGGAAATCAATGAAATATGGCCAGTTGTAACAACTCCAGAGGAGTTACGTATGATCATTCTAAGTGACAGAATTCAAAAAGAAAAAGACACATATCATAAGATATCACTTAAAGGTGGAATCCAAAATGGCTACACATGAAATAAATTACAAAACAAAAACATAGTCAAATATGTAGAAAACACGCATAAGGCTGCTAAACGGGAAAGGTGGGGAGGGGTGAGGCATCATCCAGGAGGTTGAAATTAGCAAAGATACCATTCCAAATACCAAACTGATAATCAACAAGGCCTACACGGTAGCTAAAAGAACTGCACTCAGCACACTCAAGTCACCGGAAAAGAATATATACGACTGGTAAGAATCTGAAAAAGAATTTATTGATGTCTCTCTGTACGTGAATCAAGTGGATGTACAGCAGCAAGAAACAGAGCTTTGAAAATCAGCTGTAACCAATATAGTAATAAATTGAAAAAAATAAACGACAGAGAGACAGAGAAAACCTCTTACAACTTTTCCTCAGGGATGGTGATGCAACATGGATTGAACACATCTAGACCCACAGCAGGATGAGACATAAGGCTGGAAACTGTTTGCACTAAGAGAAATGTGAGGTTGGGTGAGGAAATGCACACCCTTTAAAGTAATACTACCTGGTACCCATTCAATGGGTCCCAAATCTGCAGGTTCAAGGGATCTTCCTACAGCTAAAACATGCATGGAAAACCCAGAGGACTGTACACCATGTGATCGGGAGATGTGTCTAAAATGCACCTCATTTATCCTCTCCTGGTGCTCCTGTTCACCATTCCAGCCACGCTACTTAGAATCTCCCCACTTGGAGAATCAGCACATTTAAACTTCTGTTTCACACATTTTGCAAATTGTGAGGAGGATGAACGGGAAGAGGGGGAACCAATGAGAGAAGAGTTGTAGGGGTTTGGACGGGCACATATCACTCTAATTTCCCATTAAGAATAAGAATTAAAGAAAGGCTCAGCCTGCCTCGCCAGAGCCAAAATAGGGCCTGAAGCAATCCTGTGGGTTTGAGGCCAGCTCACAAAAGAGCAACTTAAAAAATGGAGCTCAGGGTCACTGCAATTCACAAACCTGCAGAGTTATAAATGAAAACTAACGTCCAAAAATATGTTGAGGTAAGGCAAAGAAGAGGATCTGAATGCAAGACAGAATTGCAAGAAACAGATTTCAAGAGATAGATTGGACTCGTCTTTAACGCACATGAAAAGCGGCAGAATTTCGACAATGATGCAGTTGGCCCAAAAGGGCGTATGCGTTTTTTCCTGATTATATCCAGGAAAAAACGCATACGCACTTTATGGGCAACGAAGCAAGCAAGCAATGCAAATGTGCACAACAAAGAAGTCTCACTTCCCACCGGTCAAAAGGGCCATCCTAAAAAATTGTAAAAACCAGAAATGCAGGACAGGCCATGGAGAACAGGGAGCCTTTATACGCTGATGGGCAGTGTGTGAACTGCCGAGAGCCACTCTGGAGAAGTGTATGGTGGTTCCTAAATCATCTAAAAAACAGAGCTACAGAGCATAGGACACTTCCAATCATGGGAGTATATCTAGGGAAGTCTAAAAATCAACAAGACACAAGCACACCACAGTTTAGGGCTACTCTGTTTACAAGAACCTCAACTTCAGTACACCTTAAATATCCCAGGAAAGAGAACAATGGATAAAGAAGATGTGGTACTTATGTACAATGGAATATCTCTTCACCATGAAATCAATGTAATAAGGCTAGTAGAAGGATAAAGAGTGGATTTAGGTCCGATAATACTACTTGAAATAAGTCAAACAGAAAAAGAAACATATCATAAGATATCACTTATAGAGGGAGGGTAAATATGGCTGCACAAGAAATGAATTACAGAACAGAACAGTGTCTCACATTTAGAAAACACACTTATGTCAGCTTAAGGGGAAAGGAGAGGTGGGGTGATGCATAAAACCAGAGTTTGAAATTAGCACAGATACCGTTCAATAAACCAAATAGGTATTAGACAAGATCTACACCTTGCTCAATGAACAGGCCTCAACACACCCTATACACCGCAGAGAAATATATCTGAGTAATAAGAATCTTAAAACCCATGTATTGATATATCTCCATAAGGGAATCAAGTGTGTGCAGAGCGGCACAAACACAGCAGTGAAAAGGAGCTAAACCCCATTATAGAAATAAATTTTAAAAACAAAACGCAGAAACAATGAAAGAGAGAAAAATTCTTACAAAATTCGCTCAGGGGCTGTGATGCAACCTGGATTGACCACATATAAACCCACAGCTGGATAAGACATAAGGCTGGACACTTGGGGCTGAGAGGATTGGTGAGCTTTGGTGAGCAACTGCCGAAAGTTTAATGCAATACTTCATGCTACTCAGTCCAAGGGTCCCAACACTCCAGGTTGAAGGGAATCTTCCTACAGCTAAACCATGCTTGGGAAACCCAGCGACTGGTATACCATATGATCGGGAAAGGTTTCTAAAACGCACCTCATTTTTCCTCTCCTGGGGCTCCGGATCGACATTCCAGCCGCTTTACTAACAACATCCCCACATGGAGTCAATGCCTTTAAGTTCTGGTATCGCACAGTCTGAAGTTAGTGCAGAGGATGAATGGGAATAGGGGGAACCAGTGAGAAACTAGCTGTAGCGGTTTCAATGGGCACATGTCACTCTAATATCACATCAGTAAGAAGAATTAACCAAAGGCACAGCAAGGTGCCCCAGAAGAAAAATAGGGCTTCAAGGAATCCTGTGGTTATGGGGCAAGACCACAAAAATAAGAGCTAAAAAATGGAGCTAAGGGCCACTGCAATTCAAAAACCTGCAGAGTTATAAAGGCCAACTATTTTTAAAAAATATATTGAGGTAAGGCTATGAAGAGGCATTGAAAGCAAGGCAGAATTGCAGGAAACCGATTTCAGGAGGTAGACTGGAATTGCATTGAAAGCATATGAACAGAGTCAGAAACTCGACAATGATGCACTTGGCCAAAAAGGGCGTATGCGTTTTTTCCTGAATATATTCAGGAAAAAACGCATACGCCCTTTTTGGCCAACCAAGCAAGCCTGCAAAGGAAATCTGCACTACAATGAAGTCTCACTTCCACCTGGTCAAAAGGGCCATCTGAAAAAAGTGTAAAATCCATAAAGGCAGGACAGGCCATGAAGAACTGGGAGCCTTGTTATGCTGATGGGCGGGATGTAAATTGCCAACAGCCACTCTGGAGAAGTGTATGGTGTTTCCTGAAACATCTAAAAAACAAAGCAACAGAGCCTAGGGCACTTCCACTTCTGGTCCTATAGCTTAGGGAAATTAAAATCAAAAAGACACAGCCACCCCAAAGTTTGGGACAGCTCTGTTTACAAGAACCTCGTTTACGGTACAAGTTCAATATCGCAGAAAGTGAAAAATGGATAAAAAAGTTGTGGTACTTACGTACAATGCAATATCACTCAGCAATGAAATCTATGTAATCAGGCCCGTAGCAGCATAATGAGTGCATTCAGGTATGATGATTCGAACTGAAATAAGTCACACAGAAAAGAAACATCATAAGGTATCATTAATACACAGAATGTCGACTTGGCTACACATGAACTGAATTACAAAACAGAACAGTGTCTCATGTTTAGAAAACCAACTTATGCTTGCTTAACGGGGAAGGTGAGTTGGGGTGCTGCATAAAACCAGAGATTGAAATGAGCACAGATAAAGTTCCTTAAGCCAAATATGGAATAGACAAGAGCTACTCCTTGCTCAACGAAATGAACTCAACACCCCATATTAAACGCCTAAGAATATACCTGACTAGTAAGTATCTTAAAACCTATGGATTGCTATGTCTCCAAAAGAGAATCAAGCGTGTGTACAGGGGCATAAACGCAGCAGTGATAGGATTGGAGAGGTTCGGTGAGCAAATGAAGACCCTTTGAAGTCATATTGCATGGTACCCATTACACGGGTCTCAACTCTCCAGGTTTAAGGTATTCTTCCTTCAGCTAAAACATGCATGTGGAACCCAGAGTATGATCAACCGTGTGAACGGGAGACGTGTTCAAATATGTCTCAGTTTTCCTCCCCTGGTACTCGGGTGCAACATTCCAGACGCTTTACTAACACTCTCCCCACTTGGAGAGTCAGCACCTTTAACCTCCTGTTTGGCCCCGTTTGCAATTTCTGCGGAAGATGAACAGGAATAGGGAGAACCAATGAGAGACTAGCTGGAGGTGTCTGGACGGGCAAATTTAACTCTCATTTCCCACCAGAAAGAGGAAATAACCAAAGGCTCAGCATGCAGTGCCGGAACCAGATTAGGGCCTGAAGCCATCCAGCGGTGTTGCAGCCAGCTCACAAGAAAACGAGTTGAAGAAAGGAGCTCAGGGGCACTGTAATTCACAAACCTGCAGAGTTATAAATGACAGCTATCGTCCAAAAATAGACTGAAGTAAGGCTGCCAAGAGGACTTGAAAGCGGGGCAGAATTGCAGGAAACCGATTTCAGGAGGTAGACTGGAATTGCATTGAAAGCATAGGAAAAGAGGCAGAACGTCCACAATGATGCACTTGGCCAAAAAGGGCGTATGCGTTTTTTCCTGAATATATTCAGGAAAAAACGCATACGCCCTTTTTGGCCAACCAAGCAAGCTTGCAAAGGAAATCTGCACTACAATGAAGTCTCACTTCCCCCTGGGCAAAAGGGCCATCTGAAAAAAGTGTAAAATCCAGAAAGGCAGAACAGGCCATGGAGAACTGGGAGCCTTGTTATGCTGATGGGCGGGATGTAAATTGCCAACAGACACTCGGGAGAAGTGTATGGTGTTTCCTGAAACATCTAAAAAACAAAGCAACAGAGCCTAGGGCACTGCCACTTATGGTCCTATAGCTTAGGGAAATTAAAATCAAAAAGACACAGCCACCCCAAAGTTTGCGACGCCTCTGTTTACAAGAACATCATTTACAGTACAAGTTCAACATCGCAGAAAGTGAAAAATGGATAAAGAAGTTGTGGTATTCACTTACAAAGCAATATCACTCAGCAATGAAATCTATGTCATCAGGCCCTTAGCAGCACAATGAGTGGATTCAGGTATGATGATTCTAACTGAAATAAGTCACACAGAAAAAGAAACATCATAAGATATCAGTAATACACGGAATGTAAACTTGGCTACACAGGAACTGAATTACAGAACAGAACAGGGTCTCAAATTTAGAAAACCAACTTATGCTTGCTTAAGGGGAAAGGTGAGTTGGGGTGCTGCATAAAACCAGAGATTGAAATGAGCACAGATAAAGTTCCTTAAGCCAAATATGGAATAGACAAGAGCTACTCCTTGCTCAACGAAATGGACTCAACACCCCATATTAAACGCCTAAGAATGTACCTGACTAGTAAGTATCTTAAAACCTATGGATTGCTATGTCTCCGAAAGAGAATCAAGCATGTGTACAGGGGCATAAACGCAGCAGTGATAGGATTGGAGAGGTTCGGTGAGCAAATGAAGACCCTTTGAAGTCATATTGCATGGTACCCATTCCACGGGTTTCAACTACCCAGGTTTTAGGTATTCATCCTTCAGCTAAAACATGCATGTGGAACCTAGAGTATGATCAACCATGTGATCGGGAGACGTATTCAAATATGTCTCAGTTTTCGTACCCTGGTACTCGGGTGCAACATTCCAGACGCTTTACTAACACTCTCCCGACTTGGAGAGTCAGTGCCTTTAACCTCCTGTTTGGCCCAGTTTGCAATTTCTGCGGAAGATGAACAGGAATAGCGAGAACCAATGAGAGACTAGCTGGAGGTGTCTGGACGGGCAAATTTAACTCTCATTTCCCACCAGGAAGAGGAATTAACCAAAGGCTCAGCGTGCCGTGCTGGAACCAGATTAGGGCGTGAAGCCATCCTGCGGTGTTGCGGCCAGCTCACAAGAAAGCGAGTTGAAGAAAGGAGCTCAGGGGCACTGTAATTCACAAACCTGCAGAGTTATAAATGACAGCTATCGTCCAAAAATAGACTGAAGTAAGGCTGCCAAGAGGACTTGAAAGCGGGGCAGAATTGCAGGAAACCGATTTCAGGAGGTAGACTGGAATTGCATTGAAAGCATAGGAAAAGAGGCAGAACGTCCACAATGATGCACTTGGCCAAAAAGGGCGTATGCGTTTTTTCCTGAATATATTCAGGAAAAAACGCATACGCCCTTTTTGGCCAACCAAGCAAACTTGCAAAGGAAATCTGCACTACAATGAAGTCTCACTTCTCCCCGATCAAAAGGGCCATCTGAAAAAAGTGTAAAATCCAGAAAGGCAGGAAAGGCCATGGAGAACTGGGAGCCTTGTTATGCTGATGGGCGGGATGTAAATTGCCAACAGAGACTCAGAAGAAGTGTATGGTGTTTCCTGAAACATCTAAAAAACAAAGCAACAGAGCCTAGGGCACTTCCACTTATGGTCCTATAGCTTAGGGAAATTAAAATCAAAAAGACACAGCCACCCCAAAGTTTGGGACGCCTCCGTTTACAAGAACCTCGTTTACCGTACAAGTGCAATATCACAGAAAGTGAAAAATGGATAAAGAACTTGTGGTACTTACGTACAATGCAGTATCACTGAGCAATGAAATCTATGTCATCAGGCCCGTAGCAGCATAATGAGTGGATTCAGGTACGATGATTCTAACTGAAATAAGTCACACAGAAAAAGAAACATCATAAGATATCACTAATACACGGAATGTAAACTTGGCTACACAGGAACTGCATTCCAAAAGAGAACAGGGTCTCAAATTTAGAAAACCAACTTATGCTTGCTTAAGGGTAAAGGTGAGTTGGGGTGCTGCATAAAACCAGAGATTGAAATGAGCACAGATAATGTTCCTTAAGCCAAATATGGAATAGACAAGAGCTACTCCTTGCTCAATGAAATGGACTCAACACCGCATATTAAACGCCTAAGAATGTACCTGACTAGTAAGTATCTTAAAACCTATGGATTGGTATGTCTCCAAAAGAGAATCAAGCGTGTGTACAGGGGCATAAACGCAGCAGTGATAGGATTGGAGAGGTTCGGTGAGCAAATGAAGACCCTTTGAAGTCATATTGCATGGTACCCATTACACGGGTCTCAACTCTCCAGGTTTAAGGTATTCTTCCTTCAGCTAAAACATGCATGTGGAACCCAGAGTATGATCAACCATGTGAACGGGAGACGTGTTCAAATATGTCTCAGTTTTCCTCCCCTGGTACTCGGGTGCGACATTCCAGACGCTTTACTAACACTCTCCCGACTTGGAGAGTCAGTGCCTTTAACCTCCTGTTTGGCCCAGTTTGCAATTTCTGCGGAAGATGAACAGGAATAGCGAGAACCAATGAGAGGCTAGCTGGAGGTGTCTGAACGGGCAAATTTAACTCTCATTTCCCACCAGGAAGAGGAATTAACCAAAGGCTCAGCGTGCCGTGCCAGAACCAGATTAGGGCCTGAAGCCATCCTGCGGTGTTGCGGCCAGGTCACAAGAAAGCGAGTTGAAGAAAGGAGCTCAGGGGCACTGTAATTCACAAACCTGCAGAGTTATAAATGACAGCTATCGTCCAAAAATATACTGAAGTAAGGCTGCCAAGAGGACTTGAAAGCGGGGCAGAATTGCAGGAAACCGATTTCAGGAGGTAGACTGGAATTGCATTGAAAGCATAGGAAAAGAGGCAGAACGTCCGCAATGATGCACTTGGCCAAAAAGGGCGTATGCGTTTTTTCCTGAATATATTCAGGAAAAAACGCATACGCCCTTTTTGGCCAACCAAACAAGCTTGCAAAGGAAATCTGCACTACAATGAAGTCTCACTTCCCCCCGGTCAAAAGGGCCATCTGAAAAAAGTGTAAAATCCAGAAAGGCAGGACAGGCCATGGAGAACTGGGAGCCTTTTTATGCTGATGGGCGGGATGTAAATTGCCAACAGACACTTGGGAGAAGTGTATGGTGTTTCCTGAAACATCTAAAAAACAAAGCAACAGAGCCTAGGGCACTTCCACTTATGGTCCTATAGCTTAGGGAAATTAAAATCAAAAAGACACAGCCACCCCAAAGTTTGGAACGGCTCTGTTTACAAGAACCTTGTTTACACTACAAGTTCAACATCGCAGAAAGTGAAAAATGGATAAAGAACTTGTGGTACTTACGTACAATGCAGTATCACTCAGCAATGAAATCTATGTCATCAGGCCCATAGCAGCATCATGAGTGGATTCAGGTACGATGATTCTAACTGAAATACGTCACACAGAAAAAGAAACATCATAAGATATCACTAATACACGGAATGTAAACTTGGCTACACAGGAACTGAATTACAGAACAGAACAGTGTCTCAAATTTAGAAAACCAACTTATGCTTGCTTAAGGGGAAAGGTGAGTTGGGGTGCTGCATAAAACCAGAGATTGAAATGAGCACAGATAAAGTTCCTTAAGCCAAATATGGAATAGACAAGAGCTACTCCTTGCTCAACGAAATGGACTCAACACCGCATATTAAACGCCTAAGAATGTACCTGACTAGTAAGTATCTTAAAACCTATGGATTGCTATGTCTCTGAAAGAGAATCAAGCGTGTGTACAGGGGCATAAACGCAGCAGTGATAGGATTGCAGAGGTTCGGTGAGCAAATGAAGACCCTTTGAAGTCATATTGCATGGTACCCATTACACGGGTCTCAACTCTCCAGGTTTAAGGTATTCTTCCTTCAGCTAAAACATGCATGTGGAACCCAGAGTATGATCAACCATGTGAACGGGAGACGTGTTCAAATATGTCTCAGTTTTCCTCCCCTGGTACCCGGGTGCAACATTCCAGACGCTTTACTAACACTCTCCCCACTTGGAGAGTCTGTCCCTTTAACCTCCTGTTTGGCCCAGTTTGCAATTTCTGCGGAAGATGAACAGGAATAGCGAGAACCAATGAGAGACTAGCTGGAGGTGTCTGGACGGGCAAATTTAACTCTCATTTCCCACCAGGAAGAGGAAATAACCAAAGGCTCAGCGTGCCGGGCCGGAACCAGATTAGGGCCTGAAGCCATCCTGCGGTGTTGCGGCCAGCTCAAAAGAAAGCGAGTTGAAGAAAGGAGCTCAGGGGCACTGTAATTCACAAACCTGTAGAGTTATAAATGACAGCTATCGTCCAAAAATAGACTGAAGTAAGGCTGCCAAGAGGACTTGAAAGCGGGGCAGAATTGCAGGAAACCGATTTCAGGAGGTAGACTGGAATTGCATTGAAAGCATAGGAAAAGAGGCAGAACGTCCACAATGATGCACTTGGCCAAAAAGGGCGTATGCGTTTTTTCCTGAATATATTCAGGAAAAAACGCATACGCCCTTTTTGGCCAACCAAACAAGCTTGCAAAGGAAATCTGCACTACAATGAAGTCTCACTTCCCCCCGGTCAAAAGGGCCATCTGAAAAAAGTGTAAAATCCAGAAAGGCAGGACAGGCCATGGAGAAGTGGGAGCCTTGTTATGCTGATGGGCGGGATGTAAATTGCCAACAGACACTTGGGAGAAGTGTATGGTGTTTCCTGAAACATCTAAAAAACAAAGCAACAGAGCCTAGGGCACTTCCACTTATGGTCCTATAGCTTAGGGAAATTAAAATCAAAAAGACACAGCCACCCCAAAGTTTGGAACGGCTCTGTTTACAAGAACCTCGTTTACACTACAAGTTCAACATCGCAGAAAGTGAAAAATGGATAAAGAAGTTGTGGTATTCACTTACAAAGCAATATCACTGAGCAATGAAATCTATGTCATCAGGCCCTTAGCAGCACAATGAGTGGATTCAGGTACGATGATTCTAACTGAAATAAGTCACACAGAAAAAGGAACATCATAAGATATCACTAATACATGGAATGTAAACTTGGCTACACAGGAACTGAATTCCAAAACAGAACAGGGTCTCAAATTTAGAAAACCAACCTATGCTTGCTTAAGGGTAAAGGTGAGTTGGGGTGCTGCATAAAACCAGAGATTGAAATGAGCACAGATAAATTTCCTTAAGCCAAATATGGAATAGACAAGAGCTACTCCTTGCTCAACAAAATGGACTCAACACCCCATATTAAACGCCTAAGAATGTACCTGACTTGTAAGTATCTTAAAACCTATGGATTGCTATGTCTCCAAAAGAGAATCAAGCATGTGTACAGGGGCATAAACGCAGCAGTGATAGGATTGGAGAGGTTCGGTGAGCAAATGAAGACCCTTTGAAGTCATATTGCATGGTACCCATTCCACGGGTTTCAACTACCCAGGTTTAAGGTATTCTTCCTTCAGCTAAAACATGCATGTGGAACCTAGAGTATGATCAACCATGTGATTGGGAGACGTGTTCAAATATGTCTCAGTTTTCATACCCTGGTACTCGGGTGCAACATTCCAGATGCTTTACTAACACTCTCCCGACTTGGAGAGTCAGTCCCTTTAACCTTCTGTTTGGCCCAGTTTGCAATTTCTGCGGAAGATAAACAGGAATAGCGAGAACCAATGAGAGACTAGCTGGAGGTGTCTGGACGGGCAAATTTAACTCTCATTTCCCACCAGGAAGAGGAATTAACCAAAGGCTCAGCGTGCCGCGCCGGAACCAGATTAGGGCCTGAAGCCATCCTGCGGTGTTGCGGCCAGCTCACAAGAAAGTGAGTTGAAGAAAGGAGCTCAGGGGCACTGTAATGCACAAACCTGCAGAGTTATAAATGACAGCTATCGTCCAAAAATAGACTGAAGTAAGGCTGCCAAGAGGACTTGAAAGCGGGGCAGAATTGCAGGAATCTGATTTCAGGAGGTAGACTGGAATTGCATTGAAAGCATAGGAAAAGAGGCAGAACGTCCACAATGATGCACTTGGCCAAAAAGGGCGTATGCGTTTTTTCCTGAACATATTCAGGAAAAAACGCATACGCCCTTTTTGGCCAACCAAGCAAGCTTGCAAAGGAAATCTGCACTACAATGAAGTCTCACTTCCCCCTGGTCAAAAGGGCCATCTGAAAAAAGTGTAAAATCCAGAAAGGCAGGACAGGCCATGGAGAACTGGGAGCCTTGTTATGCTGATGGGCGGGATGTAAATTGCCGACAGACACTCGGGAGAAGTGTATGGTGTTTCCTGAAACATCTCAAAAACAAAGCAACAGAGCCTAGGGTACTTCCACTTATGGTCCTATAACTTAGGGAAATTAAAATGAAAAAGACACAGCCACCCCAAAGTTTGGAATGGCTCTGTTTACAAGAACCTCGTTTACAGTACAAGTTCAACATCGCAGAAAGTGAAAAATGGATAAAGAACTTGTGGTATTTACTTACAAAGCAATATCACTCAGCAATGAAATCTATGTCATCAGGCCCTTAGCAGCACAATGAGTGGATTCAGGTATGGTGATTCTAACTGAAATAAGACACACAGAAAAAGAAACATCTTAAGATATTACTAATACACGGAATGTGAACTTGGCTACACATGAACTGAGTTACAGAACAGAACAGGGTCTCAAGTTTAGAAAACCAACATATGCCTGCTTAAGGGGGAAGGTGAGTTGGGGTACTGCATAAAAGCAGAGTTTGAAATTAGCACAGATACCGTTCCATAAGCCAAATATGTAATAGACAAGACCTACCCCTTGCTCAACGAAATGGATTCAACAATGAGGTATCACCTCACACCTGGTAGAATAGGCATCATATAAAATCTACAAACAGAAAATGCTGGAAAGGGTGTGGAGAAAAGGAACCCTCTTCCACTATTGTTGGGAATATAAATTGATACAGTCATTATGGAGAACAATATGGAATTTCTTAAGAAACTAACAATAGAATTACCATATGATACAGCAATCCCAGTACTGGACATATACCCAGACAAAACCATAAATCAAAAAGAGTCATTCACCGCAATGTTCATTGCATCACTATTTACAATATCGAGGTAATGGAAGCAACCTAAATGCCCACAGACAGACGAATGCATAAAGCTGTGGTACATATATAAAATGGAATATTACTAAGCCATGAAAAGGAATGAAATTGGGTCATTTGTAGAGACGTCGATGGATCTAGAGACTGTCATACAGAGTGAAGTAAGTCAGAAAGAGAAAAACAAATCTTGTATATTCATGCATATATGTGGAACCTAGAAAAACTGTACAGATTAACCATTTTGCAAGGCATAAATAGAGCAACAGATGTAGACAACAAACGTATGGACAACAAGGGGGGAAAGCTGTTGGGGGGTTGGTTGTGGGAGGAGTTGAGAGACTGGGATTGGCATGTATACATTTATATGTATAAAATAGATAACCAATAAGAACCTGCTGTATAAAAGTATAAAATAAAATTCAAAATTAAAAAGAAATAAAATTTAAAAAATAAAACAGAAAAAACAATTATTCCCTGCACATACATGTATTCATATGAATAAATTATTTCCATGCTTATATCTGTAAATACGAAAAAGAGGAATAAAATCTACCTTGAACCAAAAACGAAAAAGAGAAAAAAAACACAGAACCCACCAGTTCCACAGAGGAAAACCGTATCAGGGCACTTGCTCCAGTTGTAAACAATTCTGAAGTTGGTCAGTGGTGGGGAATCGTCTCCCATTCAGCCAGCAGCCCCCACGCAACAAGCGTCCTCATTGCAAAGCTGGGGCACCGTGCCGAGGCATCTGTGAGTAAACGTGAGCTGAGCCCCAGGCCAGTTGCTGCTGAACTATTCCCACCCGTCCCAGGTAAAACACCTGAATATATACAAGGACTTGAAAGCCTAGAGGAAGGGCCATAGAGCCACACGAGTGACAGCATGCCGGCCGACTTGGTGCCTGCAGGCCAGCCAGGATGGTCCTGGCCCTGGGTGCTCTTCTGGAAGATTTCCATTTCCCTGCCTGAGATACCCGTCCTGTCCCTGCCCCCACTGCTTTTTTCCTTCCTCACCTCTGCCCAGGGAGAAATTCCAGCAGCAGGTATAGGTGACACATCCTCTTCTTTAGCAGGTGGCAGCCTGGCAACTGCTGCAGAAAGTCCAGCAGAGCCCCACTCACACTGGGCCACCCACAAAGCCGTGGCCTCTCACTCCCTCCCACCAGCCCAGCCCCGAGACTGCTGACAGGGCAGAGAAAATGGCGTCAGGCACGGCTGCAGGGGCTCTTGCTGCCTGGAGTGGTATTTATATTGATCTCAACCCAGGCACACCTGGGGAGGGCTGGCCGGCACGGTAAGGCTGCCCAGGTCAGCCAATCATCACCCCTCAGGGGCTCACAGTTGCAGAAAATGGAACTTGCTGAACCGGCCAGGTCCAAGGAACAGGTGTGGGCTCCTGAGAGTCAGGATAGACAAGGGGCTGCAGCTTTGGCTTGTTTTCTAATCATTTTATCTGGCCCATGAGTGGGAGACAACTTCAAGAAAACCCTCTCCTAATGAGAGGAACCCAGGAGTCAGGGAGAGGAGGGGTGGGTGGTGGTTGGAGACAGAGGCCTGGTGCCCCGGGTGCAGTGGAAGTCTCTGGAAGACCAGGTGGAGGGAGGCCTCACGGAGTGATGCCCAGGGTCACAGACCTGTCGCAGCTGCTGTTTGTTAGTTCAAGTCCTGCTCTGAGGTGCTCTGTGTCAGCTCTGAGCGACAGGTGAGCTGGGGGTGCTCTGCAATGAGGGCTATGTGCACGGTTCCTGTGTGCCCAGCCCTGCCACGGTACCTGCAAGGGTAGCTCTGTATCCTGGGAGGGGCCTGACCACGAGAGCCCCGTGGGCTGGGGTGGGGGTGGGGTACCTGCCCAGGTGAGCTCCATATTCTGGGATTGGTCTGACCACGAGAGCCCCATGGGCTGCTGGGGACCTGGTAAAGGATGTCAGGACAGTCAGTGAAGCCACCGAGGATATACCTCCAGTTGCTCCTAATTCCTACACCCTGCTGGTCATTCTACCAACCACCAGGACATGGTATTCTGTATTAGTCTTCAATGATGCCTTCTTTTGTATTCCATTAGTCCCAGAGTCACAAGAAATTTTGGCTTGTGAGTGGCAGGACTCAACATACAACTAAAACAATACTTCCGGGCCGTCTGGCCCCAAGGGTGCAAAAATTCCCACACCATCTTTGGGGAAAGCTTAGCTAAAGACCTAAAAGTTCTACCTCTGGAAAAGGAAACACTCCTTCAATATGCAGACGACATTCTGATCGCCAGCCCTACTAAGGAGGCCTCTGAACTACCAAGCCAATAAAGGATAGAAGTTGTCCAAGAAAAAGCTCAAATATCACAGACTGCGGTGACCTGCCTGGGCTTCATTCTCACAGAAGGTCAGAGAAGCCCATCCCAGGAAAGGGAAGAAACCATTTTCAGCCTTACCCCTTTCTAAAACTAGAAGACAGCTTAGGGGTTCCTGGGGAGGCCAGGGTTTGCTGCTTCTGGATCCCTAACTACAGTCTACTAGCTGGGCCTCTATATGAAACACTGAAAGGAAAAGATGATGATCCTTTTGAATAGAATCCAGAAGTGGCCTTTCAAGAATGGAAAGAGCAGTCAATTCAGACCCTTGCCCTGGAACTCCCTAATTTAGCTAAACCCTTTGACCTTTACATTCCCGGTGAAAGGTGAATCGCCATTGGAGAATTCGTGCAAAAACTGGGACCACTTGAAATGGAACAATGCAAGAATGCCATCCAGGTAGGATAAACTACGGTCACCAAGGGGCTTGGCCCACTGCCACATCTGGACAAGATACTGGCGGTATCTAAAAACCTGGAAATCAGCAGCCCAGAAGGCCACCTCCCTCCTAAGGGAAAAGGACCCCACGTGGTGATCCTAACCACCAACCATGCCCTGAAGTTGCAGGGTTCGCTCCGTGGGCACACCGACCTCGAGTGAGGAGGCCCTCCAACTCCAACATCCAGAGAGATAACCGGGGGCAACAGGGCACCATGACGACTCGTGTGAACATCACTTGACCTAGAGTTTCTCTCATAAAACAACAAGAGTGTGTCCCAAAAGAGTAGACTACTGCTTGCAGGACTTACTGCACCCAGAGGGGAGCTAATAATCTTGGCGGGGGAACCGTATATCACACTGTCACCATAGAAAAGCCTACAGACATCGTGATGATGGTGGCCAATAAGACCGGCTGGACTCCTGTTTACTTCAAAAGGCTGTTGACTCAGTGGCCATCATGGTCCTTGATCACCACTGACCCTGGACTGTCTGGGAGTTGAGCGGACAGGGCTCTGACACCTGGTGCTGTTTGTACATTAATTCAGGGGCCTAATTGAAGAAAGCGCAGACTACTGGTCAGAACATCTAGGCTGGCAGAAACGGTCAGCCTAAGGTGGCCGAACAAATGTGGGGCGGGGTGAAACCGGCCCCCACAGCGTCTCTGCACATCTCTTTCCTGGACCCTTAAAGGTCATTAGAATCTATAACACTTCCAATGCTGGTGCTCAGGTGGACGAGCAGGGAGGCAGGGGTCCTGGGGACAATCAACGTCACTGGGAGGCTGCTGGGGAGAAGCTCTGACCCTCGCCCCAGGGTATGAGGGCTCCCAACTCAGCACTCAGCAGTTACAGAAGAAGGGTCTGCACCCTCAGCACTCCAAGAATGAGGAACGGGACAAAAGGCAGAGGAGGGGTTTGTCCCCAGCAAAGCCCATTAAAAATCCCTGGGAGATAAAAATAGAATCTGGGCAATAAAGTCAAGTCTAACCTTTTTTATCCTTTGTGCTTTGTCTAATTTCACGTGCTCCTAGGGTCCCGCATGCAGAGGTTCCACACCCGGCGCTTCAGACCAGATTTCCTAGTGCAGAATGGCTGGGTCGACACCTCAGCTCCTGGGGCCCAGTGCAGACTCCACGATATAGAGCCTGAGCTACAGCCAACCCGGCCCTCGAGAGCTCTGCCGCCTCCCCTCCCTCCCACTGACTCTGACAGGATCTCTACACAACAGCCCAGCCCACAGCCCACGAGGTAGTGCATGCTCTCACCTCTCCATTCTCTGATCAAAATATAAAGTTTCCTTTGCTTGTGAACCAAACTCAGTCTCGATCTGTTGGCCCCAATGACACTGGGCAGGGGGACACTTGTTGGGGTCCACTCTGGAGGATCAGTAACAGAAATTGAGACTATTGTAACCTCAATGAACAGATGTGTGAGCCAAACTGTAGTTAACATAGAACAGTGTATAAGGCTCGGGTAAAATAAGATGTTTCTAACACTTCCATTTGATATTTCCATCACTTTATTATAAGCAAGTTCAGTGAAAAGGTTTGTCTTATTTGTCAGGTCAATATTAGAGAAACGAAGTGATTTCTTTCCAAGGATGTACATCTAATAATCTTGGTTAAACCTTCAATCTTGTTTTAAATGCTTTTCCATTGAAAATGATACCTCTCTTTCAGCTCCCCCATTTCTGAGAAGTATAAAATCTTATAATTTATTATTACCAAAGGGGAAAGGTGGGAGGAGGGATAAATTAACAGTTTGGAATTAACACATACACACTGCTATGTATAAAATAGATCATCAACAAGGAACTACTGTATAGCACAGGGAACTACACTCAACATTTTGCAATAACCTATAAGGGGAAATAATCTGAAAAAGAATAGATATTTTTATTGACATCATCTATCAATGACAGTTAAAGTGTAGCCTAAGCGAAGCTGGTGGTGAGTGCTTCTGACCCTGAAGACTTCAATCATCTAAAGTTTGGACTCTGCCTACTTCCCAAGGCCCTTAATGAACATATGTGTAGCCGTAGCTTAAAAACTTCCCCAGTTTGGGTTTCGGGGAGACACTGATTTTGAAAAAGCCCTGGTGTTCTCCTTACATGAATGGGACTCTTCCTACTGCTAAAACATGTCTGTCACACCCAGAGGATGGTATACCGTCTGATCGGGAAGAGTTTGGAAAAGGCATCTCATCTCCTCATCTCCTGGTGCTCGGGTTCACCCCTCCAGCGTCTTTACTAACAGTCTCCCCACTTGGAGATGTCAGCACTGTCAACATCCTGTTGCGTACAGTTTGGAATTTGTCCAGAGGATGAAGCGGAAGGATGAGGAACAATGAGAGACAAGTCCTAGGTGTTCAGACAGGCACATGTCACTCTAATTTCCAATCAGGAAGACGAATTGACCAAAGGCGAGGGTTGCCCATGGAAACAGTATAGGGCTTGAGGAAATCCCACTGCTTTGTGGCCAGTTCCCATAAACACAAGTTGAACAATGGAACTCAGGGGCAGTAAAATTCACAAAACTGCAGAGTTGAAAATATCCATCACTGAAAAATGTCTTGAGGAAAGTCAGAGAAAAGGACTTGTAAGCAAGGGAGAATGGCAGGAAAGGGATTTGAGGAGGTAGAAAGGACTCGCCATTAAGCACAAGAAAAGGAACTGAACATTGCCAACATTGCAGTTGGCCAAAAAGGGTGTATGCGTTTTTTTCTGTATATATTCAAGAAAAGGGCATACACTTTTTTAGCCAACCAAACAGGGGGGCACTGGAAGTCAATACTACAAAAGATATCACTTCGCATCAGTCAGAAGAGCCATCCTCATAAAGCGTAAACAACAGAAATGCAGGACAGGGCAACGAGAAGAGGGAGCCCTGTGAGACTTATAGTGGAAATGTATATTGCCAACGGCCATTCTGGAGAAGTGTATTGTGTTTACTAAAGCATCTAAAAAATGAGCTACAGAGCATAGGGCACTTGCACTCATGGGCGTATATCTTGGGAAAAACAAAAATCGAGAGGACACAGGCACCCCAATGTTTACCCCCTCTCTGTTTAAAAGATCCTCGACTAGGATATAACTTAAATGTCTCTGGAGGGAAAAAATGGATAGAGATGTGGTACTTAGGTAGAGTGGAATATTATTCAGCCTGGAAATCAATGAAATATGGCCAGTTGTAACAACTCCGGAGGAGTTACGTATGATCATTCTAAGTGACAGAATTCAAAAAGAAAAAGACACATATCATAAGATATCACTTAAAGGTGGAATCCAAAATGGCTACACATGAAATAAATTACAAAACAAAAACATAGTCAAATATGTAGAAAACACGCATAAGGCTGCTAAACGGGAAAGGTGGGGAGGGGTGAGGCATCATCCAGGAGGTTGAAATTAGCAAAGATACCATTCCAAATACCAAACTGATAATCAACAAGGCCTACACGGTAGCTAAAAGAACTGCACTCAGCACACTCAAGTCACCGGAAAAGAATATATACGACTGGTAAGAATCTGAAAAAGAATTTATTGATGACTCTCTGTACGTGAATCAAGTGGATGTACAGCAGCAAGAAACAGAGCTTTGAAAATCAGCTGTAACCAATATAGTAATAAATTGAAAAAAATAAACGACAGAGAGACAGAGAAAACCTCTTACAACTTTTCCTCAGGGACGGTGATGCAACATGGATTGAACACATCTAGACCCACAGCAGGATGAGACATAAGGCTGGAAACTGTTTGCACTAAGAGAAATGAGAGGTTGGGTGAGGAAATGCACACCCTTTAAAGTAATACTACCTGGTACCCATTCAATGGGTCCCAAATCTGCAGGTTCAAGGGATCTTCCTACAGCTAAAACATGCATGGAAAACCCAGAGGACTGTACACCATGTGATCGGGAGATGTGTCTAAAATGCACCTCATTTATCCTCTCCTGGTGCTCCTGTTCACCATTCCAGCCACGTTACTTAGAATCTCCCCACTTGGAGAATCAGCACATTTAAACTTCTGTTTCACACATTTTGCAAATTGTGAGGAGGATGAACGGGAAGAGGGGGAACCAATGAGAGAATAGTTGTAGGGGTTTGGACGGGCACATATCACTCTAATTTCCCATTAAGAATAAGAATTAAAGAAAGGCTCAGCCTGCCTCGCCGGAGCCAAAATAGGGCCTGAAGCAATCCTGCGGGTTTGAGGCCAGCTCACAAAAGAGCAACTTAAAAAATGGAGCTCAGGGTCACTGCAATTCACAAACCTGCAGAGTTATAAATGAAAACTAACGTCCAAAAATATGTTGAGGTAAGGCAAAGAAGAGGATCTGAATGCAAGACAGAATTGCAAGAAACAGATTTCAAGAGATAGATTGGACTCGTCTTTAACGCACATGAAAAGCGGCAGAATTTCGACAATGATGCAGTTGGCCCAAAAGGGCGTATGCGTTTTTTCCTGATTATATCCAGGAAAAAACGCATACGCACTTTATGGGCAACGAAGCAAGCAAGCAATGCAAATGTGCACAACAAAGAAGTCTCACTTCCCACCGGTCAAAAGGGCCATCCTAAAAAATTGTAAAAACCAGAAATGCAGGACAGGCCATGGAGAACAGGGAGCCTTTATACGCTGATGGGCAGTGTGTGAACTGCCGAGAGCCACTCTGGAGAAGTGTATGGTGGTTCCTAAATCATCTAAAAAACAGAGCTACAGAGCATAGGACTCTTCCAATCATGGGAGTATATCTAGGGAAGTCTAAAAATCAACAAGACACAAGCACACCACAGTTTAGGGCTACTCTGTTTACAAGAACCTCAACTTCAGTACACCTTAAATATCCCAGGAAAGAGAACAATGGATAAAGAAGATGTGGTACTTATGTACAATGGAATATCTCTTCACCATGAAATCAATGTAATAAGGCTAGTAGAAGGATAAAGAGTGGATTTAGGTCCGATAATACTACTTGAAATAAGTCAAACAGAAAAAGAAACATATCATAAGATATCACTTATAGAGGGAGGGTAAATATGGCTGCACAAGAAATGAATTACAGAACAGAACAGTGTCTCACATTTAGAAAACACACTTATGTCAGCTTAAGGGGAAAGGAGAGGTGGGGTGATGCATAAAACCAGAGTTTGAAATTAGCACAGATACCGTTCAATAAACCAAATAGGTATTAGACAAGATCTACACCTTGCTCAATGAACTGGCCTCAACACACCCTATACACCGCAGAGAAATATATCTGAGTAATAAGAATCTTAAAACCCATGTATTGATATATCTCCATAAGGGAATCAAGTGTGTGCAGAGCGGCACAAACACAGCAGTGAAAAGGAGCTAAACCCCATTATAGAAATAAATTTTAAAAACAAAACGCAGAAACAATGAAAGAGAGAAAAATTCTTACAAAATTCGCTCAGGGGCTGTGATGCAACCTGGATTGACCACATATAAACCCACAGCTGGATAAGACATAAGGCTGGACACTTGGGGCTGAGAGGATTGGTGAGCTTTGGTGAGCAACTGCCGAAAGTTTAATGCAATACTTCATGCTACTCATTCCAAGGGTCCCAACACTCCAGGTTGAAGGGAATCTTCCTACAGCTAAACCATGCTTGGGAAACCCAGCGACTGGTATACCATATGATCGGGAAAGGTTTCTAAAATGCACCTCATTTTTCCTCTCCTGGGGCTCCGGATCGACATTCCAGCCGCTTTACTAACAACATCCCCACATGGAGTCAATGCCTTTAAGTTCTGGTATCACACAGTCTGCAGTTAGTGCAGAGGATGAATGGGAATAGGGGGAACCAGTGAGAAACTAGCTGTAGCGGTTTCAATGGGCACATGTCACTCTAATGTCACATCAGTAAGAAGAATTAACCAAAGGCACAGCAAGGTGCCCCAGAAGAAAAATAGGGCTTCAAGGAATCCTGTGGTTATGGGGCAAGACCACAAAAATAAGAGCTGAAAACTGGGGCTAAGGGCCACTGCAATTCAAAAACCTGCAGAGTTATAAAGGCCAACTATTTTCAAAAAATATATTGAGGTAATGCTATGAAGAGACATTGAAAGCAAGGCAGAATTGCAGGAAACCGATTTCAGGAGGTAGACTGGAATTGCACTGAAAACATACGAAGAGAGTCAGAACCTCGACAATGATGCACTTGGCCAAAAAGGCTTATGTGTTTTTTCCTGAATATATTCAGGAAAAAATGCATACGCACTTTTTGGCCAACCAAGCAAGCTTGCAAAGGAAATCTGCACTACAATGAAGTCTCACTTCCACCTGGTCAAAAGGGTCATCTGAAAAAATTGTAAAATCCATAAAGGTACAACAGGCAATGGAGAACTGGGAGACTTCTTATGCTGATGGGCGGGATGTAAATTGCCAACAGCCACTCTGGAGAAGTGTATGGTGTTTCCTGAAACATCTAAAAAACAAAGCAACAGAGGCTATGGCACTTCCACTTATGGTCCTATAGATTAGGGAAATTAAAATAAAAATGACACAGCCAACCCAAAGTTAGGGACGGCTCTGTTTACAAGAACCTCGTTTATGGTACAAGTTCAATATCGCAGAAAGTGAAAAATGGATAATGAAGTTGTGGTACTTACGTACAATGCAATATCACTCAGCAATGAAATTTATGTCATCAGGCCCATAGCACCATAATGAGTGGATTCAGGTATGATGATTCGAACTGAAATAAGTCACACAGAAAAGAAACATCATAAGGTATCACTAATACACAGAATGTGAACTTCGCTACACATGAACTGAATTACAAAACAGAACAGGGTCTCAAATTTAGAAAACCAACTTCTGCTTGCTTAAGGGGAAAGGTGAGTTGGGGTGCTGCATAAAACCAGAGATTGAAATGAGCACAGATAAAGCTCCTTAAGCCAAATATGGAATAGACAAGAGCTATTCCTTGCTCAACGAAATGGACTCAACACCCCATATCAAACGCCTAAGAATGTACCTGACTAGTAAGTACCTTCAAACCTAGGGATTGCTATGTCTCCGAAAGAGAATCAAGTGTGTGTACTGGGGCATAAATGCAGCAGTGATAGGATTGGAGAGGTTCGGTGAGCAAATGAAGACCCTTTGAAGTCATATTGCATGGTACCCATTCCACGGGTCTCAACTCTCCAGGTTTAACGTATTCTTCCTTCAGCTAAAACATACATGTGGAACCCAGAGTATGATCAACCGTGTGATCGGGAGACGTGTTCAAATATGTCTCAGTTTTCGTCCCCTGGTACTCGTGTGCAACATTCCAGGCGCTTTACTAACACTCTCCCGACTTGGAGAGTCAGTGCCTTTAACCTCCTGTTTGGCCCAGTTTGAAATTTTTGCGGAAGATGAACAGGAATAACGAGAACCAATGAGAGACTAGCTGGAGGTGTCTGGACGGGCAAATTTAACTCTCATTTCCCACCAGGAAGAGGAATTAACCAAAGGCTCAGCGTGCCGTGCCGGAACCAGATTAGGGCCTAAAGCCAACCTGCGGTTTGCGGCCAGCTCACAAGAAAGCGAGTTGAAGAAAGGAGCTCAGGGGCACTGTAATTCACAAACCTGCAGAGTTATAAATGACAGCTATCGTCCAAAAATATACTGAAGTAAGGCTGCCAAGAGGACTTGAAAGCGGGGCAGAATTGCAGGAAACCAATTTCAGGAGGTAGACTGGAATTGCATTGAAAGCATAGGAAAAGAGGCAGAACGTCAACAATGATGCACTTGGTCAAAAAGGGCATATGCGTTTTTTCCTGAATATATTCAGGAAAAAACGCATGCGCCCTTTTTGGCCAACCAAGCAAACTTGCAAAGGAAATCTGCACTACAATGAAGTCTCACCTCCCCCCGGTCAAAAGGGCCATCTGAAAAAAGTGTAAAATCCAGAAAGGCAGGACAGGCCATGGAGAACTGGGAGCCTTGTTATGCTGATGGGCGGGATGTAAATTGCCAACAGACACTCGGGAGAAGTGTATGGTGTTTCCTGAAACATCTAAAAAACAAAGCAACAGAGCCTAGGGCACTTCCACTTATGGTCCTATAGCTTAGGGAAATTAAAATCAAAAAGACACAGCCACCCCAAAGTTTGGGATGCCTCTGTATACAAAAACCTCGTTTACAGTACAAGTTCAACATCGCAGAAAGTGAAAAATGGATAAAGAATTTGTGGTATTTACTTAAAAAGCAATATCACTCAGCAATGAAATCTATGTCATCAGGCCCTTAGCAGCACAATGAGTGGATTCAGGTATGATGATTCTAACTGAAATAAGTCACACAGAAAAAGAAACATCATAAGATATCAGTAATACACGGAATGTAAACTTGGCTACAAAGGAACTGAATTAAAGAACAGAACAGGGTCTCAAATTTAGAAAACCAACTTACTTGCTTAAGGGTAAAGGTGAGTTGGGGTGCTGCATAAAACCAGAGATTGAAATGAGCACAGATAAAGTTCCTTAAGCCAAATATGGAATAAACAACAGCTACTCCTTGCTCAACGAAATGGACTCAACACCGCATATTAAACGCCTAAGAATGTACATGACTACTAAGTATCTTAAAACCTATGGATTGCTATGTCTCCGAAAGAGAATCAAGCATGTGTACAGGGGCAAAAACGCAGCAGTGATAGGATTGGAGAGGTTCGGTGAGCAAATGAATACCCTTTGAAGTCATATTGCATGGTACCCATTCCACGGGTTTCAACTACCCAGGTTTAAGGTATTCTTCCTTCAGCTAAAACACGCATGTGGAACCCAGAGTATGATCAACCGTGTGATCGGGAGACGTGTTCAAATATGTCTCAGTTTTCGTACCCTGGTACTCGGGTGCAACATTCCAAACGCTTTACTTACACTCTCCCAACTTGGAGAGTCAGTCCCTTTAACCTCCTGTTTGGCCCAGTTTGCAATATCTGCGGAAGATGAACAGGAATAGCGAGAACCAATGAGACTAGCTGGAGGTGTCTGGACCGGCAAATTTAACTCTCATTTCCCACCAGGAAGAGGAATTAACCAACGGCTCAGCGTGCCGTGCCGGAACCAGATTAGGGCCTGAAGCCATTCTGTGGTGTTGCAGCCAGCTCAAAAGAAAGCGAGTTGAAGAAAGGAGCTCAGGGGCACTGTAATTCACAAACCTGCAGAGTTATAAATGACAGCTATCGTCCAAAAATATACTGAAGTAAGGCTGCCAAGAGGACTTGAAAGCGGGGCAGAATTGCAGGAAACCGATTTCAGGAGGTAGACTGGAATTGCATTGAAAGCATAGGAAAAGAGGCAGAACGTCCACAATGATGCACTTGGCCAAAAAGGGCGTATGCGTTTTTTCCTGAATATATTCAGGAAAAAACGCATACGCACTTTTTGGCCAACCAAGCAAACTTGCAGAGGAAATCTGCACTACAATGAAGTCTCACATCCCCCTGGTCAAAAGGGCCATCTGAAAAAAGTGTAAAATCCAGAAAGGCAGGACAGGCCATGGAGAACTGGGGGCCTTGTTATGCTGATGGGCGGGATGTAAATTGCCAACAGACACTCGGGAGAAGTGTATGGTGTTTCCTGAAACATCTAAAAAACAAAGCAACAGAGCCTAGGGCACTTCCACTTATGGTCCTATAGCTTAGGGAAATTAAAATCAAAAAGACACAGCCACCCCAAAGTTTGGGACGCCTCTGTTTACAAGAACCTCGTTTACAGTACAAATTCAACATCGCAGAAAGTGAAAAATGGATAAAGAAGTTGTGGTATTTACTTACAAAGCAATATCACTCAGCAATGAAATCTATGTCATCAGGCCCTTAGCAGCACAATGAGTGGATTCAGGTATGATGATTCAAACTGAAATAAGTCACACAGAAAAAGAAACATCATAAGATATCAGTAATACACGGAATGTAAACTTGGCTACACAGGAACTGAATTACAGAACAGAACAGGGTCTCAAATTTAGAAAACCAACTTATGCTTGCTTAAGGGGAAAGGTGAGTTGGGGTGCTGCATAAAACCAGAGATTGAAATGAGCACAGATAAAGTTCCTTAAGCCAAATATGGAATAGACAAGAGCTACTCCTTGCTCAACGAAATGGACTCAACACTGCATATTAAACGCCTAAGAATGTACCTGACTAGTAAGTATATTAAAACCTATGGATTGCTATGTCTCCGAAAGAGAATCAAGCATGTGTACAGGGGCATAAACGCAGCAGTGATAGGAGTGGAGAGGTTCGGTGAGCAAATGAAGACCCTTTGAAGTCATATTGCATGGTACCCATTCCACGGGTTTCAACTACCCAGGTTTAAGGTATTCTTCCTTCAGCTAAAACATGCATGTGGAACCTAGAGCATGATCAACCATGTGATCGGGAGACGTGTTCAAATATGTCTCAGTTTTCGTACCCTGGTACTCGGGTGCAACATTCCAAACGCTTTACTAACTCTCTCCCGACTTGGAAAGTCAGTCCCTTTAACCTCCTGTTTGGCCCAGTTTGCAATTTCTGCGGAAGATGAACAGGAATAGCGAGAACCAATGAGAGACTAGCTGGAGGTGTCTGGACGGGCAAATTTAACTCTCATTTCCCACCAGGAAGACGAATTAACCAAAGGCTCAGCGTGCCGTGCCGGAACCAGTTTAGGGCCTGAAGACATCCTGTGGTGTTGCGGCCAGGTCACAAGAAAGCGAGTTGAAGAAAGGAGCTCAGGGGCACTGTAATTCACAAACCTGCAGTGTTATAAATGACAGCTATCGTCCAAAAATATACTGAAGTAAGGCTGCCAAGAGGACTTGAAAGCGGGGCAGAATTGCAGGAAACCGATTTCAGGAGGTAGACTGGAATTGCATTGAAAGCATAGGAAAAGAGCAGAACGTGCACAATGATGCACTTGGCCAAAAAGGGCGATTGCGTTTTTTCCTGAATATATTCAGGAAAAAACGCATACGCCCTTTTTGGCCAACCAAGCAAGCTTGCAAAGGAAATCTGCACTACAATGAAGTCTCACTTCCCCCCGGTCAAAAGGGCCATCTGAAAAAAGTGTAAAATCCAGAAAGGCAGGACAGGCCATGGAGAACTGGGAGCCTTGTTATGCTGATGGGCGGGATGTAAATTGCCAACAGACACAGGGGAGAAGTGTATGGTGTTTCCTGAAACATCTAAAAAAGAAAGCAACAGAGCCTAGGGCACTTCCACTTATGGTCCATTACCTTAGGGAAATTAAAATCAAAAAGACACAGCCACTCCAAAGTTTGGGACATCTCTGTTTACAAGAACCTCGTTTACCGTACAAGTTCAATATCACAGAAAGTGAAAAATGGATAAAGAACTTGTGGTACTTACGTACAATGCAGTATCGCTCAGCAATGAAATCTATGTCATCAGGCCCTTAGCAGCACAATGAGTGGATTCAGGTACGATGATTCTAACTGAAATAAGTCACACAGAAAAAGGAACATCATAAGATATCACTAATACATGGAATGTAAACTTGGCTACACAGGAACTGAATTCCAAAACAGAACAGGGTCTCAAATTTAGAAAACCAACCTATGCTTGCTTAAGGGTAAAGGTGAGTTGGGGTGCTGCATAAAACCAGAGATTGAAATGAGCACAGATAAAGTTCCTTAAGCCAAATATGGAATAGACAAGAGCTACTCCTTGCTCAACGAAATGGACTCAACACCCCATATTAAACGCCTAAGAATGTACCTGACTAGTAAGTATCTTAAAACCTATGGATTGCTATGTCTCCGAAAGAGAATCAAGCATGTGTACAGGGGCATAAACGCAGCAGTGATAGGATTGGAGAGGTTCGGTGAGCAAATGAAGACCCTTTGAAGTCATATTGCATGGTACCCATTCCACGGGTTTCAACTACCCAGGTTTAAGGTATTCTTCCTTCAGCTAAAACATGCATGTGGAACCTAGAGTATGATCAACCATGTGATCGGGAGACGTGTTCAAATATGTCTCAGTTTTCCTCCACTGGTACTCGGGTGCAACATTCCAGACGCTTTACTAACACTCTCCCGACTTGGAGAGTCAGTCCCTTTAACCTCATGTTTGGCCCAGTTTGCAATTTCTGCGGAAGATGAACAGGAATAGCGAGAACCAATGAGAGACTAGCTGGAGGTGTCTGGACGGGCAAATTTAACTCTCATTTCCTACCAGGAAGAGGAATTAACAAAAGGCTCAGCGTGCCGTGCCAGAACCAGATTAGGGCCTGAAGCCATCCTGCGGTGTTGCGGCCAGGTCACAAGAAAGCGAGTTGAAGAAAGGAGCTCAGGGGCACTGTAATTCACAAACCTGCAGAGTTATAAATGACAGCTATCGTCCAACAATAAACTGAAGTAAGGCTGCAAAGAGGACTTGAAAGCGGGGCAGAATTGCAGGAAACCGATTTCAGGAGGTAGACTGGAATTGCATTGAAAGCATAGGAAAAGAGGCAGAACGTCCACAATGATGCACTTGGCCAAAAAGGGCGTATGCGTTTTTTCCTGAATATATTCAGGAAAAAACGCATACGCCCTTTTAGTCCAACCAAGCAAACTTGCAAAGGAAATCTGCACTACAATGAAGTCTCACCTCCCCCCGGTCAAAAGGGCCATCTGAAAAAAGTGTAAAATCCAGAAAGGCAGGACAGGCCATGGAGAACTGGGAGCCTTGTTATGCTGATGGGCGGGATGTAAATTGCCAACAGCCACTGGGGAGAAGTGTATGGTGTTTCCTGAAACATCTAAAAAACAAAGCAACAGAGCCTAGGGCACTTCCACTTATGGTCCTATAGCTTAGGGAATTAAAATAAAAAAGACACAGCCACCCCAAAGTTTGGGACGCCTCTGTTTACAAGAACCTCGTTTACCGTACAATTTCAATATCACAGAAAGTGAAAAATGGATAAAAAACTTGTGGTACTTACGTACAATGCAGTATCACTCAGCAATGAAATCTATGTCATCAGGCCCGTAGCAGCATAATGAGTGGATTCAGGTACGATGATTCTAACTGAAATAAGTCACACAGAAAAAGAAACATCATAAGATATCACTAATACACGGAATGTAAACTTGGCTTCACAGGAACTGAATTCCAAAACAGAACAGGGTCTCAAATTTAGAAAACCAACTTATGCTTGCTTAAGGGGAAAGGTGAGTTGGGGTGCTGCATAAAACCAGAGATTGAAATGAGCACAGATAAAGTTCCTTAAGCCAAATATGGAATAGACAAGAGCTACTCCTTGCTCAACGAAATGGACTCAACACCCCATATTAAACGCCTGAGAATGTACCTGACTAGTAAGTATCTTAAAACCTATGGATTGCTATGTCTCCGAAAGAGAATCAAGCGTGTGTACAGGGGCATAAAGGCAGCAGTGATAGGATTGGAGAGGTTCGGTGAGCAAATGAAGACCCTTTGAAGTCATATTGCATGGTACCCATTCCACGGGTTTCAACTACCCAGGTTTATGGTATTCTTCCTTCAGCTAAATTATGCATGTGGAACCTAGAGTATGATCAACCATGTGATCGGGAGCTGTGTTCAAATATGTCTCAGATTTCGTACCCTGGTACTCGGGTGCAACATTACAGACGCTTTACTAACACCCTCCCAAATTGGAGAGTCAGTCCCTTTAACCTCCTGTTTGGCCCAGTTTGCAATTCCTGCGGAAGATGAACAGGAATAGCGAGAACAAATGAGAGACTAGCTGGAGGTGTCTGGACCGGCAAATTTAACTCTCATTTCCCACCAGGAAGAGGAATTAACCAAAAGCTCAGCGTGCCGCGCCGGAACCAGATTAGGGCCTAAAGCCATCCTGCGGTGTTGCGGCCAGCTCAAAAGAAAGCGAGTTGAAGAAAGGAGCTCAGGGGCACTGTAATTCACAAACCTGCAGAGTTATAAATGACAGCTATCGTCCAAAAATATACTGAAGTAAGGCTGCCAAGAGGACTTGAAAGCGGGGCAGAATTGCAGGAAACCGATTTCAGGAGGTAGACTGGAATTGCATTGAAAGCATAGGAAAAGAGGCAGAACGTGCACAATGATGCACTTGGCCAAAAAGGGCGTATGCGTTTTTTCCTGAATATATTCAGGAAAAAACGCATACGCCCTTTTTGGCCAACCAAGCAAGCTTGCAAAGGAAATCTGCACTACAATGAACTCTCACATCCCCCCGGTCAAAAGGGCCATCTGAAAAAAGTGTAAAATCCAGAAAGGCAGGACAGGCCATGGAGAACTGGGAGCCTTGTTATGCTGATGGGCGGGATGTAAATTGCCAACAGACACTCAGGAGAAGTGTATGGTGTTTCCTGAAACATCTAAAAAACAAAGCAACAGAGCCTACGGCACTTCCACTTATGGTCCTATAGATTAGGGAAATTAAAATCAAAAAGACACAGCCACCCCAAAGTTTGGGATGCCTCTGTTTACAAGAACCTCGTTTACCGTACAAGTTCAATATCACGGAAAGTGAAAAATGGATAAAGAACTTGTCGTACTTATGTACAATGCAGTATCACTCAGCAATGAAATCTATGTCATCAGGCCCATAGCAGCATAATGAGTGGATTCAGGTACAATGATTCTAACTGAAATAAGTCACACAGAAAAAGAAACATCATAAGATATCAGTAATACACAGAATGTAAACTTGGCTACACAGGAACTGAATTCCAAAACAGAACAGGGTCTCAAATTTAGAAAACCAACTTATGCTTGCTTAAGGGGAAAGGTGAGTTGGGGTGCTGCATAAAACCAGAGATTGAAATGAGCACAGATAAAGTTCCTTAAGCCAAATATGGCATAGACAAGAGCTACTCCTTGCTCAACGAAATGGACTCAATACCCCATATTAAACGCCTAAGAATGTACCTGACTAGTAAGTATCTTAAAACCTATGGATTGCTATGTCTCCAAAAGAGAATCAAGTTGTGTACAGGGGCATAAACGCAGCAATGATAGGATTGGAGAGGTTTGGTGAGCAAATGAAGACCCTTTGAAGTCATATTGCATGGTACCCATTCCATGGGTCTCAACTCGCCAGGTTTAAGGTATTCTTCCTTCAGCTAAAACATGCATGTGGAACCCAGAGTATGATCAACCGTGTGAACGGGAGACGTGTTCAAATATGTCTCAGTTTTCGTACCCTGGTACTCGGGTGCAACATTCCAGACGCTTTACTAACACTCTCCCAACTTGGAGAGTCAGTCCCTTTAACCTCCTGTTTGGCCCAGTTTGCAATTTCTGCGGAAGATGAACAGGAATAGCGAGAACCAATGAGAGACTAGCTGGAGGTGTCTGGACGGGCAAATTTAACTCTCATTTCCCACCAGGAAGAGGAATTAACCAAAGGCTCAGCGTGCCGTGCCGGAAGCAGATTAGGGCCTGAAGCCATCCTGCGGTGTTGCGGCCCGGTCACAAGAAAGCGAGTTGAAGAACGGAGCTCAGGGGCACTGTAATTCACAAACCTGCAGAGTTATAAATGACAGCTATCGTCCAAAAATATACTGAAGTAAGGCTGCCAAGAAGACTTGAAAGCGGGGCAGAATTGCAGGAAACCGATTTCAGGAGGTAGACTGGAATTGCATTGAAAGCATAGGAAAAGAGGCAGAACGTCCACAATGATGCACTTGGCCAAAAAGGGCGTATGCGTTTTTTCCTGAATATATTCAGGAAAAAACGCATACGCCCTTTTTGGCCAACCAAGCAAGCTTGCAAAGGAAATCTGCACTACAATGAAGTCTCACTTCCCCCCGGTCAAAAGGGCCATCTGAAAAAAGTGTAAAATCCAGAAAGGCAGGACAGGCCATGGAGAACTGGGAGCCTTGTTATGCTGATGGGCGGGATGTAAATTGCCAAGAGACACTGGGGAGAAGTGTATGGTGTTTCCTGAAACATCTAAAAAACAAAGCAACAGAGCCTAGGGCACTTCCACTTATGGTCCTATAGCTTAGGGAAATTAAAATCAAAAAGACACAGCCACCCCAAAGTTTGGGACGCCTCTGTTTACAATGACCTCGTTTACAGTACAAGTTCAACATCGCAGAAAGTGAAAAATGGATAAAGAAGTTGTGGTATTTACTTAAAAAGCAATATCACTCAGCAATGAAATCTATGTCATCAGGCCCTTAGCAGCACAATGAGTGGATTCAGGTATGATGATTCTAACTGAAATAAGTCACACAGAAAAAGAAACATCATAAGATATGAGTAATACACGGAATGTAAACTTGGCTACACAGGAACTGAATTACAGAACAGAACAGGGTCTCAAATTTAGAAAACCAACTTATGCTTGCTTAAGGGTAAAGTTGAGTTGGGGTGCTGCATAAAACCAGAGATTGAAATGAGCACAGATAAAGTTCCTTAAGCCAAATATGGAATAGACAAGAGCTACTCCTTGCTCAACGAAATGGACTCAACACCCCATATTAAACGCCTAAGAATGTACCTGACTAGTAAGTATCTTAAAACCTATGGATTGCTATGTCTCCGAAAGAGAATCAAGCATGTGTACAGGGGCATAAACGCAGCAGTGATAAGATTGGAGAGGTTCGGTGAGCAAATGAAGACCCTTTGACGTCATATTGCATGGTACCCCTTCCACGGGTTTCAACTACCCAGGTTTAAGGTATTCTTCCTTCAGCTAAAACATGCATGTGGAACCTAGAGTATGATCAACCATGTGATCGGGAGACGTGTTCAAATATGTCTCAGTTTTCGTACCCTGGTCCTCGGGTGCAACATTCCAGACGCTTTACTAACACTCTCCCGACTTGGAGAGTCAGTCCCTTTAACCTCCTGTTTGGCCCAGTTTGCAATTTCTGCGTAATATGAACAGGAATAGCGAGAACCAATGAGAGACTAGCTGGAGGTGTCTGGACGGGCAAATTTAACTCTCATTTCCAACCAGGAAGAGGAATTAACCAAAGGCTCAGCGTGCCGTGCCGGAACCAGATTAGGGCCTGAAGCCATCCTGCGGTGTTGCGGCCAGGTCACAAGAAAGCGAGTTGAAGAAAGGAGCTCAGGGGCACTGTAATTCACAAACCTGCAGAGTTATAAATGACAGCTATCGTCCAAAAATATACTGAAGTAAGGCTGCCAAGAGGACTTGAAAGCGGGGCAGAATTGCAGGAAACCGATTTCAGGAGGTAGACTGGAATTGCATTGAAAGCATAGGAAAAGAGGCAGAACGTCCACAATGATGCACTTGGCCAAAAAGTGCGTATGCGTTTTTTCCTGAATATATTCAGGAAAAAACGCATACGCCCTTTTTGGCCAACCAAGCAAGCTTGCAAAGGAAATCTGCACTACAATGAAGTCTCACTTCCCCCCAGTCAAAAGGGCCATCTGAAAAAAGTGTAAAATCCAGAAAGGCAGGACAGGCCATGGAGAACTGGGAGCCTTGTTATGCTGATGGGCGGGATGTAAATTGCCAACAAACACTCCGGAGAAGTGTATGGTGTTTCCTGAAACATCTAAAAAACAAAGCAACAGAGCCTACGGCACTTCCACTTATGGTCCTATAGCTTAGGGAAATTAAAATCAAAAAGACACAGCCACCCCAAAGTTTGGGATTCCTCTGTTTACAAGGACCTCGTTTACCGTACAAGTTCAATATCACAGAAAGTGAAAAATGGATAAAGAACTTGTGTTACTTACGTACAATGCAGTATCACTCAGCAATGAAATCTATGTCATCAGGCCCATAGCAGCATAATGAGTGGATTCAGGTACGATGATTCTAACTGAAATAAGTCACACAGAAAAAGAAACATCATAAGATATCACTAATACACGGAACGTAAACTTGGCTACACAGGAACTGAATTCCAAAACAGAACAGGGTCTCAAATTTAGAAAACCAACTTATGCTTGCTTAAGGGGAAAGGTGAGTTGGGGTGCTGCATAAAACCAGAGATTGAAATGAGCACAGATAAAGTTCCTTAAGCCAAATATGGAATAGACAAGAGCTACTCCTTTCTCAATGAAATGGACTCAACACCCCATATTAAACGCCTAAGAATGTACCTGACTAGTAAGTATCTTAAAACCTATGGATTGCTATGTCTCCGAAAGAGAATCAAGCATGTGTACAGGGGCATAAACGCAGCAGTGATAAGATTGGAGAGGTTCGGTGAGCAAATGAAGACCCTTTGAAGTCATATTGCATGGTACCCATTCCACGGCTTTCAACTACCCAGGTTTAAGGTATTCTTCCTTCAGCTAAAACATGCATGTGGAACCCAGAGTATGATCAACCGTGTGAACGGGAGACGTGTTCAAATATGTCTCAGTTTTCCTCCCCTGGTACTCGGGTGCAACATTCCAGACGCTTTACTAACACTCTCCCGACTTGGAGAGTCAGCGCCTTTAACCTCCTGTTTGGCCCAGTTTGTAATTTCTGCGGAAGATGAACAGGAATAGGGAGAACCAATGAGAGACTAGCTGGAGGTGTCTGGACGGGCAAATTTAACTCTCATTTCCCACCAGGAAGAGGAATTAACCAAAGGCTCAGCGTGCCGTGCCGGAACCAGATTAAGGCCTGAAGCCATCCAGCGGTGTTGCGGCCAGCTGAAAACAAAGCGAGTTGAAGAGAGGAGCTCAGGGGCACTGTAATTCACAAACCTGCAGAGTTATAAATGACAGCTATCTTCCAAAAATATACTGAAGTAAGGCTGCCAAGAGGACTTGAAAGCGGGGCAGAATTGCAGGAAACCGATTTCAGGAGGTAGACTGGAATTGCATTGAAAGCATAGGAAAAGAGGCAGAACGTCCACCATGATGCACTTGGTCAAAAAGGGCGTATGCGTTTTTTCCTGAATATATTCAGGAAAAAACGCATACGCCCTTTTTGGCCAACCAAGCAAGCTTGCAAAGGAAATCTGCACTACAATGAAGTCTCACTTCCCCACGGTCAAAAGGGCCATCTGAAAAAAGTGTAAAATCCAGAAAGGCAGGACAGGCCATGGAGAACTGGGAGCCTTGTTATGCTGATGGGCGGGATGTAAATTGCCAACAAACACTCGGGAGAAGTGTATGGTGTTTCCTGAAACATCTAAAAAACAAAGCAACAGAGCCTAGGGCACTTCCACTTATGGTCCTATAGCTTAGGGAAGTTAAAATCAAAAAGACACAGACACCCCAAAGTTTGGGATGCCTCTGTTTACAGGAACCTCGTTTACCGTACAAGTTCAATATCACAGAAAGTGAAAAATGGATAAAGAACTTGTGTTACTTACGTACAATGCAGTATCACTCAGCAATGAAATCTATGTCATCAGGCCCGTAGCAGCATAATGAGTGGATTCAGGTACGATGATTCTAACTGAAATAAGTCACACAGAAAAAGAAACATCATAAGATATCACTAATACACGGAATGTAAACTTGGCTACACAGGAACTGAATTACAGAACAGAACAGGGTCTCAAATTTAGAAAACCAACTTATGCTTGCTTAAGGGTAAAGGTGAGTTGGGGTGCTGCATAAAACCAGAGATTGAAATGAGCACAGATAAAGTTCCTTAAGCCAAATATGGAATAGACAAGAGCTACTCCTTGCTCAACGAAATGGACTCAACACCCCATATTAAACGCCTAAGAATGTACCTGACTAGTAAGTATCTTAAAACCTATGGATTGCTATGTCTCCGAAAGAGAACGAAGCATGTGTACAGGGGCATAAACGTAGCAGTGATAGGATTGGAGAGGTTCGGTGAGCAAATGAAGACCCTTTGAAGTCATATTGCATGGTACCCATTCCACGGCTTTCAACTAACCAGGTTTAAGGTATTCTTCCTTCAGCTAAAACATGCATGTGGAACCTAGAGTATGATCAACCATGTGATCGGGAGACGTGTTCAAATATGTCTCAGTTTTCGTACCCTGGTACTCGGGTGCAACATTCCAGACGCTTTACTAACACTCTCCCGACTTGGAGAGTCAGTCCCTTTAACCTCCTGTTTGGCCCAGTTTGCAATTTCTGCGGAAGATGAACAGGAATAGCGAGAACCAATGAGAGACTAGCTGGAGGTGTCTGGACGGGCAAATTTAACTCTCATTTCCCACCAGGAAGAGGAATTAACCAAAGGCTCAGCATGCCGTGCCGGAACCAGATTAGGGCCTGAAGCCATCCTGCGGTGTTGCGGCCAGGTCACAAGAAAGTGAGTTGAAGAAAGGAGCTCAGGGGCACTGTAATTCACAAACCTGCAGAGTTATAAATGACAGCTATCGTCCAAAAATATACTGAAGTAAGGCTGCCAAGAGGACTTGAAAGCGGGGCAGAATTGCAGGAAACCGATTTCAGGAGGTAGACTGGAATTGCATTGAAAGCATAGGAAAAGAGGCAGAACGTCCACAATGATGCACTTGGCCAAAAAGGGCGTATGCGTTTTTTCCTGAATATATTCAGGAAAAAACGCATACGCGCTTTTTGGCCTACCAAGCAAGCTTACAAAGGAAATCTGCACTACAATGAAGTCTCACTTCCCCCCTGTTAAATGGGCCATCTGAAAAAAGTGTAAAATCCAGAAAGGCAGGACAGGCCATGGAGAACTGGGAGCCTTGTTATGCTGATGGGCGGGATGTAAATTGCCAACAGCCACTCGGGAGAAGTGTATGGTGTTTCCTGAAACATCTAAAAAACAAAGCAACAGAGCCTAGGGCACTTCCACTTATGGTCCTATAGCTTAGGGAAATTAAAATCAAAAAGACACAGCCACCCCAAAGTTTGGGATGCCTCTGTTTACAATGACCTCGTTTACAGTACAAGTTCAACATCGCAGAAAGTGAAAAATGGATAAAGAAGTTGTGGTATTTACTTAAAAAGCAATATCACTCAGCAATGAAATCTATGTCATCAGGCCCTTAGCAGCACAATGAGTGGATTCAGGTATGATGATTCTAACTGAAATAAGTCACACAGAAAAAGAAACATCATAAGATATGAGTAATACACGGAATGTAAACTTGGCTACACAGGAACTGAATTACAGAACAGAACAGGGTCTCAAATTTAGAAAACCAACTTATGCTTGCTTAAGGGTAAAGTTGAGTTGGGGTGCTGCATAAAACCAGAGATTGAAATGAGCACAGATAAAGTTCCTTAAGCCAAATATGGAATAGACAAGAGCTACTCCTTGCTCAACGAAATGGACTCAACACCCCATATTAAACGCCTAAGAATGTACCTGACTAGTAAGTATCTTAAAACCTATGGATTGCTATGTCTCCGAAAGAGAATCAAGCATGTGTACAGGGGCATAAACGCAGCAGTGATAAGATTGGAGAGGTTCGGTGAGCAAATGAAGACCCTTTGACGTCATATTGCATGGTACCCCTTCAACGGGTTTCAACTACCCAGGTTTAAGGTATTCTTCCTTCAGCTAAAACATGCATGTGGAACCTAGAGTATGATCAACCATGTGATCGGGAGACGTGTTCAAATATGTCTCAGTTTTCGTACCCTGGTCCTCGGGTGCAACATTCCAGACGCTTTACTAACACTCTCCCGACTTGGAGAGTTAGTCCCTTTAACCTCCTGTTTGGCCCAGTTTGCAATTTCTGCGGAAGATGAACAGGAATAGCGAGAACCAATGAGAGACTAGCTGGAGGTGTCTGGATGGGCAAATTTAACTCTCATTTCCCACCAGGAAGAGGAATTAACCAAAGGCTCAGCGTGCCGTGCCGGAACCAGATTAGGGCCTGAAGCCATCCTGCGGTGTTGCGGCCAGGTCACAAGAAAGCGAGTTGAAGAAAGGAGCTCAGGGGCACTGTAATTCACAAACCTGCAGAGTTATAAATGACAGCTATCGTCCAAAAATATACTGAAGTAAGGCTGCCAAGAGGACTTCAATGTGGGGCAGAATTGCAGGAAACCGATTTCAGGAGGTAGACTGGAATTGCATTGAAAGCATAGGAAAAGAGGCAGAACGTCCACAATGATGCACTTGGCCAAAAAGGGCGTATGCATTTTATCCTGAATATATTCAGGAAAAAACGCATACACACTTTTTGGCCAACCAAGCAAACTTGCAAAGGAAATCTGCACTACAATGAAGTCTCACTTCCCCCTGGTCAAAAGGGCCAGCTGAGAAAAGTGTAAAATCCAGAAAGGCAGGACAGGCCATGGAGAACTGGGAGCCTTGTTATGCTGATGGGCGGGATGTAAATTGCCAACAGACACTCAGGAGAAGTGTATGGTATTTCCTGAAACATCTAAAAAACAAAGCAACAGAGCCTAGGGCACTTCCACTTATGGTCCTATAGCTTAGGGAAATTAAAATCAAAAAGACACAGCAACCCCAAAGTTTGGGATGGCTCTGTTTACAAGAACCTCGTTTACAGTACAAGTTGAACATATCAGAAAGTGAAAAATGGATAAAGAAGTTGTGGTATTTACTTACAAAGCAATATCACTCAGCAATGAAATCTATGTCATCAGGCCCTTAGCAGCACAATGAGTGGATTCATGTATGATGATTCTAACTGAAATAAGTCACACAGAAAAAGAAACATCATAAGATATCAGTAATACACGGAATGTAAACTTGGCTACACAGGAACTGAATTACAGAACAGAACAGGGTCTCAAATTTAGAAAACGAACTTAGGCTTGCTTAAGGGTAAAGGTGAGTTCGGGTGCTGCATAAAACCAGAGATTGAAATGAGCACAGATAAAGTTCCTTAGCCAAATATGGAATAGACAAGAGCTACTCCTTGCTCAACGAAATGGACTCAACACCGCATATTAAACGCCTAAGAATGTACCTGACTAGTAAGTATCTTAAATCCTATGGTTTGCTATGTCTCCGAAAGAGAATCAAGCATGTGTACAGGGGCATAAACGCAGCAGTGATAGGACTGGAGAAGTTCAGTGAGCAAATGAAGACCCTTTGAAGTCATATTTCATGGTACCCATTCCATGGGTTTCAACTACCCAGGTTTAAGGTATTCTTCCTTCAGCTAAAACATGCATATGGAACCTAGAGTATGATCAACCATGTGATCAGGAGACGTGTTCAAATGTGTCTCAGTTTTCGTACCCTGGTGCTCGGGTGCAACATTCCAGACGCTTTACTAACACTCTCCCGACTTGGAGAGTCAGTCCCTTTAACCTCCTGTTTGGCCCAGTTTGCAATTTCTGCGGAAGATGAACAGGAATAGCGAGAACCAATGAGCGACTAGCTGGAGGTGTCTGGATGGGCAAATTTAACTCTCATTTCCAACCAGGAAGAGGAATTAACCAAAGGCTCAGCGTGCCGTGCCGGAACAAGATTAGGGCCTGAAGCCATCCAGCGGTGTTGCGGCCAGGTCACAAGAAAGCAAGTTGAAGAAAGGAGCTCAGGGGCACTGTAATTCACAAACCTGCAGAGTTATAAATGACAGCTATCGTCCAAAAATATACTGAAGTAAGGCTGCCAAGAGGACTTGAAAGCGGGGCAGAATTGCAGGAAACCGATTTCAGGAGGTAGACTGGAATTGCATTGAAAGCATAGGAAAAGAGGCAGAACGTCCACAATGATGCACTTGGCCAAAAAGGGCGTATGCGTTTTTTCCTGAATATATTCAGGAAAAAACGCATACGCGCTTTTTGGCCAACCAAGCAAACTTGCAAAGGAAATCTGCACTACAATGAAGTCTCACTTCCCCCCAGTCAAAAGGACCATCTGAAAAAAGTGTAAAATCCAGAAAGGCAGGACAGGCCATGGAGAACTGGGAGCCTTGTTATGCTGATGGACGGGATGTAAATTGCCAACAGACACTCGGGAGAAGTGTACGGTGTTTCCCGAAACATCTAAAAAACAAAGCAACAGAGCCTAGGGCAATTCCACTTATGGTCCTATAGCTTAGGGAAATTAAAATCAAAAAGACACAGTCACCCCAAAGTTTGGGACGCCTCTGTTTACAAGAACCTCGTTTACCGTACAAGTTCAATATCACAGAAAGTGAAAAATGGATAAAGAACATTTGGTACTTATGTACAATGCAGTATCACTCAGCAATGAAATCTATGTCATCAGGCCCGTAGCAGCATAATGAGTGGATTCAGGTACGATGATTCTAACTGAAATAAGTCACACAGAAAAAGAAACATCATAAGATATCACTAATACACGGAATGTAAACTTGGCTACACAGGAACTGAATTCCAAAACAGAACAGGGTCTCAAATTTAGAAAACCAACTGATGCTTGCTTAAGGGGAAAGGTGAGTTGGGGTGCTGCATAAAACCAGAGATTGAAATGAGCACAGATAAAGTTCCTTAAGCCCAATATGGAATAGACAAGAGCTACTCCTTGCTCAACGAAATGGACTCAACACCCCATATTAAACGCCTATGAATGTACCTGACTAGTAAGTATCTTAAAACCTATGGAATGGTATGTCTCCAAAAGAGAATCAAGCGTGTGTACAGGGGCATAAACGCAGCAGTGATAGGATTGGAGAGGTTCGGTGAGCAAATGAAGACCCTTTGAAGTCATATTGCATGGTACCCATTCCACGGGTCTCAACTCTCCAAGTTTAAGGTATTCTTCCTTCAGCTAAAACATGCATGTGGAACCCAGAGTATGATCAACCGTGTGAACGGGAGACGTGTTCAAATATGTCTCAGTTTTCCTCCCCTGGTACTCGGGCGCAACATTCCAGACGCTTTACTAACACTCTCCCCACTTGGAGAGTCAGCGCCTTTAAACTCCTGTTTGGCCTATTTTGCAATTTCTGCGGAAGATGAACAGGAATAGGGAGAACCAATGAGAGACTAGCTGGAGGTGTCTGGACGGGCAAATTTAACTCTCATTTCCCACCAGGAAGAGGAAATAACCAAAGGCTCAGCGTGCCATGCCGAAACAAGATTAGGGCCTGAAGCCATCCTGCGGTGTTGCGGCCAGCTCAAAAGAAAGCGAGTTGAAGAAAGGAGCTCAGGAGCACTGTAATTCACAAACCTGCAGAGTTATAAATGACAGCTATCGTCCAAAAATATACTGAAGTAAGGCTGCCAAGAGGACTTGAAAGCGGGGCAGAATTGCAGGAAACCGATTTCAGGAGGTAGACTGGAATTGCATTGAAAGCATAGGAAAAGAGGCAGAACGTCCACAATGATGCACTTGGCCAAAAAGGGCGTATGCGTTTTTTCCTGAATATATTCAGGAAAAAACGCATACGCGCTTTTTGGCCAACCAAGCAAACTTGCAAAGGAAATCTGCACTACAATGAAGTCTCACTTCCCCCCAGTCAAAAGGACCATCTGAAAAAAGTGTAAAATCCAGAAAGGCAGGACAGGCCATGGAGAACTGGGAGCCTTGTTATGCTGATGGACGGGATGTAAATTGCCAACAGACACTCGGGAGAAGTGTATGGTGTTTCCTGAAACATCTAAAAAACAAAGCAACAGAGCCTAGGGCACTTCCACTTATGGTCCTATAGCTTAGGGAAATTAAAATCAAAAAGACACAGCCACCCCAATGTTTGGGACGGCTCTTTTTACAAGAACCTCATTTACGGTACAAGTTCAATATCGCAGAAAGTGAAAAACGGATAAAGACGTTGTGGTACTTACATACAATGTAGTATCACTCAGCAATGAAATCTATGTCATCAGGCCCGTAGCAGCATAATGAGTGGATTCAGGTACGATGATTCTAACCGAAATAAGTCACACAGAAAAAGAAACATCATAAGATATCACTAATACACGGAATGTAAACTTGGCTACACAGGAACTGAATTACAGAACAGAACAGGGTCTCAAATTGAGAAAACCAACTTATGCTGGCTTAAGGGTAAAGGTGAGTTGGGGTGCTGCATAAAACCAGAGATTGAAATGAGCACAGATAAAGTTCCTTAAGCCAAATATGGAATAGACAAGAGCTACTCCTTGCTCAACGAAATGGACTCAACACCGCATATTAAATGCCTAAGAATGTACCTGACTAGTAAGTATCTTAAAACCTATGGATTGCTATGTCTCCGAAAGAGAATCAAGCATGTGTACAGGGGCATAAACGCAGCAGTGATAGGATTGGAGAGGTTCGGTGAGCAAATGAAGACCCTTTGAAGTCATATTGCATGGTACCCATTACACGGGTCTCAACTCTCCAGGTTTAAGGTATTCTTCCTTCAGCTAAAACATGCATGTGGAACCCAGAGTATGATCAACCGTGTGAATGGGAGACGTGTTCAAATAAGTCTCAGTTTTCCTCCCCTGGTACTCGGGTGCAACATTCCAGACGCTTTACTAACACTCTCCCCACTTGGAGAGTCAGCGCCTTTAACCTCCTGTATGGCCCAGTTTGCAATTTCTGCGGAAGATGAACAGGAATAGCGAGAACCAATCAGAGACTAGCTGGAGGTGTCTGGACGGGCAAATTTAACTCTCATTTCCCACCAGGAAGAGGAATTAACCAAAGGCTCAGCGTGCCGTGCCAGAACCAGATTAGGGCCTGAAGCCATCCTGCGGTGTTGCGGCCAGGTCACAAGAAAGCGAGTGGAAGAAAGGAGCTCAGGGGCACTGTAATTCACAAACCTGCAGAGTTATAAATGACAGCTATCGTCCAAATGTATACTGAAGTAAGGCTGCCAAGGGGACTTGAAAGCGGGGCAGAATTGCAGGAAACCGATTTCAGGAGGTAGACTGGAATTGCATTGAAAGCATAGGAAAAGAGGCAGAACGTCCACAATGATGCACTTGGCCAAAAAGGGCGTATGCGTTTTTTCCTGAATATATTCAGGAAAAAACGCATACGCCCTTTTTGGCCAACCAAGCAAACTTGCAAAGGAAATCTGCACTACAATGAAGTCTCACTTCCCCCTGGTCAAAAGGGCCATCTGAAAAAAGTGTAAAATCCAGAAAGGCAGGACAGGCCATGGAGAACTGGGAGCCTTGTTATGCTGATGGGCGGGATGTAAATTCCCAACAGACACTCGGGAGAAGTGTATGGTGTTTCCTGAAACATCTAAAAAACAAAGCAACAGAGCCTAGGGCACTTCCACTTACGGTCCTATAGCTTAGGGAAATTAAAATCAAAAAGACACAGCCACCCCAAAGTTTGGGACGCCTCTGTTTACAAGAACCTCGTTTACCGTACAAGTTCAATATCACAGAAAGTGAAAAATGGATAAAGAACTTGTGGTACTTACGTACAATGCAGTATCACTCAGCAATGAAATCTATGTCATCAGGCCCGTAGCAGCATAATGAGTGGATTCAGGTACGATGATTCTAACTGAGATAAGTCACACAGAAAAAGAAACATCATAAGATATCACTAATACACGGAATGTAAACTTGGCTACACAGGAACTGAATTCCAAAACAGAACAGGGTCTCAAATTTAGAAAAGCAACTTATGCTTGCTTAAGGGGAAAGGTGAGTTGGGGTGCTGCATAAAACCAGAGATTGAAATGAGCACAGATAAAGTTCCTTAAGCTAAATATGGAATAGACAAGAGCTACTCCTTGATCAAAGAAATGGACTCAACACCCCATATTAAACGCCTAAGAATGTACCTGACTAGTAAGTATCTTAAAACCTATGGATTACTATGTCTCCAAAAAGAGAATCAAGCGTGTGTACAGGGGCATAAACGCAGCAGTGATAGGATTGGAGAGGTTCGGTGAGCAAATGAAGACCCTTTGAAGTCATATTGCATGGTACCCATTCCACGGGTCTCAACTCTCCAGGTTTAAGGTATTCTTCCTTCAGCTAAAACATGCATGTGGAACCCAGAGTATGATCCACCCTAACCCTTCCCCGAAGCCTTACCCTAACCCATTCCCTAGTACTAACCCGTACGCTAACACTAACCCATGCCCTCACACGTACGCTCACCCTAAACCGTTTTCGTACCCGCACCTGGACCCTAAAACGTACTCAAACCCTAACCCTAACCCTAGCCCGAACCCTAACTCTAACACTTCCCCAGAGCCTTCCCCTCACCCGTCACCTAATCCTAACCCGAACGCTAACACTAAACCGTGCCCTCACACGTACGCTCCCCCTAAACCATTGTCATACGCTCATCTGGACCCTAAACCGTCCCCATAACCTACCCCTAACCCTAGACCGAACCCTAACACTAACCCTTCCCCGAAGCCTTCCCCTCACACGTCCCCTAATCCTAACCCGTACGCTAACACTAACCCGTGCCCTCACACGCACGCTCCCCCTGAAACGATGTCATACCCTCACCTGGACCCTAAACCGTCCCCGTTCCCTAACCCTAAACTTACCCCGAACCCTAACCCTAACCCTTCCCCGGAGCCTTCCCTTCACCCGTCCCCTAATCCTAACCCGTATGCAAACAGTAACCCGTGCTCTCACACGTACGCTCCACCTAAACCATTGTCATACCCTCACCTGGACCTTAAACCGTCCCCGTCCCCTAACCCTAAGTCTAGCCTGAACCCTAACCGTCTTTCCCGAAGCCTTCCCCTCACCCGTCCCCTAATCCTAAGCCGTACGCTAACATTTACCCATTCCCTCACACGTACGCTCCCCATAAACCGTTGTCGTACGCTCACCTGGACCCTAAACCGTCCCCGTCCCCTAACGCTAACCCTAGCCCGAACACTAACCCTAACCCTTCCCCGAAGCTTTCCCCTCTCACGTCCCCTAATCCTAACCCGTACGCTAACACTAACCCATGCCCTCACACGTACCCTCCCCCTAAACCATTGTCGTAACCTGACCTGGACCCTAAACCATCCCCGTACCCTAACCTTAACCCTAGCCCGAACCCTAACCCTAACCCTTCCCTGAAGCCTTCCCCTCACCCGTCCCCTAATCCTAACCCATATGCTAACACTATCCCGAGCCCTCACATGAACACTCCCCCTAAACCGTAGTCGTACCCTAACCTGGACCCTAAACCGTCCCCGTCCCCTAATCCTAACCCTAGCCCGAACCCTAACCCTAACCCTTCCCCGAAGCCTTCCCCTCACCCGTCCCCGCATCCTAACCCGTACGCTAACACTAACCTGTGCCCTCACACGTACGCTCCCCCTAATCCGTTGTCGTACCCTCACCTGGACCCTAATCTGTCCCCGTTCCCGTCCCCTAACCCTAGCCCGAACCCTAATCCTAACCCTTCCCCGAAGCCTTCCCCTCACCCGTCCCCTAATCCTAACCCGTACGCTAACACTAACCTGTGCTCTCACAGGTACGCTCCCCCTAAACCGTTGTCGTACCCTCAACTGGACCCTAAACCGTACCCTTCCCCTAACCCTAACCCTATCCCGAACCCTAACACTAAGCCTTCCCCGAAGCCTTCCCCTCATCTGTCCCCTAATCCTAACCCGTACTCTAACACTAACCCGTGCCCTCACACGTACGCTCCCCCTAAACCGTTGTCATACACTCACCTGGACCCTAAACCGTCCCCATCCCGTAACCCTAAACCTAGCCGGAACCCTAACCCTAACCTTCCCAGGAGCCTTCCCCTCACCTGTCCCCTAATCCAAACCCGTACGCTAACATAAACCGTGCCCTCACACGTACGCTCCCCCTAAACAGTTGCCGTACCCTCACCTGGACCCTAAACCGTCCCCGTCCCCTAACACTAACCCTAGCCCGAACCCTAACCCTAACACTTCCCCGAAGCCTGACCCTCACCCGTCCCCTAATCCTAACCCGTACGCGAACACTAACATGCGCCCTCATAGGTACGCTCCCCCTAAAGCATTGTCGTACCCTCCCGTGGACCCTAAACCGTCCCCGTCCCCTAACACTAACCCTAGCCCGAACCCTAACCCTAACACTTCCCCGAAGCCTGACCCTCACCCGTCCCCTAATCCTAACCCGTACACGAACACTAACATGCGCCCTCACAGGTACGCTCCCCCTAAAGCGTTGTCGTACACTCCCCTGGACCCTAAACCGTCCCCGTCCCCTAACCCTAACCCTAGCCCGAACCCTAACCCTAACACTTTCCCGAAGCCTGACCCTCAACCGTCCCCTAATCCTAACCCGTACGCTAACACTAACCCGCGCCCTCACACCTACGTTCCCCCAATTCGTTGCCGTACCCTCCCATGGACCCTAAACCGTCCCCATCCCCTAACCCTAACCCTAGCCCGAACCCTAACCCTAACCCTTCCCCGAAGCCTGACCCTCACCCGAAACCTAATCCTAACCAGTACGCTAACACTAACCCGCGCCCTCACACATACGCTCCCCGTAAAGCATTGTCGTATCCTCCCCTGCACCCTAAACCGTCCCCGTCCCCTAACCCTAACCCTAGCCCGAACCTTAACCCTAACCCTTCCCTGAAGCCTGACCCTCACCCGTCCCCTAATCCTAACCCGTACGCTAACACTAACCCGTGCCCTCACACGTACGCTCCCCCTAAAGCGTTGTCGTACCCTCCTCTGGACCCTAAACCGTCCCCGTCCCCTAACACTATCCCTAGGCCGAACCCTAACCCTAACACTTCCCCGAAGCCTGACACTCACCCGTCCCCTAATCCTAACCCGTACGCTAACACTAACCCGCGCCCTCACACGTACGCTCCCCCTAAAGCGTTGTCGTACCTTCCCATGGACCCTAAACCGTCCCCGTCCCCTAACCCTAACCCTAGCCCGAACCCTAACCCTAACCCTTCCCCGAAGCCTGACCCCCACTCGTCCCCTTATGCTAACCCATAAGCGAACACTAACCCGCGCCCTCACACCTACGCTCCCCCAATTCGTTGCCGTACCCTCCCATGGACCCTAAACCGTCCCCGTCCCCTAACCCTAACCCTAGCCCGAACCCTAACCCTAACCCTTCCCCGAAGCCTGACCCTCACGCGAAACCTAATCCTAACCAGTACGCTAACACTAACCCGCGCCCTCACACGTACGCTCCCCCTAAAGCGTTGTCGTACCCTCCCCTGGACCCTAAACCGTCGCCGTCCCCTAACCCTAACCCTAGCCCGAACCCTAACACTAAGCATTTCCCGAAGCCTTCCCCTCATCTGTCTCCTAATCCTAACCCGTACTCTAACACTAACCCGTGCCCTCACACGTACGCTCCCCCTAAACCGTTGTCATACACTCACCTGGACCCTAAACCGTCCCCATCCCGTAACCCTAACCCAGCCGGAACCCTAACCCAAAACCTTCCCTGGAGCCTTCCACTCAGCCGTCCCCTAATCCAAACCCGTACGCTAACATAAATCGTGCCCTCACACGTATGCTCCCCATAAACAGTTGTCGTACCCTCACCTGGACCCTAAACCGTCCCCGTCCCCTAACAATAACCCTAGCCCGAACCCTAACACTAAACCTTCCCCGAAGCCTTCCTCTCACCCGTCCTCTATTACTAAGCCGTACGCTAACACTAACCCGTGCCCTCACACGTACGCTCCCCCTAAAACGTTGTTGTACACTCACCTGGACCCTAAACAGTCCCTGTCCCCAAACACTAACCCTAGCCCGAACCGTAACCCTAACTCTTCCCCGAAGCCTTCCCCTCACCAGTGCCCTAATCCTAAGCCGTTTGCTAACACTAACCCGTGCCCTCACAAGTACGCACCCCCTAAACGGTTGTCGTACCCTCACCTGGACCCTAAACCATCCCCGTCCCCTAACCCTAACCCTAGCCCGAACCCTAACCCTAACCCTTCCCCGAAGCCTTACTTTCACCCGTCCCCTAATCCTAACCTGTACGCTAACACTAACAATTGCCCTCACACGTACGCTCCCCCTAAACCGTTGTCGTACCCTCACCTGGACCCTAAACCGTCCTTGTCCCCTAACGCTAACCCTAGACCGAACCCTAACCCTAACCCTTCTCCGAAGCCCTCCCCTCACCCGTCCCCTAATCCGAACCCGTACACTAACACTAACCCGTGCCCTCACACGTACCCTCCCCCTAAACCGTTGTCGTAACCTGACCTGGACCCTAAACCGTCCCCGTAACCTAACCTTAACCCTAGCCCGAACCCTAACCCTAACCCTTCCCTGAAGCCTTCCCCTCACCCGTCCCCTAATCCTAACCCGTATGCTAACACTATCACGAGCCCTCACACGAACACTCTCCCTAAACCGTAGTCGTACCCTAACCTGGACCCTAAACCGTCCCCGTCCCCTAATCCTAACCCTAGCCCGAACCCTAACCCTAACCCTTCCCCGAAGCCTTCCCCTCACCCGTCCCCGAATCCTAACCCGTACGCTAACACTAACCTGTGCCCTCACACGTACGCTCCCCCTAATCCGTTGTCGTACCCTCACCTGGACCCTAATCTGTCCCCGTTCCCGTCCCCTAACCCTAGCCCGAACCCTAATCCTAACCCTTCCCCAAGCCTTCCCCTCACCCGTCCCCTAATCCTAACCCGTACGCTAACACTAACCTGTGCTCTCACACGTACGCTCCCCCTAAACCGTTGTCGTACCCTCAACTGGACCCTAAACCGTACCCTTCCCCTAACCCTAACCCATCCCGAACCCTAACACTAAGCCTTCCCCGAAGCCTTCCCCTCATCTGTCCCCTAATCCTTACCCGTACTCTAACACTAACCCGTGCCCTCACACGTACGCTCCCCCTAAACCGTTGTCATACACTCACCTGGACCCTAAACCGTCCCCATCCCGTAACCCTAAACCTAGCCGGAACCCTAACCCTAACCCTTCCCAGGAGCCTTCCCCTCACCTGTCCCCTAATCCAAACCCGTACGCTAACATAAACCGTGCCCTCACACGTACGCTCCCCCTAAACAGTTGTCGTACCCTCACCTGGACCCTAAACCGTCCCCGTCCCCTAACACTAACCCTAGCCCGAAACCTAACCCTAACACTTCCCCGAAGCCTGACCCTCACCCGTCCCCTAATCCTAACCCGTACGCGAACACTAACATGCGCCCTCACAGGTACGCTCCCCCTAAAGCGTTGTCGTACCCTCCCCGGGACCCTAAACCGTCCCCGTCCCCTAACCCTAACCCTAGCCCGAACCCTAACCCTAACACTTTCCCGAAGCCTGACCCTCACCCGTCCCCTAATCCTAACCCGTACGCTAACACTAACCCGCGCCCTCACACCTACGCTCCCCCAATTCGTTGCCGTACCCTCCCATGGACCCTAAACCGTCCCCATCCCCTAACACTAACCCTAGCCCGAACCCTAACCCTAACCCTTCCCCGAAGCCTGACCCTCACCCGAAACCTAATCCTAACCAGTACGCTAACACTAACCCGCGCCCTCACACATACGCTCCCCGTAAAGCATTGTCGTACCCTCCCCTGGACCCTAAGCCGTCCCCGTCCCCTAACCCTAACCCTAGCCCGAACCTTAACCCTAACCCTTCCCTGAAGCGTGACCCTCACCCGTCCCCTAATCCTAACCCGTACGCTAACACTAACCCGTGCCCTCACACGTACGCTCCCCCTAAAGCGTTGTCGTACCCTCCCCTGGACCCTAAACCGTCCCCGTCCCCTAACACTATCCCTAGGCCGAACCATAACCCTAACACTTCCCCGAAGCCTGACACTCACCCGTCCCCTAATCCTAACCCGTACGCTAACACTAACCCGCGCCCTCACATGTACGCTCCCCCTAAAGTGTTGTCGTACCCTCCCATGGACCCTAAACCTTCCCCATCCCCTAACCCTAACCCTCGCCCGAACCCTAACCCTAACCCTTCCCCGAAGCCTGACCCCCACTCGTCCCCTTATGCTAACCCATAAGCGAACACTAACCCGCGCCCTCACACCTACGCTCCCCCAATTCGTTGCCGTACCCTCCCATGGACCCTAAACCGTCCCCGTCCCCTAACCCTAACCCTAGCCCGAACCCTAACCCTAACCCTTCCCCGAAGCCTGACCCTCACGCGAAACCTAATCCTAACCAGTACGCTAACACTAACCCGCGCCCTCACACGTACGCTCCCCCTAAAGCGTTGTCGTACCCTCCCCTGGACCCTAAACCGTCGCCGTCCCCTAACCCTAACCCTAGCCCGAACCCTAACACTAAGCATTTCCCGAAGCCTTCCCCTCATCTGTCTCCTAATCCTAACCCGTACTCTAACACTAACCCGTGCCCTCACACGTACGCTCCCCCTAAACCGTTGTCATACACTCACCTGGACCCTAAACCGTCCCCATCCCGTAACCCTAACCCAGCCGGAACCCTAACCCAAAACCTTCCCTGGAGCCTTCCACTCAGCCGTCCCCTAATCCAAACCCGTACGCTAACATAAATCGTGCCCTCACACGTATGCTCCCCCTAAACAGTTGTCGTACCCTCACCTGGACCCTAAACCGTCCCCGTCCCCTAACAATAACCCTAGCCCGAACCCTAACACTAAACCTTCCCCGAAGCCTTCCTCTCACCCGTCCTCTATTACTAAGCCGTACGCTAACACTAACCCATGCCCTCACACGTACGCTCCCCCTAAAACGTTGTTGTACACTCACCTGGACCCTAAACAGTCCCCGTCCCCTAACACTAACCCTAGCCCGAACCGTAACCCTAACTCTTCCCCGAAGCCTTCCCCTCACCCGTGCCCTAATCTAAGCCATTTGCTAACACTAACCCGTGCCCTCACAAGTACGCACCCCCTAAACGGTTGTCGTACCCTCACCTGGACCCTAAACCATCCCCGTCCCCTAACCCTAACCCTAGCCCGAACCCTAACCCTAACCCTTCCCCGAAGCCTTACTTTCACCCGTCCCCTAATCCTAACCTGTACACTAACACTAACAATTGCCCTCACACGTACGCTCCCCCAAACCGTTGCCGTACCCTCTCATGGACCCTAAACCGTTCCCGTCCCCTAACCCTAACCCTAGCCTGAACCCTAACCCTAACCCTTCCCCGAAGCCTGACCCTCACCCGTCCCCTAATCCTAACCCGTACGCTAACACTAACCCGTGCCCTCACACGTACGCTCCCCCTAAAGCGTTGTCGTACCCTCCCCTGGACCCTAAACCGTCCCCGTCCCCTAACCCTAACCCTTCCCCTAAGCCTGACCCTCACCCGTCCCCTAATCCTAACCCGTTCGCTAACACTAACCCGGGCCCTCACACGTACGCTCCCCCTAAAGCGTTGTCGTACCCTCCCCTGGACCCTAAACCGTCCCCGTTCCCTAATCCTAACCCTAGCCCGAACCCTAACCCTAACACTTCCCCGAAGCCTGACCCTCACCCGTCCCCTAATCCTAACCCGTACGCTAACACTAACCCGCGCCCTCACACGTAACCTCCCCCTAAAGCGTTGTCGTACCCTCCCCTGGACTCTAAACCGTCCCCGTCCCCTAACCCTAACCCTAGCCCGAACCCTAATCCTAACCCTTCCCCGAAGCCTGACACTAACCCGTCCCCTAATCCTAACCCGTACGCGAACACTAACCCGCGCCCTCACACGTACGCTCCCCGTAAAGCGTTGTCGTACCCTCCCCTGGACCCTAAACCGTCCCCGTCCCCTAACCCTAAACCTAGCCCGAACCCTAACACTAAACCTTCCCCGAAGCCTGACCCTCACCCGTCCCCTAATCCTAACCCGGACGCGAACACTAACCCGCGCCCTCACACCTACGCTCCCCCTAAAGCGTTGTCGTAACCTCCCCTGGACTCTAAACCGTTCCCGTCCCCTAACCCTAATCCTAGCCCGAAACCTAACTCTAACACTTCCCCGAAGCCTGACCCCCACCCGTCCCCTAATCCTAACCCGTAAGCGAACACTAACACGCGCCCTCACACCTACGCTCCCCCAATTCGTTGCCGTACCCTCCCATGGACCCTAAACCTTCCCCGTCCCCTAACCCTAACCCTAGCCCGAACCCTAACCCTAACCCTTCCCCGAAGCCTGACCCTCACGCGAAACCTAATCCTAACCCGTACGCTAACACTAACCCGCGCCCTCACACGTACGCTCCCCCTAAAGCGTTGTCGTACCCTCCCCTGGACCCTAAACCGTCGCCGTCCCCTAACCCTAACCCTAGCCCGAACCCTAACACTAAGCATTTCCCGAAGCCTTCCCCTCATCTGTCTCCTAATCCTAACCCGTACTCTAACACTAACCCGTGCCCTCACACGTACGCTCCCCCTAAACCGTTGTCATACACTCACCTGGACCCTAAACCGTCCCCATCCCGTAACCCTAACCCAGCCGGAACCCTAACCCAAAACCTTCCCTGGAGCCTTCCACTCAGCCGTCCCCTAATCCAAACCCGTACGCTAACATAAATCGTGCCCTCACACGTATGCTCCCCCTAAACAGTTGTCGTACCCTCACCTGGACCCTAAACCGTCCCCGTCCCCTAACAATAACCCTAGCCCGAACCCTAACACTAAACCTTCCCCGAAGCCTTCCTCTCACCCGTCCTCTATTACTAAGCCGTACGCTAACACTAACCCGTGCCCTCACACGTACGCTCCCCCTAAAACGTTGTTGTACACTCACCTGGACCCTAAACAGTCCCCGTCCCCTAACACTAACCCTAGCCCGAACCGTAACCCTAACTCTTCCCCGAAGCCTTCCCCTCACCCGTGCCCTAATCCTAAGCCGTTTGCTAACACTAACCCGTGCCCTCACAAGTACGCACCCCCTAAACGGTTGTCGTACCCTCACCTGGACCCTAAACCGTCCTTGTCCCCTAACGCTAACCCTAGACCGAACCCTAACCCTAACCCTTCTCCGAAGCCCTCCCCTCACTCGTCCCCTAATCCGAACCCGTACACTAACACTAACCCGTGCCCTCACACGTACGCTCCCCGTGAACCGTTGTCGTAACCTCACCTGGACCCTAAACCGTCCCCGTCCCCTAACCCTAACCCTAGCCCGAAACCTAAACCTAACCATTCCCCGAAGCCTTCCCCTCACCCGTCCCCTAATCCTAACACATATGCTAACACTAAACCGTGCCCTCACATGTACGCACCCCCTAAACCGTTGTGGTACATTCACCTGGACCCTAAACCATCCCCGTCCCCTAACCCTAACCCTAGCCCGAACCCTAACCCTAACACTTCCCTGAACCCTTCCCCTCACCCATCCCCTAATCATAACCCGTACACTAACACTAAACCGTGCCCTCACAGGTATACTCCTGTTAAACTGTTGTCGTACCCTCACCTGGACCCTAAAGCGTCCCCGTCCCCTAACCCTAACCCTAACCCGAAACCTAACCCTAAAACGTCCCCGAAGACTTCCCCTCACCCGTCCCCTAATCCTAACCCGTACGCTAACACTAACCCATGCCCTTAAACGTACGCTCCCCCTAAACTGTTGTCGTACACTCACCTGACCCTAAACCGTCCCCGTCCCCTAACCCTAACCCTAGCCCGAACCCTAAACCTAACACTTCCACAAAGACTTCCCCTCACCCGTCCCCTAATCCTAACCCGTACGCTAACACTAACCCGGGCCCTCACACGTACGCTCCCCCTAAAGCATTGTCGTACCATCCCTTGGACCCTAAACCGTCCCCGTCCCCTAACCCTAACCCTAGCCCGAACCCTAACCCTAAACCTTCCCCGAAGCCTGACCCTCACACGTCCCCTAATCCTAACCCGTACGCTAACACTAACCCGCACCCTCACACGTACGCTCCCCCTAAAGCATTGTCGTACCCTCCCCTGGACCCTAAACCGTCCCCGTCCCCTATCACTAACCCTATCCCGAACCCTAACCCTAACACTTCCCCGAAGCCTGACGCTCACCCGTCCCCTAATCCTAACCCGTAAGCGAACACTAACCCGCACACTCACAACTACGCTCCCCCAAATCGTTGCCGTACCCTCTCATGGACCCTAAACCGTTCCCGTCCCCTAACCCTAACCCTAGCCTGAACCCTAACCCTAACCCTTCCCCGAAGCCTGACCCTCACCCGTCCCCTAATCCTGACCCGTAGGCTAACACTAACCCGTGCCCTCACACGTACGCTCCCCCTAAAGCGTTGTCGTACCCTCCCCTTGACCCTAAACCGTCCCCGTCCCCTAACCCTAACCCTACCAGAACCCTAACCCTAACCCTTCCCCGAAGCCTGACCCTCACCCGTCCCCTAATCCTAACCCGTTCGCTAACACTAACCCGGGCCCTCACACGTACGCTCCCCCTAAAGCGTTGTCGTACCCTCCCCTGGACCCTAAACCGTCCCCGTCCCCTAACCCTAACCCTAGCCCGAACCCTAACCCTAACACTTCCCCGAAGCCTGACCCTCACCCGTCCCCTAATCCTAACCCGTACGCTAACACTAACCCGCGCCCTCACACGTAACCTCCCCGTAAAGCGTTGTCGTACCCTCCCCTGGACCCTAAACCGTCCCCGTCCCCTAACCCTAACCCTAGCCCGAACCCTAATCCTAACCCTTCCCCGAAGCCTGACACTAACCCGTCCCCTAATCCTAACCCGTACGCGAACACTAACCCGCGCCCTCACAAGTACGCTCCCCGTAAAGCGTTGTCGTACCCTCCCCTGGACCCTAAACCGTCCCCGTCCCCTAACCCAAAACCTAGCCCGAACCCTAACCCTAAACTTTCCCGAAGCCTGACCCTCACCCGTCCCCTAATCCTAACCCGGACGCGAACACTAACCCGCGCCCTCACACCTATGCTCCCCCTAAAGCGTTGTCGTACCCTCCCCTGGACTCTAAACTGTCCCCGTCCCCTAACCCTAATCCTAGCCCGAAACCTAACTCTCACCCTTCCCCGAAGCCTGACCCCCACCCGTCCCCTAATCCTAACCCGTAAGTGAACACTAACACGCGCCCTCACACCTACGCTCCCCCAATTCGTTGCCGTACCCTCCCATGGACCCTAAACCGTCCCCGTCCCCTAACCCTAACCCTAGCCCGAACCCTAACCCTAACCCTTCCCCGAAGCCTGACCGTCACTCAAAACAATCCTAACCAGTACGCTAACACTAACCCGCGCCCTCAGACGTACACTCCCCCTTAAGCGTTTTCGTACCCTCCCCTGGACCCTAAACCGTCCCCGTCCCCTAACCGTAAACCTAGACCGAACCCTAACCCTAACACTTCCCCGAAGCCTGACCCTCACCCGTCCCCTAATCCTAACCCGTACGCGAACACTAACCCGCGCCCTCACACGTACGCTCCCCCTAAAGCGTTGTTGTACCCGCCCCTGGACCCTATACCGTCCCCGTCCCCTAACCCTAACCCTAGACGGAACCCTAACCCTAACCCTTCCCCGAAGCCTGACCCTCACCCGTCCCCTACATCTAACCCGTACGCCAACACTAAACCGCGCCCTCACACGTACGCTCCCCCTAAAGCGTTGCCGTACCCTCCCCTGGACCCTAAACCATCCCCGTCCCCTAACCCTAACCCTAGCCCGAACCCTAACCCTAATCCTTCCCCGAAGCCTGACACTCACCCGTCCCCTAATCCTAACCCATACGCGAACACTAACCCGCGCCCTTACACGTACACGCCCCCTAAAGCGTTGCCGTACCCTCCCCTGGACCCTAAAACGTCCCCGTTCCCTAACCCTAACCCTAGCCCGAACCCTAACCCTAACCCTTCCCCGAAGCCTGACCCTCACCCGTCCCATAATCCTAACCCGTACGCTTACACTAACCCGCGCCCTCACACGAATGCTTCCCCTAAAGCGTTGTCATACCCTCCCCTGGACCCTAAACCGTCCCCATCTCCTAACCCTAACCCTAGCCCGAACCCTAACCCTAACCCTTCCCCGAAGCCTGACCCTCACCCGTCCCCTAATCCTAACCCGTACGCGAACACTAACCCGCGCCCTCACATGTACACTCCCCCTAAAGCGTTGTCGTACCCTCCCCTGGATCCTAAACCGTCCCCGTCCCCTAACCCTAACCCTAGCCCGAACCCTAACCCTAACCCTTCCCTGAAGCCTGACCCTCACCCGTCCCCTAATCATAACCCGTACGCTAACACTAACATGCGCCCTCACACGTACGCTCCCCCTAAAGCGTTTTCGTACCCTCCCCTGGACCCTAAACCGTCCCCATCCCCTAACCCTAACCCTAGCCCGAACCCTAACCCTAACACTTCCCCGAAGCCTGACGCTCACCCGTCCCCTAATCCTAACCCGTACGCTAACACTAACCCGCGCCCTCACACGTACGCTCCCCCTAAAGCGTTGTCGTACCCTCCCATGGACCCTAAACTGTCCCCGTCCCCGAACCCTAACCCTAGCCCGAACCCTAACCCTAACACTTCCCCGAAGCCTGACCCCCACCCGTCCCCTAGTCCTAACCCATAAGCGAACACTAACACGCGCCCTCACACCTACGCTCCCCAATTCGTTGCCGTACCCTTCCATGGACCCTAAACCGTCCCCGTCCCCTAACCCTAACCCTAGCCCGAACCCTAAACCTAACCCTTCCCCGAAGCCTGACCCTCACCCGAAACCTAATCCTAACCAGTACGCTAACACTAACCTGCGCCCTCACACGTACACTCCCCCTAAAGCGTTGTCGTACCCTCCCCTGGACCCTAAACCGTCCCCGTCCCCTAACCCTAAACTTAGCCCGAACCCTAACCCTAACACTTCCCCGAAGCCTGACCCTCACCTGTCCCCTAATCCTAACCCGTACGCGAACACTAACCCGCGCCCTCACACGTACGCTCCCCCTAAAGCGTTGTTGTACCCGCCCCTGGTCCCTATACCGTCCCCGTCCCCTAACCTTAACCCTAGCCTGAACCCTAACCCTAACCCTTCCCCGAAGCCTGACCCTCACCCGTCACCTAAATCTAACCTGTACGCTAACACTAACCCGCGTCCTCACACGTACGCTCCCCCTAAAGCATTGTCGTTCCCTCCCCTGGACCCTAAACCGTCCCCGTCCCCTAACACTAACCCTAGCCCGAACCCTAAACCTAAACCTTCCCCGAAGCCTGACCCTCACACGTCCCCTAATCCTAACCCGTACGCTAACACTAACCTGCGCCCTCACACGTACGCTCCCCCTAAAGCATTGCCGTACCCTCCGCTGGACCCTAAACTGTCCCCGTCCCCTAACCCTAACCCTAGCCTGAACCCTAACCCTAACTCTTCCCCGAAGCCTGACCCTCACAGGTCCCCTAATCCTAACCCGTACGCTCACACTAACCTGCACTCTCACACGTACGCTCCCCCTAAAGCGTTGCTGTACCCTCCCCTGGACCCTAAACTGTCCCCGTCCCCTAACACTAACCCTAGCCCGAACCCTAAACCTAAACCTTCCCCGAAGCCTGACCCTCACAGGTCCCCTAATCCTAACCCGTACGCGAACACTAACACGCGCCCTCACACGTACGCACCCCCAAAGCGTTGTCGTAACCTCCCCTTGACGCTAAACCGTCCCCGTCCCTTAACCCTAACCCTAGCCCGAACCCTAACCCTAACCCTTCCCCGAAGCCTGACCCTCAACCATCCCCTAATCCTAACCCGTACGCGAACACTAACCCGCGCCCTCACACGCACGCCCCCCCTAAAGCGTTTTCGTACCCTCCCCTGGAACCTAAACCGTCCCCGTCCCCTAACCCTAACCCTAGCCCGAACCCTAACCCTAACCCTTCCCCGAAGCCTGACCCTCACCCGTCCCCTAATCCTAACCCGTACGCTAAGACTAATCTGCGCCCTCACACGTACGCTCCCCCTAAAGCGTTGTCGTACCCTCCCGTGGACCCTAAACCGTCCCCGTCCCCTAACCCTAACCCTAGCCGGAACCCTAACCCTAACCCTTCCCAGAAGCCTGACCCTCACCCGTCCCCTAATCCTAACCCGTACGCCAACACTAACCCGCGCCCCCACACGCACGCTCCACCTACAGTGTTGCCGTACCCTCACCTGGACCCTAAACCGTCCCCGTCCCCTAACCCTAACCAGAGTCCAAACCCTAAACCTAACACTTCCCCGAAGCCTGACCCTCACCTGTCCCCTAATCCTAACCCGTACGCTAACACTAACCCGCGTCCTCACACGCATGCTCCCCCTAAAGCGTTGCTGTACCCTCACCTGGACCCTAAACCGTCCCCGTCCCCTATTCCTAACCCGAGCCCGAACCCTAACCCTAACCCTTCCCCGAAGCCTGACCCTCACCCGTCCCCTAATCCTAGCCCGTACGATAACACTAACCCGTGCCCTCACACGCACGCTCCCCCTAAAGCGTTGCCGTAGCCTCACCTGGACCCTAAACCATCCCCGTCCCCTAACCCTAACCCTCCCCGAACCCTAACCCTAACCCTTCCCCGAAGCCTGACCCTCACCCGTCCCCTAATCCTAACCGGTACGCAAACACTAACATGCGCCCTCACACGTACGCTCCCCCTAAAGCGTTGTCGTACCCTCCCCTGGACACTAAACCGTCCCAGTCTCCTAACCCTAAGCCTAGCCCGAACCCTAACCCTAACCATTCCCCGAAGCCTGACCCTCACCCGTCCCCTAATCCTAACCCGTACGCGAACACTAACCCGCGCCCTCACACGTAGGCTCCCCCTAAAGCGTTGTCGAACACTCCCCTGGACCCTAAACCGTCCCCGTCCCCTAACCCTAACCCTAGCCCGAACCCTAACCCTAACCCTTCCCCGAAGCCTGACCCTCACCCGTCCATAATCCTAACACGTACGCGAACACTAACATGCGCCCTCACACGTACGCACCCCCTAAAGCGTTGTCGTAACCTCCCCTTGACCCTAAACCGTCCCCGTCCCCTAACCTTAACCTTAGCCCGAACCCTAACCCTAACCCTTCCCCGAAGCCTGACCCCCACCCGTCCCCTAATCCTAACCCGTAAGCGAAAACTAACCCGCGCCCTCACACCTACGCTCCCCCAATTCGTTGCCGTACCCTCCCATAGACCCTAAACCGTCCCCGTCCCCTAACCCTAACCCTAGGCCGAACCCTAACCCTAACCCTTCCCCGAAGCCTGACCCTCACACGAAACCTAATCCTACCAGTACGCTAACACTAACCCGCGCCCTCAGACGTACGCTCCCCCTAAAGCGTTGTCGTACCCTCCCCTGGACCCTAAACCGTCCCCGTCCCCTAACCCTAAACCTAGCCCGAACCCTAACCCTAACACTTCCCCGAAGCCTGACCCTCACCCGTCCTCTAATCCTTACACATACGCGAACACTAACCCGCGCCCTCACACGTACGCTCCCCCTAAAGAGTTGTCGTACGCTCACCTGGACCCTAAAACGTCCCCGTCCCCTAACCCTAACCCTAGCCTGAACCCTAACCCTAACCCTTTCCCAAAGCCTGACCCTCACCCGTCCCCTAATCCTAACCCGTACGCTAACCTGCGCCCTCACACGTACGCTCCCCCTAAAGTGTTGTCGTACCCTCCCCTGGACTCTAAACCGTCCCCGTCCCCTAAGCCTAACCCTAGCCCGAACCCTAACCCTAACCCTTCCCCGAAGCCTGACACCCACCCGTCCCCTAATCCTAAACCGTAAGCGAAAACAAACCCGCGCCCTCACAGCTACACTCCCCCAATTCGTTGCCGTACCCTCCCATGGACCCTAAACCGTCCCCGTCCCCTAACCCTAACCCTAGCCCGAACCCTAACCCTAACCCTTCCCCGAAGCCTGACCCTCACCCGAAACATAATCCTAACCAGTATGCTAACACTATCCCGCGCCCTCAGACGTACGCTCCCCCTAAAGCATTGTCGTACCCTCCCCTGGACCCTAAACCGTCCCCGTCCTCTAACACTAACCCTAGCCCGAACCCTAACCCTAACCCTTCCCCGAAGCCTGACCCTCACCCGTCCCCTCTTCCTAACCCGTACGCTAACACTAACCCGCGCCCTCACACGTACGCTCCCCCTAAAGCGTTCCCGTACCCTCCCCTGGACCCTAAATCGTCCCCGTCCCCTAACCCTAACCCTAGCCCGAACCCTAACCCTAAGACTTCCCCGAAGCCTGACCCTCAACAGTCCCCTAATCCTAACCCGTACGCTAACACTAACCCGCGCCCTCACACGCACGCTCCCCCTAAAGTGTTGCCGTACCCTCACCTGGACCCTAAACCGTCCCCTTCCCCTAACCCTAACCCTAGCCCGAACCCTAACCCTTACGCTCCCCAAAGCCTGACCCTCACCCGTCCCCTAATCCTAACCCGTACGCTAACACTAACCCGCGCCCTCACACGCACACTCCCCCTAAAGCGTTGCCGTACCCTCACCTGGACCCTAAACCGTCCCCGTCCCCTAACCCTAACCCTAGCCCGAACCCTAACCCTAACCCTTCTCCGAAGCCTGACCCTCACCCGTCCCCTAATCCTAACCCGTACGCTAACACTAACCCGCGCCCTCACACGCACGCTCCCCCTAAAGCGTTGCCGTACCCTCACCTGGACCCTAAAACGTCCCCATCCCCTAACCCTAACCCTAGCCCGAACACTAACCCTTACCCTTCCCCGAAGCCTGACCCTCACCTGTCCCCTAATCCTAACACGTACGCTAACACTAACCCGCGCCCTCACACGCACGCTCCCCCTAAAGCGTTGCCGTACCCTCACCTGGACCCTAAGCCGTCCCCGTCCCCTAACCCTAACCCTAGCCCGAACCCTAACACTAACCCTTCCCCGAAACCTGACCCTCACCCATCCCCTAATCCTAACCCGTACGCTAACACTAACCCGTGCCCTCACACGCACGCTCCCCCTAAAGTGTTGCCGTACCCTCACCTGGACCCTAAACCGTCCCCGTCGCCTAAATCTAACCCTAGCCCGAACCCTAACCCTAACACTTCCCCGAAGCCTGACCCTCACCCATCCCCTAATCCTAACCCGTACGGTAACACTAACCCACGCCCTCTCACGCACGCTCCCCCAAAAGCGTTGCCGTACCCTCACCTGGACCCTAAACCGTCCCCGTCCCCTAATCCTAACCCTAGTCCGAACCCTAACCCTAAAATTTCCCCGAAGCCTGACCCTCACCCGTCCCCTAATCCTAACCCGTACGCTAACACTAACCCGCGCACTCACACGCACGCTACCCCTAAAGCGTTGCCGTACCCTCACCTGGACCCTAAACCGTCCCCTTCCCCTAACCCTATCCCTAGCCCGAACCCTAAACCTAACCCATCCCCGAAGCCTGACCCTCACCCGTCCCCTAATCCTAACCCGTACACTAACACTAATCCGTGCCCTCACACGCACGCTCCCCCTAAAGCGTTGCCGTACCCTCACCTGGACCCTAAACCGTCCCCGTCCCCTAACCCTAACCCTAGCCCAATCCCTCTCCCTAACCCTTCCCCGAAGCCTGACCCTCACCCGTCCCCTAATCCTAACCCGTACGCTAACACTATCCCGCGCCCTCACACGCACGCTCCCCCTAAAGCGTTGCCGTACCCTCACCAGGACCCTAAACCGTCCCCGTCCGTAACCCTAACCCTAGCCCGAACCCTAACCCTAACCCTTCCCCGAAGCCTGACACTCACCCGTCCCCTAATCCTAACCTGTACGATAACACTAACCCGCGCCCTCACACGCACGCTCCCCCTAAAGCGTTGCCGTACCCTCACCTGGACCCTAAACTGCCCCCGTGCCCTAACCCTAACCCTAGCCCGAACCCTAACCCTGACGCTTCCCTGAAGACTGACCCTCACCCGTTCCCTAATCCTAACCCGTACGCTAACACTCACCCCCGCCCTCACACGCACGCTCCCCCTTAAGCGTTGCCGTACCCTCACCTGGACCCTAAACCGTCCCCGTCCCCTAACCCTAACCCTAGCACGAACCCTAACCCTAACCCTTCCCCGAAGCCTGACCCTCACCCGTCCGCTAATCCTAATCCGTACTCTAACACTAACCCACGCCCTCACACGCACGCTACCCCTAAAGCGTTGCCGTACCCTCACCTGGACCCTAAACCGTCCCCGACCCCTAACCCTAACCCTAGCCCGAACCCTAACACTAACACTTCCCCGAAGCCTGACCCTCACCCGTCCCCTAATCCTAACCCGTACGCTAACACTAACCCGCGCCCTCACACGCACGCTCCCCCTAAAGCGTTGCCGTACCCTCACCTGGACCCTAAACCGTCCCCTAACCCTAAACCTAACCCTAGCCCGAACCCTAACCCTAACCCTTCCCCGGAGCCTGACTCTCACCCGTCCCCTAATCCTAACCCGTACGCTAACACTAACCCGTGCCCTCACACGTACACGCCCCCTAAAGCGTTGCCGTACCCTCCCCTGGACCCTAAAACGTCCCCGTTCCCTAACCCTAACCCTAGCCCGAACCCTAACCCTAACCCTTCCCCGAAGCCTGACCCTCACCCGTCCCATAATCCTAACCCGTACGCTTACACTAACCCGCGCCCTCACACGAATGCTTCCCCTAAAGCGTTGTCATACCCTCCCCTGGACCCTAAACCGTCCCCATCTCCTAACCCTAACCCTAGCCCGAACCCTAACCCTAACCCTTCCCCGAAGCCTGACCCTCACCCGTCCCCTAATCCTAACCCGTACGCGAACACTAACCCGCGCCCTCACATGTACACTCCCCCTAAAGCGTTGTCGTACCCTCCCCTGGATCCTAACCCGTCCCCGTCCCCTAACCCTAACCCTAGCCCGAACCCTAACCCTAACCCTTCCCTGAAGCCTGACCCTCACCCGTCCCCTAATCATAACCCGTACGCTAACACTAACATGCGCCCTCACACGTACGCTCCCCCTAAAGCGTTTTCGTACCCTCCCCTGGACCCTAAACCGTCCCCATCCCCTAACCCTAACCCTAGCCCGAACCCTAACCCTAACACTTCCCCGAAGCCTGACGCTCACCCGTCCCCTAATCCTAACCCGTACGCTAACACTAACCCGCGCCCTCACACGTACGCTCCCCCTAAAGCGTTGTCGTACCCTCCCATGGACCCTAAACTGTCCCCGTCCCCGAACCCTAACCCTAGCCCGAACCCTAACCCTAACACTTCCCCGAAGCCTGACCCCCACCCGTCCCCTAGTCCTAACCCATAAGCGAACACTAACACGCGCCCTCACACCTACGCTCCCCAATTCGTTGCCGTACCCTTCCATGGACCCTAAACCGTCCCCGTCCCCTAACCCTAACCCTAGCCCGAACCCTAAACCTAACCCTTCCCCGAAGCCTGACCCTCACCCGAAACCTAATCCTAACCAGTACGCTAACACTAACCTGCGCCCTCACACGTACACTCCCCCTAAAGCGTTGTCGTACCCTCCCCTGGACCCTAAACCGTCCCCGTCCCCTAACCCTAAACTTAGCCCGAACCCTAACCCTAACACTTCCCCGAAGCCTGACCCTCACCTGTCCCCTAATCCTAACCCGTACGCGAACACTAACCCGCGCCCTCACACGTACGCTCCCCCTAAAGCGTTGTTGTACCCGCCCCTGGTCCCTATACTGTCCCCGTCCCCTAACCTTAACCCTAGCCTGAACCCTAACCCTAACCCTTCCCCGAAGCCTGACCCTCACCCGTCACCTAAATCTAACCTGTACGCTAACACTAACCCGCGTCCTCACACGTACGCTCCCCCTAAAGCATTGTCGTTCCCTCCCCTGGACCCTAAACCGTCCCCGTCCCCTAACACTAACCCTAGCCCGAACCCTAAACCTAAACCTTCCCCGAAGCCTGACCCTCACACGTCCCCTAATCCTAACCCGTACGCTAACACTAACCTGCGCCCTCACACGTACGCTCCCCCTAAAGCATTGCCGTACCCTCCGCTGGACCCTAAACTGTCCCCGTCCCCTAACCCTAACCCTAGCCTGAACCCTAACCCTAACTCTTCCCCGAAGCCTGACCCTCACAGGTCCCCTAATCCTAACCCGTACGCTCACACTAACCTGCACTCTCACACGTACGCTCCCCCTAAAGCGTTGCTGTACCCTCCCCTGGACCCTAAACTGTCCCCGTCCCCTAACACTAACCCTAGCCCGAACCCTAAACCTAAACCTTCCCCGAAGCCTGACCCTCACAGGTCCCCTAATCCTAACCCGTACGCGAACACTAACACGCGCCCTCACACGTACGCACCCCCAAAGCGTTGTCGTAACCTCCCCTTGACGCTAAACCGTCCCCGTCCCTTAACCCTAACCCTAGCCCGAACCCTAACCCTAACCCTTCCCCGAAGCCTGACCCTCAACCATCCCCTAATCCTAACCCGTACGCGAACACTAACCCGCGCCCTCACACGCACGCCCCCCCTAAAGCGTTTTCGTACCCTCCCCTGGAACCTAAACCGTCCCCGTCCCCTAACCCTAACCCTAGCCCGAACCCTAACCCTAACCCTTCCCCGAAGCCTGACCCTCACCCGTCCCCTAATCCTAACCCGTACGCTAAGACTAATCTGCGCCCTCACACGTACGCTCCCCCTAAAGCGTTGTCGTACCCTCCCGTGGACCCTAAACCGTCCCCGTCCCCTAACCCTAACCCTAGCCGGAACCCTAACCCTAACCCTTCCCAGAAGCCTGACCCTCACCCGTCCCCTAATCCTAACCCGTACGCCAACACTAACCCGCGCCCCCACACGCACGCTCCACCTACAGTGTTGCCGTACCCTCACCTGGACCCTAAACCGTCCCCGTCCCCTAACCCTAACCAGAGTCCAAACCCTAAACCTAACACTTCCCCGAAGCCTGACCCTCACCTGTCCCCTAATCCTAACCCGTACGCTAACACTAACCCGCGTCCTCACACGCATGCTCCCCCTAAAGCGTTGCTGTACCCTCACCTGGACCCTAAACCGTCCCCGTCCCCTATTCCTAACCCGAGCCCGAACCCTAACCCTAACCCTTCCCCGAAGCCTGACCCTCACCCGTCCCCTAATCCTAGCCCGTACGATAACACTAACCCGTGCCCTCACACGCACGCTCCCCCTAAAGCGTTGCCGTAGCCTCACCTGGACCCTAAACCGTCCCCGTCCCCTAACCCTAACCCTCCCCGAACCCTAACCCTAACCCTTCCCCGAAGCCTGACCCTCACCCGTCCCCTAATCCTAACCGGTACGCAAACACTAACATGCGCCCTCACACGTACGCTCCCCCTAAAGCGTTGTCGTACCCTCCCCTGGACACTAAACCGTCCCAGTCTCCTAACCCTAAGCCTAGCCCGAACCCTAACCCTAACCATTCCCCGAAGCCTGACCCTCACCCGTCCCCTAATCCTAACCCGTACGCGAACACTAACCCGCGCCCTCACACGTAGGCTCCCCCTAAAGCGTTGTCGAACACTCCCCTGGACCCTAAACCGTCCCCGTCCCCTAACCCTAACCCTAGCCCGAACCCTAACCCTAACCCTTCCCCGAAGCCTGACCCTCACCCGTCCATAATCCTAACACGTACGCGAACACTAACATGCGCCCTCACACGTACGCACCCCCTAAAGCGTTGTCGTAACCTCCCCTTGACCCTAAACCGTCCCCGTCCCCTAACCTTAACCTTAGCCCGAACCCTAACCCTAACCCTTCCCCGAAGCCTGACCCCCACCCGTCCCCTAATCCTAACCCGTAAGCGAAAACTAACCCGCGCCCTCACACCTACGCTCCCCCAATTCGTTGCCGTACCCTCCCATAGACCCTAAACCGTCCCCGTCCCCTAACCTTAACCTTAGCCCGAACCCTAACCCTAACCCTTCCCCGAAGCCTGACCCTCACCCGTCCTCTAATCCTTACACATACGCGAACACTAACCCGCGCCCTCACACGTACGCTCCCCCTAAAGAGTTGTCGTACGCTCACCTGGACCCTAAAACGTCCCCGTCCCCTAACCCTAACCCTAGCCTGAACCCTAACCCTAACCCTTTCCCAAAGCCTGACCCTCACCCGTCCCCTAATCCTAACCCGTACGCTAACCTGCGCCCTCACACGTACGCTCCCCCTAAAGTGTTGTCGTACCCTCCCCTGGACTCTAAACCGTCCCCGTCCCCTAAGCCTAACCCTAGCCCGAACCCTAACCCTAACCCTTCCCCGAAGCCTGACACCCACCCGTCCCCTAATCCTAAACCGTAAGCGAAAACAAACCCGCGCCCTCACAGCTACACTCCCCCAATTCGTTGCCGTACCCTCCCATGGACCCTAAACCGTCCCCGTCCCCTAACCCTAACCCTAGCCCGAACCCTAACCCTAACCCTTCCCCGAAGCCTGACCCTCACCCGAAACATAATCCTAACCAGTATGCTAACACTATCCCGCGCCCTCAGACGTACGCTCCCCCTAAAGCATTGTCGTACCCTCCCCTGGACCCTAAACCGTCCCCGTCCTCTAACACTAACCCTAGCCCGAACCCTAACCCTAACCCTTCCCCGAAGCCTGACCCTCACCCGTCCCCTCTTCCTAACCCGTACGCTAACACTAACCCGCGCCCTCACACGTACGCTCCCCCTAAAGCGTTCCCGTACCCTCCCCTGGACCCTAAATCGTCCCCGTCCCCTAACCCTAACCCTAGCCCGAACCCTAACCCTAAGACTTCCCCGAAGCCTGACCCTCACCAGTCCCCTAATCCTAACCCGTATGCTAACACTAACCCGCGCCCTCACACGCACGCTCCCCCTAAAGTGTTGCCGTACCCTCACCTGGACCCTAAACCGTCCCCTTCCCCTAACCCTAACCCTAGCCCGAACCCTAACCCTTACGCTCCCCAAAGCCTGACCCTCACCCGTCCCCTAATCCTAACCCGTACGCTAACACTAACCCGCGCCCTCACACGCACGCTCCCTCTAAAGCGTTGCCGTACCCTCACCTGGACCCTAAACCGTCCCCGTCCCCTAACCCTAACCCTAGCCCGAACCCTAACCCTAACCCTTCCCTGAAGCCTGACCCTCACCCGTCCCCTAATCCTAACCCGTACGCTAACACTAACCCGCGCCCTCACACGCACACTCCCCCTAAAGCGTTGCCGTACCCTCACCTGGACCCTAAACCGTCCCCGTCCCCTAACCCTAACCCTAGCCCGAACCCTAACCCTAACCCTTCTCCGAAGCCTGACCCTCACCCGTCCCCTAATCCTAACCCGTACGCTAACACTAACCCGCGCCCTCACACGCACGCTCCCCCTAAAGCGTTGCCGTACCCTCACCTGGACCCTAAAACGTCCCCATCCCCTAACCCTAACCCTAGCCCGAACACTAACCCTTACCCTTCCCCGAAGCCTGACCCTCACCCTTCCCCTAATCCTAACCCGTACGCTAACAGTAACCCGCGTCCTCACACGCACTCTCCCCCTAAAGCGTTGCCGTACCCTCACCTGGACCCTAAACCGTCCCCGTCCCCTAACCCTAACCCTAGCCCGAACCCTAACCCTAACACTTCCCCGAAGCCTGACCCTCACCCGTCCCCTAATCCTAACCCGTACGCTAACACTAACCCGCGCCCTCACATGCACGCTCCCCCTAAAGCGTTGCCGTACCCTCACCTGGACCCTAAACCGTCCCCGTCCCCTAACCCTAACCCTAGCCCGAACACTAACCCTAACCCTTCCCCGAAGCCTGACCCTCACCCGTCCCCTAATCCTAACCCGTACGCTAACACTAACCCGTGCCCTCACACGCACGCTCCCCCTAAAGCATTGCCGTACCCTCACCTGGACTCTAAATCGTCCCCGTCCCCTAACCCTAACCCTAGCCAGAACCCTAACCCTAACCCTTCCCCGAAGCCTGACCCTCACCCTTCCCCTAATCCTAACCCGTACGCTAACAGTAACCCGCGTCCTCACACGCACGCTCCCCCTAAAGCGTTGCCGTACCCTCACCTGGACCCTAAACCGTCCCCGTCCCCTAACCCTAACCCCAGCCCGAACCCTAACCCTAACACTTCCCCGAAGCCTGACCCTCACCCGTCCCCTAATCCTAACCCGTACGCTATCACTCACCCAGGCCCTCACACGCACGCTCCCCCTTAAGCGTTGCCGTACCCTCACCTGGACCCTAAACCTTCCCCGTCCCCTAACTCTAACCCTAGCCCGAAGCATAACCCTAACCCTTCCCCGAAGCCTGACACTCACCCGTCCCCTAATCCTAACACGTACGCTAACAATAACCCGCGCCCTCACACGCACGCTCCCTCTAAAGCGTTGCCGTACCCTCACCTGGACCCTAAACCGTCCCCGTCCCCTAACCCTAACCCTAGCCCGAAACCTAACCCTAACCCTTCCCCGAAGCCTGACCCTCACCCGTCCCCTAATCCTAACCCGTACGCTAACACTATCCCGCGCCCTCACACGCACGCTCCCCCTAAAGCTTTGCCGTACCCTCACCTGGACCCTAAACCTTCCCCGTCCCGAACCCTAACCCTAGCCCGAACCCTAACCCTAACCCTTCCCCGAAGCCTGACCCTCACCCGTCCCCTAATCCTAACCCGTACGCTAACACTAACCCGCACCCTCACATGCACTCTCCCCCTAAAGCGTTGCCGTACCCTCACCTGGACCCTAAACCGTCCCCGTCCCCTAACCCTAACCCTAGCCCGAACCCTAACCCTAACACTTCCCCGAAGCCTGACCCTCACCCGTCCCCTAATCCTAACCCGTACGCTAACACTAACCCGCGCCCTCACATGCACGCTCCCCCTAAAGCGTTGCCGTACCCTCACCTGGACCCTAAACCGTCCCCGTCCCCTAACCCTAACCCTAGCCCGAACACTAACCCTAACCCTTCCCCGAAGCCTGACCCTCACCCGTCCCCTAATCCTAACCCGTACGCTAACACTAACCCGTGCCCTCACACGCACGCTCCCCCTAAAGCATTGCCGTACCCTCACCTGGACTCTAAATCGTCCCCGTCCCCTAACCCTAACCCTAGCCAGAACCCTAACCCTAACCCTTCCCCGAAGCCTGACCCTCACCCTTCCCCTAATCCTAACCCGTACGCTAACAGTAACCCGCGTCCTCACACGCACGCTCCCCCTAAAGCGTTGCCGTACCCTCACCTGGACCCTAAACCGTCCCCGTCCCCTAACCCTAACCCCAGCCCGAACCCTAACCCTAACACTTCCCCGAAGCCTCACCCTCACCCGTCCCCTAATCCTAACCCGTACGCTATCACTCACCCAGGCCCTCACACGCACGCTCCCCCTTAAGCGTTGCCGTACCCTCACCTGGACCCTAAACCTTCCCCGTCCCCTAACTCTAACCCTAGCCCGAAGCATAACCCTAACCCTTCCCCGAAGCCTGACACTCACCCGTCCCCTAATCCTAACACGTACGCTAACAATAACCCGCGCCCTCACACGCACGCTCCCTCTAAAGCGTTGCCGTACCCTCACCTGGACCCTAAACCGTCCCCGTCCCCTAACCCTAACCCTAGCCCGAAACCTAACCCTAACCCTTCCCCGAAGCCTGACCCTCACCCGTCCCCTAATCCTAACCCGTACGCTAACACTAACCCGCGTCCTCACACGCACGCTCCCCCTAAAGCGTTTCCGTACCCTCACCTGGACCCTAAACCGTCCCCGTCCCCTAACCCTAACCCTAGCCCGAACCGTAAACCTAAACCTTCCTCGAAGCCTGACCCTCACCCGTCCCCTAATCCTAACCCGTACGCTAACACTAACCCGCGCCCTCACACGCACGCTCCCCCTAAAGCGTTGCCATACCCTCACCTGGAACCTAAACCGTCCCCGTCCCCTAACCCTAACCCTAGCCCGAACCCTAACCCTAACCCTTCCCCGAAACCTGACCCTCACCCATCCCCTAATCCTAACCCGTACGCTAACACTAACCCGTGCCCTCACACGCACGCTCCCCCTAAAGTGTTGCCGTACCCTCACCTGGACCCTAAACCGTCCCCGTCGCCTAAATCTAACCCTAGCCCGAACCCTAACCCTAACACTTCCCCGAAGCCTGACCCTCACCCATCCCCTAATCCTAACCCGTACGGTAACACTAACCCACGCCCTCTCACGCACGCTCCCCCAAAAGCGTTGCCGTACCCTCACCTGGACCCTAAACCGTCCCCGTCCCCTAATCCTAACCCTAGTCCGAACCCTAACCCTAAAATTTCCCCGAAGCCTGACCCTCACCCGTCCCCTAATCCTAACCCGTACGCTAACACTAACCCGCGCACTCACACGCACGCTACCCCTAAAGCGTTGCCGTACCCTCACCTGGACCCTAAACCGTCCCCTTCCCCTAACCCTATCCCTAGCCCGAACCCTAAACCTAACCCATCCCCGAAGCCTGACCCTCACCCGTCCCCTAATCCTAACCCGTACACTAACACTAATCCGTGCCCTCACACGCACGCTCCCCCTAAAGCGTTGCCGTACCCTCACCTGGACCCTAAACCGTCCCCGTCCCCTAACCCTAACCCTAGCCCAAACCCTCTCCCTAACCCTTCCCCGAAGCCTGACCCTCACCCGTCCCCTAATCCTAACCCGTACGCTAACACTATCCCGCGCCCTCACACGCACGCTCCCCCTAAAGCGTTGCCGTACCCTCACCAGGACCCTAAACCGTCCCCGTCCGTAACCCTAACCCTAGCCCGAACCCTAACCCTAACCCTTCCCCGAAGCCTGACACTCACCCGTCCCCTAATCCTAACCTGTACGCTAACACTAACCCGCGCCCTCACACGCACGCTCCCCCTAAAGCGTTGCCGTACCCTCACCTGGACCCTAAACTGCCCCCGTGCCCTAACCCTAACCCTAGCCCGAACCCTAACCCTGACGCTTCCCTGAAGACTGACCCTCACCCGTTCCCTAATCCTAACCCGTACGCTAACACTCACCCCCGCCCTCACACGCACGCTCCCCCTTAAGCGTTGCCGTACCCTCACCTGGACCCTAAACCGTCCCCGTCCCCTAACCCTAACCCTAGCACGAACCCTAACCCTAACCCTTCCCCGAAGCCTGACCCTCACCCGTCCGCTAATCCTAATCCGTACTCTAACACTAACCCACGCCCTCACACGCACGCTACCCCTAAATCGTTGCCGTACCCTCACCTGGACCCTAAACCGTCCCCGACCCCTAACCCTAACCCTAGCCCGAACCCTAACACTAACACTTCCCCGAAGCCTGACCCTCACCCGTCCCCTAATCCTAACCCGTACGCTAACACTAACCCGCGCCCTCACACGCACGCTCCCCCTAAAGCGTTGCCGTACCCTCACCTGGACCCTAAACCGTCCCCTAACCCTAAACCTAACCCTAGCCCGAACCCTAACCCTAACCCTTCCCCGGAGCCTGACTCTCACCCGTCCCCTAATCCTAACCCGTACGCTAACACTAACCCGTGCCCTCACACGCACACTCCCCCTAAAGCGTTGCCGTACCCTCACCTGGATCCTAAACCGTCCCCGTCCCCTAACCCTAACCCTAGCCCGTACCCTAACCCAAACACTTCCCCGAAGCCTGACCCTCACCCGTCCCCTAATCGTAACCCGTACGCTAATACTAACCCACGCCCTCACATGCACGCTCCCCCTAAAGCGTTGCCATACCCTCACCTGGACCCTAAACCGTCCCCGTCCCCTAACCCTAACCGGAAACCTCTCCCTAACCCTTCCCCGAAGCCTGACCCTCACCCGTCCCCTAATCCTAACCCGTACGCTAACACTGACCCGCGCCCTCACAGGCACGCTCCCCCTAAAGCGTTGCCGTACCCTCACCTGGACCCTAAACCGTCCCCTTCCCCTAACCCTAACCCTAGCCCGAACCCTAACCCTAACCCTTCCCCGAAGCCTGACCCTCACCCGTACCCTAATCCTAACCCGTACGCTAACACTAACCCACGCCCTCACACGCACGCTCCCCCTAAAGCGTTGCCGTACCCTCACCTGGACCCTAAGCCGTCCCCTTCCCCTAACCCTAACCCTAGCCCGAACCATAACCCTAACCCTTCCCCGAAGCCTGAACCTCACCCGTCCCCTAATCCTAATCCGTACGCTAACACTAACCCACGCCCTCACACGCACGCTCCCCCTAAAGCGTTGCCGTACCCTCACCTGGACCCTAAACCGTCCCCGTCCCCTAACCCTAACCCTAGCCCGAACCTTAACCTTAACCCTTCCCCGAAGCCTGACCCTCACCCGTCCCCTAATCCTAACCCGTACGCTAACACTAACCCACGCGCTCACACGCACGCTCCCCCTAAAGCGTTGCCGTACCCTCACCTGGACCCTAAACCGTCCCCGTCCCCTAACCCTAACCCTAGCCCGAACCCTAACCCTAACCCTTCCCCGAAGCCTGACCCTCACCCGTCCCCTAATCCTAACCCGTACGCTAACACTAACCCGCGCCCTCACACGCACGCTCCCCCTAAAGCGTTGCCGTACCCTCTCCTGGACCCTAAACCGTCCCCGACCCCTAACCCTAACCCTAGCCCGAACCCTAACCCTAACCCTTCCCCGAAGCCTGACCCTCACCCGTCCCGTAATCCTAACCCGTACGCTAACACTAACCCACGCCCTCACACGCACGCTCCCCCTAAAGCGTTGCCGTACCCTCACCTGGACCCTAAAGCGTCCCCGTCCCCTAACCCTAACCCTAGACCGAACCCTCTCCCTAACCCTTCCCCGAAGCCTGACCCTCACCCATCCCCTAATCCTAACCCGTACGCTAACACTAACCTGCGCCCTCACATGTACGCTCCCCCTAAAGCATTGCCGTACCCTCAACTGGACCGTAAACAGTCCCCATCCCCTAACCCTAACCAAGACCGAACACTAACCTTAACCCTTCCCCGAAGCCTGACCCTCACCCGTCCCCGAATCCTCACCCGTACGCTAACACTAACCCGCGCCCTCACACGCACGCTCCCCCTAAAGCGTTGCCGTACCCTCACCTGGACCCTAAACCGTCCCCGGTCTTAACCCTAACCCTAGCCCGAACCCTAACCCTAACCCTTCCCCGAAGCCTGACCCTCACCCGTCCCCTAATCCTAACCCGTACGCTAACACTAACCCGCGCCCTCACACGCACGCTCCCCCTAAAGCGTTGCCGTACACTCACCTGGACCCTAAACCGTCCCCGTCCCCTAACCCTAACCCTAGCCCGAACCCTAACCCTAACCCTTCCCCGAAGCCTGACCCTCCCCCGTCCCCTAATCCTAACCCGTACGCTAACACTAACCCGCGCCCTCACACGCACGCTCCCCCTAAAGCGTTGCCGTACCCTCACCTGGACCCTAAACCGTCCCCGGTCCTAACCCTAACCCTAGCCCGAACCCTAACCCTAACACTTCCCCGAAGCCTGACCCTCACCCGTCCCCTAATCCTAACCCGTGCGCTAACACTAACCCGCGCCCTCACACGCACGCTCCCCCTAAAGCGTTGCCGTACCCTCACCTGGACCCTAAACCGTCCCCGTCCCCTAACCCTAACCCTAACCCGAACCGTAACCCTAACCCTTCCCCGAAGCCTGACCCTCACCCGTCCCCTAATCCTAACCCGTACGCTAACACTAACCCGCGCCCTCACACGCACGCTCCCCCTAAAGCGTTGCCGTACCCTCACCTGGACCCTAAACCGTCCCCGTCCCCTAACCCTAACCCTAGCCCGAACCCTTACCCTAACCCTTCCCCAAAGCCAGACCCTCACCCGTCCCCTAATCCTAACCCGTACGCTAACACTAACCCGCGCCCTCACATGCACGCTCCCCCTAAAGCGTTGCCGTACCCTCACCTGGACCCTAAACCGTCCCCGTCCCCTAACCCTAACCCTAGCCCGAACCCTAAACCTAACCCTTCCCCGAAGACTGACCCTCACACGTCCCCTAATCCTAACCCGTACGCTAACACTAACCCGCGCCCTCACACGCACTCTCCCCCTAAAGCGTTGCCATACTCGCACCTGGACCCAAAACCGTCCCCGTCCCCTAACCCTAACCCTAGCCCGAACCCTAACCCTAACCCTTCCCCAAAGCCTGACCCTCACCCGTCCCCTAATCTTAACCCGTTCGCTAACACTAACCCACGCCCTCACACGCACGCTCCCCCTAAAGCGTTGCGGTACCCTCCCCTGGACCCTAAACTGTCCCCGTCCCCTAACCCTAACCCTAGCCCGAACCCTAACCCTAACCCTTCCCCGAAGCCTGACCCTCCCCCGTCCCCTAATCCTAACCCGTACGCTACCACTAACCCGCGCCCTCACACGCACGCTCCCCCTAAAGCGTTGCCGTACCCTCACCTGGACCCTAAACCATCCCTGTCCCCTAAGCCTAACCCTAGCCCGAACCCTAACCCTAACACTTCCCCGAAGCCTGACCCTCACCCGTCCCTTAATCCTAACCCGTACACTAACACTAACCCTTGCCCTCACACGCACGCTCCCCCTAAAGCGTTGCCGTACCCTCACCTGGACACTAAACCGTCCCCGTCCCCTAACCCTAACCCTAGCCTGAAACCTAACCCTACCCCTTCCCCGAAGCCTGACCCGCACCCGTCCCCTAATCCTAAGCCGTAACTAACACTAACCCGCGCTCTCACACGCACTCTCCCCCTAAAGCGTTGCCGTACCCTCACCTGGACCCTAAACCATCCCCGTCCCCTAACCCTAACCCTAGCCCGAACCCTAACCCTAACCCTTCCCCGAAGCCTGACCCTCACCCGTCCCCTAATCCTAACCCGTACGCTAACACTAACCCGCGCCCTCACACGCACGCTCCCCCTAAAGCGTTGCCGTACCCTCACCTGGACCCTAAACCGTCCCCGTCACCTTACCCTAACCCTAGCCCGAACCCTAACCCTAAGCCTTCCCCGAAGCCTGACCCTCACCCGTCCCATAATCCTAACCCTTACGCTAACACTACCCCGTGCCCTCACACGCACGCTCCCCCTTAAGCGTTGCCGTACCCTCACCTGGACCCTAAACCTTCCCCGTCCCCTAACTCTAACCCTAGCCCGAAGCATAACCCTAACCCTTCCCCGAAGCCTGACACTCACCCGTCCCCTAATCCTAACACGTACGCTAACAATAACCCGCGCCCTCACACGCACGCTCCCTCTAAAGCGTTGCCGTACCCTCACCTGGACCCTAAACCGTCCCCGTCCCCTAACCCTAACCCTAGCCCGAACCCTAACCCTAACCCTTCCCCGAAGCCTGACCCTCACCCGTCCCCTAATCCTAACCCGTACGCTAACACTATCCCGCGCCCTCACACGCACGCTCCCCCTAAAGCTTTGCCGTACCCTCACCTGGACCCTAAACCTTCCCCGTCCCGAACCCTAACCCTAGCCCGAACCCTAACCCTAACCCTTCCCCGAAGCCTGACCCTCACCCTTCCCCTAATCCTAACCCGTACGCTAACAGTAACCCGCGTCCTCACACGCACGCTCCCCCTAAAGCGTTGCCGTACCCTCACCTGGACCCTAAACCGTCCCCGTCCCCTAACCCTAACCCCAGCCCGAACCCTAACCCTAACACTTCCCCGAAGCCTGACCCTCACCCGTCCCCTAATCCTAACCCGTACGCTATCACTCACCCAGGCCCTCACACGCACGCTCCCCCTTAAGCGTTGCCGTACCCTCACCTGGACCCTAAACCTTCCCCGTCCCCTAACTCTAACCCTAGCCCGAAGCATAACCCTAACCCTTCCCCGAAGCCTGACACTCACCCGTCCCCTAATCCTAACACGTACGCTAACAATAACCCGCGCCCTCACACGCACGCTCCCTCTAAAGCGTTGCCGTACCCTCACCTGGACCCTAAACCGTCCCCGTCCCCTAACCCTAACCCTAGCCCGAAACCTAACCCTAACCCTTCCCCGAAGCCTGACCCTCACCCGTCCCCTAATCCTAACCCGTACGCTAACACTAACCCGCGTCCTCACACGCACGCTCCCCCTAAAGCGTTTCCGTACCCTCACCTGGACCCTAAACCGTCCCCGTCCCCTAACCCTAACCCTAGCCCGAACCGTAACCCTAAACCTTCCTCGAAGCCTGACCCTCACCCGTCCCCTAATCCTAACCCGTACGCTAACACTAACCCGCGCCCTCACACGCACGCTCCCCCTAAAGCGTTGCCATACCCTCACCTGGACCCTAAACCGTCCCCGTCCCCTAACCCTAACCCTAGCCAGAACCCTAACCCTAACCCTTCCCCGAAGCCTGAACCTCACCCGTCCTCTAATCCAAACCCGTACGCTAACACTAACCCACGCCCTCACACGCACGCTCCCTCTAAAGCGTTGCTGTACCCTCACCTGGACCCTAAACCGTCCCCGTCCCCTAACCCTAACCCTAGCCCGAACCCTAACCCTAACCCTTCCCCGAAACCTGACCCTCACCCATCCCCTAATCCTAACCCGTACGCTAACACTAACCCGTGCCCTCACACGCACGCTCCCCCTAAAGTGTTGCCGTACCCTCACCTGGACCCTAAACCGTCCCCGTCGCCTAAATCTAACCCTAGCCCGAACCCTAACCCTAACACTTCCCCGAAGCCTGACCCTCACCCATCCCCTAATCCTAACCCGTACGGTAACACTAACCCACGCCCTCTCACGCACGCTCCCCCAAAAGCGTTGCCGTACCCTCACCTGGACCCTAAACCGTCCCCGTCCCCTAATCCTAACCCTAGTCCGAACCCTAACCCTAAAATTTCCCCGAAGCCTGACCCTCACCCGTCCCCTAATCCTAACCCGTACGCTAACACTAACCCGCGCACTCACACGCACGCTACCCCTAAAGCATTGCCGTACCCTCACCTGGACCCTAAACCGTCCCCTTCCCCTAACCCTATCCCTAGCCCGAACCCTAAACCTAACCCATCCCCGAAGCCTGACCCTCACCCGTCCCCTAATCCTAAGCCGTAACTAACACTAACCCGCGCTCTCACACGCACTCTCCCCCTAAAGCGTTGCCGTACCCTCACCTGGACCCTAAACCATCCCCGTCCCCTAACCCTAACCCTAGCCCGAACCCTAACCCTAACCCTTCCCCGAAGCCTGACCCTCACCCGTCCCCTAATCCTAACCCGTACGCTAACACTAACCCGCGCCCTCACACGCACGCTCCCCCTAAAGCGTTGCCGTACCCTCACCTGGACCCTAAACCGTCCCCGTCACCTTACCCTAACCCTAGCCCGAACCCTAACCCTAAGCCTTCCCCGAAGCCTGACCCTCACCCGTCCCATAATCCTAACCCTTACGCTAACACTACCCCGCGCCCTCACACGCACGCTCCCCCTAAAGCGTTGCCGTACCCTCACCTGGACCCTAAACCGTCCCCGTCCCCTAACCCTAAACCTAGCCCGAACCCGAACCCTAACCCTTCCCCGAAGCATGACCCTCAACCGTCTCCTAATCCTAACCCGTACGCTAACACTAACCCGCACCCTCACATGCACGCTCCCCCTAAAGCGTTTCCGTACCCTCACCTGGACCCTAAACCGTCCCCGTCCCCTAAACCTAACCCTAGCCCGAACCCTAACCCTAATCCTTCCCCGAAGCCTGACCCTCACCCGTCCCCTAATCCTAACCCGTACGCTAACACTAACCCGCGCCCTCACACGCACGCTCCCCCTAAAGCATTGCCGTACACTCACCTGGACCCTAAACCGTCCCCGTCCCATAATCCTAACCCTAGACCGAACCCTAACCCTAACACTTCCCCGAAGCCTGACCCTCACCCGTCCCCTAATCCTAACCCGTACGCTAACACTATCCTGCGCCCTCACACGCACGCTCCCCCTAAAGCTTTGCCGTACCCTCACCTGGACCCTAAACCTTCCCCGTCCCGAACCCTAACCCTAGCCCGAACCCTAACCCTAACCCTTCCCCGAAGCCTGACCCTCACCCGTCCCCTAATCCTAACCCGTACGCTAACACTAACCCGCACCCTCACATGCACTCTCCCCCTAAAGCGTTGCCGTACCCTCACCTGGACCCTAAACCGTCCCCGTCCCCTAACCCTAACCCTAGCCCGAACCCTAACCCTAACACTTCCCCGAAGCCTGACCCTCACCCGTCCCCTAATCCTAACCCGTACGCTAACACTAACCCGCGCCCTCACATGCACGCTCCCCCTAAAGCGTTGCCGTACCCTCACCTGGACCCTAAACCGTCCCCGTCCCCTAACCCTAACCCTAGCCCGAACACTAACCCTAACCCTTCCCCGAAGCCTGACCCTCACCCGTCCCCTAATCCTAACCCGTACGCTAACACTAACCCGTGCCCTCACACGCACGCTCCCCCTAAAGCATTGCCGTACCCTCACCTGGACTCTAAATCGTCCCCGTCCCCTAACCCTAACCCTAGCCAGAACCCTAACCCTAACCCTTCCCCGAAGCCTGACCCTCACCCTTCCCCTAATCCTAACCCGTACGCTAACAGTAACCCGCGTCCTCACACGCACGCTCCCCCTAAAGCGTTGCCGTACCCTCACCTGGACCCTAAACCGTCCCCGTCCCCTAACCCTAACCCCAGCCCGAACCCTAACCCTAACACTTCCCCGAAGCCTGACCCTCACCCGTCCCCTAATCCTAACCCGTACGCTATCACTCACCCAGGCCCTCACACGCACGCTCCCCCTTAAGCGTTGCCGTACCCTCACCTGGACCCTAAACCTTCCCCGTCCCCTAACTCTAACCCTAGCCCGAAGCATAACCCTAACCCTTCCCCGAAGCCTGACACTCACCCGTCCCCTAATCCTAACACGTACGCTAACAATAACCCGCGCCCTCACACGCACGCTCCCTCTAAAGCGTTGCCGTACCCTCACCTGGACCCTAAACCGTCCCCGTCCCCTAACCCTAACCCTAGCCCGAAACCTAACCCTAACCCTTCCCCGAAGCCTGACCCTCACCCGTCCCCTAATCCTAACCCGTACGCTAACACTAACCCGCGTCCTCACACGCACGCTCCCCCTAAAGCGTTTCCGTACCCTCACCTGGACCCTAAACCGTCCCCGTCCCCTAACCCTAACCCTAGCCCGAACCGTAACCCTAAACCTTCCTCGAAGCCTGACCCTCACCCGTCCCCTAATCCTAACCCGTACGCTAACACTAACCCGCGCCCTCACACGCACGCTCCCCCTAAAGCGTTGCCATACCCTCACCTGGACCCTAAACCGTCCCCGTCCCCTAACCCTAACCCTAGCCAGAACCCTAACCCTAACCCTTCCCCGAAGCCTGAACCTCACCCGTCCTCTAATCCAAACCCGTACGCTAACACTAACCCACGCCCTCACACGCACGCTCCCTCTAAAGCGTTGCTGTACCCTCACCTGGACCCTAAACCGTCCCCGTCCCCTAACCCTAACCCTAGCCCGAACCCTAACCCTAACCCTTCCCCGAAGCCTGACCCTCACCCGTCCCCTAATCCTAACCCGTACGCTAACACTAACCCGCGCCCTCACATGCACGCTCCCCCTAAAGCGTTGCCGTACCCTCACCTGGACCCTAAACCTTCCCCGTCCCCTAACTCTAACCCTAGCCCGAACCCTAACCCTAACCCTTCCCCGAAGCCTGACCTTCACCCGTCCCCTAATCCTAACACGTACGCTAACACTAACCCACGCCCTCACACGCACGCTCCCTCTAAAGCGTTGCTGTACCCTCACCTGGACCCTAAACCGTCCCCGTCCCCTAACCCTAACCCTAGCCCGAACCCTAACCCTAACCCTTCCCCGAAGCCTGACCCTCACCCGTCCCCTAATCCTAACCCGTACGCTAACACTAACCCGCGCCCTCACATGCACGCTCCCCCTAAAGCGTTGCCGTACCCTCACCTGGACCCTAAACCTTCCCCGTCCCCTAACTCTAACCCTAGCCCGAAGCATAACCCTAACCCTTCCCCGAAGCCTGACACTCACCCGTCCCCTAATCCTAACACGTACGCTAACAATAACCCGCGCCCTCACACGCACGCTCCCTCTAAAGCGTTGCCGTACCCTCACCTGGACCCTAAACCGTCCCCGTCCCCTAACCCTAACCCTAGCCCGAAACCTAACCCTAACCCTTCCCCGAAGCCTGACCCTCACCCGTCCCCTAATCCTAACCCGTACGCTAACACTATCCCGCGCCCTCACACGCACGCTCCCCCTAAAGCTTTGCCGTACCCTCACCTGGACCCTAAACCTTCCCCGTCCCGAACCCTAACCCTAGCCCGAACCCTAACCCTAACCCTTCCCCGAAGCCTGACCCTCACCCGTCCCCTAATCCTAACCCGTACGCTAACACTAACCCGCACCCTCACATGCACTCTCCCCCTAAAGCGTTGCCGTACCCTCACCTGGACCCTAAACCGTCCCCGTCCCCTAACCCTAACCCTAGCCCGAACCCTAACCCTAACACTTCCCCGAAGCCTGACCCTCACCCGTCCCCTAATCCTAACCCGTACGCTAACACTAACCCGCGCCCTCACACGCACGCTCCCCCTAAAGCGTTGCCGTACCCTCACCTGGACCCTAAACCGTCCCCGTCCCCTAACCCTAACCCTAGCCCGAACACTAACCCTAACCCTTCCCCGAAGCCTGACCCTCACCCGTCCCCTAATCCTAACCCGTACGCTAACACTAACCCGTGCCCTCACACGCACGCTCCCCCTAAAGCATTGCCGTACCCTCACCTGGACTCTAAATCGTCCCCGTCCCCTAACCCTAACCCTAGCCAGAACCCTAACCCTAACCCTTCCCCGAAGCCTGACCCTCACCCTTCCCCTAATCCTAACCCGTACGCTAACAGTAACCCGCGTCCTCACACGCACGCTCCCCCTAAAGCGTTGCCGTACCCTCACCTGGACCCTAAACCGTCCCCGTCCCCTAACCCTAACCCCAGCCCGAACCCTAACCCTAACACTTCCCCGAAGCCTGACCCTCACCCGTCCCCTAATCCTAACCCGTACGCTATCACTCACCCAGGCCCTCACACGCACGCTCCCCCTTAAGCGTTGCCGTACCCTCACCTGGACCCTAAACCTTCCCCGTCCCCTAACTCTAACCCTAGCCCGAAGCATAACCCTAACCCTTCCCCGAAGCCTGACACTCACCCGTCCCCTAATCCTAACACGTACGCTAACAATAACCCGCGCCCTCACACGCACGCTCCCTCTAAAGCGTTGCCGTACCCTCACCTGGACCCTAAACCGTCCCCGTCCCCTAACCCTAACCCTAGCCCGAAACCTAACCCTAACCCTTCCCCGAAGCCTGACCCTCACCCGTCCCCTAATCCTAACCCGTACGCTAACACTATCCCGCGCCCTCACACGCACGCTCCCCCTAAAGCTTTGCCGTACCCTCACCTGGACCCTAAACCTTCCCCGTCCCGAACCCTAACCCTAGCCCGAACCCTAACCCTAACCCTTCCCCGAAGCCTGACCCTCACCCGTCCCCTAATCCTAACCCGTACGCTAACACTAACCCGCACCCTCACATGCACTCTCCCCCTAAAGCGTTGCCGTACCCTCACCTGGACCCTAAACCGTCCCCGTCCCCTAACCCTAACCCCAGCCCGAACCCTAACCCTAACACTTCCCCGAAGCCTGACCCTCACCCGTCCCCTAATCCTAACCCGTACGCTATCACTCACCCAGGCCCTCACACGCACGCTCCCCCTTAAGCGTTGCCGTACCCTCACCTGGACCCTAAACCTTCCCCGTCCCCTAACTCTAACCCTAGCCCGAAGCATAACCCTAATCCTTCCCCGAAGCCTGACCCTCACCCGTCCCCTAATCCTAACCCGTACGCTAACAGTAACCCGCGTCCTCACACGCACGCTCCCCCTAAAGCGTTTCCGTACCCTCACCTGGACCCTAAACCGTCCCCGTCCCCTAAACCTAACCCTAGCCCGAACCCTAACCCTAATCCTTCCCCGAAGCCTGACCCTCACCCGTCCCCTAATCCTAACCCGTACGCTAACACTAACCCGCGCCCTCACACGCACGCTCCCCCTAAAGCATTGCCGTACACTCACCTGGACCCTAAACCGTCCCCGTCCCATAATCCTAACCCTAGACCGAACCCTAACCCTAACACTTCCCCGAAGCCTGACCCTCACCCGTCCCCTAATCCTAACCCGTATGCTAACACTATCCCGCGCCCTCACACGCACGCTCCCCCTAAAGCTTTGCCGTACCCTCACCTGGACCCTAAACCTTCCCCGTCCCGAACCCTAACCCTAGCCCGAACCCTAACCCTAACCCTTCCCCGAAGCCTGACCCTCACCCGTCCCCTAATCCTAACCCGTACGCTAACACTAACCCGCACCCTCACATGCACTCTCCCCCTAAAGCGTTGCCGTACCCTCACCTGGACCCTAAACCGTCCCCGTCCCCTAACCCTAACCCTAGCCCGAACCCTAACCCTAACACTTCCCCGAAGCCTGACCCTCACCCGTCCCCTAATCCTAACCCGTACGCTAACACTAACCCGCGCCCTCACATGCACGCTCCCCCTAAAGCGTTGCCGTACCCTCACCTGGACCCTAAACCGTCCCCGTCCCCTAACCCTAACCCTAGCCCGAACACTAACCCTAACCCTTCCCCGAAGCCTGACCCTCACCCGTCCCCTAATCCTAACCCGTACGCTAACACTAACCCGTGCCCTCACACGCACGCTCCCCCTAAAGCATTGCCGTACCCTCACCTGGACTCTAAATCGTCCCCGTCCCCTAACCCTAACCCTAGCCAGAACCCTAACCCTAACCCTTCCCCGAAGCCTGACCCTCACCCTTCCCCTAATCCTAACCCGTACGCTAACAGTAACCCGCGTCCTCACACGCACGCTCCCCCTAAAGCGTTGCCGTACCCTCACCTGGACCCTAAACCGTCCCCGTCCCCTAACCCTAACCCCAGCCCGAACCCTAACCCTAACACTTCCCCGAAGCCTGACCCTCACCCGTCCCCTAATCCTAACCCGTACGCTAACACTAACCCGCGCACTCACACGCACGCTACCCCTAAAGCGTTGCCGTACCCTCACCTGGACCCTAAACCGTCCCCTTCCCCTAACCCTATCCCTAGCCCGAACCCTAAACCTAACCCATCCCCGAAGCCTGACCCTCACCCGTCCCCTAATCCTAAGCCGTAACTAACACTAACCCGCGCTCTCACACGCACTCTCCCCCTAAAGCGTTGCCGTACCCTCACCTGGACCCTAAACCATCCCCGTCCCCTAACCCTAACCCTAGCCCGAACCCTAACCCTAACCCTTCCCCGAAGCCTGACCCTCACCCGTCCCCTAATCCTAACCCGTACGCTAACACTAACCCGCGCCCTCACACGCACGCTCCCCCTAAAGCGTTGCCGTACCCTCACCTGGACCCTAAACCGTCCCCGTCACCTTACCCTAACCCTAGCCCGAACCGTAACCCTAAGCCTTCCCCGAAGCCTGACCCTCACCCGTCCCCTAATCCTAACCCGTACGCTAACACTAACCCGCGCCCTCACACGCACGCTCCCCCTAAAGCGTTGCCATACCCTCACCTGGACCCTAAACCGTCCCCGTCCCCTAACCCTAACCCTAGCCAGAACCCTAACCCTAACCCTTCCCCGAAGCCTGAACCTCACCCGTCCTCTAATCCAAACCCGTACGCTAACACTAACCCACGCCCTCACACGCACGCTCCCTCTAAAGCGTTGCTGTACCCTCACCTGGACCCTAAACCGTCCCCGTCCCCTAACCCTAACCCTAGCCCGAACCCTAACCCTAACCCTTCCCCGAAGCCTGACCCTCACCCGTCCCCTAATCCTAACCCGTACGCTAACACTAACCCGCGCCCTCACATGCACGCTCCCCCTAAAGCGTTGCCGTACCCTCACCTGGACCCTAAACCTTCCCCGTCCCCTAACTCTAACCCTAGCCCGAACCCTAACCCTAACCCTTCCCCGAAGCCTGACCTTCACCCGTCCCCTAATCCTAACACGTACGCTAACAATAACCCGCGCCCTCACACGCACGCTCCCTCTAAAGCGTTGCCGTACCCTCACCTGGACCTTAAACCGTCCCCGTCCCCTAACCCTAACCCTAGCCCGAACACTAACCCTAACCCTTCCCCGAAGCCTGACCCTCACCCGTCCCCGAATCCTAACCCGTACGCTAACACTAACCCACGCCCTCACACGCACGCTCCCCCTAAATGGTTGCCGTACCCTCACCTGGACCCTAAACCATCCCCGTCCCCTAACCCTAACCCTAGCCCGAACCCTAACCCTAACCCTTCCCCGAAGCCTGACCCTCACCCGTTCCCTAATCCTAACCCGTACGCTAACACTAACCCGCGCCCTCACACGCACGCTCCCCCTAAAGCGTTGCCGTACCCTCACCTGGACCCTAAACCGTCCCCGTCCCCTAACCCTAACCCTAGCCCGAACCCTAACCCTAACACTTCCCCGAAGCCTGACCCTCACCCGTCCCCTAATCCTAACCCGTACGCTAACACTAACCCGCGCCCTCCCATGCACGCTCCCCCTAAAGCGTTGCCGTACCCTCACCTGGACCCTAAACCGTCCCCGTCCCCCTCCCCTAACCCTAGCCCGAACCCTAACCCTAACCCTTCCCCAAAGCCTGACCCTCACCCGTCCCCTAATCCTAACCCGTACGCTAACACTAACCCGCGCCCTCACACGCACGCTCCCCCTAAAGCTTTGCCGTACCCTCACCTGGACCCTAAACCTTCCCCGTCCCGAACCCTAACCCTAGCCCGAACCCTAACCCTAACACTTCCCCGAAGCCTGACCCTCACCCGTCCCCTAATCCTAACCCGTACGCTAACACTAACCCGCACCCTCACACGCACTCTCCCCCTAAAGCGTTGCCGTACCCTCACCTGGACCCTAAACCGTCCCCGTCCCCTAACCCTAACCCTAGCCCGAACCCTAACCCTAACACTTCCCCGAAGCCTGACCCTCACCCGTCCCCTAATCCTAACCCGTACGCTAACACTAACCCGCGCCCTCACACGCACGCTCGCCCTAAAGGGTTGCCGTACCCTCACCTGGACCCTAAACCGTCCCTGTCCCCTAAACCTAACCCTAGCCCGATGCCTAACCCTAACCCTTCCCCGAAGCCTGACCCTCACCCGTCCCCTAATCCTAACCCGTACGCTAACACTAACCCGCGCCCTCACACGCACGCTCCCCCTAAAGCGTTGCCGTACCATCACCTGGACCCTAAACCGTCCCCGTCCCCTAACCCTAACCCTAGCCCGAACCCTAACCCTAACCCTTCCCCGAAGCCTGACCCTCACCCGTCCCCTAATCCTAAGCCGTACGCTAACACTAACACGCGCCCTCACACGCACGCTCCCCCTAAAGCGTTGCCGTACCCTCACCTGGACCCTAAACCGTCCCCGTACCCTAACCCTAACCCTAGCCCGAACCCTAACCCTAACCCTTCCCTGAAGCCTGACCCTCACCCGTACCCTAATCCTAACCCGTACGCTAACACTAACGCGCGCCCTCACACGCACGCTCCCCCTAAAGCGTTGCCGTACCCTCACCTGGACCCTAAACCGTCCCCGTCCCCTAACCCTTACCCTAGCCAGAACCCTAACCCTAACCCTTCCCCGAAGCCTGACCCTCACCCGTCCCCTAATCCTAACCCGTACGCTAACACTAACCCGCGCCCTCACACGCACGCTCCCCCTAAAGGGTTGCCGTACCTTCACCTGGACCCTAAACCGTCCCCGTCCCCTAACCCTAACCCTAGCCCGAACCCTAACCCTAAACCTTCCCCGAAGCCTGACCCTCACCCGTCCCCTAATCCTAACCCGTACGCCAACACTAACCCGCGCCCTCACACGCACCCTCCCCCTAAAGCGTTGCCGTACCCTCACCTGGACCCTAAACCGTCCCCGTCCCCTAACCCTAACCCTAGCCCGAACCCTAACCCTAACCCTTCCCCGAAGCCTGACCCTCACCCGTCACCTAATCCTAACCCGTACGCTAACACTAACCCGCGCCCTCACACGCACGCTCCCCCTAAAGCGTTGCCGTACCCTCTCCTGGACCCTAAACCGTCCCCGGCCCCTAACCCTAACCCTAGCCCGAACCCTAACCCTAACCCTTCCCCGAAGCCTGACCCTCACCCATCCCCTAATCCTAACCCGTACGCTAACACTAACGCGCGCCCTCACACGCACGCTCCCCCTAAAGCGTTGCCGTACCCTCACCTGGACCCTAAACCGTCCCCATCCCCTAACCCTAACCCTAGCCCGAACCCTAACCCTAACCCTTCCCCGAAGCCTGACCCTCACCCGTCCCCTAATCCTAACCCGTACGCTAACACTAACCCGCGCCCTCACACGCACGCTCCCCCTAAAGCGTTGCCGTACCCTCACCTGGACCCTAAACCGTCCCCGTCCCCTAACCCTAAGCCTAGCCCGAACCCTAACCCTTCCCCGAAGCCTGACCCTCACCCGTCCCCTAATCCTAAGCCGTACGCTAACACTAACCCGCGCCCTCACACGCACGCTCCCCCTAAAGCGTTGCCGTACCCTCACCTGGACCCTAAACCGTCCCCGTACCCTAACCCTAACCCTAGCCCGAACCCTAACCCTAACCCTTCCCTGAAGCCTGACCCTCACCCGTCCCCTAATCCTAAGCCGTACGCTAACACTAACGCGCGCCCTCACACGCACGCTCCCCCTAAAGCGTTGCCGTACCCTCACCTGGACCCTAAACCGTCCCGTCCCCTAACCCTAAACATAGCCCGAACCCTAACCCTAACCCTTCCCCGAAGCCTGACCCTCACCAGTCCCCTAATCCTAACCCGTACGCCAACACTAACCCGCGCCCTTACACGCACGCTCCCCCTAAAGCGTTGCCGTACCCTCACCTGGACCCTAAACCGTCCCCGTCCCCTAACCCAAACCCTAGCCGAACCCTAACCCTAACCCTTCCCCGAAGCCTGACCCTCTCCCGTCCCCTAATCCTAACCCGTACGCTAACACTAACCCGCGCCCTCACACGCACACTCCCCCTAAAGCGTTGCCGTCCCCTCACCTGGACCTTAAACCGTCCCCGTCCCCTAACCCTAACCCTAGCAGAACCCTAAACCTAACCCTTCCCCGAAGCCTGACCCTCACCCGTCCCCTAATCCTAACCCGTACGCTAACACTAACCCGCGCCCTCACACGCACGCTCCCCCTAAAGCGTTGCCGTACCCTCACCTGGACCCTAAACCGTCCCCGTCCCCTAACCCTAACCCTAGCCCGAACCCTAACCCTAACCCTTCCCCGAAGCCTGACCCTCACCCGTCCCCTAATCCTAATCCGTATGATAAAACTAACCCGCGCCCTCACACGCACGCTCCCCCTAAAGCGTTGCCGTACCCTCACCTGGACCCTAAACCGTCCCCGTCCCCTAAACCTAACCCTAGCCCGAACCCTAACACTAACCCTTCCCCGAAGCCTGACCCTCACCCGTACCCTAATCCTAACCCGTACGCTAACACTAACCCGCCCCTCACACGCACGCTCCCCCTAAAGCGTTGCCGTACCCTCACCTGGACCCTAAACCGTCCCCGTCCCCTAACCCTAACCCTAGCCCGAACCCTAACCCTAACACTTCCCCGAAGCCTGACCCTCACCCGTCCCCTAATCCTAACCCGTACGCTAACACTAACCCGCGCCCTCACACGCACGCTCCCCCTAAAGTGTTGCCGTACCCTCACCTGGACCCTAAACCGTCCCCGCCCCCTAACCCTAACCCTAGCCGAACCTTAACCCTAACCCTTCCCCGAAGCCTGACCCTCACCCGTCCCCTAATCCTAACCCGTACGTTAACACTAAACCGCGCCCTCACACGCACGCTCCCCCTAAAGCGTTGCCGTACCCTCACCTGGACCCGAAACCGTCCCCGTCCCCGTCCCCTAACCCTAGCCCGAACCCTAACCCTAACCCTTCCCCGAAGCCTGACCCTCAACCGTCCCCTAATCCTAACCCGTACGCTAACACTAACCCGCGCCCTCAGACGCAGGCTCCCCCTAAAGCATTGCTGTACCCTCACCTGCACCCTAAACCGTCCCCGTCCCCTAACCCTAACCCTAGCCCGAACCCTAACCCTAACCCTTCCCCGAAGCCTGACCCTCACCCGTCCCCTAATCCTAAGCCGTACGCTAACACTAACCCGCGCCCTCACACGCACGCTCCCCCTAAAGCGTTGCCGTACCCTCACCTCGACCCTAAACCGTCCCCGTACCCTAACCCTAACCCTAGCCCGAACCCTAACCCTAACCCTTCCCTGAAGCCTGACCCTCACCCGTCCCCTAATCCTAACCCGTACGCTAACACTAACGCGCGCCCTCACACGCACGCTCCCCCTAAAGGGTTGCCGTACCCTCACCTGGACCCTAAACCGTCCCTGTCCCCTAAACCTAACCCTAGCCCGATGCCTAACCCTAACCCTTCCCCGAAGCCTGACCCTCACCCGTCCCCTAATCCTAACCCGTACGCTAACACTAACCCGCGCCCTCACACGCACGCTCCCCCTAAAGCGTTGCCGTACCCTCACCTGGACCCTAAACCGTCCCCGTCCCCTAACCCTAACCCTAGCCCGAACCCTAACCCTAACCCTTCCCCGAAGCCTGACCCTCACCCGTCCCCTAATCCTAACCCGTACGCTAACACTAACCCGCACCCTCACACGCACGCTCCCCCTAAAGCGTTGCCTTACCCTCACCTGGACCCTAAACCGTCCCCATCCCCTAACCCTAACCCTAGACCGAACCCTACCCCTAACCCTTCCCCGAAGCCTGACCCTCACCCGTCCCCTAATTCTAACCCGTACGCTAACACTAACCCGCGCCCTCACACGCACGCTCCCCCTAAAGCGTTGCCGTACCATCACCTGGACCCTAAACCGTCCCCGTCCCCTAACCCTAACCCTAGCCCGAACCCTAACCCTAACCCTTCCCCGAAGCCTGACCCTCACCCGTCCCCTAATCCTAAGCCGTACGCTAACACTAACACGCGTCCTCACACGCACGCTCCCCCTAAAGCGTTGCCGTACCCTCACCTGGACCCTAAACCGTCCCCGTACCCTAACCCTAACCCTAGCCCGAACCCTAACCCTAACCCTTCCCTGAAGCCTGACCCTCACCCGTCCCCTAATCCTAAGCCGTACGCTAACACTAACGCGCGCCCTCACACGCACGCTCCCCCTAAAGCGTTGCCGTACCCTCACCTGGACCCTAAACCGTCCCCGTCCCCTAACCCTTACCCTAGCCAGAACCCTAACCCTAACCCTTCCCCGAAGCCTGACCCTCACCCGTCCCCTAATCCTAACCCGTACGCTAACACTAACCCGCGCCCTCACACGCACGCTCCCCCTAAAGGGTTGCCGTACCTTCACCTGGACCCTAAACCGTCCCCGTCCCCTAACCCTAACCCTAGCCCGAACCCTAACCCTAAACCTTCCCCGAAGCCTGACCCTCACCCGTCCCCTAATCCTAACCCGGACGCCAAAACTAACCCGCGCCCTCACACGCACCCTCCCCCTAAAGCGTTGCCGTACCCTCACCTGGACCCTAAACCGTCCCCGTCCCCTAACCCTAACCCTAGCCCGAACCCTAACCCTAACCCTTCCCCGAAGCCTGACCCTCACCCGTCACCTAATCCTAACCCGTACGCTAACACTAACCCGCGCCCTCACACGCACGCTCCCCCTAAAGCGTAGCCGTACCCTCTCCTGGACCCTAAACCGTCCCCGTCCCCTAACCCTAACCCTAGCCCGAACCCTAACCCTAACCCTTCCCCGAAGCCTGACCCTCACCCGTCCCCTAATCCTAACCCGTACGCTAACACTAACCCGCGCCCACACACGCACGCTCCCCCTAAAGCGTTGCCGTACCCTCACCTGGACCCTAAACCGTCCCCATCCCCTAACCCTAACCCTAGACCGAACCCTAACCCTAACCCTTCCCCGAAGCCTGACCCTCACCCGTCCCCTAGTCCTAACACGTACGCTAACACTAACCAGCGCCCTCACACGCACGCTACCCCTAAAGCGTTGCCGTACCATCACCTGGACCCTAAACCGTCCCCGTCCCCTAAACCTAACCCTAGCCCGAACCCTAGCCCTAACCCTTCCCCGAAGCCTGACCCTCACCCGTCCCCTAATCCTAAGCCGTACACTAACACTAACACGCGCCCTCACACGCACGCTCCCCCTAAAGCGTTGCCGTACCCTCACCTGGACCCTAAACCGTCCCCGTACCCTAACCCTAACCCTAGCCCGAACCCTAACCCTAACCCTTCCCGGAAGCCTGACCCTCACCCGTCCCCTAATCCTAAGCCGTACGCTAACACTAACGCGCGCCCTCACACGCACGCTCCCCCTAAAGCGTTGCCGTACCCTCACCTGCACCCTAAACCGTCCCCGTCCCCTAACCCTTACCTTAGCCCGAACCCTAACCCTAACCCTTCCCCGAAGCCTGACCCTCACCCGTCCCCTAATCCTAACCCGTACGCTAACACTAACCCGCGCCCTCACACGCACGCTCCCCCTAAAGGGTTGCCGTACCTTCACCTGGACCCTAAACCGTCCCCGTCCCCTAACCCTAACCCTAGCCCGAACCCTAACCCTAACCCTTCCCCGAAGCCTGACCCTCACCCGTCCCCTAATCCTAACCCATACGCCAACACTAACCTGCGCCCTCACACGCACCCTCCCCCTAAAGCGTTGCCGTACCCTCACCTTGACCCTAAACCGTCCCCGTCCCCTAACCCTAACCCTAGCCCGAACCCTAACCCTAACACTTCCCCGAAGCCTGACCCTCACCCGTCCCCTAATCCTAACCCGTACGCTAACACTAACCCGTGCACTCACACGCACGCTCCCCCTAAAGCGTTGCCGTACCCTCACCTGGACCCTAAACCGTCCCCGTCCCGTAACCCTAACCCTAGCCCGAACCCTAACCCTAACCCTTCCCCGAAGCCTAACCCTCACCCGTCCCCTAATCCTAACCCGTACGCTAACACTAACCCGCGCCCTCACACGCACGCTCCCCCTAAAGAGTTGCTGTACCCTCACCTGGACCCTAAACCGTCCCCGTCCCCTAACCCTAACCCTAGCCCGAACCCTAAACCTAACCCTTCCCCGAAGCCTGACCCTCACCCGTCCTCTAATCCTAACCCGTACGCTAACACTAACCCGCCCCCTCACACGCACGCTCCACCTAAAGCGTTGCCTTACCCTCACCTGGACCCTAAACCGTCCCCATCCCCTAACCCTAACCCTAGACCGAACCCTACCCCTAACCCTTCCCCGAAGCCTGACCCTCACCCGTCCCCTAATCCTAACCCGTACGCTAACACTAACCCGCGCCCTCACACGCACGCTCCCCCTAAAGCGTTGCCGTACCATCACCTGGACCCTAAACCGTCCCCGTCCCCTAACCCTAACCCTAGCCTGAACCCTAACCCTAACCCTTCCCCGAAGCCTGACCCTCACCCGTCCCCTAATCCTAAGCCGTACGCTAACACTAACACGCGCCCTCACACGCACGCTCCCCCTAAAGCGTTGCCGTACCCTCACCTGGACCCTAAACCGTCCCCGTACCCTAACCCTAACCCTAGCCCGAACCCTAACCCTAACCCTTCCCTGAAGCCTGACCCTCACCCGTCCCCTAATCCTAACCCGTACGCTAACACTAACGCGCGCCCTCACACGCACGCTCCCCCTAAAGCGTTTCCGTACCCTCACCTGGACCCTAAACCGTCCCCGTCCCCTAACCCTTACCCTAGCCAGAACCCTAACCATAACCCTTCCCCGAAGCCTGACCTTCACCCGTCCCCTAATCCTAACCCGTACGCTAACACTAACCCGCGCCCTCACACGCACGCTCCCCCTAAAGGGTTGCCGTACCTTCACCTGGACCCTAAACCGTCCCCGTCCCCTAACCCTAACCCTAGCCCGAACCCTAACCCTAAACCTTCCCCGAAGCCTGACCCTCACCCGTCCCCTAATCCTAACCCGTACGCCACACTAACTCGCGCCGTCACACGCACCCTCCCCCTAAAGCGTTGCCGTACCCTCACCTGGACCCTAAACCGTCCCCGTCCCCTAACCCTAACCCTAGCCCGAACCCTAACCCTAACCCTTCCCCGAAGCCTGACCCTCACCCGTCACCTAATCCTAACCCGTACGCTAACACTAACCCGCGCCCTCACACGCACGCTCCCCCTAAAGCGTTGCCGTACCCTCTCCTGGACCCTAAACCGTCCCCGGCCCCTAACCCTAACCCTAGCCCGAACCCTAACCCTAACCCTTCCCCGAAGCCTGACCCTCACCCGACCCCTAATCCTAACCCGTACGCTAACACTAACCCGCGCCCTCACACGCACGCTCCCCCTAAAGCGTTGCCGTACCATCACCTGGACCCAAAACCGTCCCCGTCCCCTAACCCTCACCCTAGCCCGAACCCTAACCCTTCCCCGAAGCCTGACCCTCACCCGTCCCCTAATCCTAAGCCGTACGCTAACACTAACCCGCGCCCTCACACGCACGCTCCCCCTAAAGCGTTGCCGTACCCTCACCTGGACCGTAAACCATCCCCGTACCCTAACCCTAACCCTAGCCCGAACCCTAACCCTAACCCTTCCCTGAAGCCTGACCCTCACCCGTCCCCTAATCCTAAGCCGTACGCTAACACTAACGCGCGCCCTCACACGCACGCTCCCCCTAAAGCGTTGCCGTACCCTCACCTGGACCCTAAACCGTCCCGTCCCCTAACCCTAAACATAGCCCGAACCCTAACCCTAACCCTTCCCCGAAGCCTGACCCTCACCCGTCCCCTAATCCTAACCCGTACGCCAACAATAACCCGCGCCCTCACACGCACGCACCCCCTAAAGCGTTGCCGTACCCTCACCTGGACCCTAAACCGTCCCCGTCGCCTAACCCAAACCCTAGCCGAACCCTAACCCTAACCCTTCCCCGAAGCCTGACCCTCTCCCGTCCCCTAATCCTAACCCGTACGCTAACACTAACCCGCGCCCTCACACGCACACTCCCCCTAAAGCGTTGCCGTCTCCTCACCTGGACCTTAAACCGTCCCCGTCCCCTAACCCTAACCCTAGCAGAACCCTAAACCTAACCCTTCCCCGAAGCCTGACCCTCACCCGTCCCCTAATCCTAACCCGTACGCTAACACTAACCCGCGCCCTCACACGCACGCTCCCCCTAAAGCGTTGCCGTACCCTCACCTGGACCCTAAACAGTCCCCGTCCCCTAACCCTAACCCTAGCCCGAACCCTAACCCTAACCCTTCCCCGAAGCCTGACCCTCACCCGTCCCCTAATCCTAACCCGTATGCTAAAACTAACCCGCGCCCTCACACGCACGCTCCCCCTAAAGCGTTGCCGTACCCTCACGTGGACCCTAAACCGTCCCCGTCCCCTAAACCTAACCCTAGCCCGAACCCTAACACTAACCCTTCCCCGAAGCCTGACCCTCACCCGTACCCTAATCCTAACCCGTACGCTAACACTAACCCGCCCCTCACACGCACGCTCCCCCTAAAGCGTTGCCGTACCCTCACCTGGACCCTAAACCGTCCCCGTCCCCTAACCCTAACCCTAGCCCGAACCCTAACCCTAACCCTTCCCCGAAGCCTGACCCTCACCCGTCCCCTAATCCTAACCCGTACGCTAACACTAACCCGCGCCCTCACACGCACGCTCCCCCTAAAGTGTTGCCGTACCCTCACCTGGACCCTAAACCGTCCCCGCCCCCTAACCCTAACCCTAGCCGAACCTTAACCCTAACCCTTCCCCGAAGCCTGACCCTCACCCGTCCACTAATCCTAACCCGTACGTTAACACTAAACCGCGCCCTCACACGCACGCTCCCCCTAAAGCGTTGCCGTACCCTCACCTGGACCCGAAACCGTCCCCGTCCCCTAACCCTAACCCTAGCCCGAACCCTAACCCTAACCCTTCCCCGAAGCCTGACCCTCACCCGTCCCCTAATCCTAACCCGTACGCTAACACTAACCCGCGCCCTCAGACGCTGGCTCCCCCTAAAGCATTGCTGTACACTCACCTGGACCCTAAACCGTCCCCGTCCCCTAACCCTAACCCTAGCCCGAACCCTAACCCTAACCCTTCCCCGAAGCCTGACCCTCACCCGTCCCCTAATCCTAAGCCGTACGCTAACACTAACCCGCGCCCTCACACGCACGCTCCCCCTAAAGCGTTGCCGTACCCTCACCTGGACCCTAAACCGTCCCCGTACCCTAACCCTAACCCTAGCCCGAACCCTAACCCTAACCCTTCCCTGAAGCCTGACCCTCACCCGTCCCCTAATCCTAACCCGTACGCTAACACTAACCCGCGCCCTCACACGCACGCTCCCCCTAAAACGTTGCCGTCCCCTCACCTGGACCCTAAACCATCCCCGTCCCCTAACCCTAACCCTAGCAGAACGCTAAACCTAACCCTTCCCCGAAGCCTGACCCTCACCCGTCCCCTAATCCTAACCCGTACGCTAACACTAACCCGCGCCCTCACACGGACGCTCCCCCTAAAGCGTTGCCGTACCCTCACCTGAACCCTAAACCGTCCCCGTCCCCTAACCCTAACCATAGCCCGAACCCTAACCCTAACCCTTCCCCGAAGCCTGACCCTCACCCGTCCCCTAATCCTAACCCGTACGCCAACACTAACACGCGCCCTCACACGCACGCTCCCCCTAAAGCGTTTCCGTTCCCCCACCTGGACCCTAAACCGTCCCCGTCCCCTAACCCTAACCCTAGCCGAACCCTAACCCTAACCCTTCCCCGAAGCCTGACCCTCACCCGTCCCCTAATCCTAACCCGTATGCTAAAACTAACCCGCGCCCTCACACGCACGCTCCCCCTAAAGCGTTGCCGTACCCTCACGTGGACCCTAAACCGTCCCCGTCCCCTAAACCTAACCCTAGCCCGAACCCTAACACTAACCCTTCCCCGAAGCCTGACCCTCACCCGTACCCTAATCCTAACCCGTACGCTAACACTAACCCGCCCCTCACACGCACGCTCCCCCTAAAGCGTTGCCGTACCCTCACCTGGACCCTAAACCGTCCCCGTCCCCTAACCCTAACCCTAGCCCGAACCCTAACCCTAACCCTTTCCCGAAGCCTGACCCTCACCCGTCCCCTAATCCTAACCCGTACGCTAACACTAACCCGCGCCCTCACACGCACGCTCCCCCTAAAGTGTTGCCGTACCCTCACCTGGACCCTAAACCGTCCCCGCCCCCTAACCCTAACCCTAGCCGAACCTTAACCCTAACCCTTCCCCGAAGCCTGACCCTCACCCGTCCCCTAATCCTAACCCGTACGTTAACACTAAACCGCGCCCTCACACGCACGCTCCCCCTAAAGCGTTGCCGTACCCTCACCTGGACCCGAAACCGTCCACGTCCCCTAACCCTAACCCTAGCCCGAACCCTAACCCTAACCCTTCCCCGAAGCCTGACCCTCACCCGTCCCCTAATCCTAACCCGTACGCTAACACTAACCCGCGCCCTCAGACGCAGGCTCCCCCTAAAGCATTGCTGTACACTCACCTGGACCCTAAACCGTCCCCGTCCCCTAACCCTAACCCTAGCCCGAACCCTAACCCTAACCCTTCCCCGAAGCCTGACCCTCACCCGTCCCCTAATCCTAAGCCGTACGCTAACACTAACCCGCGCCCTCACACGCACGCTCCCCCTAAAGCGTTGCCGTACCCTCACCTGGACCCTAAACCGTCCCCGTACCCTAACCCTAACCCTAGCCCGAACCCTAACCCTAACCCTTCCCTGAAGCCTGAGCCTCACCCGTCCCCTAATCCTAACCCGTACGCTAACACTAACCCGCGCCCTCACACGCACGCTCCCCCTAAAGCGTTGCCGTCCCCTCACCTGGACCCTAAACCGTCCCCGTCCCCTAACCCTAACCCTAGCAGAACCCTAAACCTAACCCTTCCCCGAAGCCTGACCCTCACCCGTCCCCTAATCCTAACCCGTACGCTAACACTAACCCGCGCCCTCACACGCACGCTCCCCCTAAAGCGTTGCCGTATCCTCACCTGAACCCTAAACCGTCCCCGTCCCCTAACCCTAACCATAGCCCGAACCCTAACCCTAACCCTTCCCCGAAGCCTGACCCTCACCCGTCCCCTAATCCTAACCCGTACGCCAACACTAACACGCGCCCTCACACGCACGCTCCCCCTAAAGTGTTTCCGTTCCGCCACCTGGACCCTAAACCGTCCCCGTCCCCTAACCCTAACCCTAGCCGAACCCTAACCCTAACACTTCCCCGAAGCCTGACCCTCACCCGTCCCCTAATCCTAACCCGTACGCTAACACTAACCCACACCCTCACATGCACGCTCCCCCTAAAGCGTTGCCGTACCCTCACCTGGACCCTAAACCGTCCCCGTCCCCTAACCCTAACCCTAGCCCGAACCCTAACCCTAACCCTTCCCCGAAGCCTGACCCTCACCCGTCCCCTAATCCTAACCCGTACGCCAACACTAACCCGCGCCCTCACACGCACGCTCCCCCTAAAGCGTTGCCGTACCCTCACCTGGACCCTAAACCGTCCCCGTCCCCTAACCCAAACCCTAGCCGAACCCTAACCCTAACCCTTCCCCGAAGCCTGACCCTCTCCCGTCCCCTAATCCTAACCCGTACGCTAACACTAACCCGCGCCCTCACACGCACGCTCCCCCTAAAGCGTTGCCGTACCCTCACCTGGACCCTAAACCGTCCCCATCCCCTAACCCTAACCCTAGCCCGAACCCTAACCCTAACCCTTCCCCGAAGCCTGACCCTCACCCGTCCCCTAATCCTAACCCGTACGCTAACACTAACCCACGCCCTCACACGCACGCTCCCCCTAAAGCGTTGCCGTCCCCTCACCTGGACCCTAAACTGTCCCCGTCCCCTAACCCTAACCCTAGCAGAACCCTAAACCTAACCCTTCCCCGAAGCCTGACCCTCACCCGTCCCCTAATCCTAACCCGTACGCTAACACTAACCCGTGCCCTCACACGCACGCTCCCCCTAAAGCGTTGCCGTACCCTCACCTGAACCCTAAACCGTCCCCGTCCCCTAACCCTAACCCTAGCCCGAACCCTAACCCTAACCCTTCCCCGAAGCCTGACCCTCACCCGTCCCCTAATCCTAACCCATATGCTAAAACTAACCCGCGCCCTCACACGCACGCTCCCCCTAAAGCGTTGCCATACCCTCACCTGGACCCTAAACCGTCCCCGTCCCCTAAACCTAACCCTAGCCCGAACCCTAACACTAACCCTTCCCCGAAGCCTGACCCTCACCCGTACCCTAATCCTAACCCGTACGCTAACACTAACCCGCCCCTCACACGCACGCTCCCCCTAAAGCGTTGCCGTACCCTCACCTGGACCCTAAACCGTCCCCGTCCCCTAACCCTAACCCTAGCCCGAACCCTAACCCTAACCCTTCCCCGAAGCCTGACCCTCTCCCGTCCCCTAATCCTAACCCGTACGCTAACACTAACCCGCGCCCTCACACGCACGCTCCCCCTAAAGCGTTGCCGTACCCTCACCTGGACCCTAAACCGTCCCCATCCCCTAACCCTAACCCTAGCCCGAACCCTAACCCTAACCCTTCCCCGAAGCCTGACCCTCACCCGTCCCCTAATCCTAACCCGTACGCTAACACTAACCCACGCCCTCACATGCACGCTCCCCCTAAAGCGTTGCCGTCCCCTCACCTGGACCCTAAACTGTCCCCGTCCCCTAACCCTAACCCTAGCAGAACCCTAAACCTAACCCTTCCCCGAAGCCTGACCCTCACCCGTCCCCTAATTCTAACCCGTACGCTAACACTAACCCGCGCCCTCACACGCACGCTCCCCCTAAAGCGTTGCCGTACCCTCACCTGGACCCTAAACCGTCCCCGTCCCCTAACCCTAACCCTAGCCCGAACCCTAACCCTAACCCTTCCCCGAAGCCTGACCCTCACCCGTCCCCTAATCCTAACCCGTACGCTAACACTAACCCGCGCCCTCACACGCACGCTCCCCCTAAAGTGTTGCCGTACCCTCACCTGGACCCTAAACCGTCCCCGCCCCCTAACCCTAACCCTAGCCGAACCTGAACCCTAACCCTTCCCCGAAGCCTGATCCTCACCCGTCCCCTAATCCTAACCCGTACGTTAACACTAAACCGCGCCCTCACACGCACGCTCCCCCTAAAGCGTTGCCGTACCCTCACCTGGACCCGAAACCGTCCCCGTCCCCTAACCCTAACCCTAGCCCGAACCCTAACCCTAACCCTTCCCCGAAGCCTGACCCTCACCCGTCCCCTAATCCTAACCCATACGCTAACACTAACCCGCGCCCTCAGACGCACGCTCCCCCTAAAGCGTTGCTGTACCCTCACCTGGACCCTAAACCGTCCCCGTCCCCTAACCCTAACCCTAGCCCGAACCCTAACCCTAACCCTTCCCCGAAGCCTGACCCTCACCCGTCCCCTAATCCTAACCCGTACGCTAACACTAACCCGCGCCCTCACACGCACGCTCCCCCTAAAGCGTTGCCGTACCCTCACCTGGACCCTAAACCGTCCCCGTCCCCTAACCCTAAACCTAGCCCGAACCCTAACCCTAACCCTTCCCCGAAGCCTGACCCTCACCCGTCCCCTAATCCTAATCCGTACGCCAACACTAACCCGCGCCCTCACACGCACGCTCCCCCTAAAGCGTTGCCGTTCCCCCACCTGGACCCTAAACCGTCCCCGTCCCCTAACCCTAACCCTAGCCGAACTCTAACCCTAACACTTCCCCGAAGCCTGACCCTCACCCGTCCCCTAATCCTAAGCCGTACGCTAACACTAACCCGCGCCCTCACACGCACGCTCCCCCTAAAGCGTTGCCGTACCCTCACCTGGACCCTAAACCGTCCCCGTCCCCTAACCCTAACCCTAGCCCGAACCCTAACCCTAACCCTTCCCTGAAGCGTGACCCTCACCCGTCCCCTAATCCTAACCCGTACGCTAACACTAACCCGCGCCCTCACACGCACGCTCCCCCTAAAGCGTTGCCGTTCCCTCACCTGGACCGTAAACCGTCCCCGTCCCCTAACCCTAACCCTAGCCCGAACCCTAACTCTACCACTTCCCCGAAGCCTGACCCTCACCCTTCCCCTAATCCTAACCCGTACGCTAACTCTAACCCGCGCCCTCACATGCACGCTCCCCCTAAAGCGTTGCCGTACCCTCACCTGGACCCTAAACCGTCCCCGTCCCCTAACCCTAACCCTAGCCCGAACCCTAACCCTAAACCTTCCCTGAAGCCTGACCCTCACCCGTCCCCTAATCCTAACCCGTACGCTAACACTAACCCGCGCCCTCACACGCACACTCCCCCTAAAGGGTTGCCGTACCCTCACCTGGACCCTAAACCGTCCCCGTCCCCTAACCCTAACCCTAGCCCAAACCCTAACCCTAACCCTTCCCCGAAGCCTGACCCTCACCCGTCCCCTAATCCTAACCCGTACGCTAACACTAACCCGCGCCCTCACACGCACGCTCCCCCTAAAGCGTTGCCGTACCCTCACCTGGACCCTAAACCGTCCCCGTACCCTAACCCTAACCCTAGCCCGAACGATAACCCTAACGCTTCCCCGAAGCCTGACCCTCACCCGTCCCCTAATCCTAACCCGTACGCTAACACTAACCCGCGCCCTCACACGCACGCTCCCCCTAAAGCGTTGCCGTACCCTCACCTGGACCCTAAACCGTCCCCATCCCCTAACCCTAACCCTAGCCCGAACCCTAACCCTAACCCTTCCCCGAAGCCTGACCCTCACCCGTCCCCTAATCCTAACCCGTACGCCAACACTAACCCGCGCCCTCACACGCACGCTCCCCCTAAAGCGTTGCCGTACCCTCACCTGGACCCTAAACCGTCCCCGTCCCCTAACCCAAACCCTAGCCGAACCCTAACCCTAACCCTTCCCCGAAGCCTGACCCTCTCCCGTCCCCTAATCCTAACCCGTACGCTAACACTAACCCGCGCCCTCACACGCACGCTCCCCCTAAAGCGTTGCCGTACCCTCACCTGGACCCTAAACCGTCCCCATCCCCTAACCCTAACCCTAGCCCGAACCCTAACCCTAACCCTTCCCCGAAGCCTGACCCTCACCCGTCCCCTAATCCTAACCCGTACGCTAACACTAACCCACGCCCTCACACGCACGCTCCCCCTAAAGCGTTGCCGTCCCCTCACCTGGACCCTAAACTGTCCCCGTCCCCTAACCCTAACCCTAGCAGAACCCTAAACCTAACCCTTCCCCGAAGCCTGACCCTCACCCGTCCCCTAATCCTAACCCGTACGCTAACACTAACCCGCGCCCTCACACGCACGCTCCCCCTAAAGTGTTGCCGTACCCTCACCTGGACCCTAAACCGTCCCCGCCCCCTAACCCTAACCCTAGCCGAACCTTAACCCTAACCCTTCCCCGAAGCCTGACCCTCACCCGTCCCCTAATCCTAACCCGTACGTTAACACTAAACCGCGCCCTCACACGCACGCTCCCCCTAAAGCGTTGCCGTACCCTCACCTGGACCCGAAACCGTCCCCGTCCCCTAACCCTAACCCTAGCCCGAACCCTAACCCTAACCCTTCCCCGAAGCCTGACCCTCACCCGTCCCCTAATCCTAACCCATACGCTAACACTAACCCGCGCCCTCAGACGCACGCTCCCCCTAAAGCGTTGCTGTACCCTCACCTGGACCCTAAACCGTCCCCGTCCCCTAACCCTAACCCTAGCCCGAACCCTAACCCTAACCCTTCCCCGAAGCCTGACCCTCACCCGTCCCCTAATCCTAACCCGTACGCTAACACTAACCCGCGCCCTCACACGCACGCTCCCCCTAAAGCGTTGCCGTACCCTCACCTGGACCCTAAACCGTCCCCGTCCCCTAACCCTAAACCTAGCCCGAACCCTAACCCTAACCCTTCCCCGAAGCCTGACCCTCACCCGTCCCCTAATCCTAACCCGTACGCCAACACTAACCCGCGCCCTCACACGCACGCTCCCCCTAAAGCGTTGCCGTTCCCCCACCTGGACCCTAAACCGTCCCCGTCCCCTAACCCTAACCCTAGCCGAACTCTAACCCTAACACTTCCCCGAAGCCTGACCCTCACCCGTCCCCTAATCCTAAGCCGTACGCTAACACTAACCCGCGCCCTCACACGCACGCTCCCCCTAAAGCGTTGCCGTACCCTCACCTGGACCCTAAACCGTCCCCGTCCCCTAACCCTAACCCTAGCCCGAACCCTAACCCTAACCCTTCCCTGAAGCGTGACCCTCACCCGTCCCCTAATCCTAACCCGTACGCTAACACTAACCCGCGCCCTCACACGCACGCTCCCCCTAAAGCGTTGCCGTTCCCTCACCTGGACCGTAAACCGTCCCCGTCCCCTAACCCTAACCCTAGCCCGAACCCTAACTCTACCACTTCCCCGAAGCCTGACCCTCACCCTTCCCCTAATCCTAACCCGTACGCTAACTCTAACCCGCGCCCTCACATGCACGCTCCCCCTAAAGCGTTGCCGTACCCTCACCTGGACCCTAAACCGTCCCCGTCCCCTAACCCTAACCCTAGCCCGAACCCTAACCCTAAACCTTCCCTGAAGCCTGACCCTCACCCGTCCCCTAATCCTAACCCGTACGCTAACACTAACCCGCGCCCTCACACGCACACTCCCCCTAAAGGGTTGCCGTACCCTCACCTGGACCCTAAACCGTCCCCGTCCCCTAACCCTAACCCTAGCCCAAACCCTAACCCTAACCCTTCCCCGAAGCCTGACCCTCACCCGTCCCCTAATCCTAACCCGTACGCTAACACTAACCCGCGCCCTCACACGCACGCTCCCCCTAAAGCGTTGCCGTACCCTCACCTGGACCCTAAACCGTCCCCGTACCCTAACCCTAACCCTAGCCCGAACGATAACCCTAACGCTTCCCCGAAGCCTGACCCTCACCCGTCCCCTAATCCTAACCCGTACGCTAACACTAACCCGCGCCCTCACACGCACGCTCCCCCTAAAGCGTTGCTGTACCCTCACCTGGACCCTAAACCGTCCCCATCCCCTAACCCTAACCCTAGCCCGAACCCTAACCCTAACCCTTCCCCGAAGCCTGACCCTCACCCGTCCCCTAATCCTAACCCGTACGCCAACACTAACCCGCGCCCTCACACGCACGCTCCCCCTAAAGCGTTGCCGTACCCTCACCTGGACCCTAAACCGTCCCCGTCCCCTAACCCAAACCCTAGCCGAACCCTAACCCTAACCCTTCCCCGAAGCCTGACCCTCTCCCGTCCCCTAATCCTAACCCGTACGCTAACACTAACCCGCGCCCTCACACGCACGCTCCCCCTAAAGCGTTGCCGTACCCTCACCTGGACCCTAAACCGTCCCCATCCCCTAACCCTAACCCTAGCCCGAACCCTAACCCTAACCCTTCCCCGAAGCCTGACCCTCACCCGTCCCCTAATCCTAACCCGTACGCTAACACTAACCCACGCCCTCACACGCACGCTCCCCCTAAAGCGTTGCCGTCCCCTCACCTGGACCCTAAACTGTCCCCGTCCCCTAACCCTAACCCTAGCAGAACCCTAAACCTAACCCTTCCCCGAAGCCTGACCCTCACCCGTCCCCTAATCCTAACCCGTACGCTAACACTAACCCGCGCCCTCACACGCACGCTCCCCCTAAAGCGTTGCCGTACCCTCACCTGGACCCTAAACCGTCCCCGTCCCCTAACCCTAACCCTAGCCCGAACCCTAACCCTAACCCTTCCCCGAAGCCTGACCCTCACCCGTCCCCTAATCCTAACCCGTACGCTAACACTAACCCGCGCCCTCACACGCACGCTCCCCCTAAAGTGTTGCCGTACCCTCACCTGGACCCTAAACCGTCCCCGCCCCCTAACCCTAACCCTAGCCGAACCTTTACCCTAACCCTTCCCCGAAGCCTGACCCTCACCCGTCCCCTAATCCTAACCCGTACGTTAACACTAAACCGCGCCCTCACACGCACGCTCCCCCTAAAGCGTTGCCGTACCCTCACCTGGACCCGAAAGCGTCCCCGTCCCCTAACCCTAACCCTAGCCCGAACCCTAACCCTAACCCTTCCCCGAAGCCTGACCCTCACCCGTCCCCTAATCCTAACCCATACGCTAACACTAACCCGCGCCCTCAGACGCACGCTCCCCCTAAAGCGTTGCTGTACCCTCACCTGGACCCTAAACCGTCCCCGTCCCCTAACCCTAACCCTAGCCCGAACCCTAACCCTAACCCTTCCCCGAAGCCTGACCCTCACCCGTCCCCTAATCCTAACAAGTACGCTAACACTAACCCGCGCCCTCACACGCACGCTCCCCCTAAAGCGTTGCCGTACCCTCACCTGGACCCTAAACCGTCCCCGTCCCCTAACCCTAAACCTAGCCCGAACCCTAACCCTAACCCTTCCCCGAAGCCTGACCCTCACCCGTCCCCTAATCCTAACCCGTACGCCAACACTAACCCGCGCCCTCACACACACGCTCCCCCTAAAGCGTTGCCGTTCCCCCACCTGGACCCTAAACCGTCCCCGTCCCCTAACCCTAACCCTAGACGAACCCTAACCCTAACACTTCCCCGAAGCCTGACCCTCACCCGTCCCCTATTCCTAAGCCTTACGCTAACACTAACCCGCGCCCTCACACGCACGCTCCCCCTAAAGCGTTGCCGTACCCTCACCTGGACCCTAAACCGTCCCCGTCCCCTAACCCTAACCCTAGCCCGAACCCTAACCCTAACCCTTCCCTGAAGCGTGACCCTCACCCGTCCCCTAATCCTAACCCGTACGCTAACACTAACCCGCGCCCTCACACGCACGCTCCCCCTAAAGCGTTGCCGTTCCCTCACCTGGACCGTAAACCGTCCCCGTCCCCTAACCCTAACCCTAGCCCGAACCCTAACCCTACCACTTCCCCGAAGCCTGACCCTCACCCTTCCCCTAATCCTAACCCGTACGCTAACTCTAACCCGCGCCCTCACATGCACGCTCCCCCTAAAGCGTTGCCGTACCCTCACCTGGACCCTAAACCGTCCCCGTCCCCTAACCCTAACCCTAGCCCGAACCGTAACCCTAAACCTTCCCTGAAGCCTGACCCTCACCCGTCCCCTAATCCTAACCCGTACGCTAACACTAACCCGCGACCTCACACGCACACTCCCCCTAAAGGGTTGCCGTACCCTCACCTGGACCCTAAACCGTCCCCGTCCCCTAACCCTAACCCTAGCCGAAACCCTAACCCTAACCCTTCCCCGAAGCCTGACCCTCACCCGTCCCCTAATCCTAACCCGTACGCTAACACTAACCCGCGCCCTCACACGCACGCTCCCCCTAAAGCGTTGCCGTCCCCTCACCTGGACCCTAAACCGTCCCCGTCTCCTAACCCTAACCCTAGCCCGAACCCTAACCCTAACCCTTCCCCGAAGCCTGACCCTCACCCGTCCCCTAAACCTAACCCGTACGCTAACACTAACCCGCGCCCTCACACGCACGCTCCCCTTAAAGCGTTGCCGTACCCTCACCTGGACCCTAAACCGTCCCCGTCCCCTAACCCTAACCCGAGCCCGAACCCTAACCCTAACCCTTCCCCGAAGCCTGACCCTCACCCGTCCCCTAATCCTAACCCGTACGCTAACACTAACCCGCGCCCTCACACGCACGCTCCCCCTAAAGCGTTGCCGTACCCTCACCTGGACCCGAAACCGTCCCCGTCCCCTAACCCTAACCCTAGCCCGAACCCTAACCCTAACCCTTCCCCGAAGCCTGACCCTCACCCGTCCCCTAATCCTAACCCGTACGCTAACACTAACCCGCGCCCTCACACGCACGCTCCCCCTCAAGCGTTGCCGTACCCTCACCTGGACCCTAAACCGTCCCCGTCCCCGAACCCTAACCCTAGCCCGAACCCTAACCCTAACCCTTCCTCGAAGCCTGACCCTCACCCGTCCCCTAATCCTAACCCGTACGCTAACACTAACCCGCGTCCTCACACGCACGCTCCCCCTAAAGCATTGCCGTACCCTCACCTGGACCCTAAACCGTCCCCGTCCCCTAACCCTAACCCTAGCCCGAACCCTAACCCTAACCCTTCCCCGAAGCCTGACCCTCACCCGTCCCCTAATCCTAACCCGTACGCTAACACTAACACGCGTCCTCACACGCACGCTCCCCCTAAAGCGTTGCCGTACCCTCACCTGGACCCTAAACCGTCCCCGTCCGCTAACCCTAACCCTAGCCCGAACCCTTACCCTAACACTTCCCCGAAGCCTGACCCTCACCCGTCCCCTAATCCTAAGCCGTACGCTAACACTAACGCGCGCCCTCACACGCACGCTCCCCCTAAAGCGTTGCCGTACCCTCACCTGGAACATAAACCGTCCCCGTCCCCTAACCCTAACCCTAGCCCGAACCCTAACCCTAACCCTTCCCCGAAGCCTGACCCTCACCCGTCCCCTAATCCTAACCCGTACGCTAACACTAACCCGCGCCCTCACACGCACGCTCCCCCTAAAGCGTTGCCGTACCCTCACCTGGACCCTAAACCGTCCCCGTCCCCTAACCCTAACCCTAGCCCGAACCCTAACCCTAACCCTTCCCCGAAGCCTGACCCTCACCCGTCCCCTAATCCTAAACCGTACGTTAACACTAAACAGCGCCCTCACACGCACGCTCCCCCTAAAGTGTTGCCGTACCCTCACCTGGACCCTAAAACGTCCCCGCCCCCTAACCCTAACCCTAGCCGAACCTTAACCCTAACACTTCCCCGAAGCCTGACCCTCACCCGTCCCCTAATCCTAACCCGTACGTTAACACTAAACCGCGCCCTCACACGCACGCTCCCCCTAAAGCGTTGCCGTACCCTCACCTGGACCCTAAACCGTCCCCGTCCCCTAACCCTAAACCTAGCCCGAACCCTAACCCTAACCCTTCCCCGAAGCCTGACCCTCACCCGTCCCCTAATCCTAACCCGTACGCCAACACTAACCCGCGCCCTCACTCGCACGCTCCCCCTAAAGCGTTGCCGTACCCTCACCTGGACCCTAAACCGTCCCCGTCCCCTAACCCAAACCCTAGCCGAACCCTAACCCTAACACTTCCCCGAAGCCTGACCCTCTCCCGTCCCCTAATCCTAACCCGTACGCTAACACTAACCCGCGCCCTCACACGCACGCTCCCCCTAAAGCGTTGCCGTACCCTCACCTGGACCCTAAACCGTCCCCATCCCCTCACCCTAACCCTAGCCCGAACCATAACCCTAACCCTTCCCCGAAGCCTGACCCTCACCCGTCCCCTAATCCTAACCCGTACGCTAACACTAACCCGCGCCCTCAAACGCACGCTCCCCCTAAAGCGTTGCCGTCCCCTCACCTGGACCCTAAACCGTCCCCGTCCCCTAACCCTAACCCTAGCAGAACCCTAAACCTAACACTTCCCCGAAGCCTGACCCTCACCCGTCCCCTAATCCTAACCCGTACGCTAACACTAACCCGCGCCCTCACACGCACGCTCCCCCTAAAGCGTTGCCGTACCCTCACCTGGACCCTAAACCGTCCCCGTCCCCTAACCCTAACCCTAGCCCGAACCCTAACCCTAACCCTTCCCCGAAGCCTGACCCTCACCCGTCCCCTAATCCTAACCCGTACGCTAACACTAACCCGCGCCCTCACACGCACGCTCCCCCTAAAGCGTTGCTGTACCATCACCTGGACCCTAAACCGTCCCCGTCCCCTAACCCTAACCCTAGCCCGAACCCTAACCCTAACCCTTCCACGAAGCCTGACCCTCACCCGTCCCCTAATCCTAACCCGTACGCTAACACTAACCCGCGCCCTCACACGCACGCTCCCCCTAAAGCGTTGCCGTTCCCTCACCTGGACCGTAAACCGTCCCCGTCCCCTAACCCTAACCCTAGCCCGAACCCTAACCCTAACACTTCCCCGAAGCCTGACCCTCACCCTTCCCCTAATCCTAACCCGTACGCTAACACTAACCCGCGCCCTCACATGCACGCTCCCCCTAAAGCGTTGCCGTACCCTCACCTGGACCCTAAACCGTCCCCGTCCCCTAACCCTAACCCTAGCCCGAACCCTAACCCTAAACCTTCCCTGAAGCCTGACCCTCACCCGTCCCCTAATCCTAACCCGTACGCTAACACTAACCGCGCCCTCACACGCACGCTCCCCCTAAAGGGTTGCCGTACCCTCACCTGGACCCTAAACCGTCCCCGTCCCCTAACCCTAACCCTAGCCCAAACCCTAACCCTAACCCTTCCCCGAAGCCTGACCCTCACCCGTCCCCTAATCCTAACCCGTACGCTAACACTAACCCGCGCCCTCACACGCACGCTCCCCCTAAAGCGTTGCCGTACCCTCACCTGGACCCTAAACCGTCCCCGTACCCTAACCCTAACCCTAGCCCGAACGATAACCCTAACGCTTCCCCGAAGCCTGACCCTCACCCGTCCCCTAATCCTAACCCGTACGCTAACACTAACCCGCGCCCTCACACGCACGCTCCCCCTAAAGCGTTGCCGTCCCCTCACCTGGACCCTAAACCGTCCCCGTCCCCTAACCCTAACCCTAGCAGAACCCTAACCCTAACCCTTCCCCGAAGCCTGACCCTCACCCGTCCCCTAATCCTAACCCGTACACTAACACTAACCCGCGCCCTCACACGCACGCTACCCCTAAAGCGTTGCCGTCCCCTCACCTGGACCCTAAACCGTCCCCGTCCCCTAACCCTAACCCTAGCCGAACCCTAACCCTAACACTTCCCCAAATCCTGACACTCACCCGTCCCCTAATCCTAACCCGTACGCTAACACTAACCCGCGCCCTCACACGCACGCTCCCCCTAAAGCGTTGCTGTACCCTCACCTGGACCCTAAACCGTCCCCATCCCCTAACCCTAACCCTAGCCCGAACCCTAACCCTAACCCTTCCCCGAAGCCTGACCCTCACCCGTCCCCTAATCCTAACCCGTACGCTAACACTAACCCGCGCCCTCACACGCACGCTCCCCCTAAAGCGTTGCCGTACCCTCACCTGGACCCTAAACCGTCCCCGTCTCCTAACCCTAACCCTAGCCCGAACCCTAACCCTAACCCTTCCCCGAAGCCTGACCCTCACCCGTCCCCTAAACCTAACCCGTACGCTAACACTAACCCGCGCCCTCACACGCACGCTCCCCTTAAAGCGTTGCCGTACCCTCACCTGGACCCTAAACCGTCCCCGTCCCCTAACCCTAACCCTAGCCCGAACCCTAACCCTAACCCTTCCCCGAAGCCTGACCCTCACCCGTCCCCTAATCCTAACCCGTACGCTAACACTAACACGCGCCCTCACACGCACGCTCCCCCTCAAGCGTTGCCGTACCCTCACCTGGACCCTAAACCGTCCCCGTCCCCGAACCCTAACCCTAGCCCGAACCCTAACCCTAACCCTTCCCCGAAGCCTGACCCTCACCCGTCCCCTAATCCTAACCCGTACGCTAACACTAACCCGCGTCCTCACACGCACGCTCCCCCTAAAGCATTGCCGTACCCTCACCTGGACCCTAAACCGTCCCCGTCCCCTAACCCTAACCCTAGCCCGAACCCTAACCCTAACCCTTCCCCGAAGCCTGACCCTCACCCGTCCCCTAATCCTAACCCGTACGCTAACACTAACACGCGTCCTCACACGCACGCTCCCCCTAAAGCGTTGCCGTACCCTCACCTGGACCCTAAACCGTCCCCGTCCGCTAACCCTAACCCTAGCCCGAACCCTTACCCTAACACTTCCCCGAAGCCTGACCCTCACCCGTCCCCTAATCCTAAGCCGTACGCTAACACTAACGCGCGCCCTCACACGCACGCTCCCCCTAAAGCGTTGCCGTACCCTCACCTGGAACATAAACCGTCCCCGTCCCCTAACCCTAACCCTAGCCCGAACCCTAACCCTAACCCTTCCCCGAAGCCTGACCCTCACCCGTCCCCTAATCCTAACCCGTACGCTAACACTAACCCGCGCCCTCACACGCACGCTCCCCCTAAAGCGTTGCCGTACCCTCACCTGGACCCTAAACCGTCCCCGTCCCCTAACCCTAACCCTAGCCCGAACCCTAACCCTAACCCTTCCCCGAAGCCTGACCCTCACCCGTCCCCTAATCCTAAACCGTACGTTAACACTAAACCGCGCCCTCACACGCACGCTCCCCCTAAAGTGTTGCCGTACCCTCACCTGGACCCTAAACCGTCCCCGCCCCCTAACCCTAACCCTAGCCGAACCTTAACCCTAACCCTTCCCCGAAGCCTGACCCTCACCCGTCCCCTAATCCTAACCCGTACGTTAACACTAAACCGCGCCCTCACACGCACGCTCCCCCTAAAGCGTTGCCGTACCCTCACCTGGACCCTAAACCGTCCCCGTCCCCTAACCCTAAACCTAGCCCGAACCCTAACCCTAACCCTTCCCCGAAGCCTGACCCTCACCCGTCCCCTAATCCTAACCCGTACGCCAACACTAACCCGCGCCCTCACTCGCACGCTCCCCCTAAAGCGTTGCCGTACCCTCACCTGGACCCTAAACCGTCCCCGTCCCCTAACCCAAACCCTAGCCGAACCCTAACCCTAACACTTCCCCGAAGCCTGACCCTCTCCCGTCCCCTAATCCTAACCCGTACGCTAACACTAACCCGCGCCCTCACACGCACGCTCCCCCTAAAGCGTTGCCGTACCCTCACCTGGACCCTAAACCGTCCCCATCCCCTCACCCTAACCCTAGCCCGAACCATAACCCTAACCCTTCCCCGAAGCCTGACCCTCACCCGTCCCCTAATCCTAACCCGTACGCTAACACTAACCCGCGCCCTCACACGCACGCTCCCCCTAAAGCGTTGCCGTCCCCTCAACTGGACCCTAAACCGTCCCCGTCCCCTAACCCTAACCCTAGCAGAACCCTAAACCTAACACTTCCCCGAAGCCTGACCCTCACCCGTCCCCTAATCCTAACCCGTACGCTAACACTAACCCGCGCCCTCACACGCACGCTCCCCCTAAAGCGTTGCCGTACCCTCACCTGGACCCTAAACCGTCCCCGTCCCCTAAACCTAACCCTAGCCCGAACCCTAACCCTAACCCTTCCCCGAAGCCTGACCCTCACCCGTCCCCTAATCCTAACCCGTACGCTAACACTAACCCGCGCCCTCACACGCACGCTCCCCCTAAAGCGTTGCTGTACCATCACCTGGACCCTAAACCGTCCCCGTCCCCTAACCCTAACCCTAGCCCGAACCCTAACCCTAACCCTTCCCCGAAGCCTGACCCTCACCCGTCCCCTAATCCTAACCCGTACGCTAACACTAACCCGCGCCCTCACACGCACGCTCCCCCTAAAGCGTTGCCGTTCCCTCACCTGGACCGTAAACCGTCCCCGTCCCCTAACCCTAACCCTAGCCCGAACCCTAACCCTAACACTTCCCCGAAGCCTGACCCTCACCCTTCCCCTAATCCTAACCCGTACGCTAACACTAACCCGCGCCCTCACATGCACGCTCCCCCTAAAGCGTTGCCGTACCCTCACCTGGACCCTAAACCGTCCCCGTCCCCTAACCCTAACCCTAGCCCGAACCCTAACCCTAAACCTTCCCTGAAGCCTGACCCTCACCCGTCCCCTAATCCTAACCCGTACGCTAACACTAACCGCGCCCTCACACGCACGCTCCCCCTAAAGGGTTGCCGTACCCTCACCTGGACCCTAAACCGTCCCCGTCCCCTAACCCTAACCCTAGCCCAAACCCTAACCCTAACCCTTCCCCGAAGCCTGACCCTCACCCGTCCCCTAATCCTAACCCGTACGCTAACACTAACCCGCGCCCTCACACGCACGCTCCCCCTAAAGCGTTGCCGTACCCTCACCTGGACCCTAAACCGTCCCCGTCCCCTAACCCTAACCCTAGCCCGAACCATAACCCTAACGCTTCCCCGAAGCCTGACCCTCACCCGTCCCCTAATCCTAACCCGTACGCTAACACTAACCCGCGCCCTCACACGCACGCTCCCCCTAAAGCGTTGCCGTCCCCTCACCTGGACCCTAAACCATCCCCGTCCCCTAACCCTAACCCTAGCAGAACCCTAACCCTAACCCTTCCCCGAAGCCTGACCCTCACCCGTCCCCTAATCCTAACCCGTACGCTAACACTAACCCGCGCCCTCACACGCACGCTACCCCTAAAGCGTTGCCGTCCCCTCACCTGGACACTAAACCGTCCCCGTCCCCTAACCCTAACCGTAGCCGAACCCTAACCCTAACCCTTCCCCAAATCCTGACACTCACCCATCCCCTAATCCTAACCCGTACGCTAACACTAACCCGCGCCCTCACACGCACACTCCCCCTAAAGCGTTGCTGTACCCTCACCTGGACCCTAAACCGTCCCCATTCCCTAACCCTAACCCTACTCCGAACCCTAACCCTAACCCTTCCCCGAAGCCTGACCCTCACCCGTCCCCTAATCCTAACCCGTACGCTAACACTAACCCGCGCCCTCACACGCACGCTCCCCCTAAAGCGTTGCCGTACCCTCACCTGGACCCTAAACCGTCCCCGTCTCCTAACCCTAACCGTAGCCCGAAACCTAACCCTAACCCTTCCCCGAAGCCTGACCCTCACCCGTCCCCTAAACCTAACCCGTACGCTAACACTAACCCGCGCCCTCACACGCACGCTCCCCCTAAAGCGTTGCCGTACCCTCACCTGGACCCTAAACCGTCCCCGTCCCCTAACCCTAACCCTAGCCCGAACCCTAACCCTAACCCTTCCCCGAAGCCTGACCCTCACCCGTCCCCTAATCCTAACCCGTACGCTAACACTAACCCGCGTCCTCACACGCACGCTCCCCCTAAAGCGTTGCCGTACCCTCACCTGGACCCTAAACCGTCCCCGTCCCCTAACCCTAACCCTAGCCCGAACCCTAAACCTAACCCTTCCCCGAAGCCTGACCCTCACCCGTCCCCTAATCCTAACCCGTACGCTAACACTAACCCGCGCCCTCACATGCACGGTCCCCCTAAAGCGTTGCCGTACCCTCACCTGGACCCTAAACCGTCCCCATCCCCTAACCCTAACCCTAGCCCGAACCCTAACCCTGACCCTTCCCCGAAGCCTGACCCTCACCCGTCCCCTAATCCTAACCCGTACGCTAACACTAACCCGAGCCCTCACACGCACGCTCCCCCTAAAGTGTTGCCGTACCCTCACCTGGACCCAAAACCGTCCCCATCCCCTAACCCTAACCCTAGCCCGAACCCTAACCCTAACCCTTCCCCGAAGCCTGACCCTCATCCGTCCCCTAATCCTAACCCGTACGCTAACACTAACCCGCGCCCTCACACGCACGCTCCTCCTAAAGTGTTGCCGTACCCTCACCTGGACCCAAAACCGTCCCCGTCCCCTAACCCTAACCCTAGCCCGAACCCTAACCCTAACCCTTCCCCGAAGCCTGACCCTCATCCGTCCCCTAATCCTAACCCGTACGCTAACACTAACCCGCGTCCTCACATGCACGCTCCCCCTAAAGCGTTGCCGTACCCTCACCTGGACCCTAAACCGTCCCCGTCCGCTAACCCTAACCCTAGCCCTAATCCTTACCCTAACACTTCCCCGAAGCCTGACCCTCACCCGTCCCCTAATCCTAAGCCGTACGCTAACACTAACCCGCGCCCTCACACGCACGCTCCCCCTAAAGCGTTGCCGTACCCTCACCTGGAACATAAACCGTCCCAGTCCCCTAACCCTAACCCTAGCCCGAACCCTAACCCTAACCCTTCCCCGAAGCCTGACTATCACCCGTCCCCTAATCCTAACCCGTACGCTAACACTAACCCGCGCCCTCACACGCACGCTCCCCCTAAAGCGTTGCCGTACCCTCACCTGGACCCTAAACCGTCCCAGTCCCCTAACCCTAACCCTAGCCCGAACCCTAACCCTAAACCTTCCCCGAAGCCTGACCCTCCCCCGTCCCCTAATCCTAACCCGTACGCTAACACTAACCCGCGCCCTCACACGCACGCTCCCCCTAAAGCGTTGCCTTACCCTCACCTGGACCCTAAACCGTCCCCGGTCCTAACCCTAACCCTAGCCCGAACCCTAACCCTAACCCTTCCCCGAAGCCTGACCCTCACCCGTCCCCTAATCCTAACCCGTACGCTAACACTACCCCGCGCCCTCACACGCACGCTTCCCCTAAAGCGTTGCCGTACCCTCACCTGGACCCTAAACCGTCCCCGTCCCCTAACCCTAACCCTAACCCTTCCCCGAAGCCTGACCCTCACCCGTCCCCTAATCCTAACCCGTACGCTAACACTAACCCGCGCCCTCACACGCACGCTCCCCCTAAAGCGTTGCCGTACCCTCACCTGGACCCTAAACCGTCCCCATCCCTTAACCCTAACCCTAGCCCGAACCCTAACCCTAATCCTTCCCCGAAGCCTGACCCTCACACGTCCCCTAATCCTAACCCGTACGCTAACACTAACCCGCACCCTCACACGCACGCTCCCCCTAAAGCGTTGCCGTACCCTCACCTGGACCCTAAACCGTCCCCGTCCGCTTACCCTAACCCTAGCCCGAACCCTAACCCTAACCCTTCCCCGAAGCCTGACCCTCAACGGTCCCCTAATCCTAAGCCGTACGCTAACACTAACGCGCGCCCTCACACGCACGCTCCCCCTAAAGCGTTGCCGTACCCTCACCTGGACCCTAAACCGTCCCCGTCCCCTAACCCTAACCGTAGCCCGAACCCTAACCCTAGCACTTCCCCGAAGCCTGACCCTCACCCGTCCCCTAATCCTAACCCGTACGCTAACACTAACCTGCGCCCTAACACGCACGCTCCCCCTAAAGCGTTGCCGTACCCTCACCTGGACCCTAAACCGTCCCCGTCCCCTAACCCTAACCCTAGCCCGAACCCTAACCCTAACCGTTCCGCGAAGCCTGACCCTCACCCGTCCCCTAATCCTAACCCGTACGCTAACACTAACCCGCGCCCTCACATGCACGCTCCCCCTAAAGCGTTGCCGTACCCTCACCTGGACCCTAAACCGTCCCCGTCCCCTAACCCTGACCCTAGCCCGAACCCTAACCCTAACCCTTCCCCGAAGCCTGACCCTCACCCGTCCCCTAATCCTAACCCGTACGCTAACACTAACCCGCGCCCTCACACGCACGCTCACCCTAAAGCGTTGCCGTACCCTCACCTGGACCCTAAACCGTCCCCGTACCCTAACCCTAACCCTAGCCCGAACCCTTACCCTAACCCTTCCCCGAAACCTGACCCTCACCCGTCCCCTAATCCTAACCCGTACGCTAACACTAACCCGCGCCCTCACACGCACGCTCCCCCTAAAGCGTTGCCGTACCCTCACCTGGACCCTAAACCGTCCCCGTCCCCTAACCCTAACCCTAGCCCGAACCCTAACCCTAACCCTTCCCCGAAGCCTGACCCTCACCCGTCCCCTAATCCTAACCCGTACGCTAACACTAACCCGCGCCCTCACAAGCACGCTCCCCCTAAAGCGTTGCCGTACCCTCACCTGGACCCTAAACCGTCCCCGGTCCTAACCCTAACCCTAGCCCGAACCCTAACCCTAACACTTCCCTGAAGCCTGACCCTCACCCGTCCCCTAATCCTAACCCGTGCGCTAACACTAACCCGCGCCCTCACACGCACGCTCCCCCTAAAATGTTGCCGTACCCTCACCTGGACCCTAAACCGTCCCCATCCCCTAACCCTAACCCTAGCCCGAACCCTAACCCTAACCCTTCCCCGAAGCATGACCCTCACACGTCCCCTAATCCTAACCCGTACGCTAACACTAATCCGCGCCCTCACACGCACGCTTCCCCTAAAGCGTTGCCGTACCCTCACCTGGACCCTAAACCGTCCCCGTCCCCTAACCCTAACCCTAGACCGAACCCTAACCCTAACCCTTCCCCGAAGCCTGACCCTCACCCGTCACCTAATCCTAACCCGCACGCTAACACTAACCCGCGCCCTCACACGCACGCTCCCCCTAAAGCGTTGCAGTACCCTCATCTGGACCATAAACCGTCCCCGGTTCTAACCCTAACCCTAGCCCGAACCCTAACCCTAACCCTTCCCCGAAGCCTGACCCTCACCCGTCCCCTAATCCTAACCCGTACGCTAACACTAACCCGCGCCCTCACACGCACGCTCCCCCTAAAGCGTTGCCGTACCCTCATCTGGACCCTAAACCGTCCCCATCCCCTAACCCTAACCCTAGCCCGAACCCTAACCCTAACCCTTCCCCGAAGCCTGACACTCACACGTCCCCTAATCCTAACCCGTACGCTAACACTAACCCGCGCCCTCACACGCACGCTCCCCCTAAAGCGTTGCCGTACCCTCACCTGGACCCTAAACCGTCCCCATCCCCTAACCCTAACCCTAGCCCGAACCCTAACCCTAACCCTTCCCCGAAGCCTGACCCTCACACGTCCCCTAATCCTAACCCGTACGCTAACACTAACCCGCGCCCTCACACGCACGCTCCCCCTAAAGCGTTGCCGTACCCTCACCTGGACCCTAAACCGTCCCCGTCCCCTAACCCTAACACTAGCCCGAACCCTAACCCTAACCCTTCCCCGAAGCCTGACCCTCACACGTCCCCTAATCCTCACCCGTACGCTAACACTAACCCGTGCCCTCACACGCTCGCTCTGCCTAAAGCGTTGCCGTACCCTCATCTGGACCCTAAACCGTCCCCGTCCCCTAACCCTAACCCTAGCCCGAACCCTTACCCTAAAACTTCCCCGAAGCCTGACCCTCCCCCGTCCCCTAATCCTAACCCGTACGTTAACACTAACCCGCGCCCTCACACGCACGCTCCCCCTAAAGCGTTGCCGTACCCTCACCTGGACCCTAAACCGTCCCCGGTCCTAACCCTAACCCTAGCCCGAACCCTAACCCTAACCCTTCCCCGAAGCCTGACCCTCACCCGTCCCCTAATCCTAACCCGTACGCTAACACTAACCCGCGCCCTCACATGCACGCTCCCCCTAAAGTTTTGCCGTACCCTCACCTGGACCCTAAACCGTCCCCATCCCCTAACCCTAACCCTAGCCCGAACCCTAACCCTGACCCTTCCCCGAAGCCTGACCCTCACCCGTCCCCTAATCCTAACCCGTACGCTAACACTAACCCGAGCCCTCACACGCACGCTCCCCCTAAAGTGTTGCCGTACCCTCACCTGGACCCAAAACCGTCCCCATCCCCTAACCCTAACCCTAGCCCGAACCCTAACCCTAACCCTTCCCCGAAGCCTGACCCTCATCCGTCCCCTAATCCTAACCCGTACGCTAACACTAACCCGCGCCCTCACACGCACGCTCCTCCTAAAGTGTTGCCGTACCCTCACCTGGACCCAAAACCGTCCCCGTCCCCTAACCCTAACCCTAGCCCGAACCCTAACCCTAACCCTTCCCCGAAGCCTGACCCTCATCCGTCCCCTAATCCTAACCCGTACGCTAACACTAACCCGCGTCCTCACACGCACGCTCCCCCTAAAGCGTTGCCGTACCCTCACCTGGACCCTAAACCGTCCCCGTCCGCTAACCCTAACCCTAGCCCGAATCCTTACCCTAACACTTCCCCGAAGCCTGACCCTCACCCGTCCCCTAATCCTAAGCCGTACGCTAACACTAACGCGCGCCCTCACACGCACGCTCCCCCTAAAGCGTTGCCGTACCCTCACCTGGAACATAAACCGTCCCAGTCCCCTAACCCTAACCCTAGCCCGAACCCTAACCCTAACCCTTCCCCGAAGCCTGACCCTCACCCGTCCCCTAATCCTAACCCGTACGCTAACACTAACCCGCGCCCTCACACGCACGCTCCCCCTAAAGCGTTGCCGTACCCTCACCTGGACCCTAAACCGTCCCCATCCCCTAACCCTAACCCTAGCCCGAACCCTAACCCTAACCCTTCCCCGAAGCCTGACCCTCCCCCGTCCCCTAATCCTAACCCGTACGCTGACACTAACCCGCGCCCTCACACGCACGCTCCCCCTAAAGCGTTGCCGTACCCTCACCTGGACCCTAAACCGTCCCCGGTCCTAACCCTAACCCTAGCCCGAACCCTAACCCTAACCCTTCCCCGAAGCCTGACCCTCACCCGTCCCCTAATCCTAACACGTGCGCTAACACTAACCCGCGCCCTCACACGCACGCTTCCCCTAAAGCGTTGCCGTACCCTCACCTGGACCCTAAACCGTCCCCGTCCCCTAACCCTAACCCTAACCCTTCCCCGAAGCCTGACCCTCACCCGTCCCCTAATCCTAACCCGTACGCTAACACTATCCCGCGCCCTCACATGCACGCTCCCCCTAAAGCGTTGCCGTACCCTCACCTGGACCCTAAACCGTCCCCATCCCTTAACCCTAAACCTAGCCCAAACCCTAACCCTAATCCTTCCCCGAAGCCTGACCCTCACACGTCCCCTAATCCTAACCCGTACGCTAACACTAACCCGCACCCTCACACGCACGCTCCCCCTAAAGCATTGCCGTACCCTCACCTGGACCCTAAACCGTCCCCGTCCGCTTACCCTAACCCTAGCCCGAACCCTAACCCTAACACTTCCCCGAAGCCTGACCCTCACCCGTCCCCTAATCCTGACCCGTACGCTAACACTAACCCGCGCCCTCACACGCACGCTCCCCCTAAAGCGTTGCCGTAACCTCACCTGGACACTAAACCGTCCCCGTCCCCTAACCCTAACCCTAGCCCGAACCCTAACCCTAACCCTTCCCCGAAGCCTGACCCTCTCCCGTACCCTAATCCTAACCCGTACGCTAACACTAACCCGCGCCCTCACACGCACGCTCCCCCTAAAGCGTTGCCGTACCCTCACCTGGACCCTAAACCGTCCCCGTCCCCTAACCCTAACCCTAGCCCGAACCCTAACCCTAACCCTTCCCCGAAGCCTGACCCTCAACGGTCCCCTAATCCTAAGCCGTACGCTAACACTAACGCGCGCCCTCACACGCACGCTCCCCCTAAAGCGTTGCCATACCCTCACCTGGACCCTAAACCGTCCCCGTCCCCTAACCCTAACCCTAGCCCGAACACTAACCCTAGCACTTCCCCGAAGCCTGACCCTCACCCGTCCCCTAATCCTAACCCGTACGCTAACACTAACCTGCGCCCTAACACGCACGCTCCCCCTAAAGCGTTGCCGTACCCTCACCTGGACCCTAAACCGTCCCCGTCCCCTAACCCTAACCCTAGCCCGAACCCTAACCCTAACCGTTCCGCGAAGCCTGACCCTCACCCGTCCCCTAATCCTAACCCGTACGCTAACACTAACCCGCGCCCTCACATGCACGCTCCCCCTAAAGCGTTGCCGTACCCTCACCTGGACCCTAAACCGTCCCCGTCCCCTAACCCTAACCCTAGCCCGAACCCTAACCCTAACCCTTCCCCGAAGCCTGACCCTCACCCGTCCCCTAATCCTAACCCGTACGCTAACACTAACCCGCGCCCTCACACGCACGCTCACCCTAAAGCGTTGCCGTACCCTCACCTCGACCCTAAACCGTCCCCGTACCCTAACCCTAACCCTAGCCCGAACCCTTACCCTAACCCTTCCCCGAAGCCTGACCCTCACCCGTCCCCTAATCCTAACCCGTACGCTAACACTAACCCGCGCCCTCACACGCACGCTCCCCCTAAAGCGTTGCCGTACCCTCACCTGGACCCTAAACCGTCCCCGTCCCCTAACCCTAACCCTAGCCCGAACCCTAACCCTAACCCTTCCCCGAAGCCTGACCCTCACCCGTCCCCTAATCCTAACCCGTACGCTAACACTAACCCGCGCCCTCACAAGCACGCTCCCCCTAAAGCGTTGCCGTACCCTCACCTGGACCCTAAACCGTCCCCGTCCCCTAACCCTAACCCTAGCCCGAACCCTAACCCTAACACTTCCCTGAAGCCTGACCCTCACCCGTCCCCTAATCCTAACCCGTGCGCTAACACTAACCCGCGCCCTCACACGCACGCTCCCCCTAAAGCGTTGCCGTACCCTCATCTGGACCCTAAACCGTCCCCATCCCCTAACCCTAACCCTAGCCCGAACCCTAACCCTAACCCTTCCCCGAAACCTGACACTCACACGTCCCCTAATCCTAACCCGTACTCTAACACTAACCCGCACCCTCACACGCACGCTCCCCCTAAAGCGTTGCCGTACCCTCACATGGACCCTAAACCGTCCCCGTCCCCTAACCCTACCCCTAGCCCGAACCCTAACCCTAAATCTTCCCCGAAGCCTGACCCTCCCCCGTCCCCTAATCCTAACCCAAACGCTAACACTAACCCGCGCCCTCACACGCACGCTCCCCCTAAATCGTTGCCATACCCTCACCTGGACCCTAAACCGTCCCCGGTCCTAACCCTAACCCTAGCCCGAACCCTAACCCTAACCCTTCCCCGAAGCCTGACCCTCACCCGTCCCCTAATCCTGACCCGTACGCTAACAATAACCCGCGCCCTCACACGCACGCTCCCCCTAAAGCGTTGCCGTACCCTCACCTGGACCCTAAACCGTCCCCATCCCCTAACCCTAACCCTAGCCCGAACCCTAACCCTAACCCTTCCCCGAAGCCTGACCCTCACACGTCCCCTAATCCTAACCCGTACGCTAACACTAACCCACGCCCTCACACGCACGCTCCCCGTAAATCGTTGCCGTACCCTCACCTGGACCCTAAACCGTCCCTGTCCCCTAACCCTAACCCTAGCCCGAACCCTAACCCTAACCCTTCCCCGAAGCCTGACCCTCACCCGTCCCCTAATCCTAACCCGTATGCTAACACTAACCCGCGCCCTCACACGCTCGCTCCGCCTAAAGCGTTGCCGTACCATCACCTGGACCCTAAACTGTCCCCGTCCCCTAACCCTAACTCTAGCCCGAACCCTAACCCTAACCCTTCCCCGAAGCCTGACCCTCACCCGTCCCCTAATCCTAACCCGTACGCTGACACTAACCCGCGCCCTCACACGCACGCTCCCCCTAAAGCGTTGCCGTACCCTCACCTGGACCCTAAACCGTCCCCGGTCCTAACCCTAACCCTAGCCCGAACCCTAACCCTAACCCTTCCCCGAAGCCTGACCCTCACCCGTCCCCTAATCCTAACACGTGCGCTAACACTAACCCGCGCCCTCACACGCACGCTCCCCCTAAAGCGTTGCCGTACCCTCACCTGGACCCTAAACCGTCCCCGTCCCCTAACCCTAACCCTAGCCCGAACCCTAACCCTTCCCCGAAGCATGACCCTCACACGTCCCCTAATCCTAACCTGTACGCTAACACTAACCCGCGCCCTCACACGCACGCTCCCCCTAAAGCGTTGCCGTACCCTCACCTGGACCCTAAACCGTCCCCGTCCCCTAACCCTAACCCTAGCCCGAACCCTAACCCTAACCCTTCCCCGAAGCCTGACCCTCAACGGTCCCCTAATCCTAAGCCGTACGCTAACACTAACGCGCGCCCTCACACGCACGCTCCCCCTAAAGCGTTGCCGTACCCTCACCTGGACCCTAAACCGTCCCCGTCCCCTAACCCTAACCCTAGCCCGAACCCTAACCCTAGCACTTCCCCGAAGCCTGACCCTCACCCGTCCCCTAATCCTAACCCGTACGCTAACACTAACCTGCGCCCTAACACGCACGCTCCCCCTAAAGCGTTGCCGTACCCTCACCTGGACCCTAAACCGTCCCCGTCCCCTAACCCTAACCCTAGCCCGAACCCTAACCCTAACCCTTCCCCGAAGCCTGACCCTCAACGGTCCCCTAATCCTAAGCCGTACGCTAACACTAACGCGCGCCCTCACACGCACGCTCCCCCTAAAGCGTTGCCGTACCCTCACCTGGACCCTAAACCGTCCCCGTCCCCTAACCCTAACCCTAGCCCGAACCCTAACCCTAGCACTTCCCCGAAGCCTGACCCTCACCCATCCCCTAATCCTAACACGTACGCTAACACTAACCTGCGCCCTAACACGCACGCTCCCCCTAAAGCGTTGCCGTACCCTCACCTGGACCCTAAACCGTCCCCGTCCCCTAACCCTAACCCTAGCCCGAACCCTAACCCTAACCGTTCCGCGAAGCCTGACCCTCACCCGTCCCCTAATCCTAACCCGTACGCTAACACTAACCCGCGCCCTCACATGCACGCTCCCCCTAAAGCGTTGCCGTACCCTCACCTGGACCCTAAACCGTCCCCGTCCCCTAACCCTAACCCTAGCCCGAACCCTAACCCTAACCCTTCCCCGAAGCCTGACCCTCACCCGTCCCCTAATCCTAACCCGTACGCTAACACTAACCCACGCCCTCACACGCACGCTCACCCTAAAGCGTTGCCGTACCCTCACCTGGACCCTAAACCGTCCCCGTACCCTAACCCTAACCCTAGCCCGAACCCTAACCCTAACCCTTCCCCGAAGCCTGACCCTCACCCGTCCCCTAATCCTAACCCGTACGCTAACACTAACCCGCGCCCTCACACGCACGCTCCCCCTAAAGCGTTGCCGTACCCTCACCTGGACCCTAAACCGTCCCCGTCCCCTAACCCTAACCCTAGCCCGAACCCTAACCCTAACCCTTCCCCGAAGCCTGACCCTCACCCGTCCCCTAATCCTAACCCGTACGCTAACACTAACCCGCGCCCTCACAAGCACGCTCCCCCTAAAGCGTTGCCGTACCCTCACCTGGACCCTAAACCGTCCCCGGTCCTAACCCTAACCCTAGCCCGAACCCTAACCCTAACACTTCCCTGAAGCCTGACACTCACCCGTCCCCTAATCCTAACCCGTGCGCTAACACTAACCCGCGCCCTCACACGCACGCTCCCCCTAAAGCGTTGCCGTACCCTCATCTGGACCCTAAACCGTCCCCATCCCCTAACCCTAACCCTAGCCCGAACCCTAACCCTAACCCTTCCCCGAAGCCTGACACTCACACGTCCCCTAATCCTAACCCGTACGCTAACACTAACCCGCACCCTCACACGCACGCTCCCCCTAAAGCGTTGCCGTACCCTCACCTGGACCCTAAACCGTCCCCGTCCCCTAACCCTACCCCTAGCCCGAACCCTAACCCTAAACCTTCCCCGAAGCCTGACCCTCCCCCGTCCCCTAATCCTAACCCAAACGCTAACACTAACCCGCGCCCTCACACGCACGCTCCCCCTAAATCGTTGCCATACCCTCACCTGGACCCTAAACCGTCCCCGGTCCTAACCCTAACCCTAGCCCGAACCCTAACCCTAACCCTTCCCCGAAGCCTGACCCTCACCCGTCCCCTAATCCTGACCCGTACGCTAACACTAACCCGCGCCCTCACACGCACGCTCCCCCTAAAGCGTTGCCGTACCCTCACCTGGACCCTAAACCGTCCCCATCCCCTAACCCTAACCCTAGCCCGAACCCTAACCCTAACCCTTCCCCGAAGCCTGACCCTCACACGTCCCCTAATCCTAACCCGTACGCTAACACTAACCCGCGCCCTCACACGCACGCTCCCCGTAAATCGTTGCCGTACCCTCACCTGGACCCTAAACCGTCCCTGTCCCCTAACCCTAACCCTAGCCCGAACCCTAACCCTAACCCTTCCCCGAAGCCTGACCCTCACCCGTCCCCTAATCCTAACCCGTATGCTAACACTAACCCGCGCCCTCACACGCTCGCTCCGCCTAAAGCGTTGCCGTACCATCACCTGGATCCTAAACTGTCCCCGTCCCCTAACCCTAACTCTAGCCCGAACCCTAACCCTAACCCTTCCCCGAAGCCTGACCCTCACCCGTCCCCTAATCCTAACCCGTACGCTGACACTAACCCGCGCCCTCACACGCACGCTCCCCCTAAAGCGTTGCCGTACCCTCACCTGGACCCTAAACCGTCCCCGGTCCTAACCCTAACCCTAGCCCGAACCCTAACCCTAACCCTTCCCCGAAGCCTGACCCTCACCCGTCCCCTAATCCTAACACGTGCGCTAACACTAACCCGCGCCCTCACACGCACGCTCCCCCTAAAGCGTTGCCGTACCCTCACCTGGACCCTAAACCGTCCCCGTCCCCTAACCCTAACCCTAGCCCGAACCCTAACCCTTCCCCGAAGCATGACCCTCACACGTCCCCTAATCCTAACCTGTACGCTAACACTAACCCGCGCCCTCACACGCACGCACCCCCTAAAGCGTTGCCGTACCCTCACCTGGACCCTAAACCGTCCCCGTCCCCTAACCCTAACCCTAGACCGAACCCTAACCCTAACGCTTCCCCGAAGCCTGACCCTCACCCGTCCCCTAATCCTAACCCGTACGCTAACACTAACCCGCGCCCTCACACGCACGCTCCCCCTAAAGCGTTGCAGTACCCTCACCTGGACCCTAAACCGTCCCCGGTCCTAACCCTAACCCTAGCCCGAACCCTAACCCTAACCCTTCCCCGAAGCCTGACCCTCACCCGTCCCCTAATCCTAACCCGTACACTAACACTAACCAGCGCCCTCACACGCACGCTCCCCCTAAAGCGTTGCCGTACCCTCACCTGGACCCTAAACCGTCCCCGTCCCCTAACCCTAACCCTCGACCGAACCCTAACCCTAACGCTTCCCCGAAGCCTGACCCTCACCCGTCCCCTCATCCTAACCCGTACGATAACACTAACCCGCGCCCTCACACGCACGCTCCCCCTAAAGCGTTGCAGTACCCTCACCTGGACCCTAAACCGTCCCCGGTCCTAACCCTAACCCTAGCCCGAACCCTAACCCTAACCCTTCCCCGAAGCCTGACCCTCACCCGTCCCCTAATCCTAACCCGTACACTAACACTAACCAGCGCCCTCACACGCACGCTCCCCCTAAAGCGTTGCCGTACCCTCACCTGGACCCTAAACAGTCCCCATCCCCTAACCCTAACCCTAGCCCGAACCCTAACCCTAACACTTCCCCGAAGCCTGACCCTCACACGTCCCCTAATCCTAACCCGTACGCTAACACTAACCCGCACCCTCACACGCACGCTCCCCCTAAAGCGTTGCCGTACCCTCACCTGGACCCTAAATCGTCCCCGTCCCCTAACCCTAACCCTAGCCCGAACCCTAACCCTAACCCTTCCCTGAAGCCTGACCCTCACACGTCCCCTAATCCTAACCCGTACGCTAACACTAACCCGCGCCCTCACACGCACGCTCCCCCTAAAGCGTTGCCGTACCCTCACCTGAACCTTAAACCGTCCCCGGTCCTAACCCTAACCCTAGCCCGAACCCTAACCCTAACCCTTCCCCGAAGCCTGACCCTCACCCGTCCCCTAATCCTAACCCGTACGCTAACACTAACCCGCGCCCTCACACGCACGCTCCCCCTAAAGCGTTGCCATACCCTCACCTGGACCCTAAACCGGCCCCATCCCCTAACCCTAACCCTAGCCCGAACCCTAACACTAACCCTTCCCCGAAGCCTGACCCTCACACGTCCCCTAATCCTAACCCGTACGCTAACACTAACCCGCGCCCTCACACGCACGCTCCCCCTAAAGCGTTGCCGTACCCTCACCTGGACCCTAAACCGTCCCCGTCCCCTAACCCTAACCCTAGCCCGAACCCTAACCCTAACCCTTCGCCGAAGCCTGACCCTCACACGTCCCCTAATCCTCACCCGTACGCTAACACTAACCCGCGCCCTCACACGCACGCTCCCCCTAAAGCGTTGCCGTACCCTCACCTGGACCCTAAACCGTCCCCGTCCCCTAACCCTAACCCTAGCCCGAACCCTAACCCTAACACTTCCCCGAAGCCTGACCCTCCCCCGTCCCCTAATCCTAACCCGTACGCTAACACTAACCCGCGCCCTCACACGCACGCTCCCCCTAAAGCGTTGCTGTACCCTCACCTGGACCCTAAACCGTCCCCGGTCCTAACCCTAACCCTAGCCTGAACCCTAACCCTAACCCTTCCCCGAAGCCTGACCCTCACCCGTCCCCTAATCCTAACCCGTACGCTAACACTAACCCGCGCCCTCACACGCACGCTCCCCCTAAAGCGTTGCCGTACCCTCACCTGGACCCTAAACCGTCCCCATCCCCTAACCCTAACCCTAGCCCGAACCCTAACCCTAACCCTTCCCCGAAGCCTGACCCTCACACGTCCCCTAATCCTAACCCGTACGCTAACACTAACCCGCGCCCTCACACGCACGCTCCCCCTAAAGCGTTGCCGTACCCTCACCTGGACCCTAAGCCGTCCCCGTCCCCTAACCCTAACCCTAGCCCGAACCCTAACCCTAACCCTTCCCCGAAGCCTGACCCTCACCCGTACCCTAATCCTAACCCGTACGCTAACACTAACCCGCGCCCTCACACGCACGCTCCCCCTAAAGCGTTGCCATACCCTCACCTGGACCCTAAACCGGCCCCATCCCCTAACCCTAACCCTAGCCCGAACCCTAACCCTAACCCTTCGCCGAAGCCTGACCCTCACACGTCCCCTAATCCTCACCCGTACGCTAACACTAACCCGCGCCCTCACACGCACGCTCCCCCTAAAGCGTTGCCGTACCCTCACCTGGACCCTAAACCGTCCCCGTCCCCTAACCCTAACCCTAGCCCGAACCCTAACCCTAACACTTCCCCGAAGCCTGACCCTCCCCCGTCCCCTAATCCTAAGCCGTACGCTAACACTAACCCGCGCCCTCACACGCACGCTCCCCCTAAAGCGTTGCCGTACCCTCACCTGGACCCTAAACCGTCCCCATCCCCTAACCCTAACCCTAGCCCGAACCCTAACCCTAACCCTTCCCCGAAGCCTGACACTCACACGTCCCCTAATCCTAACCCGTACGCTAACACTAACCCGCGCCCTCACATGCACGCTCCCCCTAAAGCGTTGCCGTACCCTCACCTGGACCCTAAGCCGTCCCCGTCCCCTAACCCTAACCCTAGCCCGAACCCTAACCCTAATCCTTCCCCGAAGCCTGACCCTCACCCATCCCTTAATCCTAACCCGTACACTAACACTAACCCGCGCCCTCACACGCACGCTCCCCCTAAAGCGGTGCCGTAGCCTCAACTGGACCCTAAACCGTCCCCGTCCCCTAACCCTAACCCTAGCCCGAACCCTAACCCTAACCCTTCCCCGAAGCCTGACCCTCACCCGTCCCCTAATCCTAACCCGTACGCTAACACTAACCTGCGCCCTCACACGCACGCTCCCCCTAAAGCGTTGCCGTACCCTCACCTGGACCCTAAACCGTCCCCGTCCCCTAACCCTAACCCTAGCCCGAACCGTAACCCTAAAACTTCCCCGAAGCCTGACCCTCACCCGTCCCCTAATCCTAACCCATACGCTAACACTAACGCGCGCCCTCACACGCATGCTCCCCCTAAAGCGTTGCCGTACCCTCACCTGGACCCTAAACCGTCCCCGTCCCCTAACCCTAACCCTAGCCCGAACCCTAACCCTAACCCTTCCCCGAAGCCTGACCCTCTCCCGTCCCCTAATCCTAACCCGTACGCTAACACTAACCCGCGCCCTCACACGCACGCTCCCCCTAAAGCGTTGCCGTACCCTCACCTGGACCCTAAACCCTCCCCGTCCCCTAACCCTAACCCTAGCCCGAACCCTAACCCTAACCCTTCCCCGAAGCCTGACCCTCACCCGTCCCCTAATCCTAACCCGTACGCTAACACTAACCCGCGCCCTCACACGCACGCTCCCCCTAAAGCGTTGCCGTACCCTCACCTGGACCCTAAACCGTCCCCATCCCCTAAACCTAACCCTAGCCCGAACCCTAACACTAACCCTTCCCCGAAGCCTCACCCTCACCCGTCCCCTAATCCTAACCCGTACGCTAACACTAACCCGCGCCCTCACACGCACGCTCCCCCTAAAGCGTTGCCGTACCCTCACCTGGACCCTGAACCGTCCCCGTCCCCTAACCCTAACCCTAGCCCGAACCCTAACCCTAACCCTTCCCCGAAGCCTAACCCTCAACGGTCCCCTAATCCTAAGCCGTACGCTAACACTAACGCGCGCCCTCACACGCACGCTCCCCCTAAAGCGTTGCCGTACCCTCACCTGGACCCTAAACCGTCCCCGTCCCCTAACCCTAACCCTAGCCCGAACCCTAACCCTAGCACTTCCCCGAAGCCTGACCCTCACCCGTCCCCTAATCCTAACCCGTACGCTAACAGTAACCTGCGCCCTAACACGCACGCTCCCCCTAAAGCGTTGCCGTACCCTCACCTGGACCCTAAACCGTCCCCGTCCCCTAACCCTAACCCTAGCCCGAACCCTAACCCTAACACTTCCCCGAAGCCTGACCCTCACCCATCCCCTAATCCTAACCCGTACGGTAACACTAACCCACGCCCTCTCACGCACGCTCCCCCAAAAGCGTTGCCGTACCCTCACCTGGACCCTAAACCGTCCCCGTCCCCTAATCCTAACCCTAGTCCGAACCCTAACCCTAAAATTTCCCCGAAGCCTGACCCTCACCCGTCCCCTAATCCTAACCCGTACGCTAACACTAACCCGCGCACTCACACGCACGCTACCCCTAAAGCGTTGCCGTACCCTCACCTGGACCCTAAACCGTCCCCTTCCCCTAACCCTATCCCTAGCCCGAACCCTAAACCTAACCCATCCCCGAAGCCTGACCCTCACCCGTCCCCTAATCCTAACCCGTACACTAACACTAATCCGTGCCCTCACACGCACGCTCCCCCTAAAGCGTTGCCGTACCCTCACCTGGACCCTAAACCGTCCCCGTCCCCTAACCCTAACCCTAGCCCAAACCCTCTCCCTAACCCTTCCCCGAAGCCTGACCCTCACCCGTCCCCTAATCCTAACCCGTACGCTAACACTATCCCGCGCCCTCACACGCACGCTCCCCCTAAAGCGTTGCCGTACCCTCACCAGGACCCTAAACCATCCCCGTCCGTAACCCTAACCCTAGCCCGAACCCTAACCCTAACCCTTCCCCGAAGCCTGACACTCACCCGTCCCCTAATCCTAACCTGTACGCTAACACTAACCCGCGCCCTCACACGCACGCTCCCCCTAAAGCGTTGCCGTACCCTCACCTGGACCCTAAACTGCCCCCGTGCCCTAACCCTAACCCTAGCCCGAACCCTAACCCTGACGCTTCCCTGAAGACTGACCCTCACCCGTTCCCTAATCCTAACCCGTACGCTAACACTCACCCCCGCCCTCACACGCACGCTCCCCCTTAAGCGTTGCCGTACCCTCACCTGGACCCTAAACCGTCCCCGTCCCCTAACCCTAACCCTAGCACGAACCCTAACCCTAACCCTTCCCCGAAGCCTGACCCTCACCCGTCCGCTAATCCTAATCCGTACTCTAACACTAACCCACGCCCTCACACGCACGCTACCCCTAAAGCGTTGCCGTACCCTCACCTGGACCCTAAACCGTCCCCGACCCCTAACCCTAACCCTAGCCCGAACCCTAACACTAACACTTCCCCGAAGCCTGACCCTCACCCGTCCCCTAATCCTAACCCGTACGCTAACACTAACCCGCGCCCTCACACGCACGCTCCCCCTAAAGCGTTGCCGTACCCTCACCTGGACCCTAAACCGTCCCCTAACCCTAAACCTAACCCTAGCCCGAACCCTAACCCTAACCCTTCCCCGGAGCCTGACTCTCACCCGTCCCCTAATCCTAACCCGTACGCTAACACTAACCCGTGCCCTCACACGCACACTCCCCCTAAAGCGTTGCCGTACCCTCACCTGGATCCTAAACCGTCCCCGTCCCCTAACCCTAACCCTAGCCCGTACCCTAACCCAAACACTTCCCCGAAGCCTGACCCTCACCCGTCCCCTAATCGTAACCCGTATGCTAATACTAACCCACGCCCTCACATGCACGCTCCCCCTAAAGCGTTGCCATACCCTCACCTGGACCCTAAACCGTCCCCGTCCCCTAACCCTAACCGGAAACCTCTCCCTAACCCTTCCCCGAAGCCTGACCCTCACCCGTCCCCTAATCCTAACCCGTACGCTAACACTGACCCGCGCCCTCACAGGCACGCTCCCCCTAAAGCGTTGCCGTACCCTCACCTGGACCCTAAACCGTCCCCTTCCCCTAACCCTAACCCTAGCCCGAACCCTAACCCTAACCCTTCCCCGAAGCCTGACCCTCACCCGTACCCTAATCCTAACCCGTACGCTAACACTAACCCACGCCCTCACACGCACGCTCCCCCTAAAGCGTTGCCGTACCCTCACCTGGACCCTAAGCCGTCCCCTTCCCCTAACCCTAACCCTAGCCCGAACCATAACCCTAACCCTTCCCCGAAGCCTGAACCTCACCCGTCCCCTAATCCTAATCCGTACGCTAACACTAACCCACGCCCTCACACGCACGCTCCCCCTAAAGCGTTGCCGTACCCTCACCTGGACCCTAAACCGTCCCCGTCCCCTAACCCTAACCCTAGCCCGAACCTTAACCTTAACCCTTCCCCGAAGCCTGACCCTCACCCGTCCCCTAATCCTAACCCGTACGCTAACACTAACCCACGCGCTCACACGCACGCTCCCCCTAAAGCGTTGCCGTACCCTCACCTGGACCCTAAACCGTCCCCGTCCCCTAACCCTAACCCTAGCCCGAACCCTAACCCTAACCCTTCCCCGAAGCCTGACCCTCACCCGTCCCCTAATCCTAACCCGTACGCTAACACTAACCCGCGCCCTCACACGCACGCTCCCCCTAAAGCGTTGCCGTACCCTCTCCTGGACCCTAAACCGTCCCCGACCCCTAACCCTAACCCTAGCCCGAACCCTAACCCTAACCCTTCCCCGAAGCCTGACCCTCACCCGTCCCGTAATCCTAACCCGTACGCTAACACTAACCCACGCCCTCACACGCACGCTCCCCCTAAAGCGTTGCCGTACCCTCACCTGGACCCTAAAGCGTCCCCGTCCCCTAACCCTAACCCTAGACCGAACCCTCTCCCTAACCCTTCCCCGAAGCCTGACCCTCACCCATCCCCTAATCCTAACCCGTACGCTAACACTAACCTGCGCCCTCACATGTACGCTCCCCCTAAAGCATTGCCGTACCCTCAACTGGACCGTAAACAGTCCCCATCCCCTAACCCTAACCAAGACCGAACACTAACCTTAACCCTTCCCCGAAGCCTGACCCTCACCCGTCCCCGAATCCTCACCCGTACGCTAACACTAACCCGCGCCCTCACACGCACGCTCCCCCTAAAGCGTTGCCGTACCCTCACCTGGACCCTAAACCGTCCCCGGTCTTAACCCTAACCCTAGCCCGAACCCTAACCCTAACCCTTCCCCGAAGCCTGACCCTCACCCGTCCCCTAATCCTAACCCGTACGCTAACACTAACCCGCGCCCTCACACGCACGCTCCCCCTAAAGCGTTGCCGTACACTCACCTGGACCCTAAACCGTCCCCGTCCCCTAACCCTAACCCTAGCCCGAACCCTAACCCTAACCCTTCCCCGAAGCCTGACCCTCCCCCGTCCCCTAATCCTAACCCGTACGCTAACACTAACCCGCGCCCTCACACGCACGCTCCCCCTAAAGCGTTGCCGTACCCTCACCTGGACCCTAAACCGTCCCCGGTCCTAACCCTAACCCTAGCCCGAACCCTAACCCTAACACTTCCCCGAAGCCTGACCCTCACCCGTCCCCTAATCCTAACCCGTGCGCTAACACTAACCCGCGCCCTCACACGCACGCTCCCCCTAAAGCGTTGCCGTACCCTCACCTGGACCCTAAACCGTCCCCGTCCCCTAACCCTAACCCTAGCCCGAACCCTAACCCTAACCCTTCCCCGAAGCCTGACCCTCACCCGTCCCCTAATCCTAACCCGTACGCTAACACTAACCCACGCCCTCACACCCACGCTCCCCCTAAAGCGTTGCCGTACCCTCACCTGGACCCTAAACCGACCCCGTCCCCTAACCCTAACCCTAGCCCGAACCCTAACCCTAACCCTTCCCCGAAGCCTGACCCTCACCCGTCCCCTAATCCTAACCCGTACGTTAACACTAACCCGCGCCCTCAGACGCACGCTCCCCCTAAAGCGTTGCCGTACCCTCACCTGGACCCTAAACCGTCCCCGTCCCCTAACCCTAACCCTAGCCCGAACCCTAACCCTAACGCTTCCCCGAAGCCTGACCCTCACCCGTACCCTAATCCTAACCCGTACGCTAACACTAACCCACGCCCTCACATGCACGCTCCCCCTAAAGCGTTGCCGTACCCTCACCTGGACCCTAAACCATCCCCGTCCCCTAACCCTAACCCTAACCCGAACCGTAACCCTAACCCTTCCCCGAAGCCTGACCCTCACCCGTCCCCTAATCCTAACCCGTACGCTAACACTAACCCGCGCCCTCACACGCACGCTCCCCCTAAAGCGTTGCCGTACCCTCACCTGGACCCTAAACCGTCCCCGTCCCCTAACCCTAACCCTAGCCCGAACCCTTACCCTAACCCTTCCCCAAAGCCAGACCCTCACCCGTCCCCTAATCCTAACCCGTACGCTAACACTAACCCGCGCCCTCACATGCACGCTCCCCCTAAAGCGTTGCCGTACCCTCACCTGGACCCTAAACCGTCCCCGTCCCCTAACCCTAACCCTAGCCCGAACCCTAAACCTAACCCTTCCCCGAAGACTGACCCTCACACGTCCCCTAATCCTAACCCGTACGCTAACACTAACCCGCGCCCTCACACGCACTCTCCCCCTAAAGCGTTGCCATACTCGCACCTGGACCCAAAACCGTCCCCGTCCCCTAACCCTAACCCTAGCCCGAACCCTAACCCTAACCCTTCCCCAAAGCCTGACCCTCACCCGTCCCCTAATCTTAACCCGTTCGCTAACACTAACCCACGCCCTCACACGCACGCTCCCCCTAAAGCGTTGCAGTACCCTCCCCTGGACCCTAAACTGTCCCCGTCCCCTAACCCTAACCCTAGCCCGAACCCTAACCCTAACCCTTCCCCGAAGCCTGACCCTCCCCCGTCCCCTAATCCTAACCCGTACGCTACCACTAACCCGCGCCCTCACACGCACGCTCCCCCTAAAGCGTTGCCGTACCCTCACCTGGACCCTAAACCATCCCTGTCCCCTAAGCCTAACCCTAGCCCGAACCCTAACCCTAACACTTCCCCGAAGCCTGACCCTCACCCGTCCCTTAATCCTAACCCGTACACTAACACTAACCCTTGCCCTCACACGCACGCTCCCCCTAAAGCGTTGCCGTACCCTCACCTGGACACTAAACCGTCCCCGTCCCCTAACCCTAACCCTAGCCTGAAACCTAACCCTACCCCTTCCCCGAAGCCTGACCCGCACCCGTCCCCTAATCCTAAGCCGTAACTAACACTAACCCGCGCTCTCACACGCACTCTCCCCCTAAAGCGTTGCCGTACCCTCACCTGGACCCTAAACCATCCCCGTCCCCTAACCCTAACCCTAGCCCGAACCCTAACCCTAACCCTTCCCCGAAGCCTGACCCTCACCCGTCCCCTAATCCTAACCCGTACGCTAACACTAACCCGCGCCCTTACACGCACGCTCCCCCTAAAGCGTTGCCGTACCCTCACCTGGACCCTAAACCGTCCCCGTCACCTTACCCTAACCCTAGCCCGAACCCTAACCCTAAGCCTTCCCCGAAGCCTGACCCTCACCCGTCCCATAATCCTAACCCTTACGCTAACACTACCCCGCGCCCTCACACGCACGCTCCCCCTAAAGCGTTGCCGTACCCTCACCTGGACCCTAAACCGTCCCCGTCCCCTAACCCTAAACCTAGCCCGAACCCGAACCCTAACCCTTCCCCGAAGCATGACCCTCAACCGTCTCCTAATCCTAACCCGTACGCTAACACTAACCCGCACCCTCACATGCACGCTCCCCCTAAAGCGTTTCCGTACCCTCACCTGGACCCTAAACCGTCCCCGTCCCCTAAACCTAACCCTAGCCCGAACCCTAACCCTAATCCTTCCCCGAAGCCTGACCCTCACCCGTCCCCTAATCCTAACCCGTACGCTAACACTAACCCGCGCCCTCACACGCACGCTCCCCCTAAAGCATTGCCGTACACTCACCTGGACCCTAAACCGTCCCCGTCCCCTAACCCTAACCCTAGCCCGAACCCTAACCCTAACCCTTCCCCGATGCATGACCCTCCCCCGTCCCCTAATCCTAACCCGTACGCTAACACTAACCCGCGCCCTCACACACACGCTTCCCCTAAAGCGTTGCCGTACACTCACCTGGACCCTAAACCGTCCCCGTCCCCTAACCCTAACCCTAGCCCGAACCCTAACCCTAACCCTTCCCCGAAGCCTGACCCTCACCCATCCACTAATCCTAACCCGTAGGCTAACACTAACCCGCACCCTCACACGCACGCTCCCCCTAAAGCGTTTCCGTACCCTCACCTGGACCCTAAACCGTCCCAGTCCCTTAAACCTAACCCTAGACCGACCCTGACCCTAACCCTTCCCCGAAGTCTGACCCTCACCCGTCCCCTAATCCTAACCCGTACGCTAACACTAACCTGCGCCCTCACACGCACGCTCCCCCTGAAGCGTTGCCGTACCCTCACCTGGACCCTAAACAGTCCCTGTCCCCTAACCCTAACCCTAGCCCGAACCCTAAACCTAACCCTTCCCCAAAGCCTGACCCTCACCCGTCCCCTAATCCTAACCCGTTCGCTAACACTACCCCGCGCCCTCATACGCACGCTCCCCCTAAAGCGTTGCCGTACCCTCACCTGGACCCTAAAACGTCCCCGTCCCCTAACCCTAACCCTAGCCCGAACCCTAAACCTAACCCTTCCCCGAAGCCTGACCCTCACCCGTCCCATAATCCTAACCCGTACGCTAACACTACCCCGCGCCCTCACACGCACGCTCCCCCTAAAGCATTGCCGTACCCTCACCTGGACCCAAAACCGTCCCCGTCCCCTAACCCTAACCCTAGCCCGAACCCTAGCGCTAACCCTTCCCCGAAGCATGACCCTCACCCGTCCCCTAATCTTAACCCGTACGCTAACACTAACCCGCGCCCTCACACGCACGCTCCCCCTAAAGCGTTGCCGTACCCTCACCTGGACCCTAAACCCTCCCAGTCCCCTAACCCTAACCCTAGCCCGAACCCTAACCCCAACCCTTCCCCGAAGCCTGACCCTCACCCGTCCCCTAATCCTAACCCGTACGCTAACACTAACCCGCGCCCTCACACGCACGCTCCCCCTAAAGCATTGCCGTACCCTCACCTGGACCCTAAACCGTCCCCCTCCCCTAACCCTAACCCTAGCCCGAACCCTAACCCTAACCCTTCCCCGAAGCCTGACCCTCACCCGTCCCCTAATCCTAACCCGTACGTTAACACTAACCCGCGCCCTCACACGCACGCTCCCCCTAAAGCGTTGCCGTACCCTCACCTGGACCCTAAACCGTCCCCGTCCCCTAATCCTAACCCTAGCCCGAACCCTAACCATAACCCTTCCCCAAAGCCTGACCCTCACCCGTCCCCTAATCCTAACCCGTACTCTAACACTAACCCGCGCCCTCACACGCACGCTACCCCTAAAGCGTTGCTGTACCCTCACGTGGACCCTAAACCGTCCCCGTCCCCTAACCCTAACCCTAGCCCGAACCCTAACCATAACCCTTCCCCAAAGCCTGACCCTCACCCGTCCCCTAATCCTAACCCGTACACTAACACTAACCCGCGCCCTCACACGCACGCTACCCCTAAAGCGTTGCCATACCCTCACCTGGACCCTAAACCGTCCCCGTCCCCTAACCCTAACCCTAGCCCGAACCGTAACCCTAACCCTTCCCCTAAGCATGACCCTCACCCGTCCCCTAATCCTAACCCGTACGTTAACACTAACCCGCGCCCTCACACGCACGCTCCCCCTAAAGCGTTGCCGTACCCTCACCTGGACCCTAAACCGTCCCCGTCCCCTAACCCTAACCCTAGCCCGAACCCTAACCATAACCCTTCCCTGAAGCCTGACCCTCACCCGTCCCCTAATCCTAACCCGTACGCTAACACTACCCCGCGCCCTCACACGCACGCTCCCCCTAAAGCGTTGCCGTACCCTCACCTGGACCCTAAACCGTCCCCGTCACCTAACCCTAACCCTAGCCTGAACCGTAACCCTAACCCTTCCCCTAAGCATGACCCTCACCCGTCCCCTAATCGTAACTCGTACGCTAACACTAACCCGCGCCCTCACACACACGCTCCCACTAAAGCGTTGCCGTACCCTCACCTGGACCCTAAACCGTCCCCATCCCCTAACCCTGACCCTAGCCCGAACCCTAACCCTAACCCTTCCCCGAAGCCTGACCCTCACCCGTCCACTAATCCTAACCCGTACGCTAACACTAAACCGCGCCCTCACACGCACGCTCCCCCTGAAGCGTTGCCGTACCCTCACCTGGACCCTAAACCGTCCCAGTCCCTTAACCCTAACCCTAGCCCGAACCCTAACCCTAACCCTTCCCCGAAGCCTGACCCTCACCCGTCCCCTAATGCTAACCCGTACGCTAACACTAACCCGCGCCCTCACACGCACGCTCCCCCTAAAGCGTTGCCGTACACTCACCTGGACCCTAAACCGTCCCCGTCACCTAAATCTAACCCTAGCCCGAACCCTAACCCTAACCCTTCCCTGAAGCCTGACCCTCACCCATCCCCTAATCCTAACCCGTACGCTAACACTATCCCGCGCCCTCATATGCACGCTCCCCCTAAAGCGTTGCCGTACCCTCACCTGGACTCTAAAACGTCCCCGTCCCCTAACCCTAACCCTAGCCCGAACCCTAAACCTAACCCTTCCCCGAAGCCTGACCCTCACCCGTCCCATAATCCTAACCCGTACGCTAACACTACCCCGCGCCCTCACACGCACGCTCCCCCTAAAGCATTGCTGTACCCTCACCTGGACCCGAAACCGTCCCCGTCCCCTAACCCTAACCCTAGCCCGAACCCTAGACTTAACCCTTCCCCGAAGCATGACCCTCACCCGTACCCTAATCCTAACCCGTACACTAACACTAACCAGCACCCTCACACGCACGCTCCCCCTAAAGCGTTGCCGTACCCTCACCTGGACCCTAAACCGTCCCCGTCCCCTAACCCTAACCCTAGCCCGAACCCTAACCATAACCCTTCCCCGAAGCCTGACCCTCACCCGTCCCCTAATCCTAACCCGTACACTAACACTAACCCGCGCCCTCACACGCACGCTACCCCTAAAGCGTTGCCGTACCCTCACCTGGACCCTAAACCGTCCCCGTCCCCTAACCCTAACCCTAGTCCGAACCCTAACCCTAACCCTTCCCCGAAGCCTGACCCTCACCCGTCCCCTAATCCTAACCCGTACGCTAAGACTAACCCGCGCCCTCACACGCACGCTCCCCCTAAAGCGTTGCCGTACCCTCACCTGGACCCTAAACCGTCCCCGTCCCCTAACCCTAACCCTAGCCCGAACCCTAACCCTAACCCTTCCCCGAAGCCTGACCCTCACCCGTCCCTAATCCTAACCCGTACGCTAACACTAACCCGCGCCCTCACACGCACGCTCCCCCTAAAGCGTTGCCGTACCCTCACCTGGACCCTAAACCGTCCCCGTCCCCTAACCCTAACCCTAGCCCGAACCCTAACCCTAACCCTTCCCCGAAGCCTGACCCTCACCCGTCCCCTAATCCTAACCCGTACGCTAACACTAACCCGCGCCCTCACACGCACGCTCCCCCTAAAGCGTTGCCGTACCCTCACCTGGACCCTAAACCGTCCCCGTCCCCTAACCCTAACCCTAGCCCGAACCCTAACCCTAACCCTTCCCCGAAGCCTGTCCCTCACCCGTCCCCTAATCCTAACCCGTACGCTAACACTAACCCGCGCCCTCACACGCACGCTCCCCCTAAAGCGTTGCCGTACCCTCACCTGGACCCTAAACCGTCCCCGTCCCCTAACCCTAAACCTAGACCGAACCCTAACCCTAACCCTTCCCCGAAGCCTGACCCTCACCCGTCCCCTAATCCTAACCCGTACGCTAACACTAACCCGCGCCCTCACACGCACGCTCCCCCTAAAGCGTTGCAGTACCCTCACCTGGACCCTAAACCGTCCCCGGTCCTAACCCTAACCCTAGCCTGAACCCTAACCCTAACCCTTCCCCGAAGCCTGACCCTCACCCGTCCCCTAATCCTAACCCGTACGCTAACACTAACCCGCGCCCTCACACACACGCTCCCCCTAAAGCGTTGCCGTACACTCACCTGGACCCTAAACCGTCCCCATCCCCTAACCCTAACCCTAGCCCGAACCCTAACCCTAACCCTTCCCCGAAGCATGACCCTCACACGTCCCCTAATCCTAACCCGTACGCTAACACTAACCCGCGCCCTCACACGCACGCTCCGCCTAAAGCGTTGCTGTACCCTCACCTGGACCCTAAACCGTCCCCGTCCCCTAACCCTAACCCTAGACCGAACCCTAACCCTAACCCTTCCCCGAAGCCTGACCCTCACCAGTCCCCTAATCCTAACCCGTACGCTAACACTAACCTGCGCCCTCACACGCACGCTCCCCCTAAAGCGTTGCAGTACCCTCACCTGGACCCTAAACCGTCCCCATCCCCTAACCCTAACCCTAGCCCGAACCCTAACCCTAACCCTTCCCCGAAGCCTGACCCTCACCCGTCCCCTAATCCTACACCGTACGCTAACACTAACCCGTGCCCTCACACGCACGCTCCCCCTAAAGCGTTGCCATAGCCTCACCTGGACCCTAAACCGTCCCCGTCCCCTAACCCTAACCCTAGCCCGAACCCTAACCCTAACCCTTCCCCGAAGCCTGACCCTCAACGGTCCCCTAATCCTAAGCCGTACGCTAACACTAATGCGCGCCCTCACACGCACGCTCCCCCTAAAGCGTTGCCGTACCCTCACCTGGACCCTAAACCGTCCCCGTCCCCTAACGCTAACCCTAGCCCGAACCCTATCCCTAGCACTTCCCCGAAGCCTGACCCTCACCCGTCCCCTAATCCTAACCCGTACGCTAACACTAACCTGCGCCCTAACACGCACGCTCCTCCTAAAGCGTTGCCGTACCCTCACCTGGACCCTAAACCGTCCCCGTCCCCTAACCCTAACCCTAGCCCGAACCCTAACCCTAACCCTTCCCCGAAGCCTGTCCATCACCCGTCCCCTAATCCTAACCCGTACGCTAACACTAACCCGCGCCCTCACACGCACGCTCCCCCTAAAGCGTTGCCGTACCCTCACCTGGACCCTAAACCGTCCCCGTCCCCTAACCCTAACCCTAGACCGAACCCTAACCCTAACCCTTCCCCGAAGCCTGACCCTCACCCGTCCCCTAATCCTAACCCGTACGCTAACACTAACCCGCGCCCTCACACGCACGCTCCCCCTAAAGCGTTGCAGTACCCTCACCTGGACCCTAAACCGTCCCCGGTCCTAACCCTAACCCTAGCCCGAACCCTAACCCTAACCCTTCCCCGAAGCCTGACCCTCACCCGTCCCCTAATCCTAACCCGTACGCTAACACTAACCCGCGCCCTCACACGCACGCTCCCCCTAAAGCGTTGCCGTACCCTCACCTGGACCCTAAACCGTCCCCGACCCCTAACCCTATCCCAAGCCCGAACCGTAACCTTAACACTTCCCCAAAGCCTGACCCTCACCCGTCCCCTAATCCTAACCCGTACGCTAACACTAACCCGCGCCCTCACACGCACGCTCCCCCTAAAGGGTTGCCGTACCCTCACCTGGACCTTAAACCGTCCCCGTCCCCTAACCCTAACCCTAGCCCGAACTCTAACCCTAACCCTTCCCCGAAGCCTGACCCTCACCCATCCCCTAATCCTAACCCGTACGCTAACACTAACCCGCGCCCTCACACGCACGCTCCCCCTAAAACGTTGCCGTACCCTCTCCTGGACCGTAAACCGTCCACGTCCCTTAACCCTAACCCTAGCCCGAACTCTAACCCTAACCCTTCCCCGAAGCCTGACACTCACCCATCCACTAATCCTAACCCGTACACTAACACTAACCCGCGCCCTCACACGCACTCTGCCCCTAAAGCGTTGCCGTACCCTCACCTGGACTCTAAACCGTCCCCGTCCCCTAACCCTAACCGTAGCCCGAATCCTAACCCTAACCCTTCCCCGAAGCCTGACCCTCACCCGTTCCCTAAACCTAACACGTACGCTAACACTAACCCTCGCGCTCACACGCACGCTCCCCTTAAAGCGTTGCCGTACTCTTACCTGGACCGTAAACCGTCCCCATACCCTAACCCTAACCCTAGCCTGAACCCTAAACCTAACCCTTCCCCGAAGCCTGACCCTCACCCGTCCCCTAATCCTAAGCCTTACGCTAACACTAACCCGCGCCCTCACACGCACGCTCCCCCTAAAGCGTTGCCGTACCCTCACCTGGACCCTAAACCGTCCCCGTCCCCTAACCCTAACCCTAGCCCGAACCCTAATCCTAACCCTTCACCGAAGCCTGTCACTCACCCGTCCCCTAATCCTAACCCGTACGCTAACACTAACCCGCGCCCTCACACGCACGCTCCCCCTAAAGCGTTGCCGTACCCTCACCTGGACCCTAAACCGTCCCCGTCCCCTAACCCTAACCCTAGCCCGAACCCTAACCCTAACCCTTCCCCGAAGCCTGACCCTCACCCGTCCCCTAATCCTAACCCGTACGCTAACACTAACCCGCGCCCTCACACGCACGCTCCCCCTAAAGCGTTGCCGTACCCTCACCTGGACCCTAAACCGTCCCCGTCCCCTAACCCTAACCCTAGCCCGAACCCTAACCCTAACCCTTCCCCGAAGCCTGTCCCTCACCCGTCCCCTAATCCTAACCCGTACGCTAACACTAACCCGCGCCCTCACACGCACGCTCCCCCTAAAGCGTTGCCGTACCCTCACCTGGACCCTAAACCGTCCCCGTCCCCTAACCCTAACCCTAGACCGAACCCTAACCCTAACCCTTCCCCGAAGCCTGACCCTCACCCGTCCCCTAATCCTAACCCGTATGCTAACACTAACCCGCGCCCTCACACGCACGCTCCCCCTAAAGCGTTGCAGTACCCTCACCTGGACCGTAAACCGTCCCCGGTCCTAACCCTAACCCTAGCCTGAACCCTAACCCTAACCCTTCCCCGAAGCCTGACCCTCACCCGTCCCCTAATCCTAACCCGTACGCTAACACTAACCCGCGCCCTCACACACACGCTCCCCCTAAAGCGTTGCCGTACACTCACCTGGACCCTAAACCGTCCCCGTCCCCTAACCCTAACCCTAGCCCGAACCCTAACCCTAACCCTTCCCCGAAGCGTGACCCTCCCCCGTCACCTAATCCTAACCCGTACGCTAACACTAACCCGCGCCCTCACACGCACGCTCCCCCTAAAGCGTTGCCGTACCCTCACCTGGACCCTAAACCGTCCCCGGTCCTAACCCTAACCCTAGCCCGAACCCTAACCCTAACACTTCCCCGAAGCCTGACCCTCACACGTCCCCTAATCCTAACCCGTGCGCTAACACTAACCCGCGCCCTCACACGCACGCTCCCCCTAAAGCGTTGCCGTACCCTCACCTGGACCCTAAACCGTCCCCATCCCCTAACCCTAACCCTAGCCCGAACCCTAACCCTAACCCTTCCCCGAAGCATGACCCTCACACGTCCCCTAATCCTAACCCGTACGCTAACACTAACCCGCGCCCTCACACGCACGCTCCGCCTAAAGCGTTGCTGTACCCTCACCTGGACCCTAAACCGTCCCCGTCCCCTAACCCTAACCCTAGACCGAACCCTAACCCTAACCCTTCCCCGAAGCCTGACCCTCACCAGTCCCCTAATCCTAACCCGTACGCTAACACTAACCCGCGCCCTCACACGCACGCTCCCCCTAAAGCGTTGCAGTACCCTCACCTGGACCCTAAACCGTCCCCATCCCCTAACCCTAACCCTAGCCCGAACCCTAACCCTAACCCTTCCCCGAAGCCTGACCCTCACCCGTCCCCTAATCCTACACCGTACGCTAACACTAACCCGCCCCCTCACACGCACGCTCCCCCTAAAGCGTTGCCATAGCCTCACCTGGACCCTAAACCGTCCCCGTCCCCTAACCCTAACCCTAGCCCGAACCCTAACCCTAACCCTTCCCCGAAGCCTGACCCTCAACGGTCCCCTAATCCTAAGCCGTACGCTAACACTAATGCGCGCCCTCACACGCACGCTCCCCCTAAAGCGTTGCCGTACCCTCACCTGGACCCTAAACCGTCCCCGTCCCCTAACGCTAACCCTAGCCCGAACCCTAACCCTAGCACTTCCCCGAAGCCTGACCCTCACCCGTCCCCTAATCCTAACCCGTACGCTAACACTTACCTGCGCCCTAACACGCACGCTCCTCCTAAAGCGTTGCCGTACCCTCACCTGGACCCTAAACCGTCCCCGTCCCCTAACCCTAACCCTAGCCAGAACCCTAACCCTAACACTTCCCCGAAGCCTGACCCTCACCCGTCCCCTAATCCTAACCCGTACGCTAACACTAACCCGCGCCCTCACACGCACGCTCCCACTAAAGCGTTGCAGTACCCTCACCTGGACCCTAAACCGTCCCCGGTCCTAACCCTAACCCTAGCCCGAACCCTAACCCTAACCCTTCCCCGAAGCCTGACCCTCACCCGTCCCCTAATCCTAACCCGTACGCTAACACTAACCCGCGCCCTCACACGCACGCTCCCCCTAAAGCATTGCCGTACCCTCACCTGGACCCTAAACCGTCCCCGTCCCCTAACCCTAACCCTAGCCCGAACCCTAACCCTAACCCTTCCCCGAAGCCTGACCCTCACCCGTCCCATAATCCTAACCCGTACGCTAACACTACCCCGCGCCCTCACACGCACGCTCCCCCTAAAGCGTTGCCGTACACTCACCTGGACCCTAAACCGTCCCCGTCCCCTAACCCTAACCCTGGCCCGAACCCTAACCCTAACACTTCCCCGAAGCCTGACCTTCCCCCGTCCCCTAATCCTAACCCGTACGCTAACACTAACCCGCGCCCTCACACGCACGCTCCCCCTAAAGCGTTGCCGTACCCTCACCTGGACCCTAAACCGTCCCCGGTCCTAACCCTAACCCTAGCCTGAACCCTAACCCTAACACTTCCCCGAAGCCTGACCCTCACCCGTCCCCTAATCCTAACCCGTGCGCTAACACTAACCCGCGCCCTCACACGCACGCTCCCCCTAAAGCGTTGCCGTACCCTCACCTGGACCCTAAACTGTCCCCATCCCCTAACCCTAACCCTAGCCCGAACCCTAACCCTAACCCTTCCCCGAAGCATGACCCTCACACGTCCCCTAATCCTAACCCGTACGCTAACACTAACCCGCGCCCTCACACGCACGCTCCCCCTAAAGCGTTGCCGTACCCTCACCTGGACCCTAAACCGTCCCCGTCCCCTAACCCTAACCCTAGACCGAACCCTAACCCTAACCCTTCCCCGAAGCCTGACCCTCACCCGTCCCCTAATCCTAACCCGTACGCTAACACTAACCCGCGCCCTCACACGCACGCTCCCCCTAAAGCGTTGCCGTACCCTCACCTGGACCCTAAACCGTCCCCGTCCCCTAACCCTAACCCTAGCCCGAACCCTAACCCTAACCCTTCCCCGAAGCCTGACCCTCACCCGTCCCCTAATCCTAACCCGTACGCTAACACTAACCCGCGCCCTCACACGCACGCTCACCCTAAAGCGTTGCCGTACCCTCACCTGGACCCTAAACCGTCCCCGTCCCCTAACCCTAACCCTAGCCCGAACCCTAACCCTAACACTTCCCCGAAGCCTGACCTTCCCCCGTCCCCTAATGCTAACCCGTACGCTAACACTAACCCGCGCCCTCACACGCACGCTCCCCCTAAAGCGTTGCCGTACCCTCACCTGGACCCTAAACCGTCCCCGTCCCCTAACCCTAACCCTAGACCGAACCCTAACCCTAACCCTTCCCCGAAGCCTGACACTCACCCGTCCCCTAATCCTAACCCGTACGCTAACACTAACCCGCGCCCTCACACGCACGCTCCCCCTAAAGCGTTGCAGTACCCTCACCTGGACCCTAAACCGTCCCCGGTCCTAACCCTAACCTTAGCCCGAACCCTAACCCTAACCATTCCCCAAAGCCTGACCCTCACCCGTCCCCTAATCCTAACCCGTACGCTAACACTAACCTGCGCCCTCACACGCACGCTCCCCCTAAAGCGTTGCCGTACCCTCACCTGGACCCTAAACCGTCCCCATCCCCTAACCCTAACCCTAGCCCGAACCCTAACCCTAACCCTTCCCCGAAGCCTGACCCTCACACGTCCCCTAATCCTAACCCGTACGCTAACAGTAACCCGCACCCTCACACGCACGCTCCCCCTAAAGCGTTGCCGTACCCTCACCTGGACCCTAAACCGTCCCCGTCCCCTAACCCTACCCCTAGCCCGAACCCTAACCCTAACCCTTCCCCGAAGCCTGACCCTCCCCCGTCCCCTTATCCTAACCCGTACGCTAACACTAACCCGCGCCCTCACACGCACGCTCCCCCTAAAGCGTTGCAGTACCCTCACCTGGACCCTAAACCGTCCCCGGTCCTAACCCTAACCCTAGCCCGAACCCTAACCCTAACCCTTCCCCGAAGCCTGACCCTCACACGTCCCCTAATCCTAACCCGTACGCTAACACTAACCAGCGCCCTCACACGCACGCTCCCCCTAAATCGTTGCCGTACCCTCTCCTGGACCCTAAACCGTCCCCGTCCCCTAACCCTAACCTTAGCCCGAACCCTAACCCTAACCCTTCCCCGAAGCCTGACTCTCACCCGTCCCCTAATCCTAACCCGTACGCTAACACTAACCCGCGCCCTCACACGCTCGCTCCGCCTAAAGCGTTGCCGTACCCTCACCTGGACCCTAAACCGTCTCCGTCCCCTAACCCTAACTCTAGCCCGAACCCTAACCCTAACCCTTCCCCGAAGCCTGACCCTCACCCGTCCCCTAATCCTAACCCGTACGCTGACACTAACCCGCGCCCTCACACGCACGCTCCCCCTAAAGCGTTGCCGTACCCTCACCTGGACCCTTAACCGTCCCCGGTCCTAACCCTAACCCTAGCCCGAACCCTAACCCTAACCCTTCCCCGAAGCCTGACCCTCACCCGTCCCCTAATCCTAACCCGTGCGCTAACACTAACCCGCGCCCTCACACGCACGCTCCCCCTAAAACGTTGCCGTACCCTCACCTGGACCCTAAACCGTCCCCGTCCCGTAACCCTAAACCTAGCCCGAACCCTAACCCTAACCCATCCCCGAAGCATGACCCTCAACCGTCTCCTAATCCTAACCCGTACGCTAACACTAACCCGCACCCTCACATGCACGCTCCCCCTAAAGCGTTTCCATACCCTCACCTGGACCCTAAACCGTCCTCGTCCCCTAAACCTAACCCTAGCCCGAACCCTAACCCTAATCCTTCCCCGAAGCCTGACTCTCACCCGTCCCCTAATCCTAACCCGTACGCTAACACTAACCCGCGCCCTCACACGCACGCTCCCCCTAAAGCATTGCCGTACCCTCACCTGGACCCTAAACCGTCCCCGTCCCCTAACCCTAACCCTAGCCCGAACCCTAACCCTAATCCTTCCCCGAAGCCTGACCCTCACCCGTCCCCTAATCCTAACCCGTACGCTAACACTAACCCGCGCCCTCACACACACGCTCCCCCTAAAGCGTTGCCGTACACTCACCTGGACCCGAAACCGTCCCCGTCCCCTAACCCTAACCCTAGCCCGAACCCTAACCCTAACCCTTCCCCGAAGCCTGACCCTCACCCATCCACTAATCCTAACCCGTAGGCTAACACTAACCCGCACCCTCACACGCACGCTCCCCCTAAAGCGTTGCCGTACCCTCACCTGGACCCTAAACCGTCCCAGTCCCTTAACCCTAACCCTAGACCGACCCTAACCCTAACCCTTCCCCGAAGTCTGACCCTCACCCGTCCCCTAATCCTAACCCGTTCGCTAACACTACCCCGCGCCCTCATACGCACGCTCCCCCTAAAGCGTTGCCGTACACTCACCTGGACCCTAAACCGTCCCCGTCCCCTAACCCTAACCCTAGCCCGAACCCTAACCCTAACCCTTCCCCGAAGCCTGTCCCTCACCCGTCCCCTAATCCTAACCCGTACGCTAAGACTAACCCGTGCCCTCACACGCACGCTCCCCCTAAAGCGTTGCTGTACCCTCACCTGGACCCTAAACCGTCCCCGTCCCCTAAACCTAACCCTAGCCCGAACCCTAACCCTAACACTTCCCCGAAGCCTGACCCTCACCCGTCCCCTAATCCTAACCCGTACGCTAACACTAACCCGCGCCCTCACACGCACGCTGCCCATAAAGCGTTGCCGTACCCTCACCTGGACCCTAAACCGTCCCCGTACCCCAACCCTAACCGTAGCCCGAACCCTAACCCTAACCCTTCCCTGAAGCCTGACCCTCACCCGTCCCCTAATCCTAAGCCGTACGCTAACACTAACGTGCGCCCTCACACGCACGCTCCCCCTAAAGCGTTGCCGTACCCTCACCTGGACGCTAAACCGTCCCCGTCCCCTAACCCTAAGCCTAGCCCGAACCCTAACCCTAACCCTTCCCCGAAGCCTGACCCTCACCCGTCCCCTAATCCTAACCCGTACGCCAACACTAACCCATGCCCTCACACGCACGCTCCCCCTAAAGCATTTCCGTACCATCACCTGGACCCTAAACCGTCCCCGTCCCCTAACCCTAACCCTAGCCCGAACCCTAACCCTAACCCTTCCCCGAAGCCTGACCCTCACCCGTCCCCTAATCCTAAGCCGTACGCTAACACTAACACACGCCCTCACACGCACGCTCCCCCTAAAGCGTTGCCGTACACTCACCTGGACCCTAAACCGTCCCCGTACCCTAACCCTAACCCTAGCCCTAACCCTAACCCTAACACTTCCCTGAAGCCTGACACTCACCCTTCCCCTAATCCTAAGCCGTACGCTAACACTAACGTGCGCCCTCACACGCACGCTCCCCCTAAAGCGTTGCCGTACCCTCACCTGGACCCTAAACCGTCCCCGTCCCCTAACCCTAAACCTAGCCCGAACCCTAACCCTAACCCTTCCCCGAAGCCTGACCCTCACCCGTCCCCTAATCCTAACCCGTACGCCAACACTAACCCGTGCCCTCACACGCACGCTCCCCCTAAAGCGTTGCCGTACCCTCACCTGGACCCTAAACCGTCCCCGCCCCTAAACCTAACCCTAGCCGAACCCTAACCCTAACCCTTCCCCGAAGCCTGACCCTCACCCGTCCCCAAATCCTAACCCGTACGCTAACACTAACCCGCGCCCTCACACGGACGCTCCCCCTAAAGCGTTGCCGTACCCTCACCTGGACCCTAAACCGTCCCCGTCCCCTAACCCTAACCCTAGCCCGAACCCTAACCCTAACCCTTCCCCGAAGCCTGACCCTGAACCGTCCCCTAATCCTAACCCGTACGCTAACACTAACCCGCGCCCTCACACGCACGCTCCCCCTAAAGCGTTGCCGTACCCTCACCTGGACCCTAAACCGTCCCCGTCCCCTAACCCTAACCCTAGCCCGAACCCTAACCCTAACCCTTCCCTGAAGCCTGACCCTCATCCGTCCCCTAATCCTAACCCGTACGCTAACACTAACGCGCGCCCTCACACGCACGCTCCCCCTAAAGCGTTGCCGTACCATCACCTGGACCCTAAACCGTCCCCGTCCCCTAACCCTAACCCTAGCCCGAACCCTAACCCTAACCCTTCCCTGAAGCCTGACCCTCACCCGTCCCCTAATCCTAACCCGTACGCTAACACTAACCCACGCCCTCACACGCACGGTCCCCCTAAAGCGTTGCCGTACCCTCACCTGGACCCTAAACCGTCCCTGTCCCCTAACCCTAACCCTAGCCCGAACCCTAAACCTAACACTTCCCCGAAGCCTGACCCTCAACCGTCCCCTAATCCTAACCCGTACGCTAACACTAACCCGCGCCCTACACGCACGCTCCCCCTAAAGCTTTGCCGTACCCTCACCTGGACCCTAAACCGTCCCCGTCCCCATCCCCTAACCCTAGCCCGAACCCTAAACCTAACACTTCCCTGAAGCCTGACCCTCACCCGTCCCCTAATCCTAACCCGTACGCTAACACTAACCCGCACCCTCCCATGCACGCTCCCCCTGAAGCGTTGCCGTACCCTCACCTGGACCCTAAACCGTCCCCGTCCCCTAACCCTAACCCTAGCCCGAACCATAACCCTAACCCTTCCCCGAAGCCTGACCCTCACCCGTCCCCTAATCCTAACCCGTACGCTAACAATAACCCGCGCCCTCACACGCAAGCTCCCCCTAAAGCGTTGCCGAACCCTCACCTGGACCCTAAACCGTCCCCATCCCCTAACCCTAACCCTAGCCTGAACCCTAACCCTAACCCTTCCCCGAAGCCTGACCCTCACCCGTCCCCTAATCCTAACCCGTACGCTAACACTAACCCGCGCCCTCACACGCACCCTCCCCCTAAAGCCTTGCCGTACCCTCACCTGGACCCTAAACCGCCCCGTCCCCTAACCCTAACCCTAGCCCGAACCCTAACCCTAACACTTCCCCGAAGCCTGACCCTCACCCGTCCCCTAATCCTAACCCGTACGCTAACACTAACCCGCGCCCTCACACGCACGCTCCCCCTAAAGCGTTGCCGTACCCTCACCTGGACCCTAAACCGTCCCCGTCCCCTAACCCTAACCCTAGCCCGAACCATAACCCTAACCCTTCGCCGAAGCCTGACCCTCACCCGTCCCCTAATCCTAACCCGTACGCTAACACTAACCCGCGCCCTCACACGCACGCTCCCCCTAAAGCGTTGCCGTACCCTCACCTGGACCCTAAACCGTCCCCATCCCCTAACCCTAACCCTAGCCCGAACCCTAACCCTAACCCTTCCCCGAAGCCTGACCCTCACCCGTCCCCTAATCCTAACCCGTACGCTAACACTAACTCGCGCCCTCACACGCACGCTCCCCCTAAAGCGTTGCCGTACCCTCACCTGGACCCTAAACCGTCCCCGTCCCCTAACCCTAAACTTAGCCCGAACCCTAACCCTAACCCTACCCTGAAGCCTGACCCTCACCCGTCCCCTAATCCTAACCCGTACGCCAACACTAACCCACGCCCTCACACGCACGCTCCCCCTAAAGCGTTGCCGTACCCTCACCTGGACCCTAAACCGTCCCCGTCCCCTAACCCTAACCCTAGCCCGAACCATAACCCTGACCCTTCCCTGAAGCCTGACCCTCTCCTGTCCCCTAATCCTAAGCCGTACGCTAACACTAACCCGCTCCCTCACTCGCACGCTCCCCCTAAAGCATTGCCGTACCCTCACCTGGACCCTAAACCGTCCCGTCCCCTAACCCTAACCCTAGCCTGAACCCTATCCCTAAACCTTCCCTGAAGCCTGACCCTCACCCGTCCCCTAATCCTAACCCGTACGCTAACACTAACCCATGCCCTCACACGCACTCTCCCCCTAAAGCGTTGCCGTACCCTCACCTGGACCCTAAACCGTCCCCGTCCCCTAACCCTAACCCTAGCCCGAACCCTAACCCTAACCCTTCCCCGAAGCCTGACCCTCACCCGTCCCCTAATCCTAACCCGTACGCTAACACTAACCCGCGCCCTCACACGCACGCTCCCCCATAAGGGTTGCCGTACCCTCACCTGGACCCTAAACCGTCCCCGTCCCCTAACCCTAACCCTAGCCCGAACCCTAACCCTAACCCTTCCCCGAAGCTTGAACCTCACCCGTCCCCTAATCCTAACCCGTACGCTAAGACTAACCCGCGCCCTCACACGCACGCTCCCCCTAAAGCGTTGCCGTACCCTCACCTGGACCCTAAACCGTCCCCGTCCCCTAACCCTAACCCTAGCCCGAACCCTAACCCTAACCCTTCCCCGAAGCCTGACCCTCACCCGTCCCTAATCGTAACCCGTACGCTAACACTAACCCGCGCCCTCACACGCACGCTCCCCCTAAAGCGTTGCCGTACCCTCACCTGGACCCTAAACCGTCCCCGACCCCTAACCCTAACCCAAGCCCGAACCGTAACCCTAACCCTTCCCCGAAGCCTGACCCTCACCCGTCCCCTAATCCTAACCCGTATGCTAACACTAACCCGCGCCCTCACACGCACGCTCCCCCTAAAGGGTTGCCGTACCCTCACCTGGACCTTAAACCGTCCCCGTCCCCTAACCCTAACCCTAGCCCGAACCCTAACCCTAACACTTCCCCGAAGCCTGACCCTCACCCGTCCCCTAATCCTAACCCGTACGCTAACACTAACCCACGCCCTCACACGCACGCTCCCCCTAAAGCGTTGCCGTACCCTCACCTGGACCCTAAACCGTCCCCGTCCCCTAACCCTAACCCTAGCCCGTACTCTAACCCTAACACTTCCCCGGAGCCTGACCGTCACCCGTCCCCTAATCCTAACCCGTACGCTAACACTAACCCGCGCACTGACACGCACGCTCCCCCTAAAGCATTGCCGTACCCTCACCTGGACCCTAAACCGTCCCGTCCCCTAACCCTAACCCTCGCCTGAACCCTAACCCTAACCCTTCCCTGAAGCCTGACCCTCACCCGTCCCCTAATCCTAACCCGTACGCTAACACTAACCCATGCCCTCACACGCACTCTCCCCCTAAAGCGTTGCCGTACCCTCACCTGGACCCTAAACCGTCCCCGTCCCCTAACCCTAACCCTAGCCCGAACCCTAACCCTAACCCTTCCCCGAAGCCTGAGCCTCACCCGTCCCCTAATCCTAACCCGTACGCTAACACTAACCCGCGCCCTCAGACGCACGCTCCCCCTAAAGGGTTGCCGTACCCTCACCTGGACCCTAAACCGTCCCCGTCCCCTAACCCTAACCCTAGGCCGAACCCTAACCCTAACCCTTCCCCGAAGCTTGACCCTCACCCGTCCCCTAATCCTAACCCGTACGCTAAGACTAACCCGTGCCCTCACACGCACGCTCCCCCTAAAGCGTTGCCGTACCCTCACCTGGACCCTAAACCGTCCCCGTCCCCTAAACCTAACCCTAGCCCGAACCCTAACCCTAACACTTCCCCGAAGCCTGACCCTCACCCGTCCCCTAATCCTAACCCGTACGCTAACACTAACCCACGCCCTCACACGCACGCTGCCCCTAAAGCGTTGCCGTACCCTCACCTGGACCCTAAACCGTCCCCGTCCCCTAACCCTAACCCTAACCCTAGCCCGAACCATAACCCTAACCCTTCCCCGAAGCCTGACCCTCACCCGTCCCCTAATCCTAAGCCGTATGCTAACACTAACACGCGCCCTCACACGCACGCTCCCCCTAAAGCGTTGCCGTACCCTCACCTGGACCCTAAACCGTCCCCGTACCCCAACCCTAACCGTAGCCCGAACCCTAACCCTAACCCTTCCCTGAAGCCTGACCCTCACCCGTCCCCTAATCCTAAGCCGTACGCTAACACTAACGTGCGCCCTCACACGCACGCTCCCCCTAAAGCGTTGCCGTACCCTCACCTGGACGCTAAACCGTCCCCGTCCCCTAACCCTAAACCTAGCCCGAACCCTAACCCTAACCCTTCCCCGAAGCCTGACCCTCACCCGTCCCCTAATCCTAACCCGTACGCCAACACTAACACATGCCCTCACACGCACGCTCCCCCTAAAGCGTTTCCGTACCATCACCTGGACCCTAAACCGTCCCCGTCCCCTAACCCTAACCCTAGCCCGAACCCTAACCCTAACCCTTCCCCGAAGCCTGACCCTCACCCGTCCCCTAATCCTAAGCCGTACGCTAACACTAACACGCGCCCTCACACTCACGCTCCCCCTAAAGCGTTGCCGTACCCTCACCTGGACCCTAAACCGTCCCCGTACCCTAACCCTAACCCTAGCCCTAACCCTAACCCTAACCCTTCCCTGAAGCCTGACACTCACCCGTCCCCTAATCCTAAGCCGTACGCTAACACTAACGCGCGCCCTCACACGCACGCTCCCCCTAAAGCGTTGCCGTACCCTCACCTGGACCCTAAACCGTCCCCGTCCCCTAACCCTAAACCTAGCCCGAACCCTAACCCTAACCCTTCCCCGAAGCCTGACCCTCACCCGTCCCCTAATCCTAACCCGTACGCCAACACTAACCCGTGCCCTCACACGCCCGCTCCCCCTAAAGCGTTGCCGTACCCTCACCTGGACCCTAAACCGTCCCCGTCCCCTAACCCTAACCCTAGCTGAACCCTAACCCTAACCCTTCCCCGAAGCCTGACCCTCACCCGTCCCCAAATCCTAACCCGTACGCTAACACTAACCCGCGCCCTCACACGCACGCTCCCCCTAAAGCGTTGCCGTACCCTCACCTGGACCCTAAACCGTCCCCGTCCCCTAACCCTAATCCTAGCCCGAACCCTAACCCTAACCCTTCCCTGAAGCCTGACCCTCACCCGTCCCCTAATCCTAACCCGTACGCTAACACTAACCCGCGCCCTCACACGCACGCTCCCCCTAAAGCGTTGCCGTACCCTCACCTGGACCCTAAACCGTCCCCGTCCCCTAACCCTAACCCTAGCCCGAACCATAACCCTAACCCTTCCCCGAAGCCTGACCCTCACCCGTCCCCTAATCCTAACCCGTACGCTAACAATAACCCGCGCCCTCACACGCAAGCTCCCCCTAAAGCGTTGCCGTACCCTCACCTGGACCCTAAACCGTCCCCATCCCCTAACCCTAACCCTAGCCTGAACCCTAACCCTAACCCTTCCCCGAAGCCTGACCCTCACCCGTCCCCTAATCCTAACCCGTACGCTAACACTAACCCGCGCCCTCACACGCACCCTCCCCCTAAAGCGTTGCCGTACCCTCACCTGGACCCTAAACCGCCCCGTCCCCTAACCCTAACCCTAGCCCGAACCGTAACCCTAACACTTCCCCGAAGCCTGACCCTCACCCGTCCCCTAATCCTAACCCGTACGCTAACACTAACCCGCGCCCTCACACGCACGCTCCCCCTAAAGCGTTGCCGTACCCTCACCTGGACCCTAAACCGTCCCCGTCCCCTAACCCTAACCCTAGCCCGAACCATAACCCTAAACCTTCCCCGAAGCCTGACCCTCACCCGTCCCCTAATCCTAACCCATACGCTAACACTAACCCGCGCCCTCACACGCACGCTCCCCCTAAAGCGTTGCCGTACCCTCACCTGGACCCTAAACCGTCCCCGTCCCCTAACCCTAACCCTAGCCCGAACCCTAACCCTAACCCTTCCCCGAAGCCTGACCCTCACCCGTCCCCTAATCCTAACCCGTACCCTAACACTAACTCGCGCCCTCACACGCACGCTCCCCCTAAAGCGTTGCCGTACCCTCACCTGGACCCTAAACCGTCCCCGTCCCCTAACCCTAAACTTAGCCCGAACCCTAACCCTAACCCTACCCTGAAGCCTGACCCTCACCCGTTCCCTAATCCTAACCCGTACGCCAACACTAACCCACGCCCTCACACGCACGCTCCCCCTAAAGCGTTGCCGTACCCTCACCTGGACCCTAAACCGTCCCCGTCCCCTAACCCTAACCCTAGCCGAACCCTAACCCTAACCCTTCCCCGAAGCCTGACCCTCACCCGTCCCCTAATCCTAACCCGTACGCTAACACTAACCCACGCCCTCACACGCACGCTCCCCCTAAAGCGTTGCCGTACCCTCACCTGGACCCTAAACCGTCCCCGTCCCCTAACCCTAACCCTAGCCCGAACCATAACCCTAACCCTTCCCCAAAGCCTGACCCTCACCCGTCCCCTAATCCTAACCCGTACGCTAACACTAACCAGCGCCCTCACTCGCACGCTCCCCCTAAAGCGTTGCCGTACCCTCACCTGGACCCTAAACCGTCCCCGTCCCCTAACCCTAACCCTAGCCCGAACCCTAACCCTAACCCTTCCCTGAAGCCTGACCCTCACCCGTCCCCTAATCCTAACCCGTACGCTAACACTAACCCGCGCCCTCACACGCACGCTCCCCCTAAAGCGTTGCCGTACCCTCACCTGGACCCTAAACCGTCCCCGTCCCCTAACCCTAACCCTAGCCCGAACCATAACCCTAACCCTTCCCCGAAGCCTGACCCTCACCCGTCCCCTAATCCTAACCCGTACGCTAACACTAACCCGCGCTCTACACGCACGCTCCCCCTAAAGCTTTGCCGTACCATCACCTGGACCCTAAACCGTCCCCGTCCCCGTCCCCTAACCCTAGCCCGAACCCTAAACCTAACCCTTCCCCGAAGCCTGACCTTCACCCGTCCCCTAATCCTAACCCGTACGCTAACACTAAACCGCGCCCTCACACGCACGCTCCCCCTAAAGCGTTGCCGTACCCTCACCTGGACCCTAAACCGTCCCCGTCCCCTAACCCTAACCCTAGCCCGAACCCTAACCCTAACCCTTCCCTGAAGCCTGACCCTCACCCGTCCCCTAATCCTAAGCCGTACGCTAACACTATCGCGCGCCCTCACACGCACGCTCCCCCTAAAGCGTTGCCGTACCCTCACCTGGACCCTAAACCGTCCCCGTCCCCTAACCCTAAACCTAGTCCGAACCCTAACCCTAACCCTTCCCCGAAGCCTGACCCTCACCCGTCGCCTAATCCTAACCCGTACGCCAACACTAACCCGCGCCCTCACACGCACGCTCCCCCTAAAGCGTTGCCGTACCCTCACCTGGACCCTAAACCGTCCCCGTCCCCTAACCCTAACCGTAGCCGAACCCTAACCCTAACCCTTCCCCGAAGCCTGACCCTCACCCGTCCCCTAATCCTAACCCGTACGCTAACACTAACCCGCGCCCTCACACGCACGCTCCCCCTAAAGCATTGCCGTACCCTCACCTGGACCCTAAACCGTCCCCATCCCCTAACCCTAACCCTAGCCCGAACCCTAACCCTAACCCTTCCCCGAAGCCTGACCCTCACCCGTCCCCTAATCCTAACCCGTACGCTAACACTAACCCGCGCCCTCACACGCACGCTCCCCCTAAAGCGTTGCCGTACCCTCACCTGGACCCTAAACCGTCCCCGTCCCCTAACCCTAACCCTAGCCGAACCCTAACCCTAACACTTCCCCGAAGCCTGACCCTCACCCGTCCCCTAATCCTAACCCGTACGCTAACACTAACCCGCGCCCTCACACGCACGCTCCCCCTAAAGCGTTGCCGTACCCTCACCTGGACCCTAAACCGTCCCCGTCCCCTAACCCTAACCCTAGCTCGAACCCTAACCCTAACACTTCCCCGAAGCCTGACCCTCACCCGTCCCCTAATCCTAACCGGTACGCTAACGCTAACCCGCGCCCTCACACGCACGCTCCCCCTAAAGCGTTGCCGTACCCTCACCTGGACCCTAAACCGTCCCCGTCCCCTAACCCTAACCCTAGCCCGAACCATAACCCTAACCCTTCCCCGAAGCCTGACCCTCACCCGTCCCCTAATCCTAACCCGTACGCTAACACTAACCCGCGCCCTCACACGCACGCTCCCCCTAAAGCGTTGCCGTACCCTCACCTGGACGCTAAACCGTCCCGGTCCCCTAACCCTAACCCTAGCCCGACCCTAACCCTAACCCTTCCCCGAAGCCTGACCCTCACCCGTCCCCTAATCCTAACCCGTACGCTAACACTAACCCGCGCCCTCACACGCACACTACCCCTAAAGCGTTGCCGTACCATCACCTGGACCCTAAACCGTCCCCGTCCCCTAACCCTAACCCTAGCCCGAACCCTAACCGTAACGCTTCCCCGAAGCCTGACCCTCACCCGTCCCCTAATCCTAACCCGTACGCTAACACTAACACGCGCCCTCACACGCACGCTCCCCCTAAAGCGTTGCCGTACCCTCACCTGGACCCTAAACCGTCCCCGTCCCCTAACCCTAACCCTAGCCCGAACCCTAACCCTAACCCTTCCGTGAAGCCTGACCCTCACCCGTCCCCTAATCCTAAGCCGTACGCTAACACTATCGCGCGCCCTCACACGCACGCTCCCCCTAAAGCGTTTCCGTACCCTCACCTGGACCCTAAACCGTCCCAGTCCCCTAACCCTATACCTAGCCCTAACCCTAACCCTAAACCTTCCCCGAAGCCTGACCCTCACCCGTCCCCTAATCCTAACCCGTACGCCAACACTAACCCGCGCCCTCACACGCACGCTCCCCCTAAAGCGTTGCCGTACCCTCCCCTGTACCCTAAACTGTCCCCGTCCCCTAACCCTAACCCTAGCCCGAACCCTAACCCTAACCCTTCCCCGAAGCCTGACCCTCCCCCGTCCCCTAATCCTAACCCGTACGCTACCACTAACCCGCGCCCTCACACGCACGCTCCCCCTAAAGCGTTGCCGTACCCTCACCTGGACCCTAAACCATCCCTGTCCCCTAAGCCTAACCCTAGCCCGAACCCTAACCCTAACCCTTCCCCGAAGCCTGACCCTCACCCGTCCCTTAATCCTAACCCGTACACTAACACTAACCCTTGCCCTCACACGCACGCTCCCCCTAAAGCGTTGCCCTACCGTCACCTGGACACTAAACCGTCCCCGTCCCCTAACCCTAACCCTAGCCTGAACCCTAACCCTAACCCTTCCCCGAAGCCTGACCCGCACCCGTTCCCTAATCCTAAGCCGTAACTAACACTAACCCGCGCTCTCACACGCACTCTCCCCCTAAAGCATTGCCGTACCCTCACCTGGACCCTAAACCATCCCCGTCCCCTAACCCTAACCCTAGCCCGAACCCTAACCCTAACCCTTCCCCGAAGCCTGACCCTCACCCGTCCCCTAATCCTAACCCGTACGCTAACACTAACCCGCGCCCTCACACGCACGCTCCCCCTAAAGCGTTGCCGTACCCTCACCTGGACCCTAAACCGTCCCCGTCACCTTACCCTAACCCTAGCCCGAACCCTAACCCTAAGCCTTCCCCGAAGCCTGACCCTCACCCGTCCCATAATCCTAACCCTTACGCTAACACTACCCCGCGCCCTCACACGCACGCTCCCCCTAAAGCGTTGCCGTACCCTCACCTGGACCCTAAACCATCCCCGTCCCGTAACCCTAAAACTAGCCCGAACCCTAACCCTAACCCTTCCCCGATGCATGACCCTCAACCGTCTCCTAATCTTAACCCGTACGCTAACACTAACCCGCACCCTCACATGCACGCTCCCCCTAAAGCGTTTCCATACCCTCACCTGGACCCTAAACCGTCCTCGTCCCCTAACCTAACCGTAGCCCGAACCCTAACCCTAATCCTTCCCCGAAGCCTGACCCTCACCCGTCCCCTAATCCTAACCCGTACGCTAACACTAACCCGCGCCCTCACACGCACGCTCCCCCTAAAGCATTGCCGTACCCTCACCTGGACCCTAAACCGTCCCCGTCCCCTAACCCTAACCCTAGCCCGAACCCTAACCCTAATCCTTCCCCGAAGCCTGACCCTCACCCGTCCCCTAATCCTAACCCGTACGCTAACACTAACCCGCGCCCTCACACACACGCTCCCCCTAAAGCGTTGCCGTACACTCACCTGGACCCTAAACCGTCCCCGTCCCCTAACCCTAACCCTAGCCCGAACCCTAACCCTAACACTTCCCCGAAGCCTGACCCTCACCCATCCACTAATCCTAACCCGTAGGCTAACACTAACCCGCACCCTCACACGCACGCTCCCCCTAAAGCGTTGCCGTACCCTCACCTGGACCCTAAACCGTCACAGTCCCTTAACCCTAAACCTAGACCGACCCTAACCCTAACCCTTCCCCGAAGTCTGACCCTCACACGTCCCCTAATCCTAACCCGTACGCTAACACTAACCTGCGCCCGCACACGCACGCTCCCCCTGAAGCGTTGCCGTACCCTCACCTGGACCCTAAACACTCCCTGTCCCCTAACCCTAACCCTAGCCCGAACCCTAAACCTAACCCTTCCCCAAATCCTGACCCTCACCCGTCCCCTAATCCTAACCCGTTCGCTAACACTACCCCGCGCCCTCATACGCACGCTCCCCCTAAAGCGTTGCCGTACCCTCACCTGGACCCTAAACCGTCCCCGTCCCCTAACCCTAACCCTAGCCCGAACCCTAAACCTAACCCTTCCCCGAAGCCTGACCCTCACCCGTCCCATAATCCTAACCCGTACGCTAACACTACCCCGCGCCCTCACACGCAAGCTCCCCCTAAAGCATTGCCGTACCCTCACCTGGACCCGAAACCGTCCCCGTCCCCTAACCCTAACCCTAGCCCGAACCCTAGCCCTAACCCTTCCCCGAAGCATGACCCTCACCCGTCCCCTAATCTTAACCCGTACGCTAACACTAACCCGCGCCCTCACACGCACGCTCCCCCTAAAGCGTTGCCGTACCCTCACCTGGACCCTAAACCCTCCCCGTCCCCTAACCCTAACCCTAGCCCGAAACCTAACCCTAACCCTTCCCCGAAGCCTGACCCTCACCCGTCCCCTAATCCTAACCCGTACGCTAACACTAACCCGCGCCCTCACACGCACGCTCTCCCTAAAGCATTGCCGTACCCTCACCTGGACCCTAAACCGTCCCCGTCCCCTAACCCTAACCCTAGCCCGAACCCTAACCCTAACCCTTCCCCGAAGCCTGACCCTCACCCGTCCCCTAATCCTAACCCGTACGTTAACACTAACGCGCGCCCTAACACGCACGCTCCCCCTAAAGCGTTGCCGTACCCTCACCTGGACCCTAAACCGTCCCCGTCCCCTAACCCTAACCCTAGCCCGAACCCTAACCATAACCCTTCCCCAAAGCCTGACCCTCACCCGTCCCCTAATCCTAACCCGTACACTAACACTAACCCGCGCCCTCACACGCACGCTACCCCTAAAGCGTTGCCGTACCCTCACGTGGACCCTAAACCGTCCCCGTCCCCTAACCCTAACCCTAGCCCGAACCCTAACCGTAACCCTTCCCCAAAGCCTGACCCTCACCCGTCCCCTAATCCTAACCCGTACACTAACACTACCCCGCGCCCTCACACGCACGCTCCCCCTAAAGCGTTGCCGTACCCTCACCTGGACCTTAAACCGTCCCCGTCCCCTAACCCTAACCCTAGCCCGAACCCTAACCCTAACACTTCCCCGAAGCCTGACCCTCACCCGTCCCCTAATCCTAACCCGTACGCTAACACTAACCCACGCCCTCACACGCACGCTCCGCCTAAAGCGTTGCCGTACCCTCACCTGGACCCTAAACCGTCCCCGTCCCCTAACCCTAACCCTAGCCCGTACCCTAACCCTAACACTTCCCCGGAGCCTGACCGTCACCCGTACCCTAATCCTAACCCGTACGCTAACACTAACCCGCGCCCTGACACGCACGCTCCCCCTAATGCATTGCCGTACCCTCACCTGGACCCTAAACCGTCCCGTCCCCTAACCCTAACCCTAGCCTGAACCCTAACCCTAACCCTTCCCTGAAGCCTGACCCTCACCCGTCCCCTAATCCTAACCCGTACGCTAACACTAACCCATGCCCTCACACGCACTCTACCCCTAAAGCGTTGCCGTACCCTCACCTGGACCCTAAACCGTCCCCGTCCCCTAACCCTTACCCTAGCCCGAACCCTAACCCTAACCCTTCCCCGAAGCCTGAGCCTCACCCGTCCCCTAATCCTAACCCGTACGCTAACACTAACCCGCGCCCTCACACGCACGCTCCCCCTAAAGGGTTGCCGTACCCTCACCTGGACCCTAAACCGTCCCCGTCCCCTAACCCTAACCCTAGCCCGAACCCTAACCCTAACCCTTCCCCGAAGCTTGACCCTCACCCGTCCCCTAATCCTAACCCGTACGCTAAGACTAACCCGCGCCCTCACACGCACGCTCCCCCTAAAGCGTTGCCGTACCCTCACCTGGACCCTAAACCGTCCCCGTCCCCTAACCCTAACCCTAGCCCGAACCCTAACCCTAAAACTTCCCCGAAGCCTGACCCTCACCCGTCCCCTAATCCTAACCCGTACGCCAACACTAACCCATGCCCTCACACGCACGCTCCCCCTAAAGCGTTTCCGTACCATCACCTGGACCCTAAACCGTCCCCGTCCCCTAACCCTAACCCTAGCCCGAACCCTAACCCTAACCCTTCCCCGAAGCCTGACCCTCACCCGTCCCCTAATCCTAAGCCGTACGCTAACACTAACACGTGCCCTCACACGCACGCTCCCCCTAAAGCGTTGCCGTACCCTCACCTGGACCCTAAACCGTCCCCGTACCCTAACCCTAACCCTAGCCCTAACCCTAACCCTAACCCTTCCCTGAAGCCTGACACTCACCCGTCCCCTAATCCTAAGCCGTACGCTAACACTAACGTGCGCCCTCACACGCACGCTCCCCCTAAAGCGTTGCCGTACCCTCACCTGGACCCTAAACCGTCCCCGTCCCCTAACCCTAAACCTAGCCCGAACCCTAACCCTAACCCTTCCCCGAAGCCTGACCCTCACCCGTCCCCTAATCCTAACCCGTACGCCAACACTAACCCGTGCCCTCCCACGCACGCTCCCCCTAAAGCGTTGCCGTACCCTCAACTGTACCCTAAACCGTCCCCGTCCCCTAACCCTAACCCTAGCCGAACCCTAACCCTAACCCTTCCCCGAAGCCTGACCCTCACCCGTCCCCAAATCCTAACCCGTACGCTAACACTAACACGCGCCCTCACACGCACGCTCCCCCTAAAGCGTTGCCGTACCCTCACCTGGACCCTAAACCGTCCCCGTCCCCTAACCCTAACCCTAGCCCGAACCCTAACCCTAACCCTTCCCCGAAGCCTGACCCTGAACCGTCCCCTAATCCTAACCCGTACGCTAACACTAACCCGCGCCCTCACACGCACGCTCCCCCTAAAGCGTTGCCGTACCCTCACCTGGACCCTAAACCGTCCCCGTCCCCTAACCCTAACCCTAGCCCGAACCCTAACCCTAACCCTTCCCCGAAGCCTGACCCTCACCCGTCCCCTAATCCTAACCCATACGCTAACACTAACCCGCGCCCTCACACGCACGCTCCCCCTAAAGCGTTGCCGTACCATCACCTGGACCCTAAACCGTCCCCGTCCCCTAACCCTAACCCTAGCCCGAACCGTAACCCTAACCCTTCCCCGAAGCCTGACCCTCACCCGTCCCCTAATCCTAACCCGTACGCAAACACTAACCCGCGCCCTCACACGCACGCTCCCCCTAAAGCGTTGCCGTACCCTCACCTGGACCGTAAACCGTCCCCGTCCCCTAACCCTAACCCTAGCCCGAACCCTAACCCTAACCCTTCCCCGAAGCCTGACCCTCACCCGTCCCCTAATCCTAACCCGTACGCTAACACTAACACGCGCCCTCACACGCACGCTCCCCCTAAAGCGTTGCCGTACCCTCACCTGGACCCTAAACCGTCCCCGTCCCCTAACCCTAACCCTAGCCCGAACCCTAAACCTAACACTTCCCCGAAGCCTGACCCTCACCCGTCCCCTAATCCTAACCCGTACGCTAACACTAACCCGCGCCCTACACGCACGCTCCCCCTAAAGCTTTGCCGTACCCTCACCTGGACCCTAAACCGTCCCCGTCCCCGTCCCCTAACCCTAGCCCGAACCCTAAACCTAACACTTCCCCGAAGCCTGACCCTCACCCGTCCCCTAATCCTAACCCGTACGCTAAGACTAACCCACGCCCTCACACGCACGCTCCCCCTAAAGCGTTGCCGTACCCTCACCTGGACCCTAAACCGTCCCCGTCCCCTAAGCCTAACCCTAGCCCGAACCCTAACCCTAACCCTTCCCCGAAGCCTGACCCTCACCCGTCCCTAATCCTAACCCGTACGCTAACACTAACCCGCGCCCTCACACGCACGCTCCCCCTAAAGCGTTGCCGTACCCTCACCTGGACCCTAAACCGTCCCCGACCCCTAACCCTAACCCAAGCCCGAACCGTAACCCTAACCCTTCCCCGAAGCCTGACCCTCACCCGTCCCCTAATCCTAACCCGTACGCTAACACTAACCCGCGCCCTCACACGCACGCTCCCCCTAAAGGGTTGCCGTACCCTCACCTGGACCTTAAACCGTCCCCGTCCCCTAACCCTAACCCTAGCCCGAACCGTAACCCTAACCCTTCCCCGAAGCCTGACCCTCACCCGTCCCCTAATCCTAACCCGTACGCTAACACTAACCCACGCCCTCACACGCACGCTCCGCCTAAAGCGTTGCCGTACCCTCACCTGGACCCTAAACCGTCCCCGTCCCCTAACCCTAACCCTAGCCCGTACCCTAACCCTAACACTTCCCCGGAGCCTGACCGTCACCCGTACCCTAATCCTAACCCGTACGCTAACACTAACCCGCGCCCTGACACGCACGCTCCCCCTAAAGCATTGCCGTACCCTCACCTGGACCCTAAACCGTCCCGTCCCCTAACCCTAACCCTAGCCTGAACCCTAACCCTAACCCTTCCCTGAAGCCTGACCCTCACCCGTCCCCTAATCCTAACCCGTACGCTAACACTAACCCATGCCCTCACACGCACTCTACCCCTAAAGCGTTGCCGTACCCTCACCTGGACCCTAAACCGTCCCCGTCCCCTAACCCTTACCCTAGCCCGAACCCTAACCCTAACCCTTCCCCGAAGCCTGAGCCTCACCCGTCCCCTAATCCTAACCCGTACGCTAACACTAACCCGCGCCCTCACACGCACGCTCCCCCTAAAGGGTTGCCGTACCCTCACCTGGACCCTAAACCGTCCCCGTCCCCTAACCCTAACCCTAGCCCGAACCCTAACCCTAACCCTTCCCCGAAGCTTGACCCTCACCCGTCCCCTAATCCTAACCCGTACGCTAAGACTAACCCGCGCCCTCACACGCACGCTCCCCCTAAAGCGTTGCCGTACCCTCACCTGGACCCTAAACCGTCCCCGTCCCCTAACCCTAACCCTAGCCCGAACCCTAACCCTAAAACTTCCCCGAAGCCTGACCCTCACCCGTCCCCTAATCCTAACCCGTACGCTAACACTAACCCGCGCCCTCACACGCACGCTGCCCCTAAAGCGTTGCCGTACCCTCACCTGGACCCTAAACCGTCCCCGTCCCCTAACCCTAACCCTAGCCCGAACCATAACCCTAACCCTTCCCCGAAGCCTGACCCTCACCCGTCCCCTAATCCTAAGCCGTATGCTAACACTAACACGCGCCCTCACACGCACGCTCCCCCTAAAGCGTTGCCGTACCCTCACCTGGACCCTAAACCGTCCCCGTACCCCAACCCTAACCGTAGCCCGAACCCTAACCCTAACCCTTCCCTGAAGCCTGACCCTCACCCGTCCCCTAATCCTAAGCCGTACGCTAACACTAACGTGCGCCCTCACACGCACGCTCCCCCTAAAGCGTTGCCGTACCCTCACCTGGACGCTAAACCGTCCCCGTCCCCTAACCCTAAACCTAGCCCGAACCCTAACCCTAACCCTTCCCCGAAGCCTGACCCTCACCCGTCCCCTAATCCTAACCCGTACGCCAACACTAACCCATGCCCTCACACGCACGCTCCCCCTAAAGCGTTTCCGTACCATCACCTGGACCCTAAACCGTCCCCGTCCCCTAACCCTAACCCTAGCCCGAACCCTAACCCTAACCCTTCCCCGAAGCCTACCCTCACGCGTCCCCTAATCCTAAGCCGTACGCTAACACTAACACGCGCCCTCACACGCACGCTCCCCCTAAAGCGTTGCCGTACCCTCACCTGGACCCTAAACCGTCCCCGTACCCTAACCCTAACCCTAGCCCTAACCCTAACCCTAACCCTTCCCTGAAGCCTGACACTCACCCGTCCCCTAATCCTAAGCCGTACGCTAACACTAACGTGCGCCCTCACACGCACGCTCCCCCTAAAGCGTTGCCGTACCCTCACCTGGACCCTAAACCGTCCCCGTCCCCTAACCCTAAACCTAGCCCGAACCCTAACCCTAACCCTTCCCCGAAGCCTGACCCTCACCCGTCCCCTAATCCTAACCCGTACGCCAACACTAACCCGTGCCCTCCCACGCACGCTCCCCCTAAAGCGTTGCCGTACCCTCAACTGTACCCTAAACCGTCCCCGTCCCCTAACCCTAACCCTAGCCGAACCCTAACCCTAACCCTTCCCCGAAGCCTGACCCTCACCCGTCCCCAAATCCTAACCCGTACGCTAACACTAACACGCGCCCTCACACGCACGCTCCCCCTAAAGCGTTGCCGTACCCTCACCTGGACCCTAAACCGTCCCCGTCCCCTAACCCTAACCCTAGCCCGAACCCTAACCCTAACCCTTCCCCGAAGCCTGACCCTGAACCGTCCCCTAATCCTAACCCGTACGCTAACACTAACCCGCGCCCTCACACGCACGCTCCCCCTAAAGCGTTGCCGTACCCTCACCTGGACCCTAAACCGTCCCCGTCCCCTAACCCTAACCCTAGCCCGAACCCTAACCCTAACCCTTCCCTGAAGCCTGACCCTCACCCGTCCCCTAATCCTAACCCATACGCTAACACTAACCCACGCCCTCACACGCACGCTCCCCCTACAGCGTTGCCATACCATCACCTGGACCCTAAACCGTCCCCGTCCCCTAACCCTAACCCTAGCCCGAACCGTAACCCTAACCCTTCCCTGAAGCCTGACCCTCACCCGTCCCCTAATCTTAACCCGTACGCAAACACTAACCCGCGCCCTCAACGCACGCTCCCCCTAAAGCGTTGCCGTACCCTCACCTGGACCGTAAACCTTCCCCGTCCCCTAACCCTAACCCTAGCCCGAACCCTAACCCTAACCCTTCCCCGAAGCCTGACCCTCACCCGTCCCCTAATCCTAACCCGTACGCTAACACTAACCCGCGCCCTCACACGCACGGTCCCCCTAAAGCGTTGCCGTACCCTCACCTGGACCCTAAACCGTCCCCGTCCCCTAACCCTAACCCTAGCCCGAACCCTAAAACTAACACTTCCCCGAAGCCTGACCCTCACCCGTCCCCTAATCCTAACCCGTACGCTAACACTAACCCGCGCCCTACACGCACGCTCCCCCTAAAGCTTTGCCGTACCCTCACCTGGACCCTAAACCGTCCCCGTCCCCGTCCCCTAACCCTAGCCCGAACCCTAAACCTAACACTTCCCCGAAGCCTGACCCTCACCCGTCCCCTAATCCTAACCCGTACGCTAACACTAACCCGCGCCCTCACATGCACGCTCCCCCTGAAGCGTTGCCGTACCCTCACCTGGACCCTAAACCGTCCCCGTCCCCTAACCCTAACCCTAGCCCGAACCATAACCCTAACCCTTCCCCGAAGCCTGACCCTCACCCGTCCCCTAATCCTAACCCGTACGCTAACACTAACCCGCGCCCTCACATGCACGCTCCCCCTGAAGCGTTGCCATACCCTCACCTGGACCCTAAACCGTCCCCGTCCCCTAACCCTAACCCTAGCCCGAACCATAACCCTAACCCTTCCCCGAAGCCTGACCCTCACCCGTCCCCTAATCCTAACCCGTACGCTAATAATAACCCACGCCCTCACACGCAAGCTCCCCCTAAAGCGTTGCCGTACCCTCACCTGGACCCTAAACCGTCCCCATCCCCTAACCCTAAACCTAGCCTGAACCCTAACCCTAACCCTTCCCCGAAGCCTGACCCTCACCCGTCCCCTAATCCTAACCCGTACGCTAACACTAACCCGCGCCCTCCACGCACCCTCCCCCTAAAGCGTTGCCGTACCCTCACCTGGACCCTAAACCGCCCCGTCCCCTAACCCTAACCCTAGCCCGAACCCTAACCCTAACACTTCCCCGAAGCCTGACCCTCACCCGTCCCCTAATCCTAAACCGTAGGCTAACACTAACCCGCGCCCTCACACGCACGCTCCCCCTAAAGCGTTGCCGTACCCTCAACTGGACCCTAAACCGTCCCCGTCCCCTAACCCTAACCCTAGCCCGAACCATAACCCTAACCCTTCCCCGAAGCCTGACCCTCACCCGTCCCCTAATCCTAACCCGTACGCTAACACTAACCCGCGCCCTCACACGCACGCTCCCCCTAAAGCGTTGCCGTACCCTCACCTGGACCCTAAACCGTCCCCATCCCCTAACCCTAACCCTAGCCCGAACCCTAACCCTAACCCTTCCCCGAAGCCTGACCCTCACCCGTCCCCTAATCCTAACCCGTACGCTAACACTAACCCGCGCCCTCACACGCACGCTCCCCCTAAAGCGTTGCCGTACCCTCACCTGGACCCTAAACCGTCCCCGTTCCCTAACCCTAACCCTAGCCCGAACCATAACCCTAACCCTTCCCCGAAGCCTGACCCTCACCCGTCCCCTAATCCTAACACGTACGCTAACACTAACCCACGCCCTCACACGCACGCTCCCCCTAAAGCGTTGCCGTACCCTCACCTGGACCCTAAACCGTCCCCGTCCCCTAACCCTAACCCTAGCCCGAACCCTAACCCTAACCCTTCCCCGAAGCCTGACCCTCACCCGTCCCCTAATCCTAACCCGTACGCTAACACTAACCCGCGCCCTCACACGCACGGTCACCCTAAAGCGTTGCCGTACCCTCACCTGGACCCTAAACCGTCCCCATCCCCTAACCCTAACCCTAGCCCGAACCCTAAACCTAACACTTCCCCGAAGCCTGACCCTCACCCGTCCCCTAATCCTAACCCGTACGCTAACACTAACCCGCGCCCTACACGCACGCTCCCCCTAAAGCTTTGCCGTACCCTCACCTGGACCCTAAACCGTCCCCGTCCCCGTCCCCTAACCCTAGCCCGAACCCTAAGCCTAACCCTTCCCCGAAGCCTGACCCTCACCCGTCCCCTAATCCTAACCCGTACGCCAACACTAACCCGCGCCCTCACACGCACGCTCCGCCTAAAGCGTTGCCGTACCCTCACCTGGACCCTAAACCGTCCCCGTCCCATAACCCTAACCCTAGCCGAACCCTAACCCTAACCCTTCCCCGAAGCCTGACCCTCACCCGTCCCCTAATCCTAACCCGTACGCTAACACTAACCCGCGCCCTCACACGCACGCTCCCCCTAAAGCGTTGCCGTACCCTCACCTGGTCCCTAAACCGTCCCCGTCCCCTAACCCTAACCCTAGCCCGAACCCTAACCCTAACCCTTCCCCGAAGCCTGACCCTCACCCGTCCCCTAATCCTAACCCGTACGCTAACACTAACCCACGTCCTCACACGCACGCTCCCCCTAAAGCGTTGCCGTAACCTCACCTGGACCCTAAACCGTCCCCGTCCCCTAACCCTAACCCTAGCCCGAACCATAACCCTAACCCTTCCCCAAAGCCTGACCCTCACCCGTCCCCTAATCCTAATCCGCACGCTAACCCTAACCCGCGCCCACACACGCACACTCCCCCTAAAGCGTTGCCATACCCTCACCTGGACCCGAAACCGTCCCCGTCCCCTAACCCTAACCCTAGCCCGAACCCTAACCCTAACCCTTCCCCGAAGCCTGACCCTCACCCGTCCCCTAATCCTAACCCGTACGCTAACACTAACCCGCGCCCTCACACGCACACTCCCCCTAAAGCGTTGCCGTACCCTCACCTGGACCCTAAACCGTCCCCGTCCCCTAACCCTAACCCTAGCCCGAACCCTAACCCTAACCCTTCCCCGAAGCCTGACCCTCACCCGTCCCCTAATCCTAACCCGTACGCTAACACTAACCCGTGCCCTCACACGCACGCTCCCCCTAAAGCGTTGCCGTACCCTCACCTGGACCCTAAACCGTCCCCGTCCCCTAACCCTAACCCTAGCCCGAACCCTTACCCTAACACTTCCCCGAAGCCTGACCCTCACCCGTCCCCTAATCCTGAGCCGTACGCTAACACTAACGCGCGCCCTCACACGCACGCTCCCCCTAAAGCGTTGCCGTACCCTCACCTGGACCCTAAACCGTCCCCGTCCCCTAACCCTAACCCTAACCCTTCCCCGAAGCCTGACCCTCACCCGTCCCCAAATCCTAACCCGTACGCTAACACTAACCCGCGGCGTCACACGCACGCTCCCCCTAAAGCGTTGCCGTACCCTCACCTGGACCCTAAACCGTCCCCGTCCCCTAACCCTAACCCTAGCCCGAACCATAACCCTAACCGTTCCCCGAAGCCTGACCCTCACCCGTCCCCTAATCCTAACCCGTACGCTAACACTAACCCGCGACCTCACACGCACGCTCCCCCTAAAGCGTTGCCGTACCCTCACCTGGACCCTAAACCGTCACCATCCCCTAACCCTAACCCTAGCCCGAACCCTAACCCTATCACTTCCCCGAAGCCTGACCCTCACCCGTCCCCTAATTCTAACCCGTACGCTAACACTAACCCGCGCCCTCACACGCACGCTCCCCCTAAAGCGTTGCCGTCCCCTCACCTGGACCCTAAACCGTCCCCGTCCCCTAACCCTAACCCTAGCCCGAACCCTAACCCTAACCCTTCCCCGAAGCCTGACCCTCACCCGTCCCCTAATCCTAACCCGTACGCTAACACTAACCCGCGCCCTCACACGCACGCTCCCCCTAAAGCGTTGCTGTCCCCTCACCTGGACCCTAAACCGTCCCCGTCCCCTAACCCTAACCCTAGCCCGAACCCTAACCCTAACCCTTCCCCGAAGCCTGACCCTCACCCGTCCCCTAATCCTAACCCGTACGCTAACACTACCCCACGCCCTCACACGCACGCTCCCCCTAAAGCGTTGCCGTACCCTCACCTGGACCCTAAACCGTCCCCGTCCCCTAACCCTAACCCTACCCCGAACCCTAACCCTAACTCTTCCCCGAAGCCTGACCCTCACCCGTACCCTAATCCTAATCCGTACGCTAACACTAACCCGCCCTTCACACGCACGCTCCCCCTAAAGCGTTGCCGTACCCTCACCTGGACCCTAAACCGTCCCCGTCCCCTAACCCTAACCCTAGCCCGAACCCTAACACTAACCCTTCCCCGAAGCCTGACCCTGACCTGTCCCCTAATCCTAACCGGTACGCTAACACTAACCAGCGCCCTCACACGCATGCTCCCCCTAAAGTGTTGCCGTACCCTCACCTGGACCCTAAACCGTCCCCGTCCCCTAACCCTAACCCTAGCCGAACCCTAACCCTAACCCTTCCCCGAAGCCTGACCCTCACCCGTCCCCTAATCCTTACCCGTACGTTAACACTAAACCGTGCCCTCACACGCACGCTCCCCCTAAAGCGTTGCCGTACCCTCACCTGGACCCTAAACCGTCCCCGTCCCGTAACCCTAACCCTAGCCTGAACCCTAACCCTAAACCTTCCCCGAAGCCTGACCCTCACCCGTCCCCTAATCCTAACCCGTACGCTAACACTAACCCGCGCCCTCACACGCACGCTCCCCCTAAAGCGTTGCCGTACCCTCACCTGGACCTTAAACCGTCCCCGTCCCCTAACCCTAACCCTAGCCCGAACGCTAACCCTAACCCTTCCCCGAAGCCTGACCCTCACACGTACCATAATCCTAACCCGTACGCTAACACTAACCCGCGCCCTCACACGCACGCTCCCCCTAAAGCATTGCCGTACCCTCACCTGGACCCTAAACCGTCCCCGTCCCCTAACCCTAACCCTAGCCCGAACCCTAACCCTAACCCTTCCCCGAAACCTGACCCTCACCCGTCCCCTAATCCTAACCCGTACGCTAACACTAACCCGCGCCCTCACACGCACGCTCCCCCTAAAGCTTTGCCGTACCCTCACCTGGACCCTAAACCGTCCCCGTCCCCTAACCCTCACCCTAGCCCGAACCCTAAACCTAACCCTTCCCCGAAGCCTGACCCTCACCCGTCCCCTAATCCTAACCCGTACGCTAACACTAACCCGCACCCTCACACGCACGCTCCCCCTAAAGCGTTGCCGTACCCTCACCTGGACCCTAAACCGTCCCCATCCCCTAACCCTAACCCTAGCCCGAACCCTAACCCTAACCCTTCCCCGAAGCCTGACCCTCACCCGTCCCCTAATCCTAACCCGTACGCTAACACTAACCCGAGCCCTCACACGCACGCTCCCCCTAAAGCGTTGCCGTACCCTCACCTGAACCCGAAACCGTCCCCGTCCCCTAACCCTAACCCTAGCCCGAACCCTAACCCTAACTCTTCCCCGAAGCCTGACCCTCACCCGTCCCCTAATCCTAACCCGTACGCTAACACTAACCCGCGCCCTCACACGCACGCTCCCCCTAAAGCGTTGCCGTAACCTCACCTGGACCCTAAACCGTCCCCGTCCCCTAACCCTAACCCTAGCCCGAACCCTAACCCTAACACTTCCCCGAAGCCTAACCCTCACCCGTCCCCTAATCCTAACCCGTACGCTAACACTAGCCCACGCCCTCACACGCACGCTCCCCCTAAAGCGTTGCCGTACCCTCACCTGGACCCTAAACCGTCCCCGTCCCCTAACCCTAACCCTAGCCCGAACCCTAACCCTAACCCTTCCCCGAAGCCTGACCCTCACCCGTCCCCTAATCCTAACCCGTACGCTAACACTAGCCCGCGCCCTCACACGCACGCTCCCCCTAAAGCGTTGCCGTACCCTCACCTGGACCCTAAACCGTCCCCGTCCCCTAACCCTAACCCTAGCCCGAACCCTAACCCTAACCCTTCCCCGAAGCCTGACCCTCACCCGTCCCCTAATCCTAACCCGTACGCTAACAATAACCCACGCCCTCACACGCACGCACCCCTTAAAGCGTTGCCGTACCCTCACCTGGACCCTAAACCGTCCCCGTCCCCTAACCCTAACCCTAGCCCGAACCCTAACCCTAACCCTTCCCCGAAGCCTGACCCTCACCCGTCCCCTAATCCTAACCCGTACGCTAACACTAACCCGCGCCCTCACACGCACGCTCCCCCTAAAGCGTTGCCGTACCCTCACCTGGACCCTAAACCGTCCCCATCCCCTAACCCTAACCCTAGCCCGAACCCTAACCCTAACCCTTCCCCGAAGCCTGACCCTCACCCGTCCCCTAATCCTAACCCATACGCTAACACTAACACGCGCCCTCACACGCACGCTCCCCCTAAAGCGTTGCCGTACCCTCACCTGGACCCTAAACCGTCCCCGTCCCCGAACCCTAACCCTAGCCCGAACCCTAACCCTAACCCTTCCCCGAAGCCTGACCCTCACCCGTCCCCTAATCCTAACCCGTACGCTAACACTAACCCGCGCCCTCACACGCACGCTCCCCCTAAAGCGTTGCCGTACCCTCACCTGGACCCTAAACCGTCCCCGTCCCCTAACCCTCACCCTAGCCCGAACCCTAACCCTAACCCTTCCCCGAAGCCTGACCCTCACCCGTCCCCTAATCCTAACCCGTACGCTAACACTAACCCGCACCCTCACACGCACGCTCCCCCTAAAGCGTTGCCGTACCCTCACCTGGACCCTAAACCGTCCCCATCCCCTAACCCTAACCCTAGCCCGAACCCTAACCCTAACCCTTCCCCGAAGCCTGACCCTCACCCGTCCCCTAATCCTAACCCGTACGCTAACACTAACCCGAGCCCTCACACGCACGCTCCCCCTAAAGCGTTGCCGTACCCTCACCTGAACCCGAAACCGTCCCCGTCTCCTAACCCTAACCCTAGCCCGAACCCTAACCCTAACCCTTCCCCTAAGCCTGACCCTCACCCGTCCCCTAATCCTAACCCGTACGCTAACACTAACCCGCGCCCTCACACGCACGCTCCCCCTAAAGCGTTGCCGTACCCTCACCTGGACCCTAAACCGTCCCCGTCCCCTAACCCTAACCCTAGCCCGAACCCTAACCCTAACCCTTCCCCGAAGCCTGACCCACACCCGTCCCCTAATCCTAACCCGTACGCTAACACTAACCCGTGCCCTCACACGCACGCTCCCCCTAAAGCGTTGCCGAAACCTCACCTGGACCCTAAACCGTCCCCGTCCCCTAACCCTAACCCTAGCCCGAACCCTAACCCTAACACTTCCCTGAAGCCTAACCCTCACCCGTCCCCTAATCCTAACCCGTACGCTAACACTAGCCCGCGCCCTCACACGCACGCTCCCCCTAAAGCGTTGCCGTACCCTCACCTGGACCCTAAACCGTCCCCGTCCCCTAACCCTAACCCTAGCCCGAACCCTAACCCTAACCCTTCCCCGAAGCCTGACCCTCACCCGTCCCCTAATCCTAACCCGTACGCTAACACTAGCCCGCGCCCTCACACGCACGCTCCCCCTAAAGCGTTGCCGTACCCTCACCTGGACCCTAAACCGTCCCCGTCCCCTAACCCTAACCCTAGCCCGAACCCTAACCCTAACCCTTCCCCGAAGCCTGACCCTCACCCGTCCCCTAATCCTAACCCGTACGCTAACACTAACCCACGCCCTCACACGCACGCACCCCCTAAAGCGTTGCCGTACCCTCACCTGGACCCTAAACCGTCCCCGTCCCCTAACCCTAACCCTAGCACGAACCCTAACCCTAACCCTTCCCCGAAGCCTGACCCTCACCCGTCCCCTAATCCTAACCCGTACGCTAACACTAACCCGCGCCCTCACACGCACGCTCCCCCTAAAGCGTTGCCGTACCCTCACCTGGACCCTAAACCGTCCCCATCCCCTAACCCTAACCCTAGCCCGAACCCTAACCCTAACCCTTCCCCGAAGCCTGACCCTCACCCGTCCCCTAATCCTAACCCATACGCTAACACTAACACGCGCCCTCACACGCACGCTCCCCCTAAAGCGTTGCCGTACCCTCACCTGGACCCTAAACCGTCCCCGTCCCCGAACCCTAACCCTAGCCCGAACCCTAACCCTAACCCTTCCCCGAAGCCTGACCCTCACCCGTCCCCTAATCCTAACCCGTACGCTAACACTAACCCGCGCCCTCACACGCACGCTCCCCCTAAAGCGTTGCCGTACCCTCACCTGGACCCTAAACCGTCCCCGTCCCCTAACCCTCACCCTAGCCCGAACCCTAACCCTAACCCTTCCCCGAAGCCTGACCCTCACCCATCCCCTAATCCTAACCCGTACGCTAACACTAACCCGCACCCTCACACGCACGCTCCCCCTAAAGCGTTGCCGTACCCTCACCTGGACCCTAAACCGTCCCCATCCCCTAACCCTAACCCTAGCCCGAACCCTAACCCTAACCCTTCCCCGAAGCCTGACCCTCACCCGTCCCCTAATCCTAACCCGTACGCTAACACTAACCCGAGCCCTCACACGCACGCTCCCCCTAAAGCGTTGCCGTACCCTCACCTGAACCCGAAACCGTCCCCGTCTCCTAACCCTAACCCTAGCCCGAACCCTAACCCTAACCCTTCCCCGAAGCCTGACCCTCACCCGTCCCCTAATCCTAACCCGTACGCTAACACTAACCCGCGCCCTCACACGCACGCTCCCCCTAAAGCGTTGCCGTACCCTCACCTGGACCCTAAACCGTCCCCGTCCCCTAACCCTAACCCTAGCCCGAACCCTAACCCTAACCCTTCCCCGAAGCCTGACCCACACCCGTCCCCTAATCCTAACCCGTACGCTAACACTAACCCGTGCCCTCACACGCACGCTCCCCCTAAAGCGTTGCCGAAACCTCACCTGGACCCTAAACCGTCCCCGTCCCCTAACCCTAACCCTAGCCCGAACCCTAACCCTAACACTTCCCTGAAGCCTAACCCTCACCCGTCCCCTAATCCTAACCCGTACGCTAACACTAGCCCGCGCCCTCACACGCACGCTCCCCCTAAAGCGTTGCCGTACCCTCACCTGGACCCTAAACCGTCCCCGTCCCCTAACCCTAACCCTAGCCCGAACCCTAACCCTAACCCTTCCCCGAAGCCTGACCCTCACCCGTCCCCTAATCCTAACCCGTACGCTAACACTAGCCCGCGCCCTCACACGCACGCTCCCCCTAAAGCGTTGCCGTACCCTCACCTGGACCCTAAACCGTCCCCGTCCCCTAACCCTAACCCTAGCCCGAACCCTAACCCTAACCCTTCCCCGAAGCCTGACCCTCACCCGTCCCCTAATCCTAACCCGTACGCTAACACTAACCCACGCCCTCACACGCACGCACCCCCTAAAGCGTTGCCGTACCCTCACCTGGACCCTAAACCGTCCCCGTCCCCTAACCCTAACCCTAGCACGAACCCTAACCCTAACCCTTCCCCGAAGCCTGACCCTCACCCGTCCCCTAATCCTAACCCGTACGCTAACACTAACCCGCGCCCTCACACGCACGCTCCCCCTAAAGCGTTGCCGTACCCTCACCTGGACCCTAAACCGTCCCCGTCCCCTAACCCTAACCCTAGCCCGAACCCTAATCCTAACCCTTCCCCGAAGCCTGACCCTCACCCGTCCCCTAATCCTAACCCGTACGCTAACACTAACACGCGCCCTCACACGCACGCTCCCCCTAAAGCGTTGCCGTACCCTCACCTGGACCCTAAACCGTCCCCGTCCTCTAAACCTAACCATAGCACGAACCCTAACCCTAACCCTTCCCCAAAGCCTGACCCTCACCCGTCCCCTAATCCTAACCCGTACGCTAACACTAACCCGCGCCCTCACACGCACGCTCCCCCTAAAGCGTTGCCGTACCCTCACCTGGACCCTAAACCGTCCCCGTCCCCTAACCCTAACCCTAGCCCGAACCCTAACCCTAACCCTTCCCCGAAGCCTGACCCTCACCCGTCCCCTAATCCTAACCCGTACGCTAACACTAACCCGCGCCCTCACACGCACGCTCCCCCTAAAGCGTTGCCGTACTCTCACCTGGACCCTAAACTGTCCCCGTCCGCTAACCCTAACCCTAGCCAAAACCCTTACCCTAACACTTCCCCGAAGCCTGACCCTCACCCGTCCCCTAATCCTAAGCCGTACGCTAACACTAACGCGCACCCTCACACGCACGCTCCCCCTAAAGCGTTGCCGTACCCTCACCTGGACCATAAACCGTCCCCGTCCCCTAACCCTAACCCTAGCCCGAACCCTAACCCTAACCCTTCCCCGAAGCCTGACCCTCACCCGTCCCCGAATCCTAACCCGTACGCTAACACTAACCCGCGCCCTCACACGCACGCTCCCCCTAAAGCGTTGCCGTACCCTCACCTGGACCCTAAACCGTCCCCGTCCCCTAACCCTAACCCTAGCCCGAACCCTAACCCTAACCCTTCCCCGAAGCCTGACCCTCACCCGTCCCCTAATCCTAACCCATACGCTAACACTAACCCGCGCCCTCACACGCACGCTCACCCTAAAGCGTTGCCGTACCCTCACCTGGACCCTAAACCGTCCCCGTCCGCTAACCCTAACCGTAGCCCGAAACCTTACCCTAACACTTCCCCGAAGCCTGACCCTCACCCGTCCCCTAATCGTAAGCCGTACGCTAACACTAACACGCGCCCTCACACGCACGCTCCCCCTAAAGCGTTGCCGTACCCTCACCTGGACTATAAACCGTCCCCGTCCCCTAACCCTAACCCTAGCCCGAACCCTAACCCTAACCCTTCCCCGAAGCCTGACCCTCACCCGTCCCCTAATCCTAACCCATACGCTAACACTAACCCGTGCTCTCACACGCACGCTCCCCCTAAAGCGTTGCCGTACCCTCACCTGGACCCTAAACCGTCCCCGTCCCCTAACCCTAACCCTAGCCCGAACCCTAACCCTAACACTTCCCCGAAGCCTGACCCTCACCCGTCCCATAATCCTAACCCGTACGCTAACACTAACCCGCGCCCTCACACGCACGCTCCCCCTAAAGCGTTGCCGTACCCTCACCTGGACCCTAAACCGTACCCATCCCCTAACCCTAACCCTAGCCCGAACCCTAACCCTAACACTTCCCCGAAGCCTGACCCTCACCCGTCCCCTAATCCTAACCCATACGCTAACACTAACCCGCGTCTTCACACGTACGATCCCCCTAAAGCGTTGCCGTACCCTCACCTGGACCCTAAACCGTCCCCGTCCCCTAACCCTAACCCTAGCCCGAACCCTAACCCTAACCCTTCCCCGAAGTCTGACCCTCACCCGTCCCCTAATCCTAACCCGTACGCTAACACTAACCCGCGCCCTCACACGCACGGTCCCCCTAAAGCATTGCCGTACCCTCACCTGGACCCTAAACCGTCCCCATCCCCTAACCCTAACCCTAGCCCGAACCCTAACCCTAACCCTTCCCCGAAGCCTGACCCTCACCCGTCCCCTAATCCTAACCCGTACGATAACACTACCCCGAGCCCTCACACGCACGCTCCCCCTAAAGCGTTGCCGTACCCTCACCTGGACCCGAAAACGTCCCCGTCCCCTAACCCTAACCCTAGCCCGAACCCTAACCCTAAACCTTCCCCGAAGCCTGACCCTCACCCGTCCCCTAATCCTAACCCGTACGCTAACACTAACCCGCGCCCTCACACGCACGCTCCCCCTAAAGCGTTGCCGTACCCTCACCTGGACCCTAAACCGTCCCCGTCCCCTAACCCTAACCCTAGCCCGAACCCTAACCCTAACCCTTCCCCGAAGCCTGACCCTCACCCGTCCCCTAATCCTAACCCGTACGCTAACACTAACCCGCGCCCTCACACGCACGCTCCCCCTAAAGCGTTGCCGTACCCTCACCTGGACCCTAAACCGTCCCCGTCCCCTAACCCTAACCCTAGCCCGAACCCTAACCCTAACCCTTCCCCGAAGCCTGACCCTCACCCGTCCCCTAATCCTAACCCGTACGCTAACACTAACCCGCGCCCTCACACGCACGCTCACCCTAAAGCGTTGCCGTACCCTCACCTGGACCCTAAACCGTCCCCGTCCGCTAACCCTAACCCTAGCCCGAACCCTTACCCTAACACTTCCCCGAAGCCTGACCCTCACCCGTCCCCTAATCCTAAGCCGTACGCTAACACTAACGCGCGCCCTCACACGCACGCTCCCCCTAAAGCGTTGCCGTACCCTCACCTGGACTATAAACCGTCCCCGTCCCCTAACCCTAACCCTAGCCCGAACCCTAACCCTAACCCTTCCCCGAAGCCTGACCCTCGCCCGTCCCCTAATCTTAACCCATACGCTAACACTAACCCGTGCTCTCACACGCACGCTCCCCCTAAAGCGTTGCCGTACCCTCACCTGGACCCTAAACCGTCCTCGTCCCCTAACCCTAACCCTAGCCCGATCCCTAACCCTAACCCTTCCCCGAAGCCTGACCCTCACCCGTCCCCTAATCCTAACCCATACGCTAACACTAACCCGCGCCCTCACACGCACGCTCCCCCTAAAGCGTTGCCGTACCCTCACCTGGACCCTAAACCGTCCCCGTCCCCTAACCCTAACCCTAGCCCGAACCCTAACCCTAACCCTTCCCCGAAGCCTGACCCTCACCCGTACCCTAATCCTAACCCGTACGATAACACTACCCCGAGCCCTCACACGCACGCTCCCCCTAAAGCGTTGCCGTACCCTCACCTGGACCCGAAACCGTCCCCGTCCCCTAACCCTAACCCTAGCCCGAACTCTAAACCTAACCCTTCCCCGAAGTCTGACCCTCACCCGTCCCCTAATCCTAACCCGTACGCTAATACTAACCCGCGCCCTCACACGCACGCTCCCCCTAAAGCGTTGCCGTACCCTCACCTGGACCCTAAATCGTCCCCGTCCCCTAACCCTAACCCTAGCCCGAACCCTAACCCTAACCCTTCCCCGAAGCCTGACCCTCACCCGTCCCCTAATCCTAACCCGTACGCTAACACTAACCCGCGCCCTCACACGCACGCTCCCCCTAAAGCGTTGCCGTACCCTCACCTGGACCCTAAACCGTCCCCGTCCCCTAACCCTAACCCTAGCCCGAACCCTAACCCTAACCCTTCCCCGAAGCCTGACCCTCACCCGTCCCCTAATCCTAACCCGTACGCTAACACTAACCCGCGCCCTCACACGCACGCTCACCCTAAAGCGTTGCCGTACCCTCACCTGGACCCTAAACCGTCCCCGTCCGCTAACCCTAACCCTAGCCCGAACCCTTACCCTAACCCTTCCCCGAAGCCTGACCCTCACCCGTCCCCTAATCCTAAGCCGTACGCTAACACTAACGCGCGCCCTCACACGCACGCTCCCCCTAAAGCGTTGCCGTACCCTCACCTGGACTATAAACCGTCCCCGTCCCCTAACCCTAACCCTAGCCCGAACCCTAACCCTAACCCTTCCCCGAAGCCTGACCTTCACCCGTCCCCTAATCCTAACCCATACGCTAACACTAACCCGTGCTCTCACACGCACGCTCCCCCTAAAGCGTTGCTGTACCCTCACTTGGACCCTAAACCGTCCTCGTCCCCTAACCCTAGCCCGATCCCTAACCCTAACCCTTCCCCGAAGCCTGACCGTCACCCGTCCCCTAATCCTAACCCATACGCTAACACTAACCCGCGCCCTCACACGCACGCTCCCCCTAAAGCGTTGCCGTACCCTCACCTGGACCCTAAACCGTCCCCGTCCCCTAACCCTAACCCTAGCCCGAACCCTAACCCTAACCCTTCCCCGAAGCCTGACCCTCACCCGTCCCATAATCCTAACCCGTACGCTAACACTACCCCGCGCCCTCACACGCACGCTCCCCCTAAAGCGTTGCCGTTCCCTCACCTGGACCCTAAACCGTCCCCGTCCCCTAACCCTAACCCTAGCCCGAACCCTAACCCTAACCCTTCCCCGAAGCCTGACCCTCACCCGTCCCCTAATCCTAACCCGTACGCTAACACTAACCCGCGCCCTCACACGCACGCTGCCACTAAAGCGTTGCCGTACCCTCACCTGGACCCTAAACCGTCCCCTAACCCTAACCCTAGCCCGAACCCTAACCCTAACCCTTCCCCGAAGCCTGACCCTCACCCGTCCCCTAATCCTAACCCGTACGCTAACACTAACCCACGCCCTCACACGCACGCTCCCCCTAAAGCGTTGCCGTACCCTCACCTGGACCCTAAACCGTCCCCGTCCGCTAACCCTAACCCTAGCCCGAACCCTTACCCTAACCCTTCCCCGAAGCCTGACCCTCACCCGTCCCCTAATCCTAAGCCGTACGCTAACACTAACGCGCGCCCTCACACGCACGCTCCCCCTAAAGCGTTGCCGTACCCTCACCTGGACTATAAACCGTCCCCGTCCCCTAACCCTAACCCTAGCCCGAACCCTAACCCTGACCCTTCCCCGAAGCCTGACCCTCACCCGTCCCCTAATCCTAACCCATACGCTAACACTAACCCGTGCTCTCACACGCACGCTCCCCCTAAAGCGTTGCCGTACCCTCACCTGGACCCTAAACTGTCCTCGTCCCCTAACCCTAACCCTAGCCCGAACCCTAACCCTAACCCTTCCCCGAAGCCTGACACTCACCCGTCCCCTAATCCTAACCCATACGCTAACACTAACCCGCGCCCTCACACGCACGCTCCCCCTAAAGCGTTGCCGTACCCTCACCTGGACCCTAAACCGTCCCCGTCCCCTAACCCTAACCCTAGCCCGAACCCTAACCCTAACCCTTCCCCGAAGCCTGACCCTCACCCGTCCCATAATCCTAACCCGTACGCTAACACTACCCCGCGCCCTCACACGCACGCTCCCCCTAAAGCGTTGCCGTACCCTCACCTGGACCCTAAAGCGTCCCCGTCCCCTAACCCTAACCCTAGCCCGAACCCTAACCCTAACCCTTCCCCGAAGCCTGACCCTCACCCGTCCCCTAATCCTAACCCGTACGCTAACACTAACCCGCGCCCTCACACGCACGCTGCCACTAAAGCGTTGCCGTACCCTCACCTGGACCCTAAACCGTCCCCTAACCCTAACCCTAGCCCGAACCCTAACCCTAACCCTTCCCCGAAGCCTGACCCTCACCCGTCCCCTAATCCTAACCCGGACGCTAACACTAACCCGCGCCCTCACACGCACGCTCCCCCTAAAGCGTTGCCGTACCCTCACCTGGACCTTAAACCGTCCCCGTCCCCTAACCCTAACCCTAGCCCGAACCCTAACCCTAACCCTTCCCCGAAGCCTGACATTCACCCGTACCCTGATCCTAACCCGTACGCTAACACTAACCCGCGCCCTCACACGCACGCTCCCCCTAAAGCGTTGCCGTACCCTCACCTGGACCCTAAACCGTCCCCGTCCCCTAACCCTAACCCTAGCCCGAACCCTAACCCTAACCCTTCCCCGAAGCCTGACCCTCACCCGTCCCCTAATCCTAACCCGTACGCTAACACTAACACGCGCCCTCACACGCACGCTCCCCCTAAAGCGTTGCCGTACCCTCACCTGGACCCTAAACCGTCCCCGTCCCCTAACCCTAACCCTAACCCGAACCCTAACCCTAACCCTTCCCCGAAGCCTGACCCTCATCCGTCCCCTAATCCTAACCCGTACGCTAACACTAACCCGCGCCCTCACACGCACGCTCCCCCTAAAGCGTTGCCGTACCCTCACCTGGACCCTAAACCGTCCCCATCCCCTAACCCTAACCCTAGCCCGAACCCTAACCCTAACCTTTCCCCGAAGCCTGACCCTCCCCCGTCCCCTAATCCTAACCCGTACGCTAACACTAACCCGCGCCCTCACACGCACGCTCCCCCTAAAGCGTTGCCGTACCCTCACCTGGACCCTAAACTGTCCCCGGTCCTAACCCTAACCCTAGCCCGAACCCTAACCCTAACCCTTCCCCGAAGCCTGACCCTCACCCGTCCCCTAATCCTAACCCGTACGCTAACACTACCCCGCGCCCTCACACGCACGCTTCCCCTAAAGCGTTGCCGTACCCTCACCTGGACCCTAAACCGTCCCCGTCTCCTAACCCTAACCCTAACCCTTCCCCGAAGCCTGACCCTCACCCGTCCCCTAATCCTAACCCGTACGCTAACAATAACCCGCGCCCTCACACGCACGCTCCCCCTAAAGCGTTGCCGTACCCTCACCTGGACCCTAAACCGTCACCATCCCCTAACCCTAACCCTAGCCCGAACCCTAACCCTAACCCTTCCCCGAAGCCTGACCCTCACACGTCCCCTAATCCTAACCTGTACGCTAACACTAACCCGCGCCCTCACACGCACGCTCCCCCTAAAGCGTTGCCGTCCCCTCACCTGGACCCTAAACCGTCCCCGTCCCCGAACCCTAACCCTAGCCTGAACCCTAACCCTAACCCTTCCCCGAAGCCTGACCCTCACCCGTCCCTTAATCCTAACCCGTACACTAACACTAACACGCGCCCTCACAAGCATGCTCCCCCTAAAGCGTTGCCGTACCCTCACCTGGACACTAAACCGTCCCCGTGCCCTAAGCCTAACCCTAGCCCGAACCCTAACCCTAACCCTTCCCCGAAGCCTGACCCTCACACGTCCCTTAATCCTAACCCGTACACTAACACTAACCCGCCCCCTCACACGCACGCTCCCCCTAAAGCGTTGCCGTACCCTCACCTGGACCCTAAAGCGTCCCCGTCCCCTAACCCTAACCCTAGCCTGAACCCTAACCCTAACCCTTCCCCGAAGCCTGACCCTCACCCGTCCCCTAATCCTAACCCGTACGCTAACACTAACACGCGCCCTCACACGCACGCTCCCCCTAAAGCGTTGCCGTACCCTCACCTGGACCCTAAACCGTCCCCGTCCCCTAACCCTAACCCTAGCCCGAACCCTAACCCTAACCCTTCCCCGAAGCCTGACCCTCACCCGTCCCCTAATCCTAACACGTACGCTAACACTAACCCGCGCCCTCACACGCACGCTCCCCCTAAAGCGTTGCCGTACCCTCACCTGGACCCTAAACCGTCCCCGTCCCCTAACCCTAACCCCAGCCCGAACCCTAACCCTAACCCTTCCCCGAAGCCTGAGCCTCACCCGTCCCCTAATCCTAACCCGTACGCTAACACTAACCCGCGCCCTCACACGCACGCTCCCCCTAAAGCGTTGCCATACCCTCACCTGGACCCTAAACCGTCCCCGTCCCCTAACCCTAACCCTAGCCCGAACCCTAACCCTAACCCTTCCCCGAAGCCTGACCCTCACCCGTCCCCTAATCCTAACCCGTACGCTAACACTAACCCGCGCCCTCACACGCACGCTCCCCCTAAAGCGTTGCCGTACCCTCATCTGGACCCTAAACCGTCCCCGTTCCCTAACCCTAACCCTAGCCCGAACCCTAACCCTAACCCTTCCCCAAACCCTGACCCTCTCCCGTCCCCTAATCCTAACCCGTACGCTAACACTAACCCACGCCCTCACACTCACGCTCCCCCTAAAGCGTTGCCGTACCCTCACCTGGACCCTAAACCGTCCCCGTCCCCTAACCCTAACCCTAGCCCGAACCCTAACCCTAACCCTTCCCAGAAGCCTGACCCTCACCCGTCCCCTAATCCTGACCCGTACGCTAACACTAACCCGCGCCCTCACACGCACGCTCCCCCTAAAGCATTGCCGTACCCTCACCTGGACCCTAAACCGTCCCCGTCCCCTAACCCTAACCCTAGCCCGAACCCTAACACTAACCCTTCCCCGAAGCCTGACCCTCACCCGTCCCCTAATCCTAACCCGTACGCTAACACTAACCCGCGCCCTCACACGCACGCTCCCCCTAAAGCGTTGCCGTACCCTCACCTGGACCCTAAACCGTCCCCGTCCCCTAACTCTAACCCTAGCCCGAACCCTAACCCTAACACTTCCGCGAAGCCTGACCCTCACCGGTCCCCTAATCCTAACCCGTACGCTAACACTAACCCGCGCCCTCACACGCACGCTCCCCCTAAAGCGTTGCCGTACCCTCACCTGGACCCTAAACCGTCCCCGTCCCCTAACCCTAAACCTAGCCCGAACCCTACCCCTAACCCTTCCCCGAAGCCTGACCCTCACCCGTCCCCTAATCCTAACCCGTACGCTAACACTAACCCGCGCCCTCACACGCACGCTCACGCTAAAGCGTTGCCGTACCTTCACTTGGACCCTAAACCGTCCCCGTCCCCTAACCCTAACCCTAGCCCGAACCCTTACCCTAACCCTTCCCCGAAGCCTGACCCTCACCCGTCCCCTAATCCTAACCCGTACGCTAACACTAACCCGCGCCCTCACGCGCACGCCCCCCCTAAAGCGTTGCCGTACCCTCACCTGGACCCTAAACCGTCCCCGTCTCCTAACCCTAACCCTAGCCCGAACCCTAACCCTAACCCTTCCCCGAAGCCTGACCCTCACCCGGCCCCTAATCCTAACCCGTACGCTAACATTAACCCGCGCCCTCACACGCACGCTCCCCCTAAAGCGTTGCCGTACCCTCACCTGGACCCTAAACCGTCCCCGTCCCCTAACCCTAACCCTAGCCCGAACCCTAACCCTAACCCTTCCCCGAAGCCTGACCCTCACCCGTCCCCTAATCCTAACCCGTACGCTAACACTAACCCGCGCCCTCACACGCACGCTCCCCCTAAAGCGTTGCCGTACCCTCACCTGGACCCTAAACCGTCCCCGTCCCCTAACCCTAACCCTAGCCCGAACCCTAACCCTAACCCTTCCCCGAAGCCTTACCCTCACCCGTCCCATAATCCAAACCCGTACGCTAACACTAACCCGCGCCCTCACACGCACGCTCCCCCTAAAGCGTTGCCGTACACTCACCTGGACCCTAAACCGTCCCCGTCCCCTAACCCTAACCCTAGCCCGAACCCTAACCCTAACCCTTCCCCGAAGCCTGACCCTCACCCGTCCCCTAATCCTAACCCGTACGCTAACACTAACCCGCGCCCTCACACGCACGCTCACCCTAAAGTGTTGCCGTACCCTCACCTAGACCCTAAACCGTCCCCGGTCCTAACCCTAACCCTAGCCCGAAACCTAACCCTAACCCTTCCCCGAAGCCTGACCCTCACCCGTCCCCAAATCCTAACCCGTGCGCTAACACTAACCCGCGCCCTCACTCGCACGCTCCCCCTAAAGCGTTGCCGTACCCTCACCTGGACCCTAAACCGTCCCCATCCCCTAACCCTAACCATAGCCCGAACCCTAACCCTAACCCTTCCCCGAAGCCTGACTCTCACACGTCCCCTAATCCTAACCCGTACGCTAACACTAACCCGCACCCTCACACGCACGCTCCCCCTAAAGCGTTGCCGTACCCTCACCTGGACCCTAAACCGTCCCCGTCCCCTAACCCTAACCATAGCCCGAACCCTAACCCTAACCCTTCCCCGAAGCCTGACCCTCACACGTACCCTAATCCTCACCCGTACGCTAACACTAACCCGCGCCCTCACACGCACGCTCCCCCTAAAGCGTTGCCGTACCCTCTCCTGGACCCTAAACCGTCCCCGTCCCCTAACCCTAACCCTAGCCCGAACCCTAACCGTAACGCTTCCCCGAAGCCTGACACTCCCCCGTCCCCTAATCCTAACCCGTACACTAACACTAACCCGCGCCCTCACACGCACGCTCCCCCTAAAGCGTTGCCGTACCCTCACCTGGACCCTAAACCGTCCCTGGTCCTAACCCTAACCCTAGCCCGAACCCTAACCCTAACCCTTCCCCGAAGCCTGACCCTCACCCGTCCCCTAATCCTAACCCGTACGCTAACACTAACCCGCGCCCTCACACGCACGCTCCGCCTAAAGCGTTGCCGTACCCTCACCTGGACCCTAAACCATCCCCGTCCCCTAACCCTAACTCTATCCCGAAACCTAACCCTAACCCTTCCCCGAAGCCTGACCCTCACCCGTCCCCTAATCCTAACCCGTACGCTAACACTAACCCGCGCCCTCACACGCACGCTCCCCCTAAAGCGTTGCCGTACCCTCACCTGGACCCTAAACCGTCCCCGTCCCCTAACCCTAACCCTAGCCCGAACCATAACCCTAACCCTTCCCCGAAGCCTGACCCTCACCCGTCCCCTAATCCTAACCCGTACGCTAACACTACCCCGCGCCCTCACACGCACGCTTCCCCTCAAGCGTTGCCGTACCCTCACCTGGACCCTAAACCGTCCCCGTCCCCTAACCCTAACCGTAACCCTTCCCCGAAACCTGACCCTCACCCGTCCCCTAATCCTAAACCGTACGCTAACACTAACCCGCGCCCTCACACGCACGCTCCCCCTAAAGCGTTGCCGTACACTCACCTGGACCCTAAACCGTCCCCGTCCCCTAACCCTGACCCTAGCCCGAACCCTAACCCTAACCCTTCCCCGAAGCCTGACCCTCACCCATCCACTAATCCTAACCCGTACGCTAACACTAACCCACGCCCTCACACGCACGCTCCCCCTAAAGTGTTGCCGTACCTTCACCTGGACCCTAAACCGTCCCAGTCCCCTAACCCTAACCCTAGCCCGAACCCTAACCCTAACCCTTCCCCGAAGCCTGACCCTCACCCGTCCCCTAATCCTAACCTGTACGCTAACACTAACCCACGCCCTCACACGCACGCTCCCCCTAAAGCGTTGCCGTACCCTCACCTGGACCCTAAACCGTCCCCGTCCCCTAACCCTAACCCTAGCCCGAACACTAACCCTAACCCTTCCCCGAAGCCTGACCCTCACCCGTCCCCTAATCCTAACCCGTACGCTAACACTACCCCGCGCCCTCATACGCACGCTTCCCCTAAAGCGTTGCCGTACCCTCACCTGGACCCTAAACCGTCCCCGTCCCCTAACCCTAACCCTAACCCTTCCCCGAAGCCTGACCCTCACCCGTCCCCTAATCCTAACCCGTACGCTAACACTAACCCGCGCCCTCACACGCACGCTCCCCCTAAAGCATTGCCGTACCCTCACCTGGACCCTAAACTGTCCCCGTCCCCTAACCCTAACCCTAGCCCGAACCCTAACCCTAACCCTTCCCCGAAGCCTGACCCTCACCCGTCCCCTAATCCTAACCCGTACGCTAACACTAACCCGCGCCCTCACACGCACGCTCCCCCTAAAGCGTTGCCGTACCCTCACCTGGACCCTAAACCGTCCCCGTCCCCTAACCCTAACCCTAGACCGAACCCTAACCCTAACCCTTCCCCGAAGCCTGACACTCACCCGTCCCATAATCCTAACCCGTACGCTAACACTAACCCGCGCCCTCACACGCACGCTCCCCCTAAAGCGTTGCCGTACACTCACCTGGACCCTAAACCGTCCCCGTCCCCTAACCCTAACCCTAGCCCGAACCCTAACCCTAACCCTTCCCCGAAGCCTGACCCTCACCCGTCCCCTAATCTTAACCCGTACGCTAACACTAACCCGCGCCCTCACACGCACGCTCCCCCTAAAGCGTTGCCGTACCCTCACCTGGACCCTAAACCGTCCCCGGTCCTAACCCTAACCCTAGCCCGAAACCTAACCCTAACCCTTCCCCGAAGTCTGACCCACACCCGTCCCCTAATCCTAACCCGTGCGCTAACACTAACCCGCGCCCTCACTCGCACGCTCCCCCTAAAGCGTTGCCGTACCCTCACCTGGACCCTAAACCGTCCCCATCCCCTAACCCTAACCATAGCCCGAACCCTAACCCTAACCCTTCCCCGAAGCCCGACCCTCACACGTCCCCTAATCCTAACCCGTACGCTAACACTAACCCGCGCCCTCACACGCACGCTCCCCCTAAAGCGTTGCCGTACCCTCACCTGGACCCTAAACCGTCCCCGTCCCCTAACCCTAACCCTAGCCCGAACGCTAACCCTAACACTTCCCCGAAGCCTGACCCTCACCCGTCCCCTAATCCTAACCCGTACGCTAACACTAACCCACGCCCTCACACGCACGCTCCCCCTAAAGCGTTGCAGTACCCTCACCTGGACCCTAAACCGTCCCCGATCCTAACCCTAACCCTAGCCCGATCCCTAACCCTAACCCTTCCCCGAAGCCTGACCCTCACCCGTCCCCTAATCCTAACCCGAACGCTAACACTAATCCGCGCCCTCACACGCACGCTCCCCCTAAAGCGTTGCCGTACCCTCACCTGGACCCTAAACCTTCCCCATCCCCTAACCCTAACCCTAGCCCGAACCCTAACCCTAACCCTTCCCCGAAGCCTGACCCTCACCCGTCCCCTAATCCTAACCCGTACGCTAACACTAACCCGCACCCTCACACGCACGCTCCCCCTAAAGCGTTGCCGTACCCTCACCTGGACCCTAAACCGTCCCCGTCCCCTAACCCTAACCCTAGCCCGAACCCTAACCCTAACCCTTCCCCGAAGCCTGACCCTCACACGTACCCTAATCCTCACCCGTACGCTAACACTAACCCGCGCCCTCACACGCTCGCTCTGCCGAAAGCGTTGCCGTACCCTCTCCTGGACCCTAAACCGTCCCCGTCCCCTAACCCTAACTCTAGCCCGAACCCTAACCCTAACCCTTCCCCGAAGCCTGACCGTCAACTGTCCCCTAATCCTAACCCGTACGCTAACACTAACCCGCGCCCTCACACGCACGCTCCCCCTAAAGCGTTGCCGTACCCTCACCTGGACCCTAAACCGTCCCCGTCCCCTAACCCTAACCCTAGCCCGAACCCTAACCCTAACCCTTCCCTGAAGCCTGACCCTCACCCGTTCCCTAATCCTAACGCGTACGCTAACACTAACCCGCGCCCTCACACGCACGCTCCCCCTAAAGCGTTGCCGTACCCTCAACTGGACCCTAAACCGTCCCCGTCCCCTAACCCTAACCCTAGCCCGAACCCTAACCCTAACCCTTCCCCGAAGCCTGACCCGCACCCGTCCCCTAATCCTAACCCGTACGCTAACACTAACCCGCGCCCCCACACGCACGGTCCCCCTAAAGCGTTGCCGTACCCTCACCTGGACCCTAAACCGTCCCCGTCCCCTAACCCTAACTCTAGCCCGAACCCTAACCCTAACCCTTCCCCGAAGCCTGTCCCTCACCCGTCCCCTAATCCTAACCCGTACGCTAACACTAACCCACGCCCTCACACGCACGCTCCCCCTAAAGCATTGCCGTACCCTCACCTGGACGCTAAACCGTCCCCGTCCCCTAACCCTAACCGTAGCCCGAACCCTAACCCTAACACTTCCCCGAAGCCTGACCCTCACCCGTCCCCTAATCCTAACCCGTACGCTAACACTAACCCGCGCCCTCACACGCACGCTCCACCTAAAGCGTTGCCGTACCCTCACCTGGAAACTAAACCATCCCCGTCCCCTAACCCTAACCCTAGCCCGAACCCTAACCCTAACCCTTCCCCGAAGCCTGACCCTCACCCGTCCCCTAATCCTAACCCGTACGCTAACACTAACCCGCGCCCTCACACGCACGCTCCCCCTAAAGCGTTGCCGTACCCTCACCTGGACCCTAAACCGTCCCCATCCCCTAACCCTAACCCTAGCCCGAACCCTAACCCTAACCCTTCCCCGAAGCCTGACCCTCACACGTCCCCTAATCCTAACCCGTACGCTAACACTAACCCGCACCCTCACACGCTCGCTCTGCCTAAAGCGTTGCCGTACCCTCACCTGGACCCTAAACCGTCCCCGTCCCCTAACCCTAAACCTAGCCCGAACCCTAACCGTAACGCTTCCCCGAAGCCTGACCCTCCCCCGTCCCCTAATCCTAACCCGTACGCTAACACTAACCCGCGCCCTCACATGCACGCTCCCCCTAAAGCGTTGCCGTACCCTCACCTGGACCCTAAACCGTCCCCGGTCCTAACCCTAACCCTAGCCCGAACCCTAACCCTAACACTTCCCCGAAGCCTGACCCTCACCCGTCCCCTAATCCTAACCCGTACGCTAACACTAACCCGCGCCCTCACACGCACGCTCCCCCTAAAGCGTTGCGTACCCTCACCTGGACCCTAAACCGTCCCCATCCCCTAACCCTAACCCTAGCCCGAACCCTAACCCTAACCCTTCCCCGAAGCCTGACCCTCACACGTCCCCTAATCCTAACCCGTACGCTAACACTAACCCGTGCCCTCACACGCACGCTCCCCCTAAAGCGTTGCCGTACCCTCACCTGGACCCTAAACCGTCCCCGTCCCCTAACCCTAACCCTAGCCCGAACCCTAAACCTAACCCTTCCCCGAAGCCTGACACTCACACGTCACCTAATCCTCACCCGTACGCTAACACTAACCCGCGCCCTCACACGCTCGCTCCGCCTAAAGCGTTGCCGTACCCTCACCTGGACCCTAAACCATCCCCGTCCCCTAACCCTAACTCTAGCCCGAAACCTAACCCTAACCCTTCCCCGAAGCCTGACCCTCACCCGTCCCCTAATCCTAACCCGTACGCTAACACTACCCCGCGCCCTCACACGCACGCTTCCCCTAAAGCGTTGCCGTACCCTCACCTGGACCCTAAACCGTCCCCGTCCCCTAACCCTAACCCTAACCCTTCCCCGAAGCCTGACCGTCACCTGTCCCCTATTCCTAACCCGTACGCTAACACTAACCCGCGCCCTCACACGCACGCTCCCCCTAAAGCGTTGCCGTACCCTCACCTGGACCCTAAACCGTCCCCGTCCCCTAACCCTAACTCTAGCCCGAACCCTAACCCTAACCCTTCCCCGAAGCCTGTCCCTCAACGGTCCCCTAATCCTAAGCCGTACGCTAACACTAACCCGCGCCCTCACACGCACGCTCCCCCTAAAGCATTGCCGTACCCTCACCTGGACGCTAAACCGTCCCCGTCCCCTAACCCTAACCGTAGCCCGAACCCTAACCCTAACCCTTCCCCGAAGCCTGACCCTCACCCGTCCCCTAATCCTAACCCGTACGCTAACACTAACCCGCGCCCTCACACGCACGCTCCACCTAAAGCGTTGCCGTACCCTCAACTGGAACCTAAACTGTCCCCGTCCCCTAACCCTAACCCTAGCCCGAACCCTAACCCTAACCCTTCCCCGAAGCCTGACCCTCACCCGTCCCCTAATCCTAACCCGTACGCTAACACTAACCCGCGCCCTCACACGCACGCTCCCCCTAAAGCGTTGCCGTACCCTCACCTGGACCCTAAACCGTCCCCGTCCCCTAACCCTAACCCTAGCCCGAACCCTAACCCTAACCCTTCCCCGAAGCCTGACCCTCACCCGTCCCCTAATCCTAACCCGTACCATAACACTAACCCGCGCCCTCACACGCACGCTCCCCCTAAAGCGTTGCCGTACCCTCACCTGGACCCTAAACCGTCCCCATCCCCTAACCCTAACCCTAGCCTGAACCCTAACCCTAAACCTTCCCCGAAGCCTGACCCTCACACGTCCCCTAATCCTAACCCGTACGCTAACACTAACCCGCACCCTCACACGCACGCTCCCCCTAAAGCGTTGCCGTACCCTCACCTGGACCCTAAACCGTCCCCGTCCCCTAACCCTAACCCTAGCCCGAACCCTAACCCTACCCTTCCCCGAAGCCTGACCCTCCCCCGTCCCCTAATCCTAAGCCGTATGCTAACATTAACCCGCGCCCTCACACGCACGCTCCCCCTAAAGCGTTGCCGTACCATCACCTGGACCCTAAACCGTCCCAGGTCCTAACCCTAACCCCAGCCCGAACCCTAACCCTAACCCTTCCCCGAAGCCTGACCCTCACCCGTCCCCTAATCCTAACCCGTACGCTAACACTAACCCGCGCCCTCACACGCACGCTCCCCCTAAAGCTTTGCCGTACCCTCACCTGGACCCTAAACCGTCCCCATCCCCTAACCCTAACCCTAGCCCGAACCCTAACCCTAACCCTTCCCCGAAGCCTGACCTCACACGTCCCCTAATCCTAACCCGTACGCTAACACTAACCCGCGCCCTCACACGCACGCTCCCCCTAAAGCGTTGCCGTACCCTCTCCTGGACCCTAAACCGTCCCCGTCCCCTAACCCTAACCCTAGCCCGAACCCTAACCCTAACGCTTCCCCGAAGCCTGACCGTCACCTGTCCCCTATTCCTAACCCGTACGCTAACACTAACCCGCGCCCTCAAACGCACGCTCCCCCTAAAGCGTTGCCATACCCTCACCTGGACCCTAAACCGTCCCCGTCCCCTAACCCTAACCCTAGCCCGAACCCTAACCCTAACCCTTCCCCGAAGCCTGACCGTCACCTGTCCCCTTATCCTAACCCGTACGCTAACACTAACCCGCGCCCTCACACGCACGCTCCCCCTAAAGCGTTGCCGTACCCTCACCTGGACCCTAAACCGTCCCCGTCCCCTAACCCTAACTCTAGCCCGAACCCTAACCCTAACCCTTCCCCGAAGCCTGTCCCTCAACGGTCCCCTAATCCTAAGCCGTACAATAACACTAACCCGCGCCCTCACACGCACGCTCCCCCTAAAGCATTGCCGTACCCTCCCCTGGACGCTAAACCGTCCCCGTCCCCTAACCCTAACCGTAGCCCGAACCCTAACCCTAACCCTTCCCCGAAGCCTGACCCTCACCCGTCCCCTAAACCTAACCCGTACGCTAACACTAACCCGCGCCCTCACACACACGCTCCACCTAAAGCGTTGCCGTACCCTCACCTGGAACCTAAACCGTCCCTGTCCCCTAACCCTAACCCTAGCCGGAACCCTAACCCTAACCCTTCCCCGAAGCCTCACCCTCACCCGTCCCCTAATCCTAACCCGTACGCTAACACTAACCCGCGCCCTCACACGAACGCTCCCCCTAAAGCGTTGCCGTACCCTCACCTGGACCCTAAACCGTCCCCGTCCCCTAACCCTAACCCTAGCCCGAACCCTAACCCTAACCCTTCCCCGAAGCCTGACCCTCACCCGTCCCCTAATCCTAACCCGTACGCTAACACTAACCCGCGCCCTCACACGCACGCTCCCCCTAAAGCGTTGCCGTACCCTCTCCTGGACCCTAAACCGTCCCCATCCCCTAACCCTAACCCTAGCCCGCACCCTAACCCTAACACTTCCCCGAAGCCTGACCCTCACCCGTCCCCTAATCCTAACCCGTACGCTAACACTAACTGGCGCACTCACAGGCACGCTCCCCCTAAAGCGTTGCTGTACCCTCACCTGGTCCCTAAACCGTCCCTGTTCCGTAACCCTAACCGTAGCCCGAACCCTAACCCTAACCCTTCCCCGAAGCCTGACCCTCACCCATCCCCTAATCCTAACCCGCACGCTAACACTAACCCGCGCCCTCACATGCACGCTCCCCCTAAAGCGCTGCCGTACCCTCACTTGGACCATAAACCGTCCCCGTCCCCTAACCCTAACCCTAGCCCGAACCCTAACCCTAACCCTTCCCCGAAGCCTGACCCTCACCCGTCCCCTAATCCTAACACGTACACTAACACTACCCCGTGCCCTCACACGCACGCTCCCCCTAAAGCGTTGCCGTACCCTCACCTGGACCCTAAACCGTCCCCGTCACCTAACCCTAACCCTAGCCCGAACCCTAACCCTAACCCTTCCCCGAAGCCTGACCCTCACCCGTCCCCTAATCCTAACCCGTACACTAACACTACACCGCGCCCTCACACGCACGCTCCCCCTAAAGCGTTGCCGTACCCTCACCTGGACCCTAAACCGTCCCCGTCACCTAACCCTAACCCTAGCCCGAACCCTAACTTTAAACATTCCCCGAAGCATGACCCTCACCCGTCCCCTAATCCTAAGCCATACACTAACACTAACCCGCGCCCTCACACACACGCTCCCCCTAAAGCTTTGCCGTACCCTCACCTGGACCCTAAACCTTCCCCGTCCCCTAACCCTAACCCTAGCACGAACCCTAACCCTAACCCTTCCCCGAAGCCTGACCCTCACCCGTCCCCTAATCCTAACCCGTACGCTAACACTACCCCGCGCCCTCACACGCACGCTCCCCTTAAAGCGTTGCCGTACCCTCACCTGGACCCTAAACCATCCCCGTCACCTAACCCTAACCCTAGCCCGAACCCTAACCCTAACCCTTCCCCGAAGCATGACCCGCAACCGTCCCCTAATCCTAACCCGTACGCTAACACTACACCGCGCCCTCACACGCACGCTCCCCCTAAAGCGTTGCCGTACCCTCACCTGGACCCTAAACCGTCCCCGTCCCCTAACCCTAACTCTAGCCCGAACCCTAACCCTAAACCTTCCCCAAAGCCTGACCCTCACCCGTCCCCTAATCCTAACCCGTACGCTAACACTAACCCGCGCCCTCAAATGCACGCTCCCCCTAAAGCGTTGCCGTACCCTCACCTGGACCCTAAACAGTCCCCGTCCCCTAACCCTAACCCTAGCCCGAACCCTAACCCTAACCCTTCCCCGAAGCCTGACCCTCACCCGTCCCCTAATCCTAACGCGTACGCTAACACTAACCCGCGCCCTCACACGCACGCTCCCCCTAAAGCGTTGCGTACCCTCACCTGGACCCTAAACCGTCCCCATCCCCTAACCCTAACCCTAGCCCGAACCCTAACCCTAACCCTTCCCCGAAGCCTGACCCTCACACGTCCCCTAATCCTAACCCGTACGCTAACACTAACCCGTGCCCTCACACGCACGCTCCCCCTAAAGCGTTGCCGTACCCTCACCTGGACCCTAAACCGTCCCCGTCCCCTAACCCTAACCCTAGCCCGAACCCTAAACCTAACCCTTCCCCGAAGCCTGACACTCACACGTCACCTAATCCTCACCCGTACGCTAACACTAACCCGCGCCCTCACACGCTCGCTCCGCCTAAAGCGTTGCCGTACCCTCACCTGGACCCTAAACCATCCCCGTCCCCTAACCCTAACTCTAGCCCGAAACCTAACCCTAACCCTTCCCCGAAGCCTGACCCTCACCCGTCCCCTAATCCTAACCCGTACGCTAACACTACCCCGCGCCCTCACACGCACGCTTCCCCTAAAGCGTTGCCGTACCCTCACCTGGACCCTAAACCGTCCCCGTCCCCTAACCCTAACCCTAACCCTTCCCCGAAGCCTGACCGTCACCTGTCCCCTATTCCTAACCCGTACGCTAACACTAACCCGCGCCCTCACACGCACGCTCCCCCTAAAGCGTTGCCGTACCCTCACCTGGACCCTAAACCGTCCCCGTCCCCTAACCCTAACTCTAGCCCGAACCCTAACCCTAACCCTTCCCCGAAGCCTGTCCCTCAACGGTCCCCTAATCCTAAGCCGTACGCTAACACTAACCCGCGCCCTCACACGCACGCTCCCCCTAAAGCATTGCCGTACCCTCACCTGGACGCTAAACCGTCCCCGTCCCCTAACCCTAACCGTAGCCCGAACCCTAACCCTAACCCTTCCCCGAAGCCTGACCCTCACCCGTCCCCTAATCCTAACCCGTACGCTAACACTAACCCGCGCCCTCACACGCACGCTCCACCTAAAGCGTTGCCGTACCCTCAACTGGAACCTAAACTGTCCCCGTCCCCTAACCCTAACCCTAGCCCGAACCCTAACCCTAACCCTTCCCCGAAGCCTGACCCTCACCCGTCCCCTAATCCTAACCCGTACGCTAACACTAACCCGCGCCCTCACACGCACGCTCCCCCTAAAGCGTTGCCGTACCCTCACCTGGACCCTAAACCGTCCCCGTCCCCTAACCCTAACCCTAGCCCGAACCCTAACCCTAACCCTTCCCCGAAGCCTGACCCTCACCCGTCCCCTAATCCTAACCCGTACCATAACACTAACCCGCGCCCTCACACGCACGCTCCCCCTAAAGCGTTGCCGTACCCTCACCTGGACCCTAAACCGTCCCCATCCCCTAACCCTAACCCTAGCCTGAACCCTAACCCTAAACCTTCCCCGAAGCCTGACCCTCACACGTCCCCTAATCCTAACCCGTACGCTAACACTAACCCGCACCCTCACACGCACGCTCCCCCTAAAGCGTTGCCGTACCCTCACCTGGACCCTAAACCGTCCCCGTCCCCTAACCCTAACCCTAGCCCGAACCCTAACCCTACCCTTCCCCGAAGCCTGACCCTCCCCCGTCCCCTAATCCTAAGCCGTATGCTAACATTAACCCGCGCCCTCACACGCACGCTCCCCCTAAAGCGTTGCCGTACCATCACCTGGACCCTAAACCGTCCCAGGTCCTAACCCTAACCCCAGCCCGAACCCTAACCCTAACCCTTCCCCGAAGCCTGACCCTCACCCGTCCCCTAATCCTAACCCGTACGCTAACACTAACCCGCGCCCTCACACGCACGCTCCCCCTAAAGCGTTGCCGTACCCTCACCTGGACCCTAAACCGTCCCCATCCCCTAACCCTAACCCTAGCCCGAACCCTAACCCTAACCCTTCCCCGAAGCCTGACCTCACACGTCCCCTAATCCTAACCCGTACGCTAACACTAACCCGCGCCCTCACACGCACGCTCCCCCTAAAGCGTTGCCGTACCCTCTCCTGGACCCTAAACCGTCCCCGTCCCCTAACCCTAACCCTAGCCCGAACCCTAACCCTAACGCTTCCCCGAAGCCTGACCGTCACCTGTCCCCTATTCCTAACCCGTACGCTAACACTAACCCGCGCCCTCAAACGCACGCTCCCCCTAAAGCGTTGCCATACCCTCACCTGGACCCTAAACCGTCCCCGTCCCCTAACCCTAACCCTAGCCCGAACCCTAACCCTAACCCTTCCCCGAAGCCTGACCGTCACCTGTCCCCTTATCCTAACCCGTACGCTAACACTAACCCGCGCCCTCACACGCACACTCCCCCTAAAGCGTTGCCGTACCCTCACCTGGACCCTACCGTCCCCATCCCCTAACCCTAACTCTAGCCCGAACCCTAACCCTAACCCTTCCCCGAAGCCTGTCCCTCAACGGTCCCCTAATCCTAAGCCGTACGCTAACACTAACCCGCGCCCTCACACGCACGCTCCCCCTAAAGCATTGCCGTACCCTCCCGTGGACGCTAAACCGTCCCCGTCCCCTAACCCTAACCGTAGCCCGAACCCTAACCCTAACCCTTCCCCGAAGCCTGACCCTCACCCGTCCCCTAAACCTAACCCGTACGCTAACACTAACCCGCGCCCTCACACACACGCTCCACCTAAAGCGTTGCCGTACCCTCACCTGGAACCTAAACCGTCCCTGTCCCCTAACCCTAACCCTAGCCGGAACCCTAACCCTAACCCTTCCCCGAAGCCTCACCCTCACCCGTCCCCTAATCCTAACCCGTACGCTAACACTAACCCGCGCCCTCACACGAACGCTCCCCCTAAAGCGTTGCCGTACCCTCACCTGGACCCTAAACCGTCCCCGTCCCCTAACCCTAACCCTAGCCCGAACCCTAACCCTAACCCTTCCCCGAAGCCTGACCCTCACCCGTCCCCTAATCCTAACCCGTACGCTAACACTAACCCGCGCCCTCACACGCACGCTCCCCCTAAAGCGTTGCCGTACCCTCTCTTGGACCCTAAACCGTCCCCATCCCCTAACCCTAACCCTAGCCCGCACCCTAACCCTAACACTTCCCCGAAGCCTGACCCTCACCCGTCCCCTAATCCTAACCCGTACGCTAACACTAACTGGCGCACTCACAGGCACGCTCCCCCTAAAGCGTTGCTGTACCCTCACCTGGTCCCTAAACCGTCCCTGTTCCGTAACCCTAACCGTAGCCCGAACCCTAACCCTAACCCTTCCCCGAAGCCTGACCCTCACCCATCCCCTAATCCTAACCCGCACGCTAACACTAACCCGCGCCCTCACATGCACGCTCCCCCTAAAGCGCTGCCGTACCCTCACTTGGACCATAAACCGTCCCCGTCCCCTAACCCTAACCCTAGCCCGAACCCTAACCCTAACCCTTCCCCGAAGCCTGACCCTCACCCGTCCCCTAATCCTAACACGTACACTAACACTACCCCGTGCCCTCACACGCACGCTCCCCCTAAAGCGTTGCCGTACCCTCACCTGGACCCTAAACCGTCCCCGTCACCTAACCCTAACCCTAGCCCGAACCCTAACCCTAACCCTTCCCCGAAGCCTGACCCTCACCCGTCCCCTAATCCTAACCCGTACGCTAACACTACACCGCGCCCTCACACGCACGCTCCCCCTAAAGCGTTGCCGTACCCTCACCTGGACCCTAAACCGTCCCCGTCACCTAACCCTAACCCTAGCCCGAACCCTAACTTTAAACCTTCCCCGAAGCATGACCCTCACCCGTCCCCTAATCCTAAGCCATACGCTAACACTAACCCGCGCCCTCACACACACGCTCCCCCTAAAGCTTTGCCGTACCCTCACCTGGACCCTAAACCTTCCCCGTCCCCTAACCCTAACCCTAGCACGAACCCTAACCCTAACCCTTCCCCGAAGCCTGACCCTCACCCGTCCCCTAATCCTAACCCGTACGCTAACACTACCCCGCGCCCTCACACGCACGCTCCCCTTAAAGCGTTGCCGTACCCTCACCTGGACCCTAAACCATCCCCGTCACCTAACCCTAACCCTAGCCCGAACCCTAACCCTAACCCTTCCCCGAAGCCTGACCCGCAACCGTCCCCTAATCCTAACCCGTACGCTAACACTACACCGCGCCCTCACACGCACGCTCCCCCTAAAGCGTTGCCGTACCCTCACCTGGACCCTAAACCGTCCCCGTCCCCTAACCCTAACTCTAGCCCGAACCCTAACCCTAAACCTTCCCCAAAGCCTGACCCTCACCCGTCCCCTAATCCTAACCCGTACGCTAACACTAACCCGCGCCCTCACACGCACGCTCCCCCTAAAGCATTGCCGTACCCTCACCTGGACGCTAAACCGTTCCCGTCCCCTAACCCTAACCGTAGCCCGAACCCTAACCCTAACCCTTCACCGAAGCCTGACCCTCACCCGTCCCCTAATCCTAACCCGTACGCTAACACTAACCCGCGCCCTCACACGCACGCTCCACCTAAAGCGTTGCCGTACCCTCACCTGGAACCTAAACCGTCCCCTTCCCCTAACCCTAACCCTAGCCCGAACCCTAAACCTAACCCTTCCCCGAAGCCTGACCCTCACCCGTCCCCTAATCCTAACCCGTACGCTAACACTAACCCGCGCCCTCACACGCACGCTCCCCCTAAAGCGTTGCCGTACCATCACCTGGACCCTAAACCGTCCCCGGTCCTAACCCTAACCCTAGCCCGAACCCTAACCCTTACCCTTCCCCGAAGCCTGACCCTCCCCCGTCCCCTAATCCTAACCCGTACGCTAACACTAACCCGCGCCCTCACACGCACGCTCCCCCTAAAGCATTGCCGTACCCTCACCTGGACGCTAAACCGTCCCCGTCCCCTAACCATAACCGTAGCCCGAACCCTAACCCTAACCCTTCCCCGAAGCCTGACCCTCACCCGTCCCCTCATCCTAACCCGTACGCTAACACTAACCCGCGCCCTCACACGCACGCTCCACCTAAAGCGTTGCCGTACCCTCACCTGGACCCTAAACCGTCCCCGGTCCTAACCCTAACCCTAGCCCGAACCCTAACCCTAACCCTTCCCCGAAGCCTGACCCTCACCCGTCCCCTAATCCTAACCCGTACGCTAAAACTAACCCGCGCCCTCACACGCACGCTCCCCCTAAAGCGTTGCCGTACCCTCACCTGGACCCTAAACCGTCCCCATCCCCTAACCCTAACCCTAGCCCGGACCCTAACCCTAACCCTTCCCCTAAGCCTGACCCTCACACGTCCCCTAATCCTAACCCGTACGCTAACACTAACCCGTGCTCTCACACGCTCGCTCCCCCTAAAGCGTTGCCGTACCCTCACCTGGACCCTAAACCGTCCTCGTCCCCTAACCCTAACCCTAGCCCGAACCCTAAACCTAACCCTTCCCCGAAGCCTGACCCTCACCCGTCCCCTAATCCTAACCCGTACGCTAACACTAACCCGCGCCCTCACACGCACGCTCCCCCTAAAGCGTTGCCGTACCCTCACCTGGACCATAAACCGTCCCCGTCCCCTAACCCTAACCCTAGCCCGAACCCTAACCCTAACCCTTCCCCGAAGCCTGACCCTCACCCGTCCCCTAATCCTAACACGTACGCAGACACTAACCTGCGCCCTCACACGCACGCTCCCCCTAAAGCGTTGCCGTACCCTCACCTGGACCCTAAACCGTCCCCATCCCCTAACCCTAACCCTAGCCCGAACCCTAACCCTAACCCTTCCCCGAAGCCTGACCCTCACCCGTCCCCTAATCATAACCCGTACGCTAACACTAACCCGCGCCCTCACACGCACGCTCCCCCTAAAGCTTTGCCGTACCCTCACCTGGACCCTAAACCGTCCCCATCCCCTAACCTTAACCCTAGCCCGAACCCTAACCCTAACCCTTCCCCGAAGCCTGACCCTCACACGTCCCCTAATCCTAACCCGTACGCTAACACTAACCCGCGCCCTCACACGCTCGCTCTGCCTAAAGCGTTGCCGTACCCTCACCTGGACCCTAAACCGTCCCCGTCCCCTAACTCTAAACCTAGCCCGAACCCTAACCGTAACGCTTCCCCGAAGCCTGACCCTCCCCCGTCCCCTAATCCTAACCCGTACGCTAACACTAACCCGCGCCCTCACACGCACGCTCCCCCTAAAGCGTTGCCGTACCCTCACCTGGACCCTAAACCGTCCCCGGTCCTAACCCTAACCCTAGCCCGAACCCTAACCCTAACCCTTCCCCGAAGCCTGACCCTCACCCGTCCCCTAATCCTAACCCGTACGCTAATACTAACCCGCGCCCTCACACGCACGCTCCCCCTAAAGCGTTGCCGTACCCTCACCTGGACCCTAAACCGTCCCCATCCCCTAACCCTAACCCTAGCCCGAACCCTAACCCTAACACTTCCCCTAAGCCTGACCCTCACACGTCCCCTAATCCTAACCCGTACGCTAACACTAACCCGTGCTCTCACACGCACGCTCCCCCTAAAGCGTTGCCGTACCCTCACCTGGACCCTAAACCGTCCCCGTCCCCTAACCCTAACCCTAGCCCGAACCCTAAACCTAACCCTTCCCCGAAGCCTGACCCTCACCCGTCCCCTAATCCTCACCCGTACGCTAACACTAACCCGCGCCCTCACACGCTCGCTCCGCCTAAAGCGTTGCCGTACCCTCACCTGGACCCTAAACCATCCCCGTCCCCTAACCCTAACTCTAGCCCGAAACCTAACCCTAACCCTTCCCCGAAGCCTGACCCTCACCCGTCCCCTAATCCTAACCCGTACGCTAACACTAACCCGCGCCCTCACACGCACGCTCCCCCTAAAGCGTTGCCGTACCCTCACATGGACCCTAAACCGTCCCCGTCCCCTAACCCTAACCCTAGCCCGAACCATAACCCTAACCCTTCCCGAAGCCTGACCCTCACCCGTCCCCTAATCCTAACCCGTACGCTAACACTACCCCGCGCCGTCACACGCACGCTTCCCCTAAAGCGTTGCCGTACCCTCACCTGGACCATAAACCATCCCCGTCCCCTAACCCTAACCCTAACACTTCCCAGAAGCCTGACCCTCACTCGTCCCCTAATCCTAACCCGTACGCTAACACTAACCCGCGCCCTCACACGCACGCTCCCCCTAAAGCGTTGCCGTACACTCACCTGGACCCTAAACCGTCCCCGTCCCCTAACCCTGACCCTAGCCCGAACCCTAACCCTAACCCTTCCCCGAAGCCTGACCCTCACCCATTCACTAATCCTAACCCGTACGCTAACGCTAACCCGCGCCCTCACACGCACGCTCGCCCTAAAGTGTTGCCGTACCCTCACCTGGACCCTAAACCGTCCCAGTCCCGTAACCCTAACCCTAGCCCGAACCCTAACCCTAACCCTTCCCCGAAGCCTGACCCTCACCCGTCCCCTAATCCTAACCCGTACGCTAACACTACCCCGCGCCCTCACACGCACGCTCCCCCTAAAGCGTTGCCATACCCTCACCTGGACCCTAAACCGTCCCCGTCCCCTAACCCTAACCCTAGCCCGAACCCTAACCCTAACTCTTCCCCGAAGCCTGACCGTCACCTGTCCCCTAATCCTAACCCGTACGCTAACACTAACCCGCGCCCTCACACGCACGCTCCCCCTAAAGCGTTGCCGTACCCTCACCTGGACCCTAAACCGTCCCCGTCCCCTAACCCTAACCCTAGCCTGAACCCTAACCCTAACCCTTCCCTGAAGCCTGACCCTCACCCGTTCCCTAATCCTAACCCGTACGCTAACACTAACCCGCGCCCTCACACGCAAGCTCCCCCTAAAGCGTTGCCGTACCCTCACCTGGACCCTAAACCGTCCCCGTCCCCTAACCCTAACCCTAGCCCGAACCCTAACCCTAACCCTTCCCCGAAGCCTGACCCGCACCCGTCCCCTAATACTAACCCGTACGCTAACACTACCCCGCGCCCTCACACGCACGCTCCCCATAAAGCGTTGCCGTACCCTCACCTGGACCCTAAACCGGCCCCGTCACCTAACCCTAACCCTAGCCCGAACCCTAACCCTAACCCATCACCGAAGCATGATCCTCACCCGTCCCCTAATCCTAACTTGTATGCTAACACTAACCCGCGCCCTCACACGCACGCTCCCCCTAAAGCGTTGCCGTACCCTCACCTGGACCCTAAACCGTCCCCGTCCCCTAACCCTAACCCTAGCCCGAACCCTAACCCTAACCCTTCCCCGAAGCCTGACCCTCACCCGTCCCCTAATCCTAACCCGTACGCTAACACTAACCCGCGCCCCCACACGCACGGTCCCCCTAAAGCATTGCCGTACCCTCACCTGGACCCTAAACCGTCCCTGTCCCCTAACCCTAACTCTAGCCCTAACCCTAACCCTAACCCTTCCCCGAAGCCTGTCTCTCACCCGTCCCCTAATCCTAACCCGTACGCTAACACTAACCCGCGCCCTCACACGCACGCTCCCCCTAAAGCATTGCCGTACCCTCACCTGGACGCTAAACCGTCCCCGTCCCCTAACCCTAACCGTAGCCCGAACCCTAAACCTAACCCTTCCCCGAAGCCTGACCCTCACCCGTCCCCTCATCCTAACCCGTACGCTAACACTAACCCGCGCCCTCACACGCACGCTCCCCCTAAAGCGTTGCCGTACCCTCACCTGGAACCTAAACCGTCCCCGTCCCCTAACCCTAACCCTAGCCCGAACCCTAACCCTAACCCTTCCCCGAAGCCTGACCCTCACCCGTCCCCTAATCCTAACCCGTACGCTAATACTAACCCGCGCCCTCACACGCACGCTCCCCCTAAAGCGTTGCCGTACCCTCACCTGGACCATAAACCGTCCCCGTCCCCTAACCCTAACCCTAGCCCGAACCCTAACCCTAACCCTTCCCCGAAGCCTGACTCTCACCCGTCCCCTAATCCTAACACGTACGCAGACACTAACCCGCGCCCTCACACGCACGCTCCCCCTAAAGCGTTGCCGTACCCTCACCTGGACCCTAAACCGTCCCCATCCCCTAACCCTAACCCTAGCCCGAACCCTAACCCTAACCCTTCCCCGAAGCGTGACCCTCACCCTTCCCCTAATCCTAACCCGTACGCTAACACTAACCCGCGCCCTCACACGCACGCTCCCCCTAAAGCTTTGCCGTACCCTCACCTGGACCCTAAACCGTCCCCATCCCCTAACCCTAACCCTAGCCCGAACCCTAACCCTAACCCTTCCCCGAAGCCTGACCCTCACACGTCCCCTAATCCTAACCCGTACGCTAACACTAACCCGCGCCCTCACACGCTCGCTCTGCCTAAAGCGTTGCCGTACCTTCACCTGGACCCTAAACCGTCCCCGTCCCCTAACTCTAACCCTAGCCCGAACCCTAACCGTAACGCTTCCCCGAAGCCTGACCCTCCCCCGTCCCCTAATCCTAACCCGTACGCTAACACTAACCCGCGCCCTCACACGCACGCTCCCCCTAAAGCGTTGCCGTACCGTCACCTGGACCCTAAACCGTCCCCGGTCCTAACCCTAACCCTAGCCCGAACCCTAACCCTAACCCTTCCCCGAAGCCTGACCCTCACCCGTCCCCTAATCCTAACCCGTACGCTAAAACTAACCCGCGCCCTCACACGCACGCTCCCCCTAAAGCGTTGCCGTACCCTCACCTGGACCCTAAACCGTCCCCATCCCCTAACCCTAACCCTAGCCCGAACCCTAACCCTAACCCTTCCCCTAAGCCTGACCCTCACACGTCCCCTAATCCTAACCCGTACGCTAACACTAACCCGTGCTCTCACACGCTCGCTCCCCCTAAAGCGTTGCCTTACCCTCACCTGGACCCTAAACCGTCCCCGTCCCCTAACCCTAATCCTAGCCCGAACCCTAAACCTAACCCTTCCCCGAAGCCTGACCCTCACCCGTCCCCTAATCCTAACCCGTACGCTAACACTAACCCGCGCCCTCACACGCACACTCCCCCTAAAGCGTTGCCGTACCCTCACCTGGACCCTAAACCGTCCCCGTCCCCTAACCCTAACCCTAGCCCGAACCCTAACCCTAACCCTTCCCCGAAGCCTGACCCTCACCCGTCCCCTAATCCTAACACGTACGCAGACACTAACCCGCGCCCTCACACGCACGCTCCCCCTAAAGCGTTGCCGTACCCTCACCTGGACCCTAAACCGTCCCCATCCCCTAACCCTAACCCTAGCCCGAACCCTAACCCTAACCCTTCCCCGAAGCCTGACCCTCACCCGTCCCCTAATCCTAACCCGTACGCTAACACTAACCCGCGCCCTCACACGCACGCTCCCCCTAAAGCTTTGCCGTACCCTCACCTGGACCCTAAACCGTCCCCATCCCCTAACCCTAACCCTAGCCCGAACCCTAACCCTAACCCTTCCCCGAAGCCTGACCCTCACACGTCCCCTAATCCTAACCCGTACGCTAACACTAACCCGCGCCCTCACACGCTCGCTCTGCCTAAAGCGTTGCCGTACCCTCACCTGGACCCTAAACCGTCCACGTCCCCTAACTGTAACCCTAGCCCGAACCCTAACCGTAACGCTTCCCCGAAGCCTGACCCTCCCCCGTCCCCTAATCCTAACCCGTACGCTAACACTAACCCGCGCTCTCACACGCACGCTCCCCCTAAAGCGTTGCCGTACCCTCACCTGGACCCTAAACCGTCCCCGGTCCTAACCCTAACCCTAGCCCGAACCCTAACCCTAACCCTTCCCCGAAGCCTGACCCTCACCCGTCCCCTAATCCTAACCCGTACGCTAACACTAACCCGCGCCCTCACACGCACGCTCCCCGTAAAGCATTGCCGTACCCTCACCTGGACCCTAAACCGTCCCCATCCCCTAACCCTAACCCTAGCCCGAACCCTAACCCTAACCCTTCCCCTAAGCCTGACCCTCACACGTCCCCTAATCCTAACCCGTACGCTAACACTAACCCGTGCTCTCACACGCACGCTCCCCCTAAAGCGTTGCCGTACCCTCACCTGGACCCTAAACCGTCCCCGTCCCCTAACCCTAACCCTAGCCCGAACCCTAAACCTAACCCTTCCCCGAAGCCTGACCCTCACATGTCCCCTAATCCTCACCCGTACGTTAACACTAACCCGCGCCCTCACACGCTCGCTCCGCCTAAAGCGTTGCCGTACCCTCACCTGGACCCTAAACCATCCCCGTCCCCTAACCCTAACTCTAGCCCGAAACCTAACCCTAACCCTTCCCCGAAGCCTGACCCTCACCCGTCCCCTAATCCTAACCCGTACGCTAACACTAACACGCGCCCTCACACGCACGCTCCCCCTAAAGCGTTGCCGTACCCTCACATGGACCCTAAACCGTCCCCGTCCCCTAACCCTAACCCTAGCCCGAAACCTAACCCTAACCCTTCCCCGAAGCCTGACCCTCACCCGTCCCCTAATCTTAACCCGTACGCTAACACTAACCCGCGCCCTCACACGCACGCTCCCCCTAAAGCGTTGCCGTACCCTCTCCTGAACCCTAAACCGTCCCCATCCCCTAACCCTAACCCTAGCCCGCACCCTAACCCTAACCCTTCCCCGAAGCCTGACCCTCACCCGTCCCCTAATCCTAACCCGTACGCTAACACTACACCGCGCCCTCACACGCACGCTTCCCCTAAAGCGTTGCCGTACCCTCACCTGGACCCTAAACCGTCCCCGTCCCCTAACCCTAACCCTAACACTTCCCCGAAGCCTGACCCTCACCCGTCCCCTAATCCTAACCCGTACGCTAACACTAACCCGCGCCCTCACACACACACTCCCCCTAAAGCGTTGCCGTACCCTCACCTGGACCCTAAACCCTCCCAGTCCCGTAACCCTAACCCTATCCCGAACACTAACCCTAACCCTTCCCCGAAGCCAGACCCTCACCCGTCCCCTAATCCTAACCCGTACGCTAACACTACCCCGCGCCCTCACATTCACGCTCCCCCTAAAGCGTTGCCGTACCCTCACCTGGACCCTAAACCGTCCCCGTACCCTAACCCTAACCCTAGCCCGAACCCTAACCCTAACCCTTCCCCGAAGCCTGACCCTCACCCGTCCCCTAATCCTAACCCGTACGCTAACACTACCCCGCGCCCTCACACGCACGCTTCCCCTAAAGCGTTGCCGTACCCTCACCTGGACCCTAAACCGTCCCCGTCCCCTAACCCTAACCCTAACCCTTCCCAGAAGCCTGACCCTCACCCGTCCCCTAATCCTAACCCGTACGCTAACACTAACTCGCGCCCTCACACGCACACTCCCCCTAAAGCGTTGCCGTACCATCACCTGGACCCTAAACCGTCCCCGTCCCCTAACCCTAACCCTAGCCCGAACCCTAACCCTAACCCTTCCCTGAAGCCTGACCCTCACCCGTTCCCTAATCCTAACGCGTACGCTAACACTAACCCGCGCCCTCACACGCACGCTCCCCCTAAAGCGTTGCCGTACCCTCACCTGGACCCTAAACCGTCCCCGTCCCCTAACCCTAACCCTAGCCCGAACCCTAACCCTAACCCTTCCCCGAAGCCTGACCCTCACCCGTCCCCTAATCCTAACCCGTACGCTAACACTAACCCGCGCCCCCACACGCACGGTCCCCCTAAAGCATTGCCGTACCCTCACCTGGACCCTAAACCGTCCCTGTCCCCTAACCCTAACTCTAGCCCGAACCCTAACCCTAACCCTTCCCCGAAGCCTGTCCCTCACCCGTCCCCTAATCCTAACCCGTACGCTAACACTAACCCGCGCCCTCACACGCACGCTCCCCCTAAAGCATTGCCGTACCCTCACCTGGACGCTAAACCGTCCCCGTCCCCTAACCCTAACCGTAGCCCGAACCCTAAACCTAACCCTTCCCCGAAGCCTGACCCTCACCCGTCCCCTCATCCTAACCCGTACGCTAACACTAACCCGCGCCCTCACACGCACGCTCCCCCTAAAGCGTTGCCGTACCCTCACCTGGAACCTAAACCGTCCCCGTCCCCTAACCCTAACCCTAGCCCGAACCCTAACCCTAACCCTTCCCCGAAGCCTGACCCTCACCCGTCCCCTAATCCTAACCCGTACGCTAACACTAACCCGCGCCCTCACACGCTCGCTCTGCCTAAAGCGTTGCCGTACCCTCACCTGGACCCTAAACCGTCCCCGTCCCCTAACTCTAACCCTAGCCCGAACCCTAACCGTAACGCTTCCCCGAAGCCTGACCCTCCCCCGTCCCCTAATCCTAACCCGTACGCTAACACTAACCCGCGCCCTCACACGCACGCTCCCCCTAAAGCGTTGCCGTACCCTCACCTGGACCCTAAACCGTCCCCGGTCCTAACCCTAACCCTAGCCCGAACCCTAACCCTAACCCTTCCCCGAAGCCTGACCCTCACCCGTCCCCTAATCCTAACCCGTACGCTAAAACTAACCCGCGCCCTCACACGCACGCTCCCCCTAAAGCGTTGCCGTACCCTCACCTGGACCCTAAACCGTCCCCATCCCCTAACCCTAACCCTAGCCCGAACCCTAACCCTAACCCTTCCCCTAAGCCTGACCCTCACACGTCCCCTAATCCTAACCCGTACGCTAACACTAACCCGTGCTCTCACACGCTCGCTCCCCCTAAAGCGTTGCCGTACCCTCACCTGGACCCTAAACCGTCCCCGTCCCCTAACCCTAATCCTAGCCCGAACCCTAAACCTAACCCTTCCCCGAAGCCTGACCCTCACCCGTCCCCTAATCCTAACCCGTACGCTAACACTAACCCGCGCCCTCACACGCACACTCCCCCTAAAGCGTTGCCGTACCCTCACCTGGACTATAAACCGTCCCCGTCCCCTAACCCTAACCCTAGCCCGAACCCTAACCCTAACCCTTCCCCGAAGCCTGACCCTCACCCGTCACCTAATCCTAACACGTACGCAGACACTAACCCGCGCCCTCACACGCACGCTCCCCCTAAAGCGTTGCCGTACCCTCACCTGGACCCTAAACCGTCCCCATCCCCTAACCCTAACCCTAGCCCGAACCCTAACCCTAACCCTTCCCCGAAGCCTGACCCTCACCCGTCCCCTAATCCTAACCCGTACGCTAACACTAACCCGCGCCCTCACACGCACGCTCCCCCTAAAGCTTTGCCGTACCCTCACCTGGACCCTAAACCGTCCCCATCCCCTAACCCTAACCCTAGCCCGAACCCTAACCCTAACCCTTCCCCGAAGCCTGACCCTCACACGTCCCCTAATCCTAACCCGTACGCTAACACTAACCCGCGCCCTCACACGCTCGCTCTGCCTAAAGCGTTGCCGTACCCTCACCTGGACCCTAAACCGTCCACGTCCCCTAACTCTAACCCTAGCCCGAACCCTAACCGTAACGCTTCCCCGAAACCTGACCCTCCCCCGTCCCCTAATCCTAACCCGTACGCTAACACTAACCCGCGCTCTCACACGCACGCTCCCCCTAAAGCGTTGCCGTACCCTCACCTGGACCCTAAACCGTCCCCGGTCCTAACCCTAACCCTAGCCCGAACCCTAACCCTAACCCTTCCCCGAAGCCTGACCCTCACCCGTCCCCTAATCCTAACCCGTACGCTAACACTAACCCGCGCCCTCACACGCACGCTCCCCGTAAAGCGTTGCCGTACCCTCACCTGGACCCTAAACCGTCCCCATCCCCTAACCCTAACCCTAGCGCGAACCCTAACCCTAACCCTTCCCCTAAGCCTGACCCTCACACGTCCCCTAATCCTAACCCGTACGCTAACACTAACCCGTGCTCTCACACGCACGCTCCCCCTAAAGCGTTGCCGTACCCTCACCTGGACCCTAAACCGTCCCCGTCCCCTAACCCTAACCCTAGCCCGAACCCTAAACCTAACCCTTCCCCGAAGCCTGACCCTCACACGTCCCCTAATCCTCACCCGTACGTTAACACTAACCCGTGCCCTCACACGCTCGCTCCGCCTAAAGCGTTGCCGTACCCTCACCTGGACCCTAAACCATCCCCGTCCCCTAACCCTAACTCTAGCCCGAAACCTAACCCTAACCCTTCCCCGAAGCCTGACCCTCACCCGTCCCCTAATCCTAACCCGTACGCTAACACTAACCCGCGCCCTCACACGCACGCTCCCCCTAAAGGGTTGCCGTACCCTCACATGGACCCTAAACCGTCCCCGTCCCCTAACCCTAACCCTAGCCCGAACCATAACCCTAACCCTTCCCGAAGCCTGACCCTCACCCGTCCCCTAATCCTAACCCGTACGCTAACACTACCCCGCGCCGTCACACGCACGCTTCCCCTAAAGCGTTGCCGTACCCTCACCTGGACCCTAAACCGTCCCCGTCCCCTAACCCTAACCCTAACCCTTCCCAGAAGCCTGACCCTCACCCGTCCCCTAATCCTAACCCGTACGCTAACACTAACCCGCGCCCTCACACGCACGCTCCCCCTAAAGCGTTGCCGTACCCTCACCTGGAACCTAAACCATCCCCGTCCCCTAACCCTAACCCTAGCCCGAACCCTAACCCTAACCCTTCCCCGAAGCCTGACCCTCACCCGTCCCCTAATCCTAACCCGTACGCTAACACTAACGCGCGCCCTCACACGCACGCTCCCCCTAAAGCATTGCCGTACCCTCACCTGGACCCTAAACCGTCCCCGTCCCCTAACCCTAACCCTAGCCCGAAACCTAACCCTAACCCTTCCCCGAAGCCTGACCCTCACCCGTCCCCTAATCTTAACCCGTACGCTAACACTAACCCGCGCCCTCACACGCACGCTCCCCCTAAAGCGTTGCCGTACCCTCTCCTGAACCCTAAACCGTCCCCATCCCCTAACCCTAACCCTAGCCCGCACCCTAACCCTAACCCTTCCCCGAAGCCTGACCCTCACCCGTCCCCTAATCCTAACCCGTACGCTAACACTACACCGCGCCCTCACACGCACGCTTCCCCTAAAGCGTTGCCGTACCCTCACCTGGACCCTAAACCGTCCCCGTCCCCTAACCCTAACCCTAACACTTCCCCGAAGCCTGACCCTCACCCGTCCCCTAATCCTAACCCGTACGCTAACACTACCCCGCGCCCTCACACGCACGCTCCACCTAAAGCGTTGCCGTACCGTCACCTGGAACCTAAACCGTCCCCGTCCCCTAACCCTAACCCTAGCCCGAACCCTAACCCTAACCCTTCCCCGAAGCCTGACCCTCACCCGTCCCCTAATCCTAACCCGTACGCTAACACTAAACCGCGCCCTCACACGCACGCTCCCCCTAAAGCGTTGCCGTACCCTCACCTGGACCCTAAACCGTCCCCGTCCCCTAACCCTAACCCTAGCCCGAACCCTAACCCTAACCCTTCCCCGAAGCCTGACCCTCACCCATCCCCTATTCCTAACCCGTACGCTAACACTAACGCGCGCCCTCACACGCACGCTCCCCATAAAGCATTGCCGTACTCTCACCTGGACCCTAAACCATCCCCGTCCCCTAACCCTAACCCTAGCCCGAACCCTAACCCTAACCCTTCCCCGAAGCCTGACCCTCACCCGTCCCCTAATCTTAACCCGTACGCTAACACTAACCCGCGCCCTCACATGCACGCTCCTCCTAAAGCATTGCCGTACCCTCACCTGGACCCTAAACCGTCCCCATCCCCTAACACTAACCCTAGACTGAACCCTAACCCTAACCCTTCCCCGAAGCCTGACCCTCACCCGTCCCCTAATCCTAACCCGTATGCTAACACTAACCCGCGCCCTCACACGCACGCTCCCCCTAAAGCGTTGCCGTACCCTCACCTGGACCCTAAACCGCCCCCATCCCCTAACCCTAACCCTAGCCCGAACCATAACCCTAACCCTTCCCCGAAGCCTGACCCTCACCCGTCCCCTAATCCTAACCCGTACGCTAACACTAACCCGCGCACTCACAGGCACGCTCCCCCTAAAGCGTTGCTGTACCCTCACCTGGACCCTAAACCGTCCCTGTCCCCTAACCCTAACCCTTGCCCGAACCCTAACCCTAACCCTTCCCCGAAGCCTGACCCTCACCCGTCCCCTAATCCTAACCCGCACGCTAACACTAACCCGCGCCCTCACATGCACGCTCCCCCTAAAGCGTTGCCGTACCCTCACCTGGACCCTAAACCGTCCCCGTCCCCGTCCCCTAACCCTAGCCCGAACCCTAACCCTAACCCTTCCCCGAAGCCTGACCTTCACCCGTCCCATAATCCTAACCCGTACGCTAACACTAACCCGCGCCCTCACACGCACACTCCCCCTAAAGCGTTGCCGTACCCTCACCTGGACCATAAACCGTCCCCGTCCCCTAACCCTAACCCTAGCCCGAACCCTAACCCTAACCCTTCCCCGTAGCCTGACCCTCACCCGTCCCCTAATCTTAACCCGTACGCTAACACTAACCCGCGCCCTCACACGCACGCTCCCCCTAAAGTGTTACCGTACCGTCACCTGGACCCTAAACCGTCCCCGTCCCCTAACCCTAACCCTAGCCCGAACCCTAACCCTAACCCTTCCCCGAAGCCTGACCCTCACCCGTCCCCTAATCCTAACCCATACGCTAACACTAACACCCGCCCTCACACGCACGCTCCCCCTAAAACGTTGCCGTACCCTCACCTGGACTCTAAACCGTCCCCGTCCCCTAACCCTAACCCTAGCCCGAACCCTAACCCTAACCCTTCCCCGAAGCCTGACCCTCACCCGTCCCCTAAACCTAACACGTACGCTAACACTAACCCTCACCCTCACAAGCACGCTCCCCTTAAAGCGTTGCCGTACTCTTACCTGGACCCTAAACCGTCCCCATCCCCTAACCGTAACCCTAGCCTGAACCCTAACCCTAACCATTCCCCGAAGCCTGACCCTCACCCGTCCCCTAATCCTAACCCTTACGCTAACACTAACCCGCGCCCTCACACGCACGCTCCCCCTAAAGCTTTGCCGTACCCTCACCTGGACCCTAAACCGTCCCCATCCCCTAACCCTAAACCTAGCCCGAACCCTAACCCTAACCCTTCCCCGAAGCCTGACCCTCACCCGTCCCCTAATCCAAACCCGTACGCTAACACTAACCCGCGCCCTCACACGCACTCTCCCCATAAAGCGTTGCCGTACCCTCACCTGGACCCTAAACCGTCCCCGTCCCCTAACCCTAACCCTAGCCCGAACCCTAACCCTAACCCTTCCCCGAAGCCTGATCCTCACCCGTCCCCTAATCTTAACCCGTACGCTAACACTAACCCGCGCCCTCACACGCACGCTCCACCTAAAGCGTTGCCGTACCCTCCCCTGGACCCTAAACCGTCCCCGTCCCCTAACCCTAACCCTAACCCGAACCCTAACCCTAACCCTTCCCCGAAGCCTGACCCTCACCCGTCCCCTAATCCTAACCCGTACGCTAACACTAACACACGCCCTCACACGCATGCTCCCCCTAAAGCGTTGCCGTACCCTCACCTGGACCCTAAACCATCCCCGTCCTCTAACCCAAACCCTAGCCCGAACCCTAACCCTAACCCTTCCCCGAAGCCTGACCCTCACACGTCACCTAATCCTAACCCGTACGCTAACACTAACCCGCGCCCTCACACGCACGCTCCCCCTAAAGCGTTGCCGTACCCTCACCTAGACCCTAAACCGTCCCCGTCCCCTAACCCTAACCCTAGCCCGAACCCTAACACTAACACTTCTCCGAAGCCTGACTCTCACCCGTCCCCTAATCCTAACCCGTACGCTAACACTAACCCACGCCCTCACACGCACGCTCCCCCTAAAGCGTTGCTCTACCCTCACCTGGACCCTACACCGTCCCCGTCCCCTAACCCTAACCCTAGTCCGAACCCTAACCCTAACCCTTCCCCGAAGCCTGACCCTCACCCGTCCCCTAATCCTAACACGTACGCTAACACTAACCCGCGCCCTCACACGCACGCTCCCCCTAAAGCGTTGCCGTACCCTCACCTGGAACCTAAACCGTCCCCGTCCCCTAACCCTAACCCTAGCCCGAACCCTAACCCTAACGCTTCCCCGAAGCCTGACCCTCACCCGTCCCCTAATCCTAACCCGTACGCTAACACTAACCCGCGCCCTCACAGGCACGCTCCCCCTAAAGCGTTGCCGTACCCTCACCTGGACCCTAAACCATCCCCGTCCCCTAACCCTAACCGTAGCCCGAACCCTAACCCTAACCCTTCCCCGAAGCCTGACCCTCACCCGTCCCCTAATTCTAACCCGTACGCTAACACTAACCCTCGCCCTCACACGCACGCTCCCCCTAAAGCGTTGCCGTACCCTCACCTGGACCCTAAACAGTCCCCGTCCCCTAACCCTCACCCTAGCCCGAACCCTAACCCTAACGCTTCCCCGAAGCCTGACCCTCACCCGTCCCCTATTCCTAACCCGTACGCTAACACTAACCCACGCCCTCACATGCACGCTCCCCCTAAAGCGTTGCCGTACACTCACCTGGACCCTAAACCGTCCCCGTCCCCTAACCCTAAGCCTAGCCCGAACCCTAACCCTAACCCTTCCCCGAAGCCTGACCCTCACCCGTCCCCTAATCCTAACCCGTACGCTACCACTAACCTGGGCCCTCACACGCACGCTCCCTCTAAAGCGTTGCCGTACCCTCACCTGGACCCTAAACCGTCCCCGTCCACTAACCCTAAACCTAGCCCGAACCCTAACCCTAACCCTTACCCGAAGCCTGACCCTCACCCGTCCCCTAATCCTAACCCGTACGCTAACACTACCCCACGCCCTCACACGCACGCTCCCCCTAACGTGTTGCCGTATCCTCACCTGGACCCTAAACCGTCCCCGTCACCTAACCCTAACCCTAGCCCGAACCCTAACCCTAACCCTTCCCCGAAGCATGAACCTCACCCGTCCCCTAATCCTAACCCGTACGCTAACACTAACCCGCGCCCTCACACGCACGCTCCCCCTAAAGCGTTGCCGTACCCTCACCTGGACCCTAAACCGTCCCCGTCCCCTAACCCTAACCCTAGCCCGAACCCTTACCCTAACACTTCCTCGAAGCCTGACCCTCACCCGTCCCCTAATCCTAACCCGTACGCTAACACTAACCCGCACCCTCACACGCACGCTCCCCGTAAAGCATTGCCATACCCTCACCTGGACCCTAAAGCGTCCCCGTCCCCTAACCCTAACCCTAGCCTGAACACTAACCCTAACCCTTCCCCGAAGCCTGACCCTCACCCGTCCCCTAATCCTAACCCGTACGCTAACACTAACCCGCGCCCTCACACGCACGCTCCCCCTAAAGCGTTGCCGTACCCTCACCTGGACCCTAAACCGTCCCCGTCCCCTAACCCTAACCCTAGCCCGAACCCTAACCCTAACCCTTCCCCGAAGCCTGACCCTCACCCGTCCCCTAATCCTAACCCGTACGCTAACACTAACCCGCGCCCTCACACGCACGCTGCCCCTAAAGCGTTGCCGTACCCTCACGTGGACCCTAAACCGTCCCCGTCCCCTAACCCTAACCCTAGCCCGAACCCTAACCCTAACCCTTCCCCGAAGCCTGACCCTCACCCGTCCCCTAATCCTAACCCGTACGCTAACACTAACCCGCGCCCTCACACACACGCTCGCCCTAAAGCGTTGCCATACCCTCACCTGGACCCTAAACCGTCCCCGTCCCCTAACCCTAAGCCTAGCCCGAACCCTAACCCTAACCCTTCCCCGAAGCCTGACCCTCACCCGTCCCCTAATCCGAACCCGTATGCTAACACTAACCCGCGCCCTCACACGCACGGTCCCCCTAAAGCGTTGCCGTACCCTCACCTGGACCCTAAACCGTCCCCGTCCCCTAACCCTAACCCTAGCCCAAACCCTAACCCTAACCCTTCGCCGAAGCCTGACCCTCACCCGTCCCCTAATCCTAACCCGTACTCTAACACTAACCCACGCCCTCACACGCACGCTCCCCCTAAAGCGTTGCCGTACCCTCACCTGGACCCTAAACCGTCCCCGTCCCCTAACCCTAACCCTAGCCCGAACCCTAACCCTAACACTTCCGCGAAGCCTGACCCTCACCCGTCCCCTAATCCTAACCCGTACGCTAACACTAACCCACGCCCTCATACGCACGCTCCCCCTAAAGCGTTGCCGTACCCTCACCTGGACCCTAAACCGTCCCCGTCCCCTAACCCTAACCCTAGCCCGAACCCTAACCCTAACCCTTCCCCGAAGCCTGACCCTCACCCGTCCCCTAATCCTAACCCGTACGCTAACACTAACCCGCGCCCTCACACGCACACTCCCCCTAAAGCGTTGCCGTACCCTCACCTGGACCCGAAACCGTCCCCGTCCTCTAACCCTAACCCTAGCCCGAACCCTAACCCTAACCCTTCCCCGAAGCCTGACCCTCACCCGTCCCCTAATCCTAACCCGTACGCTAACACTAACCCGCGCCCTCACACGCACGCTCCACCTAAAGCGTTGCCGTACCCTCACCTGGACCCTAAACCGTCCCCATCACCTAACCCTAACCCTAGCCCGAACCCTAACCCTAACCCTTCCCCGAAGCATGACCCTCACCCGTCCCCTAATCCTAACCCGTACGCTACACTAACCCGCGCCCTCACACGCACGCTCCCCCTAAAGCGTTGCCGTACCCTCACCTGGACCCTAAACCGTCCCCGTCCCCTAACCCTAACCCTAGCCCGAACCCTAACCCTAACACTTCCCCGAAGCCTGACCCTCACCCGTCCCCTAATCCTAACCCGTACGCTAACACTAACGTGCGCCATCACACGCACGCTCCCCCTAAAGCGTTGCCGTACCCTCACCTGGACCCTAAACCATCCCCGTCCCCTAACCCTAACCCTAGCCCGAACCCTAACCCTAACCTTTCCCCGAAGCCTGACCCTCACCCGTCCCCTAATCCTAACCCGTACGCTAACACTAACCCGCGCCCTCACACGCACGCTCCCCCTAAAGCGTTGCCATACCCTCACCTGGACCCTAAACCGTCCCCGTCCCCTAACCCTAACCCTAGCCCGAACCCTAACCCTAACGCTTCCCCGAAGCCTGACCCTCACCCGTCCCCTAATCCTAACCCGTACGCTAACACTAACCCGCGCCCTCACACTCACGCTCCCCCTAAAGCGTTGCCGTACCCTCACCTGGACCCTAAACCGTCCCCGTCCCCTAACCCTAACCCTAGCCCGAACCCTAACCCTAACCCTTCCCCAAAGCCTGACCCTCACCCGTCCCCTAATCCTAACCCGTACGCTAACACTAACCCGCGCCCTGAAACGCACGCTCCCCCTAAAGCGTTGCCGTACCCTCACCTGGACCCTAAACCGTCCCCGTCCCCTAACCCTAACCCTAGCCCGAACCCTAACCCTAACCCTTCCCCGAAGCCTGACCCTCACCCGTCCCCTAATCCTAACCCGTACGCTAACACTAACCCGCGCCCTCACACGCACGCTCCCCCTAAAGCGTTGCCGTACCCTCACCTGGACCCTAAACCGTCCCCGTCCCCTAACCCTAACCCTAGGCCGAACCCTAACCCTAACACTTCCCCGAAGCCTGACCCTCACCCGTCCCCTAATCCTAACCCGTACGCTAAAAGTAACCCACGCCCTCACACGCACGCTCCCCCTAAAGCGTTGCCGAACCCTCACATGGACCCTAAACCGTCCCCGTCCCCTAACCCTAAACCTAGCCCGAACCCTAACCCTAACCATTCCCTGAAGCCTGACCCTCACCCGTCCCATAATCCTAACCCGTACGCTAACACTAACCCGCGCCCTCACACCCACGCTGCCCCTAAAGCGTTGCTGTGCCCTCACCTGGACCCTAAACCGTCCCCGTCCCCTATCCCTAACCCTAGCCCGAACCCTAACCCTAACCCTTCCCCGAAGCCTGACCCTCACCCGTCCCCTAATCCTAACCCGTACGCTAACACTACCCCGCGCCCTCACACGCACACTCCCCCTAAAGTGTTGCCGTACCCTCACCTGGACCCTAAACCGTCCCCGTCCCCTAACCCTAACCCTAGCCCGATCCCTAACCCTAACCCTTCCCCGAAGCCTGACCCTCACCCGTCCCCTAATCCTAACCCGTACGCTAACACTACCCCGCGCCCTCACACGCACGCTCCACCTAAAGGGTTGCCGTACCCTCACCTGGACCCTAAACCGTCCCCGTCACCTAACCCAAACCCTAGCCCGAACCCTAACCCTAACACTTCCCCGAAGCCTGACCCTCACCCGTCCCCTAATCCTAACCCGTACGCTAACACTAACCCGCGCCCTCACACGCACGCTCCCCCTAAAGCGTTGCCATACCCTCACCTGGACCCTAAACCGTCCCCGTCCCCTAACCCTAACCCTAGCCCGAACCCTAACCCTAACCCTTCCCCGAAGCCTGACCCTCACCCGTCCCCTAATCCTAACCCGTACGCTAACACTAACCCGCGCCCTCACACGCACGCTCCCCCTAAAGCGTTGCCGTACCCTCACCTGGACCCTAAAGTGTCCCCGTCCCCTAACCCTAACCCTAGCCCGAACCCTAACCCTAACACTTCCCCGAAGCCTGAACCTCACACGTCCCCTAATCCTAACCCGTACGCTAACACTACCCCACGCCCTCACACGCACGCTCCCCCTAAAGCGTTGCCGTACCCTCAACTGGACCCTAAACCGTCCCCGTCCCCTAACGCTAACCCTAGCCCGAACCCTAACCCTAACCCTTCCCCGAAGCCTGACCCTCACCCGTCCCCTAATCCTAACACGTACGCTAACACTAACCCGCGCCCTCACACGCACGCTCCCGCTAAAGAATTGCCGTACCCTCACCTGGACCCTAAACCGTCCCCGTCCCCTAACCCTAACCCTAGCCCGAACCATAACCCTAACCCTTCCCCGAAGCCTGACCCTCACCCGTCCCCTAATCCTAACCCGTACGCTAACACTAACCCGCGCTCTCACACGCACGCTCCCCCTAAAGCGTTGCCGTACCCTCACCTGGACCCTAAACCGTCCCCGTCCCCTAACCCTAACCCTAGCCCGAACCCTAACCCTAACCCTTCCCCGAAGACTGACCCTCACCCGTCCCCTAATCCTAACCCGTACGCTAACACTAACCCGCGCCCTCACACGCATGCTCCCCCTAAAGCGTTGCCGTACCCTCACCTGGACCCTAAACCGTCCCCGTCCCCTAACCCTAAGCCTAGCCCGAACCCTAACCCTAACCCTTCCCCGAAGCCTGACCCTCACCTGTCCCCTAATCCTAACCCGTACGCTAACACTAACCTGCGCCCTCACACGCACGCTCCCCCTAAAGCGTTGCCGTGCCCTCACCTGGACCCTAAACCGTCCCCGTCCACTAACCCTAACCCTAGCCCGAACCCTAACCCTAACCCTTCCCCGAAGCCTGACCCTCACCCGTCCCCTAATCCTAACCCGTACGCTAACACTACCCCACGCCCTCACACGCACGCTCCCCCTAAAGCGTTGCCGTATCCTCACCTGGACCCTAAACCTTCCCCGTCCCCTAACCCTAACCCTAGCCCGAACCCTTACCCTAACACTTCCTCGAAGACTGACCCTCACCCGTCCCCTAATCCTAACCCGTACGCTAACACTAACCCGCTCCCTCACACGCACGCTCCCCGTAAAGCATTGCCATACACTCACCTGGACCCTAAAGCGTCCCCGTCCCCTAACCCTAACCCTAGCCTGAACACTAACCCTAACCCTTCCCCGAAGCCTGACCCTCACCCGTCCCCTAATCCTAACCCGTACGCTAACACTAACCCGCGCCCTCACACGCACGCTCCCCCTAAAGCGTTGCCGTACCCTCACCTGGACCCTAAACCGTCCCCGTCCCCTAACCCTAACCCTAGCCCGAACCCTAACCCTAACCCTTCCCCGAAGCCTGACCCTCACCCGTCCCCTAATCCTAACCCGTACGCTAACACTAACCCGCGCCCTCACACGCACGCTCCCCCTAAAGCGTTGCCATACCCTCACCTGGACCCTAAACCGTCCCCGTCCCCTAACCCTAAGCCTAGCCCGAACCCTAACCCTAACCCTTCCCCGAAGCCTGACCCTCACCCGTCCCCTAATCCGAACCCGTACGCTAACACTAACCCGCGCCCTCACACGCACGGTCCCCCTAAAGCGTTGCCGTACCCTCACCTGGACCCTAAACCGTCCCCGTCCCCTAACCCTAACCCTAGCCCGAACCCTAACCCTAACCCTTCCCCGAAGCCTGACCCTCACCCGTCCCCTAATCCTAACCCGTTCTCTAACACTAACCCACGCCCTCACACGCACGCTCCCCCTAAAGCGTTGCCGTACCCTCACCTGGACCCTAAACCGTCCACGTCCCCTAACCCTAAGCCTAGCCCGAACCCTAACCCTAACCCTTCCCCGAAGCCTGACCCTCACCCGTCCCCTAATCCTAACCCGTACGCTAACACTAACCCGCGCCCTCATACGCACGCTCCCCCTAAAGCGTTGCCGTACCCTCACCTGGACCCTAAACCGTCCCCGTCCCCTAACCCTAACCCTAGCCCGAACCCTAACCCTAACCCTTCCCCGAAGCCTGACCCTCACCCGTCCCCTAATCCTAACCCGTACGCTAACACTAACCCGCGCCCTCACACGCACGCTCCCCCTAAAGCATTGCCGTACCCTCACCTGGACCCGAAACCGTCCCCGTCCTCTAACCCTAACCCTAGCCCGAACCCTAACCCTAACCCTTCCCCGAAGCCTGACCCTCACCCGTCCCCTAATCCTAACCCGTACGCTAACACTAACCCGCGCCCTCACACGCACGCTCCACCTAAAGCGTTGCCGTACCCTCACCTGGACCTAAACCGTCCCCATCACCTAACCCTAACCCTAGCCCGAACCCTAACCCTAACCCTTCCCCGAAGCATGACCCTCACCCGTCCCCTAATCCTAACCCGTACGCTACACTAACCCGCGCCCTCACACGCACGCTCCCCCTAAAGCGTTGCCGTACCCTCACCTGGACCCTAAACTGTCCCCGTCCCCTAACCCTAACCCTAGCCCGAACCCTAACCCTAACCCTTCCCCGAAGCCTGACCCTCACCCGTCCCCTAATCCTAACCCGTACGCTAACACTAACCCGCGCCCTCACACGCACGCTCCCCCTAAAGCGTTGCCGTACCCTCACCTGGACCCTAAACCGTCCCCGTCCCCTAACCCTAACCCTAGCCCGAACCCTAACCCTAACCCTTCCCCGAAGCCTGACCCTCACCCGTCCCCTAATCCTAACCCGTACGTTAACACTACCCCGCGCCCTCACACGCACGCTCCCCCTAAAGCGTTGCCGTACCCTCACCTGGACCCTAAACCGTCCCCATCACCTAACCCTAACCCTAGCCCGAACCCTACCCCTAACCCTTCCCCGAAGCATGACCCTCACCCGTCCCCTAATCATAACCCGTACGCTAACACTAACCCGCGCCCTCACACGCACGCTCCCCCTAAAGCGTTGCCGTACCCTCACCTGGACCCTAAACCGTCCCTGTCCCCTAACCCTAACCCTAGCCTGAACCCTAACCCTAACGCTTCCCCGAAGCCTGACCCTCACCCGTCCCCTAATCCTAATCCGTACGCTAACACTAACCCACGCCCTCACATGCACGCTCCCCCTAAAGTGTTGCCGTACCCTCACCTGGACCCTAAACCGTCCCCGTCCCCTAACCCTAACCCTAGCCCGAACCCTAACCCTAACCCTTTCCCGAAGCCTGACCCTCACCCGTCCCATAATCCTAACCCGTACGCTAACACTAACCCGCGCCCTCCCACGCACGCTCCCCCTAAATCGTTGCCGTACCCTCACCTGGACCCTAAACCGTCCCCGTTCCCTAACCCTAACCCTAGCCTGAAACCTAATCCTAACCCTTCCCCAAAGCCTGACCCTCACCCTTCCCCTAATCCTAACCCGTACGCTAACACTAACCCGCGCCCTGACACGCACGCTCCCCCTGAAGCGTTGCCGTACCCTCACCTGGACACTAAACCGTCCCCGTCCCCTAACCCTAACCCTAGCCCGAACCCTAACCCTAACCCTTCCCCGAAGCCTGACCCTCACCCGTCCCCTAATCCTAACCTGTACGCTAACACTAACCCGTGCCCTGACACGCACGCTCCCCCTAAAGCATTGCCGTACCCTCACCTGGACCCTAAACCGTCCCCGTCCCCTAACCCTAACCCTAGCCCGAACCCTAACCCTAACACTTCCCCGAAGCCTGACCCTCACCCGTCCCCTAATCCTAACCCGTACGCTAACAGTAACCCACGCCCTCACACGCACGCTCCCCCTAAAGCGTTGCCGTACCCTCACCTGGACCCTAAACCGTCCCCGTCCCCTAACCCTAACCCTAGCCCGAACCCTAACCCTAACCCTTCCCTGAAGCCTGACCCTCACCCGTCCCCTAATCCTAACCCGAACACTAATACTAACCCGCGCCCTCACACCCACGCTCCCCCTAAAGCGTTGCTGTGCCCTCACCTGGACCCTAAACCGTCCCCGTCCCCTAACCCTAACCCTAGCCCGAACCCTAACCCTAACCCTTCCCCGAAGCCTGACCCTCACCCGTCCCCTAATCCTAACCCGTACGCTAACACTAACCCGCGCCCTCACACGCACGCTCCCCCTAAAGCGTTGCCGTACCCTCACCTGGAACCTAAACCGTCCCCGTCCCCTAACCCTAACCCTAGCCCGAACCCTTACCCTAACACTTCCCCGAAGCCTGACCCTCACCCGTCACCTAATCCTAACCCGTACGCTAACACTAACCCGAGCCCTCACACGCACGCTCCCCCTAAAGCGTTGCCGTACCCTCACCTGGACCCTAAACCGTCCCCGTCCCCTAACCCTAACCCTAGCCCGAACCCTAACCCTAACCCTTCCCCAAAGCCTGACCCTCACCCGTCCCCTAATCCTAACCCGTACGCTAACACTAACCCGCGCCCTCACACGCACGCTCCCCCTAAAGCGTTGCCGTACCCTCAGCTGGACCCTAAACCGTCCCCGTCCCCTAACCCTAACCCTAGCCCGAACCCTAACCCTAACCCTTCCCCGAAGCCTGACCCTCACCCGTCCCCTAATCCTAACCGTACGCTAACACTAACCCGCGCGCTCACACGCACGCTCCCCCTAAAGCGTTGCTGTGCCCTCACCTGGACCCTAAACCGTCCCCGTCCCCTAACCCTAACCCTAGCCCGAACCCTAACCCTAACCCTTCCCCGAAGCCTGACCCTCACCCGTCCCCTAATCCTAACCCGTACGCTAACACTAACCCGTGCCCTCACACGCACGCTCCCCCTAAAGCATTGCCGTACCCTCACCTGGACCCTACACTGTCCCCGTCCCCTAACCATAACCCTAGCCCGAACCCTAACCCTAACCCTTCCCCGAAGCCTGACCCTCACCCGTCCCCTAATGCTAACCCGTACGCTAACACTAACCCGTGCCCTCACACGCACGCTCCCCCTAAAGCGTTGCCGTCCCCTCACCTGGACCCTAAACCGTCCCCGTCCCCTAATTCTAACCCTAGCCCGAACCCTAACCCTAACCCTTCCCCGAAGCCTGACCCTCACCCGTCCCCTAATCCTAACCCGTACGCTAACACTACCCCGCGCCCTCACACGCACGCTCCCCCTAAAGTGTTGCTGTACCCTCACCTGGACCCTAAACCGTCCCCGTCACCTAACCCTAACCCTAGCCCGAACCCTAACCCTAACCCTTCCCCGAAGCATGACCCTCAACCGTCCCCTAATCCTAACCCGTACGCTAACACTAACCCGCACCCTCACACGCACGCTCCCCGTAAAGCGTTGCCGTACCCTCACCTGGACCCTAAACTGTCCCCGTCCCCTAACCCTAACCCTAGCCCGAACCCTAACCCTAACCCTTCCCCGAAGCCTGACCCTCACCCGTCCCATAATCCTAACCCGTACGCTAACACTAACCCGCGCCCTCACACGCACGCTCCCCCTAAAGCGTTGCCGTACCCTCACCTGGACCCTAAACCGTCCCCGTCCCCTAAACCTAACCCTAGCCCAAACCGTAACCCTAACCCTTCCCCGAATCCTGACCCTCACCCGTCCCCTAATCCTAACCCGTACGCTAACACTACCCCGCGCCCTCACACGCACGCTCCCCCTAAAGCGTTGCCGTACCCTCACCTGGACCCTAAATCGTCCCCGTCCCCTAACCCTAACCCTAGCCCGAACCCTAACCCTAACCCTTCCCCGAAGCCTGACCCTCACCCGTCCCCTAATCCTAACCCGTACGCGAACACTCACCCGCGCCCTCACACGCACGCTACCCCTAAAGCGTAGCCGTACACTCAACTGGACCCTAAACCGTCCCCGTCCCCTAACCCTAACCCTAGCCCGAACCCTAACCCTAACCCTTCCCCGAAGCCTGACCCTCACCCGTACCCTAATCCTAACCCGTACGCTAACACTAACCCGCGCCCTCACACGCACGCTCCCCCTAAAGCATTGCCGTACTCTCACCTGGACCCTAAACCGTCCCCGTCCCCTAACCCTAACCCTAGCCCGAACCCCAACCCTAACCCTTCCCCGAAGCCTGACCCTCACCCGTCCCCTAATCCTAACCCGTACGCTAACACTAACCCGCGCCCTCACACGCACGCTCCCCCTAAAGCGTTGCCGTACCCTCACCTGGACCCTAAACCGTCCCCGTCCCCTAACCCTAACCCTAGCCCGAACACTAAACCTAACCCTTCCCCGAAGCCTGACCCTCACCCGTCTCCTAATCCTAACCCGTATGCTAACACTAACCCGCGCCCTCACACGCATGCTCCCCCTAAAGCGTTGCCGTACCCTCACCTGGACCCTAAACCGTCCCCGTCCCCTAACCCTAACCCTAGCCCGAACCCTAACCCTAACCCTTCCCCGAAGCCTGACCCTCACCCGTCCCCTAATCCTAACCCGTACGCTAACACTAACCCGCGCCCTCACACGCACGCTCCGCCTAAAGCTTTGCCGTACCCTCACCTGGACCCTAAAGCGCCCACGTCCCCTAACCCTTACCCTAGCCCGAACCCTAACCCTAACCCTTCCCCGAAGCCTGACCCTCACCCGTCCCGTAATCCTAACCCGTACGCTAACACTAACCCACGCCCTCACATGCACGGTCCCCCTAAAGCGTTGCAGTACCCTCACCTTGACCCTAAACCGTCCCCGTCCCCTAACCCTAACCCTAGCCCGAACCCTAACCCTAACCCTTCCCCGAAGCCTGACCCTCACCTGTCCCCTAATCCTAACCCGTACGCTAACACTAACCCGTGCCCTCACACGCACACTCCCCCTAAAGCGTTGCCGTACCCTCACCTGGACCCTAAACCATCCCTGTCCCCTAACCCTAACCGTAGCCCGAACCCTAACCCTAACCCTTCCCCGAAGCCTGACCCACACCCGTCCCCTAATCCTAACCCGTAAGCTAACACAAACCCGCGCTCTCACACGCACGCTCCCCCTAAAGCGTTGCCGTACCCTCACCTGGACCCTAAACCGTCCCCGTCCCCTAACCCTAGCCCTAGCCCGAACCCTAACCCTAACTCTTCCCCGAAGCCTGACCCTCACCCGTCCCCTAATCCTAACCCGTACGCTAACACTAACCCGCGCCCTCACACGTACGCTCCCCCTAAACCGTTGCCGTACCCTCTCCTGGACCCTAAACCGTCCCCGTCCCCTAACCCTAACCCTAGACCAAACCCTAACCCTAACCCTTCCCCGAAGCCTGACCCTCACCCGTCCCGTAATCCTAACCCGTACGCTAACACTAACCCACGCCCTCACACGCACGCTCCCCCTAAAGCGTTGCCGTACCCTCACCTGGACCCTAAACCGTCCCCGTCCCCTAACCCTAACCCTAGCCCGAACCCTAACCCTAACCCTTCCCCGAAGCCTGACCCTCACCCGTCCCCTAATCCTAACCCGTACGCTAACACTAACCCGCGCCCTCACACGCACGCTCCCCCTAAAGCGTTGCCGTACCCTCACCTGGACCCTAAACCGTCCCCGTCCCCTAACCCTAACCCTAGCCCGAACCCTAACCCTAACCATTCCCCGAAGCCTGACCCTCACCTGTCCGCTAATCCTAACCCATACGCTAACACTAACCCGCGCCCTCACATGCACGCTCCCCCTAAAGCATTGCCATACCCTCACCTGGACCCTAAAACGTCCCCTAACCCTAACCCTAGCCCGAACCCTAACCCTAACCCTTCCCCGAAGCCTGACCCTCACCCGTCCCCTAATCCTAACCCGTAGGCTAACACTAACCCGCGCCCTCACACGCACGCTCCCACTAAAGCGTTGCCGTACCCTCACCTGGACCCTAAACCGTCCCCGTCCCCTAACCCTAACCCTAGCCCGAACCCTAACCCTAACCCTTCCCCGAAGCCTGACCCTCACCCGTCCCCTAATCCTAACCCGTACGCTAACACTAACCCGCGCCCTCACACGCACGCTCCCCCTAAAGCGTTGCCGTACCCTCACCTGGACCCTAAACCGTCCCCGTCCCCTAACCCTAACCCTAGCCCGAACCCTAACCCTAACCATTCCCCGAAGCCTGACCCTCACCTGTCCGCTAATCCTAACCCATACGCTAACACTAACCCGCGCCCTCACATGCACGCTCCCCCTAAAGCATTGCCATACCCTCACCTGGACCCTAAAACGTCCCCTAACCCTAACCCTAGCCCGAACCCTAACCCTAACCCTTCCCCGAAGCCTGACCCTCACCCGTCCCCTAATCTTAACCCGTAGGCTAACACTAACCCGCGCCCTCACACGCACGCTCCCACTAAAGCGTTGCCGTACCCTCACCTGGACCCTAAACCGTCCCCGTCCCCTAACCCTAACCCTAGCCCGAACCCTAACCCTAACCCTTCCCCGAAGCCTGACCCTCACCCGTCCCCTAATCCTAACCCGTACGCTAACACTAACCCGCGCCCTCACACGCACGCTCCCCCTAAAGCGTTGCCGTACCCTCACCTGGACCCTAAACCGTCCCCGTCCCCTAACCCTAACCCTAGCCCGAACCCTAACCCTAACCCTTCCCCGAAGCCTGACCCTCACCCGTCCCCTAATGCTAACCCGTACGCTAACACTAACCCGCGCCCTCACACGCACGCTCCCCCTAAAGCGTTGCCGTCCCCTCACCTGGACCCTAAACCGTCCCCGTCCCCTAACCCTAACCCTAGCCCGAACCCTAACCCTAACCCTTCCCCGAAGCCTGACCCTCACCCGTCCCCTAATCCTAACCCGTACGCTAACACTAATCCGCGCCCTCACACGCACGCTCCCCCTAAAGCGTTGCCGTACACTCACCTGGACCCTAAACCGTCCCCGTCCCCTAACCCTAACCCTAGCCCGAACCCTAACCCTAACCCTTCCCCGAAGCCTGACCCTCACCCGTCCCCTAATCCTAACACGTACGCTAACACTAACCCGCGTCCTCACACGCACGCTCCCGCTAAAACGTTGCCGTCCCCTCACCTGGACCCTAAACCGTCCCCGTCCCCTAACCCTAACCCTAGCCCGAACCCTAACCCTAACCCTTCCCCGAAGCCTGACCCTCACCCGTCCCCTAATCCTAACCCGTACGCTAACACTAACCCGCGCCCTCACATGCACGGTCCCCCTAAAGCGTTGCCGTACCCTCACCTTGACCCTAAACCGTCCCCGTCCCCTAACCCTAACCCTAGCCCGAACCCTAACCCTAACCCTTCCCCGAAGCCTGACCCTCACCTGTCCCCTAATCCTAACCCGTACGCTAACACTAACCCGTGCCCTCACACGCACACTCCCCCTAAAGCGTTGCCGTACCCTCACCTGGACCCTAAACCGTCCCTGTCCCCTAACCCTAACCGTAGCCCGAACCCTAACCCTAACCCTTCCCCGAAGCCTGACCCACACCCGTCCCCTAATCCTAACCCGTAAGCTAACACAAACCCGCGCTCTCACACGCACGCTCCCCCTAAAGCGTTGCCGTACCCTCACCTGGACCCTAAACCGTCCCCGTCCCCTAACCCTAGCCCTAGCCCGAACCCTAACCCTAACTCTTCCCCGAAGCCTGACCCTCACCCGTCCCCTAATCCTAACCCGTACGCTAACACTAACCCGCGCCCTCACACGTACGCTCCACCTAAACCGTTGCCGTACCCTCTCCTGGACCCTAAACCGTCCCCGTCCCCTAACCCTAACCCTAGACCAAACCCTAACCCTAACCCTTCCCCGAAGCCTGACCCTCACCCGTCCCGTAATCCTAACCCGTACGCTAACACTAACCCACGCCCTCACACGCACGCTCCCCCTAAAGCGTTGCCGTACCCTCACCTGGACCCTAAACCGTCCCCGTCCCCTAACCCTAACCCTAGCCCGAACCCTAACCCTAACCCTTCCCCGAAGCCTGACCCTCACCCGTCCCCTAATCCTAACCCGTACGCTAACACTAACCCGCGCCCTCACACGCACGCTCCCCCTAAAGCGTTGCCGTACCCTCACCTGGACCCTAAACCGTCCCCGTCCCCTAACCCTAACCCTAGCCCGAACCCTAACCCTAACCATTCCCCGAAGCCTGACCCTCACCTGTCCGCTAATCCTAACCCATACGCTAACACTAACCCGCGCCCTCACATGCACGCTCCCCCTAAAGCATTGCCATACCCTCACCTGGACCCTAAAACGTCCCCTAACCCTAACCCTAGCCCGAACCCTAACCCTAACCCTTCCCCGAAGCCTGACCCTCACCCGTCCCCTAATCTTAACCCGTAGGCTAACACTAACCCGCGCCCTCACACGCACGCTCCCACTAAAGCGTTGCCGTACCCTCACCTGGACCCTAAACCGTCCCCGTCCCCTAACCCTAACCCTAGCCCGAACCCTAACCCTAACCCTTCCCCGAAGCCTGACCCTCACCCGTCCCCTAATCCTAACCCGTACGCTAACACTAACCCGCGCCCTCACACGCACGCTCCCCCTAAAGCGTTGCCGTACCCTCACCTGGACCCTAAACCGTCCCCGTCCCCTAACCCTAACCCTAGCCCGAACCCTAACCCTAACCCTTCCCCGAAGCCTGACCCTCACCCGTCCCCTAATGCTAACCCGTACGCTAACACTAACCCGCGCCCTCACACGCACGCTCCCCCTAAAGCGTTGCCGTCCCCTCACCTGGACCCTAAACCGTCCCCGTCCCCTAACCCTAACCCTAGCCCGAACCCTAACCCTAACCCTTCCCCGAAGCCTGACCCTCACCCGTCCCCTAATCCTAACACGTACGCTAACACTAACCCGCGTCCTCACACGCACGCTCCCGCTAAAACGTTGCCGTCCCCTCACCTGGACCCTAAACCGTCCCCGTCCCCTAACCCTAACCCTAGCCCGAACCCTAACCCTAACCCTTCCCCGAAGCCTGACCCTCACCCGTCCCCTAATCCTAACCCGTACGCTAACACTAACCAGCGCCCTCACACGCACGCTCCCCCTAAAGCGTTGCCGTACCCTCACCTGGACCCTAAACCGTCCCCGTCCCCTAACCCTAAGCCTAGCCCGAACCCTAACCCTAACCCTTCCCCGAAGCCTGACCCTCACCCGTCCCCTAATCCTAACCCGTACGTTAACACTAACACGCGCCCTCACACGCACGCTCCCCCTAAAGCGTTGCCGTACCCTCACCTGGACCCTAAACCGTCCCCGTCCCCTAACCCTAGCCCTAGCCCGAACCCTAACCCTAACTCTTCCCCGAAGCCTGACCCTCACCCGTCCCCTAATCCTAACCCGTACGCTAACACTAACCCGCGCCCTCACACGTACGCTCCCCCTAAACCGTTGCCGTACCCTCTCCTGGACCCTAAACCGTCCCCGTCCCCTAACCCTAACCCTAGACCAAACCCTAACCCTAACCCTTCCCCGAAGCCTGACCCTCACCCGTCCCGTAATCCTAACCCGTACGCTAACACTAACCCACGCCCTCACACGCACGCTCCCCCTAAAGCGTTGCCGTACCCTCACCTGGACCCTAAACCGTCCCCGTCCCCTAACCCTAACCCTAGCCCGAACCCTAACCCTAACCCTTCCCCGAAGCCTGACCCTCACCCGTCCCCTAATCCTAACCCGTACGCTAACACTAACCCGCGCCCTCACACGCACGCTCCCCCTAAAGCGTTGCCGTACCCTCACCTGGACCCTAAACCGTCCCCGTCCCCTAACCCTAACCCTAGCCCGAACCCTAACCCTAACCATTCCCCGAAGCCTGACCCTCACCTGTCCGCTAATCCTAACCCATACGCTAACACTAACCCGCGCCCTCACATGCACACTCCCCCTAAAGCATTGCCATACCCTCACCTGGACCCTAAAACGTCCCCTAACCCTAACCCTAGCCCAAACCCTAACCCTAACCCTTCCCCGAAGCCTGACCCTCACCCGTCCCCTAATCCTAACCCGTAGGCTAACACTAACCCGCGCCCTCACACGCACGCTACCACTAAAGCGTTGCCGTACCCTCACCTGGACCCTAAACCGTCCCCGTCCCCTAACCCTAACCCTAGCCCGAACCCTAACCCTAACCCTTCCCCGAAGCCTGACCCTCACCCGTCCCCTAATCCTAACCCGTACGCTAACACTAACCCGCGCCCTCACACGCACGCTCCCCCTAAAGCGTTGCCGTACCCTCACCTGGACCCTAAACCGTCCCCGTCCCCTAACCCTAACCCTAGCCCGAACCCTAACCCTAACCCTTCCCCGAAGCCTGACCCTCACCCGTCCCCTAATGCTAACCCGTACGCTAACACTAACCCGCGCCCTCACACGCACGCTCCCCCTAAAGCGTTGCCGTCCCCTCACCTGGACCCTAAACCGTCCCCGTCCCCTAACCCTAACCCTAGCCCGAACCCTAACCCTAACCCTTCCCCGAAGCCTGACCCTCACCCGTCCCCTAATCCTAACCCGTACGCTAACACTAATCCGCGCCCTCACACGCACGCTCCCCCTAAAGCGTTGCCGTACCCTCACCTGGACCCTAAACCGTCCCCGTCCCCTAACCCTAACCCTAGCCCGAACCCTAACCCTAACCCTTCCCCGAAGCCTGACCCTCACCCGTCCCCTAATCCTAACACGTACGCTAACACTAACCCGCGTCCTCACACGCACGCTCCCGCTAAAACGTTGCCGTCCCCTCACCTGGACCCTAAACCGTCCCCGTCCCCTAACCCTAACCCTAGCCCGAACCCTAACCCTAACCCTTCCCCGAAGCCTGACCCTCACCCGTCCCCTAATCCTAACCCGTACGCTAACACTAACCAGCGCCCTCACACGCACGCTCCCCCTAAAGCGTTGCCGTACCCTCACCTGGACCCTAAACCGTCCCCGTCCCCTAACCCTAAGCCTAGCCCGAACCCTAACCCTAACCCTTCCCCGAAGCCTGACCCTCACCCGTCCCCTAATCCTAACCCGTACGTTAACACTAACACGCGCCCTCACACGCACGCTCCCCCTAAAGCGTTGCCGTACCCTCACCTGGACCCTAAACCGTCCCCGTCCACTAACCCTAACCCTAGCCCGAACCCTAACCCTAACCCTTCCCCGAAGCCTGACCCTCACCCGTCCCCTAATCCTAACCCGTACGCTAACACTACCCCGCGCCCTCACACGCACGCTCCCCCTAAAGCGTTGCCGTATCCTCACCTGGACCCTAAACCGTCCCCATCACCTAACCCTAACCCTAGCCCGAACCCTAACCCTAACCCTTCCCCGAAGCATGACCCTCACCCGTCCCCTAATCCTAACCCGTACGCTAACACTAACCCGCGCCCTCACACGCACGCTCGCCCTAAAGCGTTGCCGTACCCTCACCTGGACCCTAAACCGTCCCCGTCCCCTAACCCTAACCCTAGCCCGAACCCTAACCCTAACCCTTCCCCGAAGCCTGACCCTCACCCGTCCCCTAATCCTAACCCGTACGCTAACACTAACCAACGCCCTCACACGCACGCTCCCCCTAAAGCGTTGCCGTACCCTCACCTGGACCCTAAACCGTCCCCGTACCCTAACCCTAACCCTAGCCCGAACCCTAACCCTAAACCTTCCCCGAAGCCTGACCCTCACCCGTCCCCTAATCCTAAACCGTACGCTAACACTAACCCGCGCCCTCACACCCACGCTCCCCCTAAAGCGTTGCCGTACCCTCACCTGGACCCTAAACCGTCCCTGTCCCCTAACCCTAAGCCTAGCCCGAACCCTAACCCTAACCCTTCCCCGAAGCATGACCCTCACCCGTCCCCTAATCCTAACTCGTACGCTAACACTAACCCGCGCCCTCACACGCACGCTCCCCCTAAAGCGTTGCCGTACCCTCACCTGGACCCTAAACCGTCCCCGTCCCCTAACCCTAACCCTAGCCCGAACCCTAAACCTAACACTTCCCCGAAGCCTGACCCTCACCCATCCCCTAATCCAAACCGTACGCTAACACTAACCCGCGCCCTCACACACACGCTCCCCCTAAAGCATTGCCATACCCTCACCTGGACCCTAAAGCGTCCCCGTCCCCTAACCCTAACCCTAGCCCGAACCCTAACCCTAACCCTTCCCCGAAGCCTGACCCTCACCCGTCCCCTAATCTTAACCCGTACGAGAACACTAACCCGCGCCCTCACACCCACACTCCCCATAAAGCGTTGCCGTACCCTCACCTGGACCCTAAACCGTCCCCGTCCCCTAACCCTAAGCCTAGCCCGAACCCTAACCCTAACCCTTCCCCGAAGCCTGACCCTGACCCGTCCCCTAATCCGAACTCGTACGCTAACACTAACCCGCGCCCTCACACGCACGGTCCCCCTAAAGCGTTGCCGTACCCTCACCTGGACCCTAAACCGTCCCCGTCCCCTAACACTAACCCTAGCCCGAACCCTAACCCTAACCCTTCCCCGAACCCTGACCCTCAACCGTCCCCTAATCCTAACCCGTACTCTAACACTAACCCACGCCCTCACACGCACGCTCCCCCTAAAGCGTTGCCGTACCCTCACCTGGACCCTAAACCGTCCCCGTCCCCTAACCTTAACCCTAGCCCAAACCCTAACCCTAACCCTTCCCCGAACCCTGACCCTCAACCGTCCCCTAATCCTAACCCGTACTCTAACACTAACCCACGCCCTCACACGCACGCTCCCCCTAAAGCGTTGCCGTACCCTCACCTGGACCCTAAACCGTCCCCGTCCCCTAACCTTAACCCTAGCCCGAACCCTAACCCTAACCCTTCCCCGAAGCCTGACCCTCACCCGTCCCCTAATCCTAACCCGTACGCTAACACTAACCCGCGCCCTCACATGCACGCTCCCCCTAAAGCGTTGCCGTACCCTCACCTGGACCCTAAACCGTCCCCGTCCCCTAACCCTAACCCTAGCCCGAACCCTAACCCTAACCCTTCCCCGAAGCCTGACCCTCACCCGTCCCCTAATCCTAACCCGTACGCTAACACAACCCCGCGCCCTCACACCCACGCTCCCCCTAAAGCGTTGCCGTACCCTCACCTGGACCCTAAACCGTCCCCGTCACCTAACCCTAACCCTAGCCCGAACCCTAACCCTAACCCTTCCCCGAAGCATGACCCTCAACCGTCCCCTAATCCTAACCCGTACGCTAACACTAACACGCACCCTCACACGCACGCTCCCCCTAAAGCGTTGCCGTACCCTCACCTGGACCCTAAACCGTCCCTGTCCCCTAACCCTAACCCTAGCCCGAACCCTAACTCTAACCCTTCCCCGAAGCCTGACCCTCACCCGTCCCGTAATCCTAACCCGTACGCTAACACTAACCCACGCCCTCACACGCACGCTCCCCCTAAAACGTTGCCGTACCCTCACCTGGACCCTAAACCGTCCCCGTCCCCTAACCCTAACCCTAGCCCGAACCCTAACCCTAACCCTTCCCCGAAGCCTGACCCTCACCCGTCCCCTAATCCTAACACGTACGCTAACACTAACCCGTGCCCTCACACGCACGCTCCCCCTAAAGCGTTGCCGTACCCTCACCTGGACCCTAAACCGTCCCCGTCCCCTAACCCTAACCCTAGCCCGAACCCTAACCCTAACCATTCCCCGAAGCCTGACCCTCACCTGTCCCCTAATCCTAACCCATACGCTAACACTAACCCGCGCCCTCACATGCACGCTCCCCCTAAAGCATTGCCATACCCTCACCTGGACCCTAAACCGTCCCCGTCCTCTAACCCTAGCCCGAACCCTAACCCTAACCCTTCCCCGAAGCCTGACCCTCACCCGTCCCCTAATCCTAACCCGTACGCTAACACTAACCCGCGCCCTCACACCCACGCTCCCCCTAAAGCATTGCCGTACCCTCACCTGGACCCTAAACCGTCCCCGTCCCCTAACCCTAACCCTAGCCCGAACCCTAACCCTAACCCTTCCCCGAAGCCTGACCCTCACCCGTCCCCTAATCCTAACCCGTACGCTAACACTACCCCGCGCCCTCACACGCACGCTCCCCCTAAAGCGTTGCCGTACCCTCACCTGGACCCTAAAGCGTCCCCGTCCCCTAACCCTAACCCTAGCCCGAACCCTAACCCTAACCCTTCCCCGAAGCCTGACCCTCACCCGTCCCCTAATCCTAACCCGTACGCTAACACTAACCCGCAACTTCACACGCACGCTCCCCCTAAAGCATTGCCGTACCCTTACCTGGACCCTAAACCGTCCCCGTCCCCTAACACTAACCCTAGCCCGAACCCTAACCCTAACCCTTCCCCGAACCCTGACTCTCACCCGTCCCCTAATCCTAACCCGTACTCTAACACTAACCCACGCCCTCACACGCACGCTCCCCCTAAAGCGTTGCCGTACCCTCACCTGGACCCTAAACTGTCCCCGTCCCCTAACCCTAACCCTAGCCCGAACCCTAACCCTAACACTTCCCCGAAGCCTGACCCTCACCCGTCCCCAAATCCTAACCCGTACGCTAACACTAACCCGCGCCCTCACATGCACGCTCCCCCTAAAGCGTTGCCGTACCCTCACCTGGACCCTAAACCGTCCCCGTCACCTAACCCTAACCCTAGCCCGAACCCTAACCCTAACCCTTCCCCGAAGCATGACCCTCAACCGTCCCCTAATCCTAACCCGTACGCTAACACTAACCCGCACCCTCACACGCACGCTCCCCCTAAAGCGTTGCCGTACCCTCACCTGGACCCTAAACCGTCCCTGTCCCCTAACCCTAACCCTAGACCGAACCCTAACCCTAAACTTTCCCCGAAGTCTGACCCTCACCCGTCCCCTAATCCTAACCCGTACGCTAACACTAACGCGCGCCCTCACACGCACGCTCCCCCTAAAGCGTTGCCGTACCCTCACCTGGACCCTAAACCGTCCCCGTCCCCTAAACCTAACCCTAGCCCGAACCCTAACCCTAACCCTTCCCCGAAGCCTGACCCTCACCCGTCCCCTAATCCTAACCCGTACGATAACACTAACCCGCGCCCTCACACCCACGCTCCCCCTAAAGCGTTGCCGTACCCTCACCTGGACCCTAAACCGTCGCCGTCCCCTAACCCTAATCCTAGCCCGAACCCTAACCCTAAAGATTCCCCGAAGCCTGACCCTCACCCGTCCCATAATCCTAACCCGTACGCTAACACTAACCCGCGCCCTCACACGCACGCTCCCCCTAAAGCGTTGCCATACCCTCACCTGGACCCTAAACCGTCCCCGTCCCCTAACCCTAACCCTAGCCCGAACCCTAACCCTAACCCTTCCCCGAAGCCTGACCCTCACCCGTCCCCTAATCCTAACCCGTACGCTAACACTACCCCGCGCCCTCACACGCACGCTCCCCCTAAAGCGTTGCCGTACCCTCACCTGGACCCTAAACCGTCCCCGTCCCCTAACCCTAACCCTAGCCCGAACCCTAACCCTAACCCTTCCCCGAAGCCTGACCCTCACCCGTCCCCTAATCCTAACCTGTACGCTAACACTAACCCGCACCCTCACACGCACGCTCCCCCTAAAGCGTTGCCATACCCTCACCTAGACCCTAAACCGTCCCCGTCCCCTAACCCTAACCCTAGCCCGAACCCTAACCCTAACCCTTCCCCGAAGCCTGACCCTCACCCGTCCCCTAATCGTAACCCGTACGCTAACACTACCCCGCGCCCTCACACGCACGCTCCCCCTAAAGCGTTGCCGTACCCTCACCTGGACCCTAAACCGTCCCCGTCCCCTAACCCTAACCCTAGCCCGAACCCTAACCCTAACCCTTCCCCGAAGCCTGACCCTCACCCGTCCCCTAATCCTAACCCGTACGCTAACTCGAACCCGCGCCCTCACACGCACGCTCCCCCTAAACCGTTGCCGTACCCTCACCTGGACCCTAAACCGTCCCCGTCCCCTAACCCTAACCCTAGCCCGAACCCTAACCCTTCCCCGAAGCCTGACCCTCACCCGTCCCCTAATCCTAACCCGTACGCTAACACTAACCCGCGCCCTCACACGCACGCTCCCCCTAAAGCGTTGCCGTACCCTCACCTGGACCCTAAACCGTCCCCGTCCCCTAACCCTAAGCCTAGCCCGAACCCTAACCCTAACCCTTCCCCGAAGCCTGACCCTCACCCGTCCCCTAATCCGAACCCGTACGCTAACATTAACCCGCGCCCTCACACGCACGATCCCCCTAAAGCATTGCCGTACCCTCACCTGTACCCTAAACCGTCCCCGTCCCCTAACCCTAACCCTAGCCCGAACCCTAACGCTAACCCTTCCCCGAAGCCTGACCCTCACCCGTCCCCTAATCCTAACCCGTACGCTAACACTAACCCGCGCCCTCACACGCACGCTCCCCCTAAAGCGTTGCCGTACCCTCACCTGGACCCTAAACCGTCCCCGTATCCCTAACCCTAACCCTAGCCCAAACCCTAACCCTAACCCTTCCCCGAAGCCTGACCCTCACCCGTCCCCTAATCCTAACCCGTACGCTAGCACTAACCCGCGCCCTCACACGCACGCTCCCCCTAAAGTGTTGCCGTACCCTCACCTGGACCCTAAACCCTCCCCGTCCCCTAACCCTAACCCTAGCCCGAACCCTAACCCTAACCCTTCCCCGAAGCCTGACCCTCACACGTCCCCTAATCCTAACCGGTACGCTAACACTAACCCGCGCCCTCACACGCACGCTCCCCCTAAAGCGTTGCCGTACCCTCACCTGGACCCTAAACCTTCCCCGTCCCCTAACCCTAACCCTAGCCCGAACCCTAACCCTAACCCTTCCCCGAAGCCTGACCCTCACCCGTCCCCTAATCCTAACCCGTACGCTAACACTAACCCGGTCCCTCACACGTACGCTCCCCCTAAAGCGTTGCCGTACCCTCTCCTGGACCCTAAACCGTCCCCGTCCCCTAACCCTAACCCTAGCCCGAACCCTAACCCTAACCCTTCCCCGAAGCCTGACCCTCACCCGTCCCCTAATCCTAACCCGTACGCTAACACTAACCCGCGCCCTCACATGCACGCTCCCCCTAAAGCGTTGCCGTACCCTCACCTGGACCCTAAACCGTCCCCGTCCCCTAACCCTAACCCTAGCCCGAACCCTAACCCTAACCCTTCCCCGAAGCCTGACCCTCACCCGTCCCCTAATCCTAACCCGTACGCTAACACTACCCCGCGCCCTCACACCCACGCTCCACCTAAAGCGTTGCCGTACCCTCACCTGGACACTAAACCGTCCCCGTGCCCTAAGCCTAACCCTAGCCCGAACCCTAACCCTAACCCTTCCCCGAAGCATGACCCTCAACCGTCCCCTAATCCTAACCCGTACGCTAACACTAACCCGCACCCTCACACGCACGCTCCCCCTAAAGCGTTGCCGTACCCTCACCTGGACCCTAAACCGTCCCTGTCCCCTAACCCTAACCCTAGCCCGAACCCTAACCCTAACCTTTCCCCGAAGTCTGACCCTCACCCGTCCCCTAATCCTAACCTGTACGCTAACACTAACGCGCGCCCTCACACGCAGGCTCCCCCTAAAGCGTTGCCGTACCCTCACCTGGACCCTAAACCGTCCCCGTCCCCTAACTCTAACCCTAGCCCGAACCCTAACCCTAACCCTTCCCCGAAGCCTGACCCTCACCCGTCCCCTAATCCTAACCCGTACGATAACACTAACCCGCGCCCTCACACCCACGCTCCCCCTAAAGCGTTGCCGTACCCTCACCTGGAACCTAAACCGTCGCCGTCCCCTAACCCTAACCCTAGCCCGAACCCTAACCCTAAAGATTCCCCGAAGCCTGACCCTCACCCGTCCCCTAATCCTAACCCGTACGCTAACACTAACCCGCGCCCTCACACGCACGCTCCCCCTAAAGCGTTGCCATACCCTCACCTGGACCCTAAACCGTCCCCGTCCCCTAACCCTAACCCTAGCCCGAACCCTAACCCTAACCCTTCCCCGAAGCCTGACCCTCACCCGTCCCCTAATCCTAACCCGTACGCTAACACTAACCCGCGCCCTCACACGCACGCTCCCCCTAAAGCGTTGCCGTACCCTCACCTGGACCCTAAACCGTCCCCGTCCCCTAACCCTAACCCTAGCCCGAACCCTAACCCTAACCCTTCCCCGAAGCCTGACCCTCACCCGTCCCCTAATCCTAACCTGTACGCTAACACTAACCCGCACCCTCACACGCACGCTCCCCCTAAAGCGTTGCCATACCCTCACCTAGACCCTAAACCGTCCCCGTCCCCTAACCCTAACCCTAGCCCGAACCCTAACCCTAACCCTTCCCCGAAGCCTGACCCTCACCCGTCCGCTAATCCTAACCCGTACGCTAACACTACCCCGCGCCCTCACACGCACGCTCCCCCTAAAGCTTTGCCGTACCCTCACCTGGACCCTAAACCGTCCCCGTCCCCTAACCCTAACCCTAGCCCGAACCCTAACCCTAACCCTTCCCCGAAGCCTGACCCTCACCCGTCCCCTAATCCTAACCCGTACGCTAACTCGAACCCGCGCCCTCACACGCACGCTCCCCCTAAACCGTTGCCGTACCCTCACCTGGACCCTAAACCGTCCCCGTCCCCTAACCCTAACCCTAGCCCGAACCCTAACCCTTCCCCGAAGCCTGACCCTCACCCGTCCCCTAATCCTAAACCGTACGCTAACACTAACCCGCGCCCTCACACGCACGCTCCCCCTAAAGCGTTGCCGTACGCTCAACTGGACCCTAAACCGTCCCCGTCCCCTAACCCTAACCCTAGCCCGAACCCTAACCCTAACCCTTCCCCGAAGCCTGACCCTCACCCGTCCCCTAATCCTAACCCGTACGCTAACACTAACCCGCGCCCTCACACGCACGCTCCCCCTAAAGCGTTGCCGTACCCTCACCTGGACCCTAAACCGTCCCCGTCCCCTAACCCTAAGCCTAGCCCGAACCCTAACCCTAACCCTTCCCCGAAGCCTGACCCTCACCCGTCCCCTAATCCGAACCCGTACGCTAACATTAACCCGCGCCCTCACACGCACGATCCCCCTAAAGCATTGCCTTACCCTCACCTGTACCCTAAACCGTCCCCGTCCCCTAACCCTAACCCTAGCCCGAACCCTAACCCTAACCCTTCCCCGAAGCCTGACCCTCACCCGTCCCCTAATCCTAACCCGTACGCTAACACTAACCCGCGCCCTCACACGCACGCTCCCCCTAAAGTGTTGCCGTACCCTCACCTGGACCCTAAACCCTCCCCGTCCCCTAACCCTAACCCTAGCCCGAACCCTAACCCTAACCCTTCCCCGAAGCCTGACCCTCACCCGTCCCCTAATCCTAACCCGTACGCAAACACTAACCCACGCCCTCACACGCACGCTCCCCCTAAAGCGTTGCCGTACCCTCACCTGGACCCTAAACCGTCCCCGTATCCCTAACCCTAACCCTAGCCCAAACCCTAACCCTAACACTTCCCCGAATCCTGACCCTCACCCGTCCCCTAATCCTAACCCGTACGCTAACACTAACCCGCGCCCTCACACGCACGCTCCCCCTAAAGTGTTGCCGTACCCTCACCTGGACCCTAAACCCTCCCCGTCCCCTAACCCTAACCCTAGCCCGAACCCTAACCCTAACCCTTCCCCGAAGCCTGACCCTCACACGTCCCCTAATCCTAACCGGTACGCTAACACTAACCCGCGCCCTCACACGCACGCTCCCCCTAAAGCGTTGCCGTACCCTCACCTGGACCCTAAACCGTCCCCGTCCCCTAACCCTAACCCTAGCCCGAACCCTAACCCTAACCCTTCCCCGAAGCCTGACCCTCACCCGTCCCCTAATCCTAACCCGTACGCTAACACTAACCCGGGCCCTCACACGTACGCTCCCCCTAAAGCTTTGCCGTACCCTCTCCTGGACCCTAAACCGTCCCCGTCCCCTAACCCTAAACCTAGCCCGAACCCTAACCCTAACCCTTCCCCGAAGCCTGACCCTCACCCGTCCCCTAATCCTAACCCGTACGCTAACACTAACCCGCGCCCTCACATGCACGCTCCCCCTAAAGCGTTGCCGTACCCTCACCTGGACCCTAAACCGTCCCCGTCCCCTAACCCTAACCCTAGCCCGAACCCTAACCCTAACCCTTCCCCGAAGCCTGACACTCACCCGTCCCCTAATCCTAACCCGTACGCTAACACTACCCCGCGCCCTCACACCCACGCTCCCCCTAAAGCGTTGCCGTACCCTCACCTGGACCCTAAACCGTCCCCGTCACCTAACCCTAACCCTAGCCCGAACCCTAACCCTAACCCTTCCCCGAAGCATGACCCTCAACCGTCCCCTAATCCTAACCCGTACGCTAACACTAACCCACACCCTCACACGCACGCTCCCCCTAAAGCGTTGCCGTACCCTCACCAGGACCCTAAACCGTCCCTGTCCCCTAACCCTAACCCTAGCCCGAACCCTAACCCTAACCTTTCCCCGAAGTCTGACCCTCACCCGTCCCCTAATCCTAACCCGTACGCTAACACTAACGCGCGCCCTCACACGCAGGCTCCCCCTAAAGCGTTGCCGTACCCTCACCTGGACCCTAAACCGTCCCCGTCCCCTAACCCTAACCCTAGCCCGAACCCTAACCCTAACCCTTCCCCGAAGCCTGACCCTCACCCGTCCCCTAATCCTAACCCGTACGATAACACTAACCCGCGCCCTCACACCCACGCTCCCCCTAAAGCGTTGCCGTACCCTCACCTGGACCCTAAACCGTCCCCGTCCCCTAACCCTAACCCTAGCCCGAACCCTAACCCTAACCCTTCCCCGAAGCCTGACCCTCACCCGTCCCCTAATCCTAACCCGTACGCTAACACTAACCCGCGCCCTCACATGCACGCTCCCCCTAAAGCGTTGCCGTACCCTCACCTGGACCCTAAACCGTCCCCGTCCCCTAACCCTAACCCTAGCCCGAACCCTAACCCTAACCCTTCCCCGAAGCCTGACCCTCACCCGTCCCCTAATCCTAACCCGTACGCTAACACTACCCCGCGCCCTCACACCCACGCTCCCCCTAAAGCGTTGCCGTACCCTCACCTGGACCCTAAACCGTCCCCGTCACCTAACCCTAACCCTAGCCCGAACCCTAACCCTAACCCTTCCCCGAAGCATGACCCTCAACCGTCCCCTAATCCTAACCCGTACGCTAACACTAACCCACACCCTCACACGCACGCTCCCCCTAAAGCGTTGCCGTACCCTCACCAGGACCCTAAACCGTCCCTGTCCCCTAACCCTAACCCTAGCCCGAACCCTAACCCTAACCTTTCCCCGAAGTCTGACCCTCACCCGTCCCCTAATCCTAACCCGTACGCTAACACTAACGCGCGCCCTCACACGCAGGCTCCCCCTAAAGCGTTGCCGTACCCTCACCTGGACCCTAAACCGTCCCCGTCCCCTAACCCTAACCCTAGCCCGAACCCTAACCCTAACCCTTCCCCGAAGCCTGACCCTCACCCGTCCCCTAATCCTAACCCGTACGATAACACTAACCCGCGCCCTCACACCCACGCTCCCCCTAAAGCGTTGCCGTACCCTCACCTGGACCCTAAACCGTCGCCGTCCCCTAACCCTAACCCTAGCCCGAACCCTAACCCTAAAGATTCCCCGAAGCCTGACCCTCACCCGTCCCCTAATCCTAACCCGTACGCTAACACTAACCCGCGCCCTCACACGCACGCTCCCCCTAAAGCGTTGCCATACCCTCACCTGGACCCTAAACCGTCCCCGTCCCCTAACCCTAACCCTAGCCCGAACCCTAACCCTAACCCTTCCCCGAAGCCTGACCCTCACCCGTCCCCTAATCCTAACCCGTACGCTAACACTAACCCGCGCCCTCACACGCACGCTCCCCCTAAAGCGTTGCCGTACCCTCACCTGGACCCTAAACCGTCCCCGTCCCCTAACCCTAACCCTAGCCCGAACCCTAACCCTAACCCTTCCCCGAAGGCTGACCCTCACCCGTCCCCTAATCCTAACCTGTACGCTAACACTAACCCGCACCCTCACACGCACGCTCCCCCTAAAGCGTTGCCATACCCTCACCTAGACCCTAAACCGTCCCCGTCCCCTAACCCTAACCCTAGCCCGAACCCTAACCCTAACCCTTCCCCGAAGCCTGACCCTCACCCGTCCGCTAATCCTAACCCGTACGCTAACACTACCCCGCGCCCTCACACGCACGCTCCCCCTAAAGCTTTGCCGTACCCTCACCTGGACCCTAAACCGTCCCCGTCCCCTAACCCTAACCCTAGCCCGAACCCTAACCCTAACCCTTCCCCGAAGCCTGACCCTCACCCGTCCCCTAATCCGAACCCGTACGCTAACATTAACCCGCGCCCTCACACGCACGATCCCCCTAAAGCATTGCCGTACCCTCACCTGTACCCTAAACCGTCCCCGTCCCCTAACCCTAACCCTAGCCCGAACCCTAACCCTAACCCTTCCCCGAAGCCTGACCCTCACCCGTCCCCTAATCCTAACCCGTACGCTAACACTAACCCGCGCCCTCACACGCACGCTCCCCCTAAAGCGTTGCCGTACCCTCACCTGGACCCTAAACCGTCCCCGTCCCCTAACCCTAACCCTAGCCCAAACCCTAACCCTAACCCTTCCCCGAAGCCTGACCCTCACCCGTCCCCTAATCCTAACCCGTACGCTAACACTAACCCGCGCCCTCACACGCACGCACCCCCTAAAGTGTTGCCGTACCCTCACCTGGACCCTAAACCCTCCCCGTCCCCTAACCCTAACCCTAGCCCGAACCCTAACCCTAACCCTTCCCCGAAGCCTGACCCTCACACGTCCCCTAATCCTAACCGGTACGCTAACACTAACCCGCGCCCTCACACGCACGCTCCCCCTAAAGCGTTGCCGTACCCTCACTTGGACCCTAAACCGTCCCCGTCCCCTAACCCTAACCCTAGCCCGAACCCTAACCCTAACCCTTCCCCGAAGCCTGACCCTCACCCGTCCCCTAATCCTAACCCGTACGCTAACACTAACCCGGGCCCTCACACGTACGCTCCCCCTAAAGCGTTGCCGTACCCTCTCCTGGACCCTAAACCGTCCCCGTCCCCTAACCCTAACCCTAGCCCGAACCCTAACCCTAACCCTTCCCCGAAGCCTGACCCTCACCCGTCCCTTATTCCTAACGCGTATGCTAACACTAACCCGCGCCCTCACACGCACGCTCCCCCTAAAGCGTTGCCGTACCCTCACCTGGACCCTAAACCGTCCCCGTCCCCTAACCCTAACCCTAGCCCGAACCCTAACCCTAACCCTTCCCCGAAGCCTGACCCTCACCCGTCCCCTAATCCTAACCCGTACGCTAACACTAACCCGCGCCCTCACACGCACGCTCCACCTAAAGCGTTGCCGTACCCTCACCTGGACCCTAAACCGTCCCCGTCCCCTAACCCTAACCCTAGCCCGAACCCTAACCCTAACCCTTCCCCGAAGCCTGACCCTCACCTGTCCCCTAATCCTAACCCATACGCTAACACTAACCCGCGCCCTCACACGCACGCTCCCCCTAAAGCATTGCCGTACCCTCACCTGGACCCTAAACCGTCCCCGTCCCCTAACCCTAGCCCGAACCCTAACCCTAACCCTTCCCCGAAGCTTGACCCTCACCCGTCCCCTAATCCTAACCCATACGCTAACACTAACCCACGCCCTCACACGCACGCTCCCCCTAAAACGTTGCTGTACCCTCACCTGGACCGTAAACCGTCCCCGTCCCCTAACCCTAACCCTAGCCCGAACCCTAACCCTAACACTTCCCCGAAGCCTGACCCTCACCCGTCCCCTAATCCTAACCCGTACGCTAACACTAACCCGAGCCCTCAAACGCACGCTCCCCCTAAAGCATTGCCGTACCCTCACCTGGACCCTAAACCGTCCCCGTCCCCTAACCCTAACCCTAGCCCGAACCCTAACCCTAACCCTTCCCCGAAGCCTGACCCTCACCCGTCCCCTAATCCTAACCCGTATGCTAACACTAACCCGCGCCGTCACACGCACGCTCCACCTAAAGCGTTGCCGTACCCTCACCTGGAACCTAAACCGTCCCCATCCCCTAACCCTAACCCTAGCCCGAACCCTAACCCTAACCCTTCCCCGAAGCCTGACCCTCACCCATCCCCTAATCCTAACCCGTATGATAACACTAACCCGCGCCCTCACACGCACGCTCCCCGTAAAGCGTTGCCGTACCCTCTCCTGGACCCTAAACCGTCCCCGTCCCCTAACCCTAACCCTAGCCCGAACCCTAACCCTAACCCTTCCCCGAAGCCTGACCCTCACCCGTCCCCTAATCCTAACCCGTACGCTAACACTAACCCACGCACTCACACGCACGCTCCCCCTAAAGCGTTGCTGTACCCTCACCTGGACCCTAACCCCTCCCCGTCCCCTAACCCTAACCCTAGCCCGAACCCTAACCCTAACCCTTCCCCGAAGCCTGACCCTCACCCGTCCCCTAATCCTAACCCGTACGCTAACAGTAACCCGCGCCCTCACACGCACGCTCCCCCTAAAGCGTTGCCGTACCCTCACCTGGACCCTAAACCGTCCCCGTCCCCTAACCCTAACCCTAGCCCGAACCCTAACCCTAACCCTTCCCCGAAGCCTGACCCTCACCTGTCCCCTAATCCTAACCCGCACGCTAACATTAACCCGTGCCCTCACACGTACGCTCCCCCTAAAGCGTTGCCGTACCCTCCCCTGGACCCTAAACCGTCCGCGTCCCCTAACCCTAACCCTAGCCCGAACCCTAACCCTAACCCATCCCTGAAGCCTGACCCTCACCTGTCCCCTAATCCTAACCTGTACGCTAACACTAACCCATGCCCTCACACGTACGCTCCCCCTAAAGCGTTGCCGTACCCTCACCTGGACCCTAAACCGTCCCCGTCCCCTAACCCTAGCCAGAACCCTAACCCTAACCCTTCCCCGAAGCCTGACCCTCAGCCGTCCCCTAATCCTAACCCATACGCTAACACTAACCCGCGCCCTCACACGCACGCTCCCCCTAAAGCGTTGCCGTACCCTCACCTGGACCCTAAACCGTCCCCGTCCCCTAACCCTAACCCTAGCCCGAACCCTAACCCTAACCCTTCCCCGAAGCCTGACCCTCACCCGTCCCCTCATCCTAACCCGTACGCTAACACTAACCCGCGCCCTCACACGCACGCTCCCCCTAAAGCGTTGCCGTACCCTCACCTGGACCCTAAACCGTCCCCTTCCCCTAACCCTAACCCTAGCCCGAACCCCAACCCTAACCCTTCCCCGAAGCCTGACCCTCACCCGTCCCCTAATCCTAACCCGTACGCTAACACTAACCCGCGCCCTCACACGCACGCTCCCCCTAAAGCATTGCCGTACCCTCACCTGGACCCTAAACCGTCCCCGTCCCCTAACCCTAACCCTAGCCCGAACCCTAACCCTAACCCTTCCCCGAAGCCTGACCCTCACCCGCCCCCTAATCCTAACCCGAACGCTAACACTAACCCGCGCCCTCACACGCACGCTCCCCCTTAAGCGTTGCTGTACCCTCACCTGGACCCTAAACCGTCCCCGTCCCCTAACCCTAGCCAGAAGCCTAACCCTAACACTTCCCCGAAGCCTGACCCTCACCCGTCCCCTAATCCTAACCCGTACGCTAACACTAACCCACGCCCTCACACGCACGCTCCCCCTAAACCGTTGCCGTACCCTCACCTGGACCCTAAACCGTCCCCGTCCCCTAACCCTAACCCTAGCCCGAACCCTAACCCTAACCCTTCCCCGAAGCCTGACCCTCACCCGTCCCCTAATCCTAACCCGTACGCTAACACTAACCCGCGCCCTCACACGCACGCTCCCCCTAAAGCGTTGCCGTACCCTCACCTGGACCCTAAACCGTCCCCGTCCCCTAACCCTAACCCTAGTCCGAACCCTAACCCTAAAACTTCCCCGAAGCCTGACCCTCACCCGTCCCCTAATCCTAACCCGTACGCTAACACTAACCCGCGCCCTCACACGCACGCTCCCCCTAAAGCGTTGCCGTACCCTCACCTGGACCCTAAACCGAGCCCGTCCCCTAACCCTAACCCTAGCCCGAACCCTAACCCTAACCCTTCCCCGAAGCCTGACCCTCACCCGTCCCCTAATCCTAACCCGTACGCTAACACTAACCCGTGCCCTCACACGTACGCTCCCCCTAAAGCGTTGCCGTACCCTCCCCTGGACCCTAAACCGTCCCCGTCCCCTAACCCTAACCCTAGCCCGAACCCTAACCCTAACCCTTCCCCGAATCCTGACCCTCACCCGTCCCCTAATCCTAACCCGTACGCTAACACTAACCCGTGCCCTCACACGTACGCTCCCCCTAAAGCGTTGCCGTACCCTCACCTGGACCCTAAACCGTCCCCGTCCCCCTAACCCTAACCCTAGCCCGAACCCTAACCCTAACCCTTCCCCGAAGCCTGACCCTCACCCGTCCCCTAATCCTAACCCGTACGCTAAAACTAACCCGCGCGCTCACTCGTACGCTCTCCCTAAAGCGTTGCCGTACCCTCCCCTGGACCCTAAACCGTCCCCGTCCCCTAACCCTAACCCTAGCCCGAACCCTAACCCTAACACTTCCCCGAAGCCTGACCCTCACCCGTCCCCTAATCCTAACCCGTACGCTAACACTAACCCGCGCCCTCACATGCACGCTCCCCCTAAAGCGTTGCTGTACCCTCACCTGGACCCTAAACCGAGCCCGTCCCCTAACCCTAACCCTAGCCCGAACCCTAACCCTAACCCTTCCCCGAAGCCTGACCCTCACCCGTCCCCTAATCCTAACCCGTACGCTAACACTAACCCACGCCCTCACACGCACGCTCCCCCTAAAGCGTTGCTGTACCCTCACCTGGACCCTAAACCGTCCCCGTCCCCTAACCCTAACCCTAGCCCGAACCCTAACCCTAACCCTTCCCCGAAGCCTGACCCTCACCCGTCCCCTAATCCTAACCCGTACGCTAAAACTAACCCGCGCGCTCACTCGTACGCTCCCCCTAAAGCGTTGCCGTACCCTCCCCTGGACCCTAAACCGTCCCCGTCCCCTAACCCTAACCCTAGCACGAACTCTAACCCTAACACTTCCCCGAAGCCTGACCCTCACCCGTCCCCTAATCCTAACCCGTACGCTAACACTAACCCGCGCCCTCACACGTACGCACCCCCTAAAGCGTTGCCGTACCCTCCCCTGGACCCTAAACCGTCCCCGTCCCCTAACCCTAACGCTAGCCCTAACCCTAACTCTAACCCTTCCCCGAAGCATGACCCTCACCCGTCCCCTAATCCTAACCCGTACACTAACACTAACCCGCGCCCTCACAGGTACGCGCCCCCTAAAGCGTTGCCGTACCCTCCCCTGGACCCAAAACCGTCCCCGTCCCCTAACCCTAACCCTAGCCCGAACCCTAACCCTAACCCTTCCCCGAAACCTGACCCTCACCCGTCCCCTAACCCGTACGCGAACACTAACCCGCGCCCTCACACGTACGCTCCTCCTAAAGCGTTGTCGTACCCTCCCCTGGACCCTAAACCGTCCCTGTCCCCTAACCCTAACCCTAGCCCGAAACCTCTCCCTAACCCTTCCCCGAAGCCTGACCCTCACCCGTCCCCTAATCCTAACCCGTACGCTAACACTAACCTGCGCCCTCACACGTACGCTCCCCCTAAAGTGTTGCCGTATCCTCCCATGGACCCTAAAGTGTCCCCGTCCCCTAACCCTAGCCCGAACCCTAACCCTAACCCTTCCCCGAAGCCTGACCCTCACCCGTCCCCTAATCCTAACCCGTACGCTAACACTAACCCGCGCCCTCACACGTACACTCCCCCTAAAGCATTGCCGTACCCTCCCCTGGACCCTAAACCGTCCCCGTCCCCTAACCCTAACCCTAGCCTGAACCCTAACCCTAACCCGTCCCCTAACCCATCTCCTAATCCTAACCCGTACGTTAACACTAACCCGCGCCCTCACACCTACGCTCCCCCTAAAGCGTTGTCGTACCCTCACCTGGACCCTAAACCGTTCCTGTCCCCTAACCCTAACCCTAACCCTATCCCTTACCTGAAGCCTTACCCTAACCCGTCCCCTAATCCTAACCCGTACGCTGACACTAACCCGTGCCCTCACACTTACGCTCACACTATACCATTGTCGTACCCTAACCTGTACCCTAAATCGTCCCCTAACCCTAACCCTAACCCTTACCCGAAGCCTTACCCTAATCCCTCTCCTAATCCTAACCTGTACGCTAACACTAACCCGTGCCCTCACACGTATGCTCACCCTAAACCGTTGTCTTACCTTAACCTGTACCCTATACCGTCCCCGTCCCTTAACCTTAACCCTAACCCTTACCCGAAGCCTTACTGTAACCCGTCACCTAATCCTAGCCGATACGCTAACACTAACCCGTATCCTAACACGTACGCTCATCCTAAACCATTGTCGCACCCTAACCTGTACCCTAAACTGTCCCTCTCCCCTAACCCTAACCCTAACCCTAACCCTTACCTGAAGCCTTACCCTCACCCGTCCCCTAATCCTTACCCGTACGCTAACACTAAATCTTACCCTTACATGTACGCTATCCCTAAACCGTTGTCGTACCCTAACCTGTACCCTAAACCGTCCCCGTTCCCTAACCGTAACCCTAACCCGAAGCATTACCCTAACACTTACCCTAATCCTAAATGGTACACTAACACTGACCTGTACCCTAACACTTTCGCTCACCCTAAACCATTGTCGCATCCTAAACCATACCCGTTCCCTAATGCTAACCTTAACCCTAACCCTAAACCCACTTATAGCACTATAGCTCAGGAAAATTAAAATAACAAGAAACAACCACCGCAAAGTTTAGGGCTGCTCTGTTTACAAGAGCCTCGACTATGGTACAAATTAAATATCCTTGAAAGAGAGAAATGGATAAAGAAGTTTTCGTACTTACGTACAATGGAATATCACTCAACAATGAAATCAATGTCGTCAGGCCCGTACAAGCATAATGAATGGATTTAGGTACGATGATTCAAAGGAAATAAGTCACACAGAAAAAGAAACTTATCATAAGATATCACTTATAGAGGGAATGTAAACTTGGCTACACATGAACTGAATTACAAAACAGAACAGAGTCTCACATTTAGAAAACAAACTTATGCTTTCTTAAGGGGAATGGTGAGTTGGGGTGCTGTGTAAAACCAGAGATTGAAATTAGCACAGATACTATTCCATAAGCCAAATATATAATAGACAAGATATACTCCTTGCTCAACGAATTAGACTCAACACCACCTATTCACCGCAGAGGAATATATCTGACAATAAGAATATTAAAACATATGTATCTATATGTCTCTGTAAGAGAATCAAGTGTGTGTAGAGCAGTATACACAGCCGTGAAAAATCAACTAAACCCCATTATTAAAATAAATTTCAAAAACAAAGACAGTGAAGGAGAGAAAGTTCTTAAATAATTCGTTCAGGGCTTGTGATGAAACTTGGATTTACCACATCTACACCCACAGCTGGGTGAGACATAAGGCAGGACATTTGGGGCTGAGAGGATTGGTGAGGTTCGGTGAGCAAATGCAGACCCTTTGAAGTAATACTGTATGCTACCCATTCCCTGGGTCCCAACTCTCCTGGTTTAAGGGATTCTTCCTACAGCTAAAACATGCATGGGAAACCCAGAGGATTGTACACCATGTGATCGGGCAACGTTTCTAAAACCCATCTCATTTTTTGTCCCCTGGTACACAGGTTCGCCATTCCAGACGCTTTACTAAACATCTCCCCACGTGGAGAGTCAGTGCCTTAAAACTCCTGTTTGGCACAGTTAGCAATTTCTGCGGAGGTTGAACGGGAATAGGGAGAACCAATGAGAGACTAGCTGTAGGTGTTTGGACGGTCACATTTCACTCTAATTTCCCACCAGGAAGAGGAATTAACAAAAGGCTCAGCGTGCCGTGATGAAACAAGATTAGGGCCTGAAGCAATCCTGCAGTTCTGCGGCCAGCGCACAAGAAACCGAGTTGAAGAAAGGACCTCAGGGGCACTGTAATTCATAAACCTGCAGAGTTATAAATGACAGCTATCGTCCAAAAATATATTGAGGTAAGGCTGCGAAGAGGACTTGAAAGCATGGCACAATTGCAGGAAATATATTTCAGGAGGTAGATGGAAACTGCATTTAAAGCATATGAAAAGCGGCAGAACTTTGACAATGATGCACTTGGCCAAAAAGGGCGTATGCGTTTTTTTCCTGAATACATGCAGGAAAAAACGCATATGCTCTTTTTGTCCAAATAAGCAAGCCTGCAACGGAGATCTGCACTACAATGAAGTCTCACTTCCCACCAGTCAAAAGGGCGATCTGAAAAAAGTGTAAAAACCAGAAAGGCAGGACAGGCCATGGAGAACTGGGAGTCTTGTTATGCTGATGGGCGTGATGTAAATTGCCAACAGACACTCGGGAGAAGTGTATGGTGTTTCCTGAAACATCTAAAAAACAAAGCAACAGAGCCTAGGGCACTTCCACTTATGGTCCTATAGCTTAGGGAAATTAAAATCAAAAAGACACAGCAACCCTAAAGTTTGGAACGCCTCTGTTTACAAGAACCTCGTTTACAGTACAAGTTCAATATCACAGAAAGTGAAAAATGGATAAAGAACTTGTGGTATTTACGGACAAAGCAATATCACTCAGCAATGAAATCTGTGTCATCAGGCCCTTAGCAGCACAATGAGTGGATTCAGGTATGATGATTCTAACTGAAATAAGTCACACAGAAAAAGAAACATCATAAGATATCAGTAATACACGGAATGTAAACTTGGCTACACAGGAACAGAATTACAAAACAGAACAGGGTCTCAAATTTAGAAAACCAACTTATGCTTGCTTAAGGGTAAAGGTGAGTTGGGGTGCTGCATAAAACCAGAGATTGAAATGAGCACAGATAAAGTTCCTTAAGCCAAATATGGAATAGACAAGAGCTACTCCTTGCTCAACGAAATGGACTCAAAACCCCATATTAAACGCCTAAGAATGTACCTGACTAGTAAGTATCTTAAAACCTATGGATTGCTATGCCTCCAAAAGAGAATCAAGCATGTGTACAGGGGCATAAATGCAGCAGTGTTAGGATTGGAGAGGTTCGGTGAGCAAATGAAGACCCTTTGAAGTCATATTGCATGGTACCCATTACACGGGTCTCAACTCTCCAGGTTTAAGGTATTCCTCCTTCAGCTAAAACATGCATGTGGAATCCAGAGTATGATCAACCATGTGAACGGGAGACGTGTTCAAATATGTCTCAGTTTTCCTCCCCTGGTACTCGGGTGCAACATTCCAGACGCTTTACTAACACTCTCCCCACTTGGAGAGTCAGCGCCTTTAACCTCCTTTTTGGCCCAGTTTGCAATTTCTGCGGAAGATGAACAGGAATAGCGAGAACCAATGAGAGGTTAGCTGGAGGTGTCTGGACAGGCAAATTTAACTCTCATTTCCCACCAGGAAGAGGAATTAACCAAAGGCTCAGCATGCCGGGCCGGAACCAGATTAGGGCCTGAAGCCATCCTGCGGTGTTGCGGCCAGCTCAAAAGAAAGCGAGTTGAAGAAAGGAGCTCAGGGGCACTGTAATTCACAAACATGCAGAGTTATAAATGACAGCTATCGTCCAAAAATAGACTGAAGTAAGGCTGCCAAGAGGACTTGAAAGCGGGGCAGAATTGCAGGAAACCGATTTCAGGAGGTAGACTGGAATTGCATTGAAAGCATAGGAAAAGAGGCAGAACGTCCACAATGATGCACTTGGCCAAAAAGGGCGTATGCGTTTTATCCTGAATATATTCAGGAAAAAACGCATACGCCCTTTTTGGCCAACCAAGCAAGCTTGCAAAGGAAATCTGCACTACAATGAAGTCTCACTTCCCCCCGGTCAAAAGGGCCATCTGAAAAAAGTGTAAAATCCAGAAAGGCAGGACAGGCCATGGAGAACTGGGAGCCTTGTTATGCTGATGGGCGGGATGTAAATTGCCAACAGACACTCGGGAGAAGTGTATGGTGTTTCCTGAAACATCTAAAAAACAAAGCAACAGAGCCTAGGGCACTTCCACTTATGGTCCTATAGCTTAGGGAAATTAAAATCAAAAACACAGCCACCCCAAAGTTTGGGACGCCTCCGTTTACAAGAACCTCGTTTACCGTACAAGTTCAATATCACAGAAAGTGAAAAATGGATAAAGAACTTGTGGTACTTACGTACAATGCAGTATCACTCAGCAATGAAATCTATGTCATCAGGCCCGTAGCAGCATAATGAGTGGATTCAGGTACGATGATTCTAACTGAAATAAGTCACACAGAAAAAGAAACATCATAAGATATCAGTAATACACGGAATGTAAACTTGGCTACACAGGAACTGCATTCCAAAACAGAACAGGGTCTCAAATTTAGAACCAACTTATGCTTGCTTAAGGGGAAAGGTGAGTTGGGGTGCTGCATAAAACCAGAGATTGAAATGAGCACAGATAAAGTTCCTTAAGCCAAATATGGAATAGACAAGAGCTACTCCTTGCTCAACGAAATGGACTCAACACCGCATATTAAACGCCTAAGAATGTACCTGACTAGTAAGTATCTTAAAACCTATGGATTGCTATGTCTCCGAAAGAGAATCAAGCATGTGTACAGGGGCATAAACGCAGCAGTGATAGGATTGGAGAGGTTCGGTGAGCAAATGAAGACCCTTTGAAGTCATATTGCATGGTACCCATTCCACGGGTTTGAACTACCCAGGTTTAAGGTATTCTTCCTTCAGCTAAAACATGCATGTGGAACCCAGAGTATGATCAACCATGTGATCGGGAGACGTGTTCAAATATGTCTCAGTTTTCGTACCCTGGTACTCGGGTGCAACATTCCAGACGCTTTACTAACACTCTCCCGTCTTGGAGAGTCAGTGCCTTTAACCTCCTGTTTGGCCCAGTTTGCAATTTCTGCGGAAGATGAACAGGAATAGCGAGAACCAATGAGAGGTTAGCTGGAGGTGTCTGAACGGGCAAATTTAACTCTCATTTCCCACCAGGAAGAGGAATTAACCAAAGGCTCAGCGTGCCGGGCCGGAACCAGATTAGGGCCTGAAGCCATCCTGCGGTGTTGCAGCCAGCTCACAAGAAAGCGAGTTGAAGAAAGGAGCTCAGGGGCACTGTAATTCACAAACCTGCAGAGTTATAAATGACAGCTATCGTCCAAAAATAGACTGAAGTAAGGCTGCCAAGAGGACTTGAATGCGGGGCAGAATTGCAGGAAACCGATTTCAGGAGGTAGACTGGAATTGCATTGAAAGCATAGGAAAAGAGGCAGAACGTCCACAATGATGCACTTGGCCAAAAAGGGCGTATGCGTTTTTTCCTGAATATATTCAGGAAAAAACGCATACGCCCTTTTTGGCCAACCAAGCAAGCTTGCAAAGGAAATCTGCACTACAATGAAGTCTCACTTCCCCCCGGTCAAAAGGGCCATCTGAAAAAAGTGTAAAATCCAGAAAGGCAGGACAGGCCATTGAGAACTGGGAGCCTTGTTATGCTGATGGGCGGGATGTAAATTGCCAACAGACACTTGGGAGAAGTGTATGGTGTTTCCTGAAACATCTAAAAAACAAAGCAACAGAGCCTAGGGCACTTCCACTTATGGTCCTATAGCTTAGGGAAATTAAAATCAAAAAGACACAGCCACCCCAAAGTTTGGGACGCCTCTTTTTACAAGAACCTCATTTACAGTACAAGTTCAACATCGCAGAAAGTGAAAAATGGATAAAGAAGTTGTGGTATTCACTTACAAAGCAATATCACTCAGCAATGAAATCTATGTCATCAGGCCCTTAGCAGCACAATGAGTGGATTCAGGTATGATGATTCTAACTGAAATAAGTCACACAGAAAAAGAAACATCATAAGATATCAGTAATACACGGAATGTAAACTTGGCTACACAGGAACTGAATTACAGAACAGAACAGGGTCTCAAATTTAGAAAACCAACTTATGCTTGCTTAAGGGTAAAGGTGAGTTGGGGTGCTGCATAAAACCAGAGATTGAAATGAGCACAGATAAAGTTCCTTAAGCCAAATATGGAATAGACAAGAGCTACTCCTTGCTCAACGAAATGGACTCAACACCGCATATTAAACGCCTAAGAATGTACCTGACTAGTAAGTATCTTAAAACCTATGGATTGCTATGTCTTCGAAAGAGAATCAAGCATGTGTACAGGGGCATAAACGCAGCAGTGATAGGATTGGAGAGGTTCGGTGAGCAAATGAAGACCCATTGAAGTCATATTGCATGGTACCCATTCCACGGGTTTCTACTACCCAGGTTTAAGGTATTCTTCCTTCAGCTAAAACATGCATGTGGAACCCAGAGTATGATCAACCATGTGATCGGGAGACGTGTTCAAATATGTCTCAGTTTTCGTACCCTGGTACTCGGGTGCAACATTCCAGACGCTTTACTAACACTCTCCTGACTTGGAGAGTCAGTCCCTTTAACCTCCTGTTTGGCCCAGTTTGCAATTTCTGCGGAAGATGAACAGGAATAGCGAGAACCAATGAGAGACTAGCTGGAGGTGTCTGGACGAGCAAATTTAACTCTCCTTTCTCACCAGGAAGAGGAATTAACCAAAGGCTCAGCGTGCCGTGCCAGAACCAGATTAGGGCCTGAAGCCATCCTGCGGTGTTGCGGCCAGGTCACAAGAAAGCGAGTTGAAGAAAGGAGCTCAGGGGCACTGTAATTCACAAACCTGCAGAGTTATAAATGACAGCTATCGTCCAAAAATAGACTGAAGTAAGGCTGCCAAGAGGACTTGAAAGCGGGGCAGCATTGCAGGAAAGCGTTTTCAGGAGGTAGACTGGAATTGCATTGAAAGCATAGGAAAAGAGGCAGAACGTCCACAATGATGCACTTGGCCAAAAAGGGCGTACGCGTTTTTTCCTGAATATATTCAGGAAAAAACGCGTACGCCCTTTTTGGCCAACCAAGCAAGCTTGCAAAGGAAATCTGCACTACAATGAAGTCTCACTTCCCCCCGGTCAAAAGGGCCATCTGAAAAAAGTGTAAAATCCAGAAAGGCAGGACAGGCCATGGAGAACTGGGAGCCTTGTTATGCTGATGGGCGGGATGTAAATTGCCAACAACCAATCGGGAGAAGTGTATGGTGTGTCCTGAAACATCTAAAAAACAAAGCAACAGAGCCTAGGGCACTTCCACTTATGGTCCGATAGCTTAGGGAATTTAAAATCAAAAAGACACAGCCACCCCAAAGTTTGGGACGCCTCTTTTTACAAGAACCTCGTTTACAGTACAAGTTCAACATCGCAGAAAGTGAAAAATGGATAAACAAGTTGTGGTATTTACTTACAAAGCAATATCACTCAGCAATGAAATCTGTGTCATCAGGCCCTTAGCAGCACAATGAGTGGATTCAGGTATGATGATTCGAACTGAAATAAGTCACACAGAAAAAGAAACATCATAAGATATCAGTAATACACGGAATGTAAACTTGGCTACACAGGAACTGAATTACAGAACAGAACAGGGTCTCAAATTTAGAAAACCAACTTATGCTTGCCTAAGGGGGAAGGTGAGTTGGGGTGCTGCATAAAACCAGAGATTGAAATGAGCACAGATAAAGTTCCTTAAGCCAAATATGGAATAGACAAGAGCTACTCCTTGCTCAACGAAATGGACTCAACACCGCCTATTAAACGCCTAAGAATGTACCTGACTAGTAAGTATCTTAAAACCTATGGATTGCTATGTCTCCGAAAGAGAATCAAGCATGTGTACAGGGGCATAAACGCAGCAGTGATAGGATTGGAGAGGTTCGGTGAGCAAATGAAGACCCTTTGAAGTCATATTGCATGGTACCCATTCCACGGGTTTCAACTACCCAGGTTTTAGGTATTCTTCCTTCAGCTAAAACATGCATGTGGAACCCAGAGTATGATCAACCATGTGATCGGGAGACGTGTTCAAATATGTCTCAGTTTTCGTACCCTGGTACTCGGGTGCAACATTCCAGACGCTTTACTAACACTCTCCCCACTTGGAGAGTCAGTCCCTTTAACCTCCTGTTTGGCCCAGTTTGCAATTTCTGCGGAAGATGAACAGGAATAGCGAGAACCAATGAGAGACTAGCTGGAGGTGTCTGGACGGGCAAATTTAACTCTCATTTCCCACCAGGAAGAGGAATTAACCAAAGGCTCAGCGTGCCGTGCCGGAACCAGATTAGGGCCTGAAGCCATCCTGCGGTGTTGCGGCCAGCTCACAAGAAAGCGAGTTGAAGAAAGGAGCTCAGGGGCACTGTAATTCACAAACCTGCAGAGTTATAAATGACAGCTATCGTCCAAAAATAGACTGAAGTAAGGCTGCCAAGAGGACTTGAAAGCGGGGCAGAATTGCAGGAAACCGATTTCAGGAGGTAGACTGGAATTGCATTGAAAGCATAGGAAAAGAGGCAGAACGTCCACAATGATGCACTTGGCCAAAAAGTGCGTATGCGTTTTTTCCTGAATATATTCAGGAAAAAACGCATACGCACTTTTTGGCCAACCAAGCAAGCTTGCAAAGGAAATCTGCACTACAATGAAGTCTCACTTCCACCTGGTCAAAAGGGCCATCTGAAAAAAGTGTAAAATCCATAAAGGCACGACAGGCCATGGAGAACGGGGAGCCTTGTTATGCTGATGGGCGGGATGTAAATTGCCAACAGCCACTCTGGAGAAGTGTATGGTGTTTCCTGAAACATCTAAAAAACGAAGCAACAGAGCCTAGGGCACTTCCACTTATGGTCCTATAGCTTAGGGAAATTAAAATCAAAAAGACACAGCCACCCCAAAGTGTGGGACGCCTCCGTTTACAAGAACCTCGTTTACCGTACAAGTTCAATATCACAGAAAGTGAAAAATGGATAAAGAACTTGAGGTACTTACGTACAATGCAGTATCACTCAGCAATGAAATCTATGTCATCAGGCCCTTAGCAGCATAATGAGTGGATTCAGGTACGATGATTCTAACTGAAATAAGTCACACAGAAAAAGAAACATCATAAGATATCACTAATACACGGAATGTAAACTTGGCTACACAGGAACTGCATTCCAAAACAGAACAGGGTCTCAAATTTAGAAAACCAACTTATGCTTGCTTAAGGGGAAAGGTGAGTTGGGGTGCTGCATAAAACCAGAGATTGAAATGAGCACAGATAAAGTTCCTTAAGCCAAATATGGAATAGACAAGAGCTACTCCTTGCTCAACGAAATGGACTCAAAACCCCATATTAAACGCCTAAGAATGTACCTGACTAGTAAGTATCTTAAAACCTATGGATTGCTATGTCTCCAAAAGAGAATCAAGCATGTGTACAGGGGCATGAACGCAGCAGTGATAGGATTGGAGAGGTTCGGTGAGCAAATGAAGACCCTTTGAAGTCATATTGCATGGTACCCATTACACGGGTCTCAACTCTACAGGTTTAAGGTATTCTTCCTTCAGCTAAAACATGCATGTGGAACCCCGAGTATGATCAACCGTGTGAACGGGAGACGTGTTCAAATATGTCTCAGTTTTCCTCCCCTGGTACTCGGGTGCAACATTCCAGACACTTTACTAACACTCTCCTGACTTGGAGAGTCAGCGCCTTTAACCTCCTGTTTGGCCCAGTTTGCAATTTCTGCGGAAGATGAACAGGAATAGCGAGAACCAATGAGAGACTAGCTGGAGGTGTCTGGACGGGCAAATTTAACTCTCATTTCCCACCAGGAAGGGGAAATAACCAAAGGCTCAGCGTGCCTTGCCGGAACCAGATTAGGGCCTGAAGCCATCCTGCGGTGTTGCGGCCAGGTCACAAGAAAGCGAGTTGAAGAAAGGAGCTCAGGGGCACTGTAATTCACAAACCTGCAGAGTTATAAATGACAGCTATCGTCCAGAAATAGACTGAAGTAAGGCTGCCAAGAGGACTTGAAAGCGGGGCAGCATTGCAGGAAACCGATTTCAGGAGGTAGACTGGAATTGCATTGAAAGCATAGGAAAAGAGGCAGAACGTCCAGAATGATGCATTTGGCCAAAAAGGGCGTACGCTTTTTTTCCTGAATATATTCAGGAAAACACGCATACGCCCTTTTTGGCCAACCAAGCAAGCTTGCAAAGGAAATCTGCACTACAATGAAGTCTCACTTCCCCCCGGTCAAAAGGGCCATCTGAAAAAAGTGTAAAATCCAGAAAGGCAGGACAGGCCATGGAGAACTGGGAGCCTTGTTATGCTGATGGGCGGGATGTAAATTGCCAACAACCACTCGGGAGAAGTGTATGGTGTTTCCTGAAACATCTAAAAAACAAAGCAACAGAGCCTAGGGCACTTCCACTTATGGTCCTATAGCTTAGGGAATTTAAAATCAAAAAGACATAGCCACCCCAAAGTTTGGAACGGCTCTGTTTACAAGAACCTCGTTTACAGTACAAGTTTAACATCGCAGAAAGTGAAAAATGGATAAAGAAGTTGTGGTATTTACTTACAAAGCAATATCACTCAGCAATGAAATCTGTGTCATCAGGCCCTTAGCAGCACAATGAGTGGATTCAGGTATGATGATTCTAACTGAAATAAGTCACACAGAAAAAGAAACATCATAAGATATCAGTAATACACGGAATGTAAACTTGGCTACACAGGAACTGAATTACAGAACAGAACAGGGTCTCAAATTTAGAAAACCAACTTATGCTTGCTTAAGGGGGAAGGTGAGTTGGGGTGCTGCATAAAACCAGAGATTGAAATGAGCACAGATAAAGTTCCTTAAGCCAAATATGGAATAGACAAGAGCTACTCCTTGCTCAACGAAATGGACTCAACACCGCATATTAAACGCCTAAGAATGTACCTGACTAGTAAGTATCTTAAAACCTATGGATTGCTATGTCTCCGAAAGAGAATCAAGCATGTGTACAGGGGCATAAACGCAGCAGTGATAGGATTGGAGAGGTTCGGTGAGCAAATGAAGACCCTTTGAAGTCATATTGCATGGTACCCATTCCACGGGTTTCAACTACCCAGGTTTTAGGTATTCTTCCTTCATCTAAAACATGCATGTGGAACCCAGAGTATGATCAACCATGTGATCGGGAGACGTGTTCAAATATGTCTCAGTTTTCGTACCCTGGTACTCGGGTGCAACATTCCAGACGCTTTACTAACACTCTCCCCACTTGGAGAGTCAGTCCCTTTAACCTCCTGTTTGGCCCAGTTTGCAATTTCTGCGGAAGATGAACAGGAATAGCGAGAACCAATGAGAGACTAGCTGGAGGTGTCTGGACGGGCAAATTTAACTCTCATTTCCCACCAGGAAGAGGAATTAACCAAAGGCTCAGCGTGCCGTGCCGGAACCAGATTAGGGCCTGAAGCCATCCTGCGGTGTTGCGGCCAGCTCACAAGAAAGCGAGTTGAAGAAAGGAGCTCAGGGGCACTGTAATTCACAAACCTGCAGAGTTATAAATGACAGCTATCGTCCAAAAATAGACTGAAGTAAGGCTGCCAAGAGGACTTGAAAGCGGAGCAGAATTGCAGGAAACCGATTTCAGGAGGTAGACTGGAATTGCATTGAAAGCATAGGAAAAGAGGCAGAACGTCCACAATGATGCACTTGGCCAAAAAGGGCGTATGCGTTTTTTCCTGAATATATTCAGGAAAAAACGCATACGCCCTTTTTGGCCAACCAAGCAAGCTTGCAAAGGAAACCTGCACTACAATGAAGTCTCACTTCCACCTGGTCAAAAGGGCCATCTGAAAAAAGCGTAAAATCCATAAAGGCACGACAGGCCATGGAGAACTGGGAGCCTTCTTATGCTGATGGGCGGGATGTAAATTGCCAACAGCCACTCTGGAGAAGTGTATGGTGTTTCCTGAAACATCTAAAAAACAAAGCAACAGAGCCTAGGGCACTTCCACTTATGGTCCTATAGCTTAGGGAAATTAAAATCAAAAAGACACAGCCACCCCAAAGTTTGGGACGACTCCGTTTACAAGAACCTCGTTTACCGTACAAGTTCAATATCACAGAAAATGAAAAATGGATAAAGAACTTGAGGTACTTACGTACAATGCAGTATCACTCAGCAATGAAATCTATGTCATCAGGCCCTTAGCAGCACAATGAGTGGATTCAGGTATGATGATTCTAACTGAAATAAGTCACACAGAAAAAGAAACATCATAAGATATCAGTAATACACGGAATGAAAACTTGGCTACACAGGAACTGAATTACAGAACAGAACAAGGTCTCAAATTGAGAAAACCAACTTATCCTTGCTTAAGGGTAAAGGTGAGTTGTGGTGCTGCATAAAACCAGGGATTGAAATGAGCACAGATAAAGTTCCTTAAGCCAAATATGGAATAGACAAGAGCTACTCCTTGCTCAACGAAATGGACTCAACACCGCATATTAAACGCCTAAGAATGTACCTGACTAGTAAGTATCTTAAAACCTATGGATTGCTATGTCTCCGAAAGAGAATCAAGCATGTGTACAGGGGCATAAACGCAGCAGTGGTAGGATTGGAGAGGTTCGGTGAGCAAATGAAGACCCTTTGAAGTCATATTGCATGGTACCCGTTACACATGTTTCAACTACCAAGGTTTAAGGTATTCTTCCTTCAGCTAAAACATGCATGTGGAACCCAAGTATGATCAACCATGTGAACGGGAGACGTGTTCAAATATGTCTCAGTTTTCCTCCCCTGGTACTCGGGTGCAACATTCCAGACGCTTTACTAACACTCTCCCTAGTTGGAGAGTCAGCGCCTTTAAACTCCTGTTTGGCCCAGTTTGCAATTTCTGCGGAAGATGAACAGGAATAGCGAGAACCAATGAGAGACTAGCTGGAGGTGTCTGGACGGGCAAATTTAACTCTCATTTCCCACTAGGAAGAGGAAATAACCAAAGGCTCAGCGTGCCGTGCCGGAACCAGATTAGGGCCTGAAGCCATCCTGCGGTGTTGCGGCCAGGTCACAAGAAAGCGAGTTGAAGAAAGGAGCTCAGGGGCACTGTAATTCACAAACCTGCAGAGTTATATATGACAGCTATCGTCCAAAAATAGACTGAAGGAAGGCTGCCAAGAGGACTTGAAAGCGGGGCAGAATTGCAGGAAACCGATTTCAGGAGGTAGACTGGAATTGCATTGAAAGCATAGGAAAAGAGGCAGAACGTCCACAATGATGCACTTGGCCAAAAAGGGCGTATGCGTTTTTTCCTGAATATATTCAGGAAAAAACGCATACGCCCTTTTTGGCCAACCAAGCAAGCTTGCAATGGAAATCTGCACTACAATGAAGTCTCACTTCTCCCCGGTCAAAAGGGCCATCTGAAAAAAGTGTAAAATCCAGAAAGACAGGACAGGCCATGGAGAACTGGGAGCCTTGTTATGCTGATGGGCGGGATGTAAATTGCCAACAACCACTCGGGAGAAGTGTATGGTGTTTCCTGAAACATCTAAAAAACAAAGCAACAGAACCTAGGGCACTTCCACTCTTGGTCCTATAGATTAGGGAAATTAAAATCAAAAAGACACAGCCACCCAAAAGTTTGGAACGGCTCTGTTTACAAGAACCTCATTTACAGTACAAGTTCAACATCGCAGAAAGTGAAAAATGGATAAAGAACTTGTGGTATTTACTTACAAAGCAATATCACTCAGCAATGAAATCTGTGTCATCAGGCCCTTAGCAGCACAATGAGTGGATTCAGGTATGATGATTCTAACTGAAATAAGTCACACAGAAAAAGAAACATCATAAGATATCAGTAATACACGGAATGTAAACTTGGCTACACAGGAACTGAATTACAGAACAGAACAGGGTCTCAAATTTAGAAAACCAACTTATGCTTGCTTAAGGGTAAAGGTGAGTTGGGGTGCTGCATAAAACCAGAGATTGAAATGAGCACAGATAAAGTTCCTTAAGCCAAATATGGAATAGACAAGAGCTACTCCTTGCTCAACGAAATGGACTCAACACCGCATATTAAACGCCTAAGAATGTACCTGACTAGTAAGTATCTTAAAACCTATGGATTGCTATGACTCCGAAAGAGAATCAAGCATGTGTACAGGGGCATAAACGCAGCAGTGATAGGATTGGAGAGGTTCGGTGAGCAAATGAAGACCCTTTGAAGTCATATTGCATCGTACCCATTCCACGGGTTTCAACTACCCAGTTTTAAGGTATTCTTCCTTCAGCTAAAACATGCATGTGGAACCTAGAGTATGATCAACCATGTGATCGGGAGACGTGTTTAAATATGTCTCAGTTTTTGTACCCTGGTACTCGGGTGCAACATTCCAGACGCTTTACTAACACTCTCCCGACTTGGAGAGTCAGTCCCTTTAACCTCCTGTTTGGCCCAGTTTGCAATTTCTGTGGAAGATGAACAGGAATAGCGAGAACCAATGAGAGACTAGCTGGAGGTGTCTGGACGGGCAAATTTAACTCTCATTTCCCACCAGGAAGAGGAATTAACCAAAGGCTCAGCGTGCTGTGCCGGAACCAGATTAGGGCCTGAAGCCATCCTGCGGTGTTGCGGCCAGCTCAAAAGAAAGCGAGTTGAAGAAAGGAGCTCAGGGGCACTGTAATTCACAAACCTGCAGAGTTATAAATGACAGCTATCGTCCAAAAATAGACTGAAGGAAGGCTGCCAAGAGGACTTGAAAGCGGGGCAGAATTGCAGGAAACCGATTTCAGGAGGTAGACTGGAATTGCATTGAAAGCATAGGAAAAGAGGCAGAACGTCCACAATGATGCACTTGGCCAAAAAGGGCGTATGCGTTTTTTCCTGAATATATTCAGGAAAAAACGCATACGCCCTTTTTGGCCAAGCAAGCAAACTTGCAAAGGAAATCTGCTTTACAATGAAGTCTCACTTCTCCCCGGTCAAAAGGGCCATCTGAAATAAGTGTAAAATCCAGAAAGGCAGGACAGGCCATGGAGAACTGGGAGCCTTGTTATGCTGATGGGCGGGATGTAAATTGCCAACAGACACTCAGGGGAAGTGTATGGTGTTTCCTGAAACATCTAAAAAACAAAGCAACAGAGCCTAGGGCACTTCCACTTATGGTCCTATAGCTTAGGGAAATTAAAATCAAAAAGACACAGCCACCCCAAAGTTTGGGACGCCTCCGTTTACAAGAACCTCGTTTACCGTACAAGTTCTATATCACAGAAAGTGAAAAATGGATAAAGAACTTGTGGTACTTACGTACAATGCAGTATCACTCAGCAATGAAATCTATGTCTTCAGGCCCGTAGCAGCATAATGAGTGGATTCAGGTACGATGATTCTAACTGAAATAAGTCACACAGAAAAAGAAACATCATAAGATATCACTAAAACACGGAATGTAAACTTGGCTACACAGGAACTGCATTCCAAAACAGAACAGGGTCTCAAATTTAGAAAACCAACTTATGCTTGCTTAAGGGGAAAGGTGAGTTGGGGTGCTGCATAAAACCAGAGATTGAAATGAGCACAGATAAAGTACCTTAAGCCAAATATGGAATAGACAAGAGCTACTCCTTGCTCAACGAAATGGACTCAACACCCCATATTAAACACCTAAGAATGTACCTGACTAGTAAGTATCTTAAAACCTATGGATTGCTATGTCTCCGAAAGAGAATCAAGCATGTGTACAGGGGCATAAACGCAGCAGTGATAGGATTGGAGAGGTTCGGTGAGCAAATGAAGACCCTTTGAAGTCATATTGCATGGTACCCATTCCACGGGTTTCAACTACCCAGGTTTAAGGTATTCTTCCTTCAGCTAAAACATGCATGTGGAACCTAGAGTATGATCAAGCATGTGATCGGGAGACGTGTTCAAATATGTCTCAGTTTTCGTACCCTGGTACTCGGGTGCAACATTCCAGACACTTTACTAACACTCTCCCGACTTGGAGAGTCAGTCCCTTTAACCTCCTGTTTGGCCCAGTTTGCAATTTCTGCGGAAGATGAACAGGAATAGCGAGAACCAATGAGAGGCTAGCTGGAGGTGTCTGGACGGGCAAATTTAACTCTCATTTTCCACCATGAAGAGGAATTAACCAAAGGCTCAGCGTGCCCTGCCGGAACCAGATTAGGGCCTGAAGCCATCCTGTGGTGTTGCGGCCAGGTCACAAGAAAGCAAGTTGAAGAAAGGAGCTCAGGGGCACTGTAATTCACAAACCTGCAGAGTTATAAATGACAGCTATCGTCCAAAAATAGACTGAAGTAAGGCTGCCAAGAGGACTTGAAAGCGGGGCAGAATTGCAGGAAACCGATTTCAGGAGCTAGACTGGAATTGCATTGAAAGCATAGGAAAAGAGGCAGAACGTCCACAATGATGCACTTGGCCAAAAAGGGCGTATGCGTTTTTTCCTGAATATATTCAGGAAAAAACGCATACGCCCTTTTTGGCCAACCAAGCAAGCTTGCAATGGAAATCTGCACTACAATGAAGTCTCACTTCCCCCCGGTCAAAAGGGCCATCTGAAAAAAGTGTAAAATCCAGAAAGACAGGACAGGCCATGGAGAACTGGGAGCCTTGTTATGCTGATGGGCGGGATGTAAATTGCCAACAGACACTCAGGAGAAGTGTATGGTGTTTCCTGAAACATCTAAAAAACAAAGCAACAGAGCCTAGGGCACTTCCACTTATGGTCCTATAGCTTAGGGAAATTAAAATCAAAAAGACACAGCCACCCCAAAGTTTGGAAAGGCTCTGTTTACAAGAACCTCGTTTACAGTACAAGTTCAACATCGCAGAAAGTGAAAAATGGATAAAGAACTTGTGGTATTTACTTACAAAGCAATATCACTCAGCAATGAAATCTGTGTCATCAGGCCCTTAGCAGCACAATGAGTGGATTCAGGTATGATGATTCTAACTGAAATAAGTCACACAGAAAAAGAAACATCATAAGATATCACTAATACACGGAATGTAAACTTGGCTACACAGGAACTGAATTACAGAACAGAACAGGGTCTCAAATTTAGAAAACCAACTTATGCTTGCTTAAGGGTAAAGGTGAGTTGGGGTGCTGTATAAAACCAGAGATTGAAATGAGCACAGATAAAGTTCCTTAAGCCAAATATGGAATAGACAAGAGCTACTCCTTGCTCAATGAAATGGACTCAACACCCCATATTAAACACCTAAGAATGTACCTGACTAGTAAGTATCTTAAAACCTATGGATTGCTATGTCTCCGAAAGAGAATCAAGCATGTGTACAGGGGCATAAACGCAGCAGTGATAGGATTGGAGAGGTTCGGTGAGCAAATGAAGACCCTTTGAAGTCATATTGCATGGTACCCATTCCACGGGTTTCAACTACCCAGGTTTAAGGTATTCTTCCTTCAGCTAAAACATGCATGTGGAACCTAGAGTATGATCAAGCATGTGATCGGGAGACGTGTTCAAATATGTCTCAGTTTTCGTACCCTGGTACTCGGGTGCAACATTCCAGACACTTTACTAACACTCTCCCGACTTGGAGAGTCAGTCCCTTTAACCTCCTGTTTGGCCCAGTTTGCAATTTCTGCGGAAGATGAACAGGAATAGCGAGAACCAATGAGAGGCTAGCTGGAGGTGTCTGGACGGGCAAATTTAACTCTCATTTTCCACCATGAAGAGGAATTAACCAAAGGCTCAGCGTGCCCTGCCGGAACCAGATTAGGGCCTGAAGCCATCCTGTGGTGTTGCGGCCAGGTCACAAGTAAGCAAGTTGAAGAAAGGAGCTCAGGGGCACTGTAATTCACAAACCTGCAGAGTTATAAATGACAGCTATCGTCCAAAAATAGACTGAAGTAAGGCTGCCAAGAGGATTTGAAAGCGGGGCAGAATTGCAGGAAACCGATTTCAGGAGCTAGACTGGAATTGCATTGAAAGCATAGGAAAAGAGGCAGAACGTCCACAATGATGCACTTGGCCAAAAAGGGCGTATGCGTTTTTTCCTGAATATATTCAGGAAAAAACGCATACGCCCTTTTTGGCCAACCAAGCAAGCTTGCAAAGGAAATCTGCACTACAATGAAGTCTCACTTCCCCCCAGTCAAAAGGGCCATCTGAAAAAAGTGTAAAATCCAGAAAGGCAGGAGAGGCCATGGAGAACTGGGAGCCTTGTTATGCTGATGGGCGGGATGTAAATTGCAAACAACCACTCGGGAGAAGTTTATGGTGTTTCCTGAAACATCTAAAAAACAAAGCAACAGAAACTAGGGCACTTCCACTTATGGTCCTATAGCTTAGGGAAATTTAAATCAAAAAGACACAGCCACCCCAAAGTTTGGAACGGCTCCGTTTACAAGAACCTCGTTTACAGTACAAGTTCAACATCGCAGAAAGTGAAAAATGGATAAAGAACTTGTGGTATTTACTTACAAAGCAATATCACTCAGCAATGAAATCTGTGTCATCAGGCCCTTAGCAGCACAATGAGTGGATTCAGGTATGATGATTCTAACTGAAATAAGTCACACAGAAAAAGAAACATCATAAGATATCAGTAATACACGGAATGTAAACTTGGCTACACAGGAACTGAATTACAGAACAGAACAGGGTCTCAAATTTAGAAAACCAAATTATGCTTGCTTAAGGGGAAAGGTGAGTTGGGGTGCTGCATAAAACCAGAGATTGAAATGAGCACAGATAAAGTTCCTTAAGCCAAATATGGAATAGACAAGAGCTACTCCTTGCTCAACGAAATGGACTCAACACCGCATATTAAACGCCTAAGAATGTACCTGACTAGTAATATCTTAAAACCTATGGATTGCTATGTCTCCAAAAGAGAATCAAGCGTGTGTACAGGGGCATAAACGCAGCAGTGATAGGATTGGAGAGGTTCGGTGAGCAAATGAAGACCCTTTGAAGTCATATTGCATGGTACCCATTCCACGGGTCTCAACTCTCCAGGTTTTAGGTATTCTTCCTTCAGCTAAAACATGCATGTGGAACCCAAGTATGATCAACCACGTGAACGGGAGACGTGTTCAAATATGTCTCAGTTTTCCTCCCCTGGTACTCGGGTGCAACATTCCAGACGCTTTACTAACACTCTCCCGAGTTGGAGAGTCAGCGCCTTTAACCTCCTGTTTGGCCCAGTTTGCAATTTCTGCGGAAGATGAACAGGAATAGCGAGAACCAATGAGAGACTAGCTGGAGGTGTCTGGACGGGCAAATTTAACTCTCATTTCCCACAAGGAAGAGGAAATAACCAAAGGCTCAGCGTGCCGTGCCGGAACCAGATTAGGGCCTGAAGCCATCCTGCGGTGTTGCGGCCAGGTCACAAGAAAGCGAGTTGAAGAAAGGAGCTCAGGGGCACTGTAATTCACAAACCTGCAGAGTTATATATGACAGCTATCGTCCAAAATTAGACTGAAGTAAGGCTGCCAAGAGGACTTGAAAGCGGGGCAGAATTGCAGGAAACCCATTTCAGGAGGTAGACTGGAATTGCATTGAAAGCATAGGAAAAGAGGCAGAACGTCCACAATGATGCACTTGGCCAAAAAGGGCGTATGCGTTTTTTCCTGAATATATTCAGGAAAAAACGCATACGCCCTTTTTGGCCAACCAAGCAAACTTGCAAAGGAAATCTGCTTTACAATGAAGTCTCACTTCTCCCCGGTCAAAAGGGCCATCTGAAATAAGTGTAAAACCCAGAAAGGCAGGACAGGCCATGGAGAACTGGGAGCCTTGTTATGCTGATGGGCGGGATGTAAATTGCCAACAGACACTCAGGAGAAGTGTATGGTGTTTCCTGAAACATCTAAAAAACAAAGCAACAGAGCCTAGGGCACTTCCACTTATGGTCCTATAGCTTAGGGAAATTAAAATCAAAAAGACACAGCCACCCCAAAGTTTGGGACGCCTCCGTTTACAAGAACCTCGTTTACCGTACACGTTCAATATCACAGAAAGTGAAAAATGGATAAAGAACTTGTCGTACTTACGTACAATGCAGTATCACTCAGCAATGAAATCTATGTCATCAGGCCCGTAGCAGCATAATGAGTGGATTCAGGTACGATGATTCTAACTGAAATAAGTCACACAGAAAAAGAAACATCATAAGATATCACTAATACACGGAATGTAAACGTGGCTACACAGGAACTGAATTACAGAACAGAACAGGGTCTCAAATTTAGAAAACCAACTTATGCTTGCTTAAGGGTAAAGGTGAGTTGGGGTGCTGCATAAAACCAGAGATTGAAATGAGCACAGATAAAGTTGCTTAAGCCAAATATGGAATAGACAAGAGCTACTCCTTGCTCAACGAAATGGACTCAACACCGCATATTAAACGCCTAAGAATGTACCTGACTAGTAAGTATCTTAAAACCTATGGATTGCTATGACTCCGAAAGAGAATCAAGCATGTGTACAGGGGCATAAACGCAGCAGTGATAGGATTGGAGAGGTTCGGTGAGCAAATGAAGACCCTTTGAAGTCATATTGCATCGTACCCATTCCACGGGTTTCAACTACCCAGGTTTAAGGTATTCTTCCTTCAGCTAAAACATGCATGTGGAACCTAGAGTATGATCAACCATGTGATCGGGAGACGTGTTTAAATATGTCTCAGTTTTTGTACCCTGGTACTCGGGTGCAACATTCCAGACGCTTTACTAACACTCTCCCGACTTGGAGAGTCAGTACCTTTAACCTCCTGTTTGGCCCAGTTTGCAATTTCTGCGGAAGATGAACAGGAATAGCGAGAACCAATGAGAGGCTAGCTGGAGGTGTCTGGACGGGCAAATTTAACTCTCATTTCCCACCAGGAAGAGGAATTAACCAAAGGATCAGCGTGCCGTGCCGGAACCAGATTAGGGCCTGAAGCCATCCTGCGGTGTTGCGGCCAGCTCAAAAGAAAGCGAGTTGAAGAAAGGAGCTCAGGGGCACTGTAATTCACAAACCTGCAGAGTTATAAATGACAGCTATCGTCCAAAAATAGACTGAAGGAAGGCTGCCAAGAGGACTTGAAAGCGGGGCAGAATTGCAGGAAACCGATTTCAGGAGGTAGACTGGAATTGCATTGAAAGCATAGGAAAAGAGGCAGAACGTCCACAATGATGCACTTGGCCAAAAAGGGCGTATGCGTTTTTTCCTGAATATATTCAGGAAAAAACGCATACGCCCTTTTCGGCCAACCAAGCAAGCTTGCAAAGGAAATCTGCACTACAATGAAGTCTCACTTCCCCCTGGTCAAAAGGGCCATCTGAAAAAAGTGTAAAATCCACAAAGGCAGGACAGGCCATGGAGACCTGGGAGCCTTGTTATGCTGATGGGCGGGATGTAAATTGCCAACAACCACTCGGGAGAAGTTTATGGTGTTTCCTGAAACATCTAAAAAACAAAGCAACAGAGCCTAGGCCACTTCCACTTATGGTCCTATAGCTTAGGGAAATTAAAATCAAAAAGACACAGCCACCCCAATGTTTGGAACGGCTCTGTTTACAAGAACCTCGTTTACAGTACAAGTTCAACATCGCAGAAAGTGAAAAATGGATAAAGAACTTGTGGTATTTACTTACAAAGCAATATCACTCAGCAATGAAATCTGTGTCATCAGGCCCTTAGCAGCACAATGAGTGGATTCAGGTATGATGATTCTAACTGAAATAAGTCACACAGAAAAAGAAACATCATAAGATATCAGTAATACACGGAGTGTAAACTTGGCTACACAGGAACTGAATTACAGAACAGAACAGGGTCTCAAATTTAGAAAACAAACTTATGCTTGCTTAAGGGTAAAGGTTAGTTGTGGTGCTGCATAAAACCAGAGATTGAAATGAGCACAGATAAACTTCCTTAAGTCAAATATGGAATAGACAAGAGCTACTCCTTGCTCAACGAAATGGACTCAACACCGCATATTAAACGCCTAAGAATGTACCTGACTAGTAAGTATCTTAAAACCTATGGATTGCTATGTCTCCGAAAGAGAATCAAGCATGTGTACAGGGGCATAAACGCAGCAGTGATAGGATTGGAGAGGTTCGGTGAGCAAATGAAGACCCTTTGAAGTCATATTGCATGGTACCCGTTGCACGGGTCTTAACTCTCCAGGTTTAAGGTATTCTTCCTTCAGCTAAAACATGCATGTGGAACCTAGAGTATGATCAACCATGTGATCAGGAGACGTGTTCAAATATGTCTCAGTTTTCGTACCCTGGTACTCGGGTGCAACATTCCAGACGATTTACTAACACTCTCCCGACTTGGAGAGTCAGCGCCTTTAACCTCCTGTTTGGCCCAGTTTGCAATTTCTGCAGAAGATGAACAGGAATAGCGAGAACCAATGAGAGGCTAGCTGGAGGTGTCTGGACGGGCAAATTTAACTCTCATTTCCCACCAGGAAGAGGAATTAACCAAAGGCTCAGCGTGCTGTGCCGGAACCAGATTAGGGCCTGAAGCCATCCTGCGGTGTTGCGGCCAGCTCAAAACAAAGCGAGTTGAAAAAAGGAGCTCAGGGGCACTGTAATTCACAAACCTGCAGAGTTATAAATGACAGCTATCGTCCAAAAATAGACTGAAGTAAGGCTGCCAAGAGGACTTGAAAGCGGGGCAGAATTGCAGGAAACCGATTTCAGGAGGTAGACTGGAATTGCATTGAAAGCATAGGAAAAGAGGCAGAACGTCCACAATGATGCACATGGCCAAAAAGGGCGTATGCATTTTTTCCTGAATATATTCAGGAAAAAACGCATACGCACTTTTTGGCCAACCAAGCAAGCTTGCAAAGGAAATCTGCACTACAATGAAGTCTCACTTCCCCCCGGTCAAAAGGGCCATCTGAAATAAGTGTAAAATCCAGAAAGGCAGGACAGGCCATGGAGAACTGGGACCCTTGTTATGCTGATGGGCGGGATGTAAATTGCCAACAACCACTCGGGAGAAGTGTATGGTGTTTCCTGAAACATCTAAAAAACAAAGCAACAGAACCTAGGGCACTTCCACTTATGGTCCTATAGATTAGGGAAATTAAAATCAAAAAGACACAGCCACCCCAAAGTTTGGATCGGCTCTGTTTACAAGAACCTCGTTTACAGTACAAGTTCAACATCGCAGAAAGTGAAAAATGGATAAAGAACTTGTGGTATTTACTTACAAAGCAATATCACTCAGCAATGAAATCTGTGTCATCAGGCCCTTAGCAGCACAATGAGTGGATTCAGGTATGATGATTCTAACTGAAATAAGTCACACAGAAAAAGAAACATCATAAGATATCAGTAATACACGGAATGTAAACTTGGCTACACAGGAACTGAATTACAGAACAGAACAGGCTCTCCAATTTAGAAAACCAACTTATGCTTGCTTAAGGGGAAAGGTGAGTTGGGGTGCTGCATAAAACCAGAGATTGAAATGAGCACAGATAAAGTTCCTTAAGCCAAATATGGAATAGACAAGAGCTACTCCTTGCTCAACGAAATGGACTCAACACCGCATATTAAACGCCTAAGAATGTACCTGACTAGTAAGTATCTTAAAACCTATGGATTGCTATGTCTCCGAAAGAGAATCAAGCATGTGTACAGGGGCATAAACGCAGCAGTGATAGGATTGGAGAGGTTCAGTGAGCAAATGAAGACCCTTTGAAGTCATATAGCATGGTACCCATTACACGGGTCTCAACTCTCCAGGTTTAAGGTATTCTTCCTTCAGCTAAAACATGCATGTGGAACCTAGAGTATGATCAACCATGTGATCGGGAGACGTGTTCAAATATGTTTCAGTTTTCGTACCCTGGTACTCGGGTGCAACATTCCAGACGCTTTACTAAAACTCTCCCGACTTGGAGAGTCAGTCCCTTTAACCTCCTGTTTGGCCCAGTTTGCAATTTCTGCGGAAGATGAACAGGAATAGCGAGAACCAATGAGAGGCTAGCTGGAGGTGTCTGGACGGGCAAATTTAACTCTCATTTCCCACCAGGAAGAGGAATTAACCAAAGGCTCAGCGTGCCGTGCCGGAACCAGATTAGGGCCTGAAGCCATCCTGCGGTGTTGCGGCCAGCTCAAAAGAAAGCGAGTTGAAGAAAGGAGCTCAGGGGCACTGTAATTCACAAACCTGCAGAGTTATAAATGACAGCTATCGTCCAAAAATAGACTGAAGTAAGGCTGCCAAGAGGACTTGAAAGCGGGGCAGAATAGCAGGAAACCGATTTCAGGAGCTAGACTGGAATTGCATTGAAAGCATAGGAAAAGAGGCAGAACGTCCACAATGATGCACTTGGCCAAAAAGGGCGTATGCGTGTTTTCCTGAATATATTCAGGAAAACACGCATCCGCACTTTTTGGCCAACCCAGCAAGCTTGCAAAGGAAATCTGCACTACAATGAAGTCTCACTTCCCCCCGGTCAAAAGGGCCATCTGAAAAAAGTGTAAAATCCAGAAAGGCAGGACAGGCCATGGAGAACTGGGAGCCTTGTTATGCTGATGGGCGGGATGTAAATTGCCAACAACCACTAGGGAAAAGTGTATGGTGTTTCCTGAAACATCTAAAAAACAAAGCAACAGAACCTAGGGCACTTCCACTTATGGTCCTATAGCTTAGGGAAATTAAAATCAAAAAGACACAGCCACCCCAATGTTTGGAACGGCTCTGTTTACAAGAACCTCGTTTACAGTACAAGTTCAACATCGCAGAAAGTGAAAAATGGATAAAGAAGTTGTGGTATTTACTTACAAAGCAATATCACTCAGCAATGAAATCTGTGTCATCAGGCCCTTAGCAGCACAATGAGTGGATTCAGGTATGATGATTCTAACTGAAATAAGTCACACAGAAAAAGAAACATCATAAGATATCAGTAATACATGGAATGTAAACTTGGCTACACAGGAACTGAATTACAGAACAGAACAGGGTCTCAAATTTAGAAAACCAACTTATGCTTGCTTAAGGGTAAAGGTGAGTTGGGGTGCTGCATAAAACCAGAGATTGAAATGAGCACAGATAAAGTTCCTTAAGCCAAATATGGAATAGACAAGAGCTACTCCTTGCTCAATGAAATGGACTTAACACCCCATATTAAACGCCTAAGAATGTACCTGACTAGTAAGTATCTTAAAACCTATGGATTGCTATGACTCCGAAAGAGAATCAAGCATGTGTACAGGGGCATAAACGCAGCAGTGATAGGATTGGAGAGGTTCGGTGAGCAAATGAAGACCCTTTGAAGTCATATTGCATGGTACCCATTACACGGGTCTTAACTCTCCAGGTTTAAGGTATTCTTCCTTCAGCTAAAACATGCATGTGGAACCTAGAGTATGATCAACCATGTGATCGGGAGACGTGTTCAAATATGTCTCAGTTTTCGTACCTGGTACTCGGGTGCAACATTCCAGATGCTTTACTAACACTCTCCCGACTTGGAGAGTCAGCACCTTTAACCTCCTGTTTGGCCCAGTTTGCAATTTCTGCGGAAGATGAACAGGAATAGCGAGAACCAATGAGAGACTAGCTGGAGGTGTCTGGACGGGCAAATTTAACTCTCATTTCCCACCAGGAAGAGGAAATAACCAAAGGCTCAGCGTGCCGTGCCGGAAGCAGATTAGGGCCTGAAGCCATCCTGCGGTGTTGCGGCCAGCTCAAAAGAAAGCGAGTTGAAGAAAGGAGCTCAGGGGCACTGTAATTCACAAACCTGCAGAGTTATAAATGACAGCTATCGTCCAAAAATAGACTGAAGTAAGGCTGCCAAGAGGACTTGAAAGCGGGGCAGAATTGCAGGAAACCGATTTCAGGAGGTAGACTGGAATTGCATTGAAAGCATAGGAAAAGAGGCAGAACGTCCACAATGATGCACTTGGCCAAAAAGGGCGTATGCGTTTTTTCCTGAATATATTCAGGAAAAAACGCATACGCCCCTTTTGGCCAACCAAGCAAGCTTGCAAAGGAAATCTGCACTACAATGAAGTCTCACTTCCCCCCGGTCAAAAGGGCCATCTGAAAAAAGTGTAAAATCCAGAAAGGCAGGAGAGGCCATGGAGAACTGGGAGCCTTGTTATGCTGATGGGCGGGATGTAAATTGCCAACAACCACTCGGGAGAAGTGTATGGTGTTTCCTGAAACATCTAAAAAACAAAGCAACAGAACCTAGGGCACTTCCACTTATGGTCCTATAGCTTAGGGAAATTAAAATCAAAAAGACACAGCCACCCCAAAGTTTGGAATGGCTCTGTTTACAAGAACCTCGTTTACAGTACAAGTTCAACATCGCAGAAAGTGAAAAATGGATAAAGAACTTGTGGTATTTACTTACAAAGCAATATCACTCAGCAATGAAATCTGTGTCATCAGGCCCTTAGCAGCACAATGAGTGGATTCAGGTATGATGATTCGAACTGAAATAAGTCACACAGAAAAAGAAACATCATAAGATATCAGTAATACACGGAATGTAAACTTGGCTACACAGGAACTGAATTACAGAACAGAACAGGGTCTCAAATTTAGAAAACCAACTTATGCTTGCTTAAGGGGAAAGGTGAGTTGCGGTGCTGCATAAAACCAGAGATTGAAATGAGCACAGATAAAGTTCCTTAAGTCAAATATGGAATAGACAAGAGCTACTCCTTGCTCAACGAAATGGACTCAACACCGCATATTAAACGCCTAAGAATGTACCTGACTAGTAAGTATCTTAAAACCTATGGATTGCTATGTCTCCGAAAGAGAATCAAGCATGTGTACAGGGGCATAAACGCAGCAGTGATAGGATTGGAGAGGTTCGGTGAGCAAATGAAGACCCTTTGAAGTCATATTGCATGGTACCCATTACACGGGTCTTAACTCTCCAGGTTTAAGGTATTCTTCCTTCAGCTAAAACATGCATGTGGAACCTAGAGTATGATCAACCATGTGATCGGGAGACGTGTTCAAATATGTCTCAGTTTTCGTACCCTGGTACTCGGGTGCAACATTCCAGACGCTTTACTAACACTCTCCCGACTTGGAGAGTCAGTCCCTTTAACCTCCTGTTTGGCCCAGTTTGCAAATTCTGCGGAAGATGAACAGGAATAGCGAGAACCAATGAGAGGCTAGCTGGAGGTGTCTGGACGGGCAAATTTAACTCTCATTTCCCACCAGGAAGAGGAATTAACCAAAGGCTCAGCGTGCCGTGCCGGAACCAGATTAGGGCCTGAAGCCATCCTGCGGTGTTGGGGCCAGCTCAAAAGAAAGCGAGTTGAAAAAAGGAGCTCAGGGGCACTGTAATTCACAAACCTGCAGAGTTATAAATGACAGCTATCGTCCAAAAATAGACTGAAGTAAGGCTGCCAAGAGGACTTGAAAGCGGGGCAGAATTGCAGGAAACCGATTTCAGGAGGTAGACTGGAATTGCATTGAAAGCATAGGAAAAGAGGCAGAACGTCCACAATGATGCACTTGGCCAAAAAGGGCGTATGCGTTTTTTCCTGAATATATTCAGGAAAAAACGCATACGCCCTTTTTGGCCAACCAAGCAAGCTTGCAAAGGAAATCTGCACTACAATGAAGTCTCACTTCCCCCCGGTCAAAAGGGCCATCTGAAAAAAGTGTAAAATCCAGAAAGGCAGGACAGGCCATGGAGAACTGGGAGCCTTGTTATGCTGATGGGCGGGATGTAAATTGCCAACAACCACTTGGGAGAAGTTTATGGTGTTTCCTGAAACATCTAAAAAACAAAGCAACAGAACCTAGCGCACTTCCACTTATGGTCCTATAGCTTAGGGAAATTAAAATCAAAAAGACACACCCATCCCAATGTTTGGAACGGCTCTGTTTACAAGAACCTCGTTTACAGTACAAGTTCAACATCGCAGAAAGTGAAAAATGGATAAAGAACTTGTGGTATTTACTTACAAAGCAATATCACTCAGCAATGAAATCTGTGTCATCAGGCCCTTAGCAGCACAATGAGTGGATTCAGGTATGATGATTCTAAGTGAAATAAGTCACACAGAAAAAGAAACATCATAAGATATCAGTAATACACGGAATGTAAACTTGGCTACACAGGAACTGAATTCCAAAACAGAACAGGGTCTCAAATTTAGAAAACCAACTTATGCTTGCTTAAGGGTAAAGGTGAGTTGGGGTGCTGCATAAAACCAGAGATTGAAATGAGCACAGATAAAGTTCCTTAAGCCAAATATGGAATGGACAAGAGCTACTCCTTGCTCAGCGAAATGGACACAAAACCCCATATTAAACGCCTAAGAATGTACCTGACTAGTAAGTATCTTAAAACCTATGGATTGCTATGTCTCCAAAAGAGAATCAAGCGTGTGTACAGGGGCATAAACGCAGCAGTGATAGGATTGGAGAGGTTCGGTGAGCAAATGAAGACCCTTTGAAGTCATATTGCATGGTACCCATTACACGGGTCTCAACTCTCCAGGTTTAAGGTATTCTTCCTTCAGCTAAAACATGCATGTGGAACACAGAGTATGATCAACCATGTGAACGGGAGACGTGTTCAAATATGTCTCAGTTTTCCTCCCCTGGTACTCGGGTGCAACATTCCAGACGCTTTACTAACACTCTCCCGACTGGGAGAGTCAGTGCCTTTAACCTCCTGTTTGGCCCAGTTTGCAATTTCTGCGGAAGATGGACAGGAATAGCAAGAACCAATGAGAGGCTAGCTGGAGGTGTCTGGACGGGCAAATTTAACTCTCATTTCCCACCAGGAAGAGGAATTAACCAAAGGCTCAGTGTGCCGTGCCAGAACCAGATTAGGGCCTGAAGCCATCCTGCGGTGTTGCGGCCAGGTCACAAGAAAGCGAGTTGAAGAAAGGAGCTCAGGGGCACTGTAATTCACAAACCTGCAGAGTTATAAATGACAGCTATCGTCCAAAAATAGACTGAAGTAAGGCTGCCAAGAGGACTTGAAAGCGGGGCAGAATTGCAGGAAACCGATTTCAGGAGGTAGACTGGAATTGCATTGAAAGCATAGGAAAAGAGGCAGAACGTCCACAATGATGCACTTGGCCAAAAAGGGCGTATGCGTTTTTTCCTGAATATATTCAGGAAAAAACGCATACGCCCTTTTTGGCCAACCAAGCAAGCTTGCAAAGGAAATCTGCACTACAATGAAGTCTCACTTCCCCCCGGTCAAAAGGGCCATCTGAAAAAAGTGTAAAATCCAGAAAGGCAGGACAGGCCATGGAGAACTGGGAGCCTTGTTATGCTGAAGGGCGGGATGTAAATTGCGAACAACCACTCGGGAGAAGTGTATGGTATTTCCTGAAACATCTAAAAAACAAAGCAACAGAGCCTAGGCCACTTCCACTTATGGTCCTATAGCTTAGGTAATTTAAAATCAAAAAGACACAGCCACCCCAAAGTTTGGAATGGCTCTGTTTACAAGAACCTCGTTTAAAACACAAGTTCAACATCGCAGAAAGTGAAAAATGGATAAAAAAGTTGTGGTATTTACTTACAAAGCAATATCACTCAGCAATGAAATCTGTGTCATCAGGCCCTTAGCATCACAATGAGTGGATTCAGGTATGATGATTCTAACTGAAATAAGTCACACAGAAAAAGAAACATCATAAGATATCAGTAATACACGGAATGTAAAGTTGGCTACACAGGAACTGAATTACAGAACAGAACAGGGTATCAAATTTAGAAAACCAACTTATACTTGCTTAAGGGGAAAGGTGAGTTGGGGTGCTGCATAAAACTAGGGATTGAAATGAGCACAGATAAAGTTCCTTAAGCCAAATATGGAATAGACAAGAGCTACTCCTTGCTCAATGAAATGGACACAACACTGCATATTAAACGGCTAAGAATGTACCTGACTAGTAAGTATCTTAAAACCTATGGATTGCTATGTCTCCGAAAGAGAATCAAGCATGTGTACAGGGGCATAAACGTAGCAGTGATAGGATTGGAGAGGTTCGGTGAGCAAATGTAGACCCTTTGAAGTCATATTGCATGGTACCCATTCCACGGGTTTCAACTACCCAGGTTTTAGGTATTCTTCCTTCAGCTAAAACATGCATGTGGAACCCAGAGTATGATCAACCATGTGATCGGGAGACGTGTTCAAATATGTCTCAGTTTTCGTACCCTGGTACTCGGGTGCAACATTCCAGACGCTTTACTAACACTCTCCCGACTTGGAGAGTCAGTCCCTTTAAACTCCTGTTTGGCCCAGTTTGCAATTTCTGCGGAAAATGAACAGGAATAGCGAGAACCAATGAGAGACTAGCTGGAGGTGTCTGGACGGGCAAATTTAACTATCATTTCCCACCAGGAAGAGGAATTAACCAAAGGCTCAGCGTGCCGTGCCGGAACCAGATTACGGCCTGAAGCCATCCTGTGGTGTTGCGGCCAGGTCACAAGAAAGCGAGTTGAAGAAAGGAGCTCAGGGGCACTGTAATTCACAAACCTGCAGAGTTATAAATGACAGCTATCGTCCAAAAATAGACTGAAGTAAGGCTGCCAAGAGGACTTGAAAGCGGGGCAGAATTGCAGGAAACCGATTTCAGGAGGTAGACTGGAATTGCATTGAAAGCATAGGAAAAGAGGCAGAACGTCCACAATGATGCACTTGGCCAAAAAGGGCGTATGCGTTTTTTCCTGAATATATTCAGGAAAAAACGCATACGCCCTTTTTGGCCAACCAAGCAAACTTGCAAAGGAAATCTGCACTACAATGAAGTCTCACTTCCCCCCGGTCAAAAGGGCCATCTGAAAAAAGTGTAAAATCCAGAAAGGCAGGACAGGCCATGGAGAACTGGGAGCCTTGTTATGCTGATGGGCGGGATGTAAATTGCCAAAAGACACTGGGGAGAAGTGTATGGTGTTTCCTGAAACATCTAAAAACAAAGCAACAGAGCCTAGGGCACTTCCACTTATGGTCCTATAGCTTAGGGAAATTAAAATCAAAAAGACACAGCCACCCCAAAGTTTGGAACGGCTCTGTTTACAAGAACCTCGTTTACAGTACAAGTTCAACATCGCAGAAAGTGAAAAATGGATAAAGAAGTTGTGGTACTCACTTACAAAGCAATATCACTCAGCAATGAAATCTATGTCATCAGGCCCTTAGCAGCACAATGAGTGGATTCAGGTATGATGATTCTAACTGAAATAAGTCACACAGAAAAAGAAACATCATAAGATATCAGTAATACACGGAATGGAAACTTGGTTACACAGGAACTGAATTCCAAAACAGAACAGGGTCTCAAATTTAGAAAACCAACATATGCTTGCTTAAGGGGAAAGGTGAGTTGGGGTGCTGCATAAAACCAGAGATTGAAATGAGCACAGATAAAGTTCCTTAAGCCAAATATGGAATAGACAAGAGCTACTACTTGCTCAACGAAATGGACTCAACACCGCATATTAAACGCCTAAGAATGTACCTGACTAGTAAGTATCTTAAAACCTATGGATTGCTATGTCTCCGAAAAAGAATCAAGCATGTGTACAGGGGCATAAACGCAGCAGTGATAGGATTGGAGAGGTTCGGTGAGCAAATGAAGACCCTTTGAAGTCATATTGCATGGTACCCATTCCACGGGTTTCAACTACCCATGTTTAAGGTATTCTTCCTTCAGCTAAAACATGCATGTGGAACCTAGAGTATGATCAACCATGTGATCAAGAGACGTGTTCAAATATGTGTCAGTTTTCGTACCTTGGTACTCGGGTGCAACAATCCAGACGCTTTACTAACACTCTCCCCACTTGGGGGGTCAGTCCCTTTAACCTCCTGTTTGGCCCAGTTTGCAATTTCTGCGGAAGATGAACAGGAATAGCGAGAACCAATGAGAGGCTAGCTGGAGGTGTCTGGACGGGCAAATTTAACTCTCATTTCCCACCTGGAAGAGGAATTAACCAAAGGCTCAGCGTGCCGTGCCGGAACCAGATTAGGGCCTGAAGCCATCCTGCGGTGTTGCGGCCAGGTCACAAGAAAGCGAGTTGAAGAAAGGAGCTCAGGGGCACTGTAATTCACAAACCTGCAGAGTTATAAATGACAGCTATTGTCCAAAAATATACTGAAGTAAGGCTGCCAAGAGGACTTGAAAGCTGGGCAGAATTGCAGGAAACTGATTTCAGGAGGTAGACTGGAATTGCATTGAAAGCATAGGAAAAGAGGCAGAACGTCCACAATGATGCACTTGGCCAAAAAGGGCGTATGCGTTTTTTCCTGAATATATTCAGGAAAAAACGCATACGCCCTTTTTGGCCAACCCAGCAAGCTTGCAAAGGAAATCTGCACTACAATGAAGTCTCACTTCTCCCCGGTCAAAAGGGCGATCTGAAGAAAGTGTAAAATCCAGAAAGGCAGGACAGGCCATGGAGAACTGGGAGCCTTGTTATGCTGATGGGCGGGATGTAAATTGCCAACAGACACTCAGGAGAAGTGTATGGTGTTTCCTGAAACATCTAAAAAACAAAGCAACAGAGCCTAGGGCACTTCCACTTATGGTCCTATAGCTTAGGGAAATTAAAATCAAAAAGACACAGCCACCCCAAAGTTTGGGACGCCTCCGTTTACAAGAACCTCGTTTACCGTACAAGTTCAATATCACAGAAAGTGAAAAATGGATAAAGAACTTGTGGTACTTACGTACAATTCAGTATCACTCAGCAATGAAATCTATGTCATCAGGTCCGTAGCAGTATAATGAGTGGATTCAGGTACGATGATTCTAACTGAAATAAGTCACACAGAAAAAGAAACATCATAAGATATCAGTAATACACGGAATGTAAACTTGGCTACACAGGAACTGCATTCCAAAACAGAACAGGGTCTCAAATTTAGAAAACCAACTTATGCTTGCTTAAGGGGAAAGGTGAGTTGGGGTGCTGCATAAAACCAGAGATTGAAATGAGCACAGATAACATTCCTTAAGCCAAATATGGAATAGACAAGAGCTACTCCTTGCTCAACGAAATGGACCCAACACCGCATATTAAACGCCTAAGAATGTACCTGACTAGTAAGTATCTTAAAACCTATGGATTGCTATGTCTCCGAAAGAGAATCAAGCATATGTACCGGGGCATAAACACAGCAGTGATAGGATTGGCGAGGTTCGGTGAGCAAATGAAGACCCTTTGAAGTCATATTGCATGGTACCCATTCCAGGGGTCTCAACTCTCCAGGTTTAAGGTATTCTTCCTTCAGCTAAAACATGCATGTGGAACCCAGAGTATGATCAACTGTGTGATCGGGAGACATGTTCAAATATGTCTCACTTTTGGTCCCCTGGTACTCGGGTGCAACATTCCAGACGCTTAACGAACACTCTCCCCACTTGGAGAGTCAGCGCCTTTAACCTCCTGTTTGGCCCAGTTTGCAATTTCTGCGGAAGATGAACAGGAATAGCGAGAACCAATGAGAGACTAGCTGGAGGTGTCTGGACGGGCAAATTTAACTCTCATTTCCCACCAGGAAGAGGAAATAACCAAAGGCTCAGCATGCCGTGCCGGAACCAGATTAGGGCCTGAATACATCCTGCGGTGTTGCGGCCAGCTCACAAGAAAGCGAGTTGAAGAAATGAGCTCAGGGACACTGTAATTCACAAACCTGCAGAGTTATAAATGACAGCTATCGTCCAAAAATATACTGAAGTAAGGCTGCCAAGAGGACTTGAAAGCAGGGCAGAATTGCAGGAAACCGATTTCAGGAGGTAGACTGGAATTGCATTGAAAGCATAGGAAAAGAGGCAGAACGTCCACAATGATGCACTTGGCCAAAAAGGGCGTATGCGTTTTTTCCTGAATATATTCAGGAAAAAACGCATACGCCCTTTTTGGCCAACCAAGCAAGCTTGCAAAGGAAATCTGCACTACAATGAAGTCTCACTTCCCCCCGGTCAAAAGGGCCATCTGAAAAAAGTGTAAAATCCAGAAAGGCAGGACAGGCCATGGAGAACTGGGAGCCTTGTTATGCTGATGGGCGGGATGTAAATTGCCAACAGACACTCGGGAGAAGTGTATGGTGTTTCCTGAAACATCTAAAAAACAAAGCAACAGAGCCTAGGGCACTTCCACTTATGGTCCTATAGCTTAGGGAAATTAAAATCAAAAAGACACTGCCACCCCAAAGTTTGGGACGCCTCTGTTTACAAGAACCTCGTTTACCGTAGAAGTTCAATATCACAGAAAGTGAAAAATGGATAAAGAACTTGTGGTACTTACGTACAATGCAGTATCACTCAGCAATGAAATCTATGTCATCAGGCCCGTAGCAGCATAATGAGTGGATTCAGGTACGATGATTCTAACTGAAATAAGTCACACAGAAAAAGAAACATCATAAGATATCACTAATACACGGAATGTAAACTTGGCTACACAGGAACTGCATTCCAAAACAGAACAGGGTCTCAAATTTAGAAAACCAACTTATGCTTGCTTAAGGGGAAAGGTGAGTTGTGGTGCTGCATAAAACCAGAGATTGAAATGAGCACAGATAAAGTTCCTTAAGCCAAATATGGAATAGACAAGAGCTACTCCTTGCTCAACGAAATGGACTCAAAACCCCATATTAAACGCCTAAGAATGTACCTGACTAGTAAGTATCTTAAAACCTATGGATTGCTATGTCTCCAAAAGAGAATCAAGCGTGTGTACAGGGGCATAAACACAGCAGTGATAGGATTGGAGAGGTTCGGTGAGCAAATGAAGACCGTTTGAAGTCATATTGCATGGTACCCATTCCACGGGTTTCAACTCTCTAGGTTTAAGGCATTCTTCCTTCAGCTAAAACATGCATGTGGAATCCAGAGTATGATCAACCATGTGAACGGGAGACGTGTTCAAATATGTCTCAGTTTTCCTCCCCTGGTACTCGGGTGCAACATTCCAGACGCTTTACTAACACTCTCCCGACTTGGAGAGTCAGTCCCTTTAACCTCCTGTTTGGCCCAGTTTGCAATTTCTGCGGAAGATGAACAGGAATAGCGAGAACCAATGAGAGACTAGCTGGAGGTGTCTGGACGGGCAAATTTAACTCTCATTTCCCACCAGGAAGAGGAATTAACCAAAGGCTCAGCATGCCGGGCCGGAACCAGATTAGGGCCTGAAGCCATCCTGCGGTGTTGCGGCCAGCTCAAAAGAAAGCGAGTTGAAGAAAGGAGCTCAGGGGCACTGTAATTCACAAACCTGCAGAGTTATAAATGACAGCTATCGTCCAAAAATAGACTGAAGTAAGGCTGCCAAGAGGACTTTAAAACGGGGAAGAATTGCAGGAAACCGATTTCAGGAGGTAGACTGGAATTGCATTGAAAGCATAGGAAAAGAGGCAGAACGTCCACAATGATGCACTTGGCCAAAAAGGGCGTATGCGTTTTTTCCTGAATATATTCAGGAAAAAACGCATACGCCCATTTTGGCCAACCAAGCAAGCTTGCAAAGGAAATCTGCACTACAATGAAGTCTCACTTCCCCCCGGTCAAAAGGGCCATCTGAAAAAAGTGTAAAATCCAGAAAGGCAGGACAGGCCATGGAGAACTGGGAGCCTTGTTATGCTGATGGGCGGGATGTAAATTGCCAACAACCTCTCAGGAGAAGTGTATGGTGTTTCCTGAAACATCTAAAAAACAAAGCAACAGAGCCTAGGGCACTGCCACTTATGGTCCTATAGCTTAGGGAAATTAAAATCAAAAAGACACAGCCACCCCAAAGTTTGGAATGACTCTGTTTACAAGAACCTCGTTTATAGTACAAGTTCAACATCGCAGAAAGTGAAAAATGGATAAAGAAGTTGTGGTATTCACTTACAAAGCAATATCACTCAGCAATGAAATTTATGTCATCAGGCCCTTAGCATCACAATGAGTGGATTCAGGTATGATGATTCTAACTGAAATAAGTCACACAGAAAAAGAAACATCATAAGAGATCAGTAATACACGGAATGTAAACTTGGCTACACAGGAACTGAATTACAGAACAGAACAGGGTCTCAAATTTAGAAAACCAACTTATGCTTGCTTAAGGGTAAAGGTGAGTTGGGGTGCTGCATAAAACCAGAGATTGAAATGAGCACAGATAAAGTTCCTTAAGTCAAATATGGAATAGACAAGAGCTACTCCTTGCTCAACGAAATGGACTCAACACCGCATATTAAACGCCGAAGAATGTACCTGACTAGTAAGTATCGGAAAACCTATGGATTGCTATGTCTCCGAAAGAGAATCAAGCATGTGTACAGGGGCATAAACGCAGCAGTGATAGGATTGGAGAGGTTCGGTGAGCAAATGAAGACCCTTTGAAGTCATATTGCATGGTACCCATTACACGGGTCTCAACTCTCCAGGTTTAAGGTGTTCTTCCTTCAGCTAAAACATGCATGTGGAACCCAAGTATGATCAACCATGTGAACGGGAGACGTGTTCAAATATGTCTCAGTTTTCCTCCCCTGGTACTCGGGTGCAACATTCCAGACGCTTTACTAACACTCTCCCCACTTGGAGAGTCAGTCCCTTTAACCTCCTGTTTGGCCCAGTTTGCAAATTCTGCGGAAGATGAACAGGAATAGCGAGAACCAATGAGAGGCTAGCTGGAGGTGTCTGGACGGGCAAATTTAACTCTCATTTCCCACCAGGAAGAGGAATTAACCAAAGGCTCAGCGTGCCGTACCGGAACCAGATTAGGGCCTGAAGCCATCCTGCGGTGTTGCGGCCAGGTCACAAGAAAGCGAGTTGAAGAAAGGAGCTCAGGGGCACTGTAATTCACAAACCTGCAGAGTTATAAATGACAGCTATCGTCCAAAAATAGACTGAAGTAAGGCTGCCAAGAGGACTTGAAAGCGGGGCAGAATTGCAGGAAACCGATTTCAGGAGGTAGACTGGAATTGCATTGAAAGCATAGGAAAAGAGGCAGAATGTCCACAATGATGCACTTGGCCAAAAAGGGCGTATGCGTTTTTTCCTGAATATATTCAGGAAAAAACGCATACGCCCTTTTTGGCCAACCAAGCAAGCTTGCAAAGGAAATCTGCACTACAAGGAAGTCTCACTTCCCCCCGGTCAAAAGGGCCATCTGAAAAAAGTGTAAAATCCAGAAAGGCAGGACAGGCCATGGAGAACTGGGAGCCTTGTTATTGCTGATGGGCGGGATGTAAATTGCCAACAACCACTCGGGAAAAGTGTATGGTGTTTCCTGAAACATCTAAAAAACAAAGCAACAGAACCTATGGCACTTCCACTTATGGTCCTATAGCTTAGGGAAATTAAAATCAAAAAGACACAGCCACCCCAAAGTTTGGAACGGCTCTGTTTACAAGAACCTCGTTTACAGTACAAGTTCAACATCGCAGAAAGTGAAAAATGGATAAAGAAGTTGTGGTATTTACTTACAAAGCAATATCACTCAGCAATGAAATCTGTGTCATCAGGCCCTTAGCAGCACAATGAGTGGATTCAGGTATGATGATTCTAACTGAAATAAGTCACACAGAAAGAGAAACATCATAAGATATCAGTAATACACGGAATGTAAACTTGGCTACACAGGAACTGAATTACAGAACAGAACAGGGTCTCAAATTTAGAAAGACAACTTATGCTTGCTTAAGGGTAAAGGTGAGTTGGGGTGCTGCATAAAACCAGAGATTGAAATGAGCACAGATAAAGTTCCTTAAGCCAAATATGGAATAGACAAGAGCTACTCCTTGCTCAACGAAATGGACTCAACACCCCATATTAAACGCCTAAGAATGTACCTGACTAGTAAGTATCTTAAAACCTATGGATTGCTATGTCTCCGAAAGAGAAGCAAGCATGTGTACAGGGGCATAAACGCAGCAGTGATAGGATTGGAAAGGTTTGGTGAGCAAATGAAGACCCTTTGAAGTCATATTGCATGGTACCCATTCCACGGGTTTCAACTACCCAGGTTTAAGGTATTCTTCCTTCAGCTAAAACATGCATGTGGAACCTAGAGTATGATCAACCATGTGATCGGGAGACGTGTTCAAATATATCTCAGTTTTCCTCCCCTGGTACTCGGGTGCAACATTCCAGACGCTTTACTAACACTCTCCCCACTTGGAGAGTCAGTCCCTTTAACCTCCTGTTTGGCCCAGTTTGCAATTTCTGCGGAAGATGAACAGGAATAGCGAGAACCAATGAGAGGCTAGCTGGAGGGGTCTGGACGGGCAAATTTAACTCTCATTTCCCACCAGGAAGAGGAATTAACCAAAGGCTCAGCATGCCGGGCCGGAACCAGATTAGGGTCTGAAGCCATCCTCCGGTGTTGCGGCCAGGTCACAAGAAAGCGAGTTGAAGAAAGGAGCTCAGGGGCACTGTAATTCACAAACCTGCAGAGTTATAAATGACAGCTATCGTCCAAAAATAGACTGAAGTAAGGCTGCCAAGAGGACTTGAAAGCGGGGCAGAATTGCAGGAAACCGATTTCAGGAGGTAGACTGGAATTGCATTGAAAGCATAGGAAAAGAGGCAGAACGTCCACCATGATGCACTTGGCCAAAAAGGGCGTATGCGTTTTTTCCTGAATATATTCAGGAAAAAACGCATACGCCCTTTTTGGCCAACCAAGCAAGCTTGCAAAGGAAATCTGCACTACAATGAAGTCTCACTTCCCCCCGGTCAAAAGGGCCATCTGAAAAAAGTGTAAAATCCAGAAAGGCAACAGGCCATTGAGAACTGGGAGCCTTGTTATGCTGATGGGCGGGATGTAAATTGCCAACAGACACTCCGGAGAAGTGTATGGTGTTTCCTGAAACATCTAAAAAACAAAGCAACAGAGCCTAGGGCCCTTCCACTTATGGTCCTATAGCTTAGGGAAATTAAAATCAAAAAGACACAGCCACCCCAAAGTTTGGAACGGCTCTGTTTACAAGAACCTCGTTTACAGTACAAGTTCAACATCGCAGAAAGTGAAAAATGGATAAAGAAGTTGTGGTATTCACTTACAAAGCAATATCACTCAGCAATGAAATCTATGTCATCAGGCCCTTAGCAGCACAATGAGTGGATTCAGGTATGATGATTCTAACTGAAGTAAGTCACACAGAAAAAGAAACATCATAAGATATCAGTAATACACGGAATGGAAACTTGGCTACACAGGAACTGAATTACAGAACAGAACAGGGTCTCAAATTTAGAAATACAACTTATGCTTGCTTAAGGGTAAAGGTGAGTTGGGGTGCTGCATAAAACCAGAGATTGAAATGAGCACAGATAAAGTTCCTTAAGCCAAATATGGAATAAACAAGAGCTACACCTTGCTCAACGAAATGGACTCAACACCGCATATTAAACGCCTAAGAATGTACCTGACTAGTAAGTATCTTAAAACCTATGGATTGCTATGTCTCCGAAAGAGAATCAAGCATGTGTACAGGGGCATAAACGCAGCAGTGATAGGATTGGAGAGGTTCGGTGAGCAAATGAAGACCCTTTGAAGTCATATTGCATGGTACCCATTCCACGGGTTTCAACTACCCAGGTTTAAGGTATTCTTCCTTCAGCTAAAACAGGCATGTGGAACCTAGAGTATGATCAACCATGTGATCGGGAGACGTGTTCAAATATGTCTCAGTTTTCCTCCCCTGGTACTCGGGTGCAACATTCCAGACGCTTTACTAACACTCTCCCCAATGGAGAGTCAGTCCCTTTAACTTCCTGTTTTGCCCAGTTTGCAATTTCTGCGGAATATGAACAGGAACAGCGAGAACCAATGAGAGGCTAGCTGTAGGTGTCTGGACGGGCAAATTTAACTCTCATTTCCCACCAGGAAGAGGAATTAACCAAAGGCTCAGCATGCCGGGCCGGAACCAGATTAGGGTCTGAAGCCATCCTCCGGTGTTGCGGCCAGGTCACAAGAAAGCGAGTTGAAGAAAGGAGCTCAGGGGCACTGTAATTCACAAACCTGCAGAGTTATAAATGACAGCTATCGTCCAAAAATAGACTGAAGTAAGGCTGCCAAGAGGACTTGAAAGCGGGGCAGAATTGCAGGAAACCGATTTCAGGAGGTAGACTGGAATTGCATTGAAAGCATAGGAAAAGAGGCAGAACGTCCACAATGATGCACTTGGCCAAAAAGGGCGTATGCGTTTTTTCCTGAATATATTCAGGAAAAAACGCATACGCCCTTTTTGGCCAACCAAGCAAGCTTGCAAAGGAAATCTGCTTTACAATGAAGTCTCACTTCTCCCCGGTCAAAAGGGCCATCTGAAAAAAGTGTAAAATCCAGAAAGGCAGGACAGGCCATGGAGAACTGGGAGCCTTGTTATGCTGATGGGCGGGATGTAAGTTGCCAACAGACACTCCGGAGAAGTGTATGGTGTTTCCTGAAACATCTAAAAAACAAAGCAACAGAGCCTAGGGCCCTTCCACTTATGGTCCTATAGCTTAGGGAAATTAAAATCAAAAAGACACAGCCACCCCAAAGTTTGGAACGGCTCTGTTTACAAGAACCTCGTTTACAGTACAAGTTCAACATCGCAGAAAGTGAAAAATGGATAAAGAAGTTGTGGTATTCACTTACAAAGCAATATCACTCAGCAATGAAATCTATGTCATCAGGCCCTTAGCAGCACAATGAGTGGATTCAGGTATGATGATTCTAACTGAAGTAAGTCACACAGAAAAAGAAACATCATAAGATATCAGTAATACACGGAATGGAAACTTGGCTACACAGGAACTGAATTACAGAACAGAACAGGGTCTCAAATTTAGAAATACAACTTATGCTTGCTTAAGGGTAAAGGTGAGTTGGGGTGCTGCATAAAACCAGAGATTGAAATGAGCACAGATAAAGTTCCTTAAGCCAAATATGGAATAAACAAGAGCTACTCCTTGCTCAACGAAATGGACTCAACACCGCATATTAAACGCCTAAGAATGTACCTGACTAGTAAGTATCTTAAAACCTATGGATTGCTATGTCTCCGAAAGAGAATCAAGCATGTGTACAGGGGCATAAACGCAGCAGTGATAGGATTGGAGAGGTTCGGTGAGCAAATGAAGACCCTTTGAAGTCATATTGCATGGTACCCATTCCACGGGTTTCAACTACCCAGGTTTAAGGTATTCTTCCTTCAGCTAAAACAGGCATGTGGATCCTAGAGTATGATCAACCATGTGATCGGGAGACGTGTTCAAATATGTCTCAGTTTTCCTCCCCTGGTACTCGGGTGCAACATTCCAGACGCTTTACTAACACTCTCCCCAATGGAGAGTCAGTCCCTTTAACTTCCTGTTTTGCCCAGTTTGCAATTTCTGCGGAATATGAACAGGAACAGCGAGAACCAATGAGAGGCTAGCTGTAGGTGTCTGGACGGGCAAATTTAACTCTCATTTCCCACCAGGAAGAGGAATTAACCAAAGGCTCAGCATGCCGGGCCGGAACCAGATTAGGGTCTGAAGCCATCCTCCGGTGTTGCGGCCAGGTCACAAGAAAGCGAGTTGAAGAAAGGAGCTCAGGGGCACTGTAATTCACAAACCTGCAGAGTTATAAATGACAGCTATCGTCCAAAAATAGACTGAAGTAAGGCTGCCAAGAGGACTTGAAAGCGGGGCAGAATTGCAGGAAACCGATTTCAGGAGGTAGACTGGAATTGCATTGAAAGCATAGGAAAAGAGGCAGAACGTCCACAATGATGCACTTGGCCAAAAAGGGCGTATGCGTTTTTTCCTGAATATATTCAGGAAAAAACGCATACGCCCTTTTTGGCCAACCAAGCAAGCTTGCAAAGGAAATCTGCACTACAATGAAGTCTCACTTCCCCCCGGTCAAAAGGGCCATCTGAAAAAAGTGTAAAATCCAGAAAGGCAGGACAGGCCATGGAGAACTGGGAGCCTTGTTATGCTGATGGGCGGGATGTAAATTGCCAACAGACACTCAGGAGAAGTGTATGGTGTTTCCTGAAACATCTAAAAAACAAAGCAACAGAGCCTAGGGCACTGCCACTTATGGTCCTATAGCTTAGGGAAATTAAAATCAAAAAGACACAGCCACCCCAAAGTTTGGGACGCCTCTGTTTACAAGAACCTCGTTTACAGTACAAGTTCAACATCGCAGAAAGTGAAAAATGGATAAAGAAGTTGTGGTATTTACTTACAAAGCAATATCACTCAGCAATGAAATCTATGTCATCAGGCCCTTAGCAGCACAATGAGTGGATTCAGGTATGATGATTCTAACTGAAATAAGTCACACAGAAAAAGAAACATCATAAGATATCAGTAATACACGGAATGTAAACTTGGCTACACAGGAACTGAATTACAGAACAGAACAGGGTCTCAAATTTAGAAAACCAACTTATGCTTGCTTAAGCGTAAAGGTGAGTTGGGGTGCTGCATAAAACCAGAGATTGAAATGAGCACAGATAAAGTTCCTTAAGTCAAATATGGAATAGACAAGAGCTACTCCTTGCTCAACGAAATGGACTCAACACCGCATATTAAACGCCTAAGAATGTACCTGACTAGTAAGTATCGGAAAACCTATGGATTGCTATGTCTCCAAAAGAGAATCAAGCATGTGTACAGGGGCATAAACGCAGCAGTGATAGGATTGGAGAGGTTCGGTGAGCAAATGAAGACCCTTTGAAGTCATATTGCATGGTACCCATTACACGGGTCTCAACTCTCCAGGTTTAAGGTATTCTTCCTTCAGCTAAAACATGCATGTGGAACCCAAGTATGATCAACCATGTGAACGGGAGACGTGTTCAAATATGTCTCAGTTTTCCTCCCCTGGTACTCGGGTGCAACATTCCAGACGCTTTACTAACACTCTCCCCACTTGGAGAGTCAGCGCCTTTAACCTCCTGTTTGGCCCAGTTTGCAATTTCTGCGGAAGATGAACAGGAATAGCGAGAACCAATGAGAGGCTAGCTGGAGGTGTCTGGACGGGCAAATTTAACTCTCATTTCCCACCAGGAAGAGGAAATAACCAAAGGCTCAGCGTGCCTTACCGGAAGCAGATTAGGGCCTGAAGCCATCCTGCGGTGTTGCGGCCAGCTCAAAAGAAAGCGAGTTGAAGAAAGGAGCTCAGGGGCACTGTAATTCACAAACCTGCAGAGTTATAAATGACAGCTATCGTCCAAAAATAGACTGAAGTAAGGCTGCCAAGAGGACTTGAAAGCGGGGCAGAATTGCAGGAAACCGATTTCAGGAGGTAGACTGGAATTGCATTGAAAGCATAGGAAAAGAGGCAGAACGTCCACAATGATGCACTTGGCCTAAAAAGGCGTATGCGTTTTTTCCTGAATATATTCAGGAAAAAACGCATACGCCCTTTTTGGCCAACCAAACAAGCTTGCAAAGGAAATCTGCACTACAATGAAGTCTCACTTCCCCCCGGTCAAAAGGGCCATCTGAAAAAAGTGTAAAATCCAGAAAGGCAGGACAGGCCATGGAGAACTGGGAGCCTTGTTATGCTGATGGGCGGGATGTAAATTGCCAACAACCACTCGGGAGAAGTGTATGGTGTTTCCTGAAACATCTAAAAAACAAAGCAACAGAGCCTAGGGCACTGCCACTTATGGTCCTATAGATTAGGGAAATTAAAATCAAAAAGACACAGCCACCCCAAAGTTTGGAATGGCTCTGTTTACAAGAACCTCGTTTACAGTACAAGTTCAACATCGCAGAAAGTGAAAAATGGATAAAGAAGTTGTGGTATTTACTTACAAAGCAATATCACTCAGCAATGAAATCTGTGTCATCAGGCCCTTAGCAGCACAATGAGTGGATTCAGGTATGATGATTCTAACTGAAATAAGTCACAAAGAAAAAGAAACATCATAAGATATCAGTAATACACGGAATGTAAGCTTGGCTACACAGGAACTGAATTACAGAACAGAACAGGGTCTCAAATTTAGAAAACCAACTTATGCTTGCTTAAGGGTAAAGGTGAGTTGGGTTGCTGCATAAAACCAGAGATTGAAATGAGCACAGATAAAGTTCCTTAAGCCAAATATGGAATAGACAAGAGCTACTCCTTGCTCAACGAAATGGACTCAACACCGCATATTAAACGCCTAAGAATGTACCTGACTAGTAAGTATCTTAAAACCTATGGATTGCTATGTCTCCGAAAGAGAATCAAGCATGTGTACAGGGGCATAAACGCAGCAGTGATAGGATTGGAGAGGTTCGGTGAGCAAATGAAGACCCTTTGAAGTCATATTGCATGGTACCCATTCCACGGGTTTCAACTACCCAGTTTTAAGGTATTCTTCCTTCAGCTAAAACATGCATGTGGAACCTAGAGTATGATCAACCATGTGATCGGGAGACGTGTTCAAATATGTCTCAGTTTTCGTACCCTGGTACTCGGGTGCAACATTCCAGACGCTTTACTAACACTCTCCCGACTTGGAGAGTCAGTCCCTTTAACCTCCTGTTTGGCCCAGTTTGCAATTTCTGTGGAAGATGAACAGGAATAGCGAGAACCAATGAGAGGCTAGCTGGAGGTGTCTGGACGGGCAAATTTAACTCTCATTTCCCACCAGGAAGAGGAATTAACCAAAGGCTCAGCGTGCCGTGCCGGAACCAGATTAGGGCCTGAAGCCATCCTGTGGTGTTGCGGCCAGCTCAAAAGAAAGCGAGTTGAAGAAAGGAGCTCAGGGGCACTGTAATTCACAAACCTGCAGAGTTATAAATGACAGCTATCGTCCAAAAATAGACTGAAGTAAGGCTGCCAAGAGGACTTGAAAGCGGGGCAGAATTGCAGGAAACCGATTTCAGGAGGTAGACTGGAATTGCATTGAAAGCATAGGAAAAGAGGCAGAACATCCACAATGATGCACTTGGCCAAAAAGGGCGTATGCGTGTTTTCCTGAATATATTCAGGAAAAAACGCATACGCCCTTTTTGGCCAACCAAGCAAGCTTGCAAAGGAAATCTGCACTACAATGAAGTCTCACTTCCCCCCAGTCAAAAGGGCCATCTGAAAAAAGTGTAAAATCCAGAAAGGCAGGACAGGCCATGGAGAACTGGGAGCCTTGTTATGCTGATGGGCGGGATGTAAATTGCCAACAGACACTCGGGAGAAGTGTATGGTGTTTCCTGAAACATCTAAAAAACAAAGCAACAGAGCCTAGGGCACTGCCACTTATGGTCCTATAGCTTAGGGAAATTAAAATCAAAAAGACACAGCCACCCCAAAGTTTGGGACGCCTCTGTTTACAAGAACCTCGTTTACAGTACAAGTTCAACATCGCAGAAAGTGAAAAATGGATAAAGAACTTGTGGTATTTACTTACAAAGCAATATCACTCAGCAATGAAATCTGTGTCATCAGGCCCTTAAAAGCACAATGAGTGGATTCAGGTATGATGATTCTAACTGAAATAAGTCACACAGAAAAAGAAACATCATAAGATATCAGTAATACACGGAATGGAAACTTGGCTACACAGGAACTGAATTACAGAACAGAACAGGGTCTCAAATTTAGAAAACCAACTTATGCTTGCTTAAGGGGAAAGGTGAGTTGGGGTGCTGCATAAAACCAGAGATTGAAATGAGCACAGATAAAGTTCCTTAAGTCAAATATGGAATAGACAAGAGCTACTCCTTGCTCAACGAAATGGACTCAACACCGCATATTAAACGCCTAAGAATGTACCTGACTAGTAAGTATCGTAAAACCTATGGATTGCTATGTCTCCGAAAGAGAATCAAGCATGTGTACAGGGGCATAAACGCAGCAGTGATAGGATTGGAGAGGTTCGGTGAGCAAATGAAGACCCTTTGAAGTCATATTGCATGGTACCCATTCCACGGGTTTCAACTACCCAGGTTTAAGGTATTCTTCCTTCAGCTAAAACATGCATGTGGAACCTAGAGTATGATCAACCATGTGATCGGGAGATGTGTTCAAATATGTCTCAGTTTTCGTACCCTGGTACTCGGGTGCAACATTCCAGACGCTTTACTAACACTCTCCCGACTTGGAGAGTCAGTCCCTTTAACCTCCTGTTTGGCCCAGTTTGCAATTTCTGCGGAAGATGAACAGGAATAGCGAGAACCAATGAGAGGCTAGCTGGAGGTGTCTGGACGGGCAAATTTAACTCTCATTTCCCACCAGGAAGAGGAATTAACCAAAGGCTCAGCGTGCCGTGCCGGAACCAGATTAGGGCCTGAAGCCATCCTGCGGTGTTGCGGCCAGCTCAAAAGAAAGCGAGTTGAAGAAAGGAGCTCAGGGGCACTGTAATTCACAAACCTGCAGAGTTATAAATGACAGCTATCGTCCAAAAATAGACTGAAGTAAGGCTGCCAAGAGGACTTGAAAGCGGGGCAGAATTGCAGGAAACCGATTTCAGGAGGTAGACTGGAATTGCATTGAAAGCATAGGAAAAGAGGCAGAACGTCCACAATGATGCACTTGGCCAAAAAGGGCGTATGCGTTTTTTCCTGAATATATTCAGGAAAAAACGCATACGCCCGTTTTGGCCAACCAAGCAAGCTTGCAAAGGAAATCTGCACTACAATGAAGTCTCACTTCCCCCCGGTCAAAAGGGCCATCTGAAAAAAGTGTAAAATCCAGAAAGGCAGGACAGGCCATGGAGAACTGGGAGCCTTGTTATGCTGATGGGCGGGATGTAAATTGCCAACAGACACTCGGGAGAAGTGTATGGTGTTTCCTGAAACATCTAAAAAACAAAGCAACAGAGCCTAGGGCACTGCCACTTATGGTCCTATAGCTTAGGGAAATTAAAATCAAAAAGACACAGCCACCCCAAAGTTTGGGACGCCTCTGTTTACAAGAACCTCGTTTACAGTACAAGTTCAACATCGCAGAAAGTGAAAAATGGATAAAGAAGTTGTGGTATTTACTTACAAAGCAATATCACTCAGCAATGAAATCTGTGTCATCAGGCCCTTAGCAGCACAATGAGTGGATTCAGGTATGATGATTCTAACTGAAATAAGTCACACAGAAAAAGAAACATCATAAGATATCAGTAATACACGGAATGGAAACTTGGCTACACAGGAACTGAATTACAGAACAGAACAGGGTCTCAAATTTAGAAAACCAACTTATGCTTGCTTAAGGGTAAAGGTGAGTTGGGGTGCTGCATAAAACCAGAGATTGAAATGAGCACAGATAAAGTTCCTTAAGCCAAATATGGAATAGACAAGAGCTACTCCTTGCTCAACGAAATGGACTCAACACCGCATATTAAACGCCTAAGAATGTACCTGACTAGTAAGTATCGGAAAACCTATGGATTGCTATGTCTCCGAAAGAGAATCAAGCATGTGTACAGGGGCATAAACGCAGCAGTGATAGGATTGGAGAGGTTCGGTGAGCAAATGAAGACCCTTTGAAGTCATATTGCATGGTACCCATTCCACGGGTCTCAACTCTCCAGGTTTTAGGTATTCTTCCTTCAGCTAAAACATGCATGTGGAACCCAGAGTATGATCAACCATGTGATTGGGAGACGTGTTCAAATATGTCTCAGTTTTCCTCTCCTGGTACTCGGGTGCAACATTCCAGACGCTTTACTAACACTCTCCCCACTTGGAGAGTCAGCGCCTTTAACCTCCTGTTTGGCACAGTTTGCAATTTCTGCGGAAGATGAACAGGAATAGCGAGAACCAATGAGAGGCTAGCTGGAGGTGTCTGGACGGGCAAATTTAACTCTCATTTCCCGCCAGGAGGAGGAAATAACCAAAGGCTCAGCGTGCCATGCCGGAACCAGATTAGGGCCTGAAGCCATCCTGCGGTGTTGCGGCCAGGTCACAAGAAAGCGAGTTGAAGAAAGGAGCTCAGGGGCACTGTAATTCACAAACCTGCAGAGTTATAAATGACAGCTATCGTCCAAAAATACACTGAAGTAAGGCTGCCAAGAGGACTTGAAAGCGGGGCAGAATTGCAGGAAACCGATTTCAGGAGGTAGACTGAAATTGCATTGAAAGCATAGGAAAAGAGGCAGAACGTCCACAATGACGCACTTGGCCAAAAAGGGCGTATGCGTTTTTTCCTGAATATATTCAGGAAAAAACGCATACGCCCTTTTTGGCCAACCAAGCAAGCTTGCAAAGGAAATCTGCACTACAATGAAGTCTCACTTCCCCCCGGTCAAAAGGGCCATCTGAAAAAGGTGTAAAATCCAGAAAGGCAGGACAGGCCATGGAGAACTGGGAGCCTTGTTATGCTGATGGGCGGGATGTAAATTGTCAACAGACACTCCGGAGAAGTGTATGGTGTTTCCTGAAACATCTAAAAAACAAAGCAACAGAGCCTAGGGCTCTTCCACTTATGGTCCTATAGCTTAGGGAAATTAAAATCAAAAAGACACAGCCACCCCAAAGTTTGGGACGCCTCTGTTTACAAGAACCTCGTTTACCGTACAAGTTCAATATCACAGAAAGTGAAAAATGGATAAAGAACTTGTGGTACTTACGTACAATGCAGTATCACTCAGCAATGAAATCTATGTCATCAGGCCCGTAGCAGCATAATGAGTGGATTCAGGTAAGATGATTCTAACTGAAATAAGTCACACAGAAAAAGAAACATCATAAGATATCACTAATACACGGAATGTAAACTTGGCTACACAGGAACTGAATTACAAAACAGAACAGGGTCTCAAATTTAGAAAACCAACTTATGCTTGCTTAAGGGGAAAGGTGAGTTGGGGTGCTGCATAAAACCAGAGATTGAAATGAGCACAGATAAAGTTCCTTAAGCCAAATATGGAATAGACAAGAGCTACTCCTTGCTCAACGAAATGGACTCAACACCCCATATTAAACGCCTAAGAATGTACATGACTAGTAAGTATCTTAAAACCTATGGATTGCTATGTCTCCAACAGAGAATCAAGCGTGTGTACAGGGGCATAAACGCAGCAGTGATAGGATTGGAGAGGTTCGGTGAGCAAATGAAGACCCTTTGAAGTCATATTGCATGGTACCCATTCCACGGGACTCAGCTCTCCAGGTTTAAGGTATTTTTCCTTCAGCTAAAACATGCATGTGGAACCCAGAGTATGATCAACCGTGTGATCGGGAGACGTGTTCAAATATGTCTCAGTTTTCGTCCCCTGGTACTCGGGTGCAACATTCCAGACGCTTTACTAACGCTCTCCCTACTTGGAGAGTCAGTGCCTTTAACTTCCTGTTTGGCCCAGTTTGCAATTACTGCGGAAGTTGAACAGGAATAGGGAGAACCAATGAGAGACTAGCTGGAGGTGTCTGGACGGGCAAATTTAACTCTTATTTCCCACCAGGAAGAGGAATTAACCAAAGGCTCAGCGTGCCGTGCCGGAACCAGATTAGGGCCTGAAGCCATCCTCCGGTGTTGCGGCCAGGTCACAAGAAAGCGAGGTGAAGAAAGGAGCTCAGGGGCACTGTAATTCACAAACCTGCAGAGTTATAAATGACAGCTATCGTCCAAAAATAGACTGAAGTAAGGCTGCCAAGAGGACTTGAAAGCAGGGCAGAATTGCAGGAAACCGATTTCAGGAGGTAGACTGGAATTGCATTGAAAGCATAGGAAAAGAGGCAGAACGTCCACAATGATGCACTTGGCCAAAAAGGGCGTATGCGTTTTTTCCTGAATATATTCAGGAAAAAACGCATACGGCCTTTTTGGCCAACCAAGCAAGCTTGCAAAGGTAATCTGCACTACAAAGAAGTCTCACTTCCCCCCGGTCAAAAGGGCCATCTGAAAAAGGTGTAAAATCCAGAAAGGCAGGACAGGCCATGGAGAACTGGGAGCCTTGTTATGCTGATGGGCGGGATGTAATTTGCCAACAGACACTCGGGAGAAGTGTATGGTGTTTCCTGAAACATCTAAAAAACAAAGCAACAGAACCTAGGGCACTTCCACTTATGATCCTATAGCTTAGGGAAATTAAAATCAAAAAGACACAGCCACCCCAAAGTTTGGGACGCCTCTGTTTACAAGAACCTCGTTTACCGTACAAGTTCAATATCACAGAAAGTGAAAAATGGATAAAGAACTTGTGGTATTTACGTACAATGCAGTATCACTCAGCAATGAAATCTATGTCATCAGGCCCGTAGCAGCATAATGAGTGGATTCAGGTACGATGATTCTAACTGAAATAAGTCACACAGAAAAAGAAACACCATAAGATATCAGTAATACACGGAATGTAAACTTGGCTACACAGGAACTGAATTACAAAACAGAACAGGGTCTCAAATTTAGAAAAGCAACTTATGCTTGCTTAAGGGTAAAGGTGAGTTGGGGTGCTGCATAAAACCAGAGATTGAAATGAGCACAGATAAAGTTCCTTAAGCCAAATATGGAATAGACAAGAGCTACTCCTTGCTCAACGAAATGGACTCAGTACCCCATATTAAACGCCTAAGAATGTACCTGACTAGTAAGTATCTTAAAACCTATGGATTGGTATGTCTCCAAAAGAGAATCAAGCGTGTGTACAGGGGCATAAACGCAGCAGTGATAGGATTGGAGAGGTTCGGAGAGCAAATGAAGACCCTTTGAGGTCATATTGCATGGTACCCATTCCACGGGTTTCAACTACCCAAGTTTAAGGTATTCTTCCTTCAGCTAAAACATGCATGTGGAACCTAGAGTATGATCAACCATGTGATCGGGAGATGTGTTCAAATATGTCTCAGTTTTCCTCCCCTGGTACTCGGGTGCAACATTCCAGACGCTTTACTAACACTCTCCCGACTTGGAGAGTCAGTCCCTTTAACCTCCTGTTTGGCGCAGTTTGTAATTTCTGCGGAAGATGAACAGGAATAGCGAGAACCAATGAGAGACTAGCTGGAGGTGTCTGAACGGGCAAATTTAACTCTCATTTCCCACCAGGAAGAGGAATTAACCAAAGGCTCAGCGTGCCGTGCCAGAACCAGATTAGGGCCTGAAGCCATCTTGCGGTGTTGCGGCCAGGTCACAAGAAAGCGAGTTGAAGAAAGGAGCTCAGGGGCACTGTAATTCACAAACCTGCAGAGTTATAAATGACAGCTATCGTCCAAAAATACACTGAAGTAAGGCTGCCAAGAGGACTTGAAAGCGGGGCAGAATTGCAGGAAACCGATTTCAGGAGGTAGACTGGAATTGCATTGAAAGCATAGGAAAAGAGGCAGAACGTCCACAATGATGCACTTGGCCAAAAAGGGCGTATGCGTTTTTTCCTGAATATATTCAGGAAAAAACGCATACGCAATTTTGGCCAACCAAGCAAGCTTGCAAAGGAAATCTGCACTACAATGAAGTCTCACTTCCCCCCGGTCAAAAGGGCCATCTGAAAAATGTGTAAAATCCAGAAAGGCAGGACAGGCCATGGAGAACTGGGAGCCTTGTTATGCTGATGGGCGGGATGTAAATTGCCAACAGACACTCGGGAGAAGTATATGGTGTTTCCTGAAACATCTAAAAAACAAAGCAACAGAGCCTAGGGCACTTCCACTTATGGTCCAATAGCTTAGGGAAATTAAAATCAAAAAGACACAGCCACCCCAAATTTTGGGACGCCTCTGTTTACAAGAACCTCGTTTACCGTACAAGTTCAATATCACAGAAAGTGAAAAATGGATAAAGAACTTGTGGTACTTACGTACAATGCAGTATCACTCAGCAATGAAATCTATGTCATCAGGCCCGTAGCAGCATAATGAGTGGATTCAGGTACGATGATTCTAACTGAAATAAGTCACACAGAAAAAGAAACATCATAAGATATCACTAATACACGGAATGTAAACTTGGCTACACAGGAACTGAATTCCAAAACAGAACAGGGTCTCAAATTTAGAAAACCAACTTATGCTTGCTTAAGGGTAAAGGTGACTTGGGGTGCTGCATAAAACCAGAGATTCAAATGAGCACAGATAACGTTCCTTAAGCCAAATATGGAATAGACAAGAGCTACTCCTTGCTCAACGAAATGGACCCAACACCCCATATTAAACGCCTAAGAATGTACCTGACTAGTAAGTATCTTAAAACCTATGGATTGCTATGTCTCCGAAAGAGAATCAAGCATATGTACCGGGGCATAAACACAGCAGTGATAGGATTGGCGAGTTTCGGTGAGCAAATGAAGACCCTTTGAAGTCATATTGCATGGTACCCATTCCACGGGTTTCAACTACCCAGGTTGAAGGTATTCTTCCTTCAGCTAAAACATGCATGTGGAACCCAGAGTATGATCAACTGTGTGATCGGGAGACATGTTCAAATATGTCTCACTTTTGGTCCCCTGGTACTCGGGTGCAACATTCCAGACGCTTAACGAACACTCTCCCCACTTGGAGAGTCAGCGCCTTTAACCTCCTGTTTGGCCCAGTTTGCAATTTCTGCGGAAGATGAACAGGAATAGCGAGAACCAATGAGAGACTAGCTGGAGGTGTCTGGACGGGCAAATTTAACTCTCATTTCCCACCAGGAAGAGGAAATAACCAAAGGCTCAGCATGCCATGCCGGAACCAGATTAGGGCCTGAAGCCATCCTGCGGTGTTGCGGCCAGCTCACAAGAAAGCGAGTTGAAGAAAGGAGCTCAGGGACACTGTAATTCACAAACCTGCAGAGTTATAAATGACAGCTATCGTCCAAAAATATACTGAAGTAAGGCTGCCAAGAGGACTTGAAAGCAGGGCAGAATTGCAGGAAACCGATTTCAGGAGGTAGACTGGAATTGCATTGAAAGCATAGGAAAAGAGGCAGAACGTCCACAATGATGCACTTGGCCAAAAAGGGCGTATGCGTTTTTTCCTGAATATATTCAGGAAAAAACGCATACGCCCTTTTTGGCCAACCAAGCAAGCTTGCAAAGGAAATCTGCACTACAATGAAGTCTCACTTCCCCCCGGTCAAAAGGGCCATCTGAAAAAAGTGTAAAATCCAGAAAGGCAGGACAGGCCATGGAGAACTGGGAGCCTTGTTATGCTGATGGGCGGGATGTAAATTGCCAACAGACACTCGGGAGAAGTGTATGGTGTTTCCTGAAACATCTAAAAAACAAAGCAACAGAGCCTAGGGCACTTCCACTTATGGTCCTATAGCTTAGGGAAATTAAAATCAAAAAGACACTGCCACCCCAAAGTTTGGGACGCCTCTGTTTACAAGAACCTCGTTTACCATAGAAGTTCAATATCACAGAAAGTGAAAAATGGATAAAGAACTTGTGGTACTTACGTACAATGCAGTATCACTCAGCAATGAAATCTATGTCATCAGGCCCGTAGCAGCATAATGAGTGGATTCAGGTACGATGATTCTAACTGAAATAAGTCACACAGAAAAAGAAACATCATAAGATATCACTAATACACGGAATGTAAACTTGGCTACACAGGAACTGCATTCCAAAACAGAACAGGGTCTCAAATTTAGAAAACCAACTTATGCTTGCTTAAGGGGAAAGGTGAGTTGTGGTGCTGCATAAAACCAGAGATTGAAATGAGCACAGATAAAGTTCCTTAAGCCAAATATGGAATAGACAAGAGCTACTCTTTGCTCAACGAAATGGACTCAAAACCCCATATTAAACGCCTAAGAATGTACCTGACTAGTAAGTATCTTAAAACCTATGGATGGCTATGTCTCCAAAAGAGAATCAAGCGTGTGTACAGGGGCATAAACACAGCAGTGATAGGATTGGAGAGGTTCGGTGAGCAAATGAAGACCGTTTGAAGTCATATTGCATGGTACCCATTCCACGGGTTTCAATCTCCAGGTTTAAGGTATTCTTCCTTCAGCTAAAACATGCATGTGGAATCCAGAGTATGATCAACCATGTGAACGGGAGGCGTGTTCAAATGTGTCTCAGTTTTCCTCCCCTGGTACTCGGGTGCAACATTCCAGACGCTTTACTAACACTCTCCCGACTTGGAGAGTCAGTCCCTTTAACCTCCTGTTTGGCCCAGTTTGCAATTTCTGCGGAAGATGAACAGGAATAGCGAGGACCAATGAGAGGCTAGCTGGAGGTGTCTGGACGGGCAAATTTAACTCTCATTTCCCACCAGGAAGAGGAATTAACCAAAGGCTCAGCATGTCGGGCCGGAACCAGATTAGGGCCTGAAGCCATCCTGTGGTGTTGCGGCCAGCTCAAAAGAAAGCGAGTTGAAGAAAGGAGCTCAGGGGCACTGTAATTCACAAACCTGCAGAGTTATAAATGACAGCTATCGTCCAAAAATAGACTGAAGTAAGGCTGCCAAGAGGACTTGAAAACGGGGCAGAATTGCAGGAAACCGATTTCAGGAGGTAGACTGGAATTGCATTGAAAGCATAGGAAAAGAGGCAGAACGTCCACAATGATGCACTTGGCCAAAAAGGGCGTATGCGTTTTTTCCTGAATATATTCAGGAAAAAACGCATACGCCCTTTTTGGCCAACCAAGCAAGCTTGCAAAGGAAATCTGCACTACAATGAAGTCTCACTTCCCCCCGGTCAAAAGGGCCATCTGAAAAAAGTGTAAAATCCAGAAAGGCAACAGGCCATTGAGAACTGGGAGCCTTGTTATGCTGATGGGCGGGATGTAAATTGCCAACAGACACTTGGGAGAAGTGTATGGTGTTTCCTGAAACATCTAAAAAACAAAGCAACAGAGCCTAGGGCACTTCCACTTATGGTCCTATAGCTTAGGGAAATTAAAATCAAAAAGACACAGCCACCCCAAAGTTTGGAACGACTCTGTTTACAAGAACCTCGTTTACAGTACAAGTTCAACATCGCAGAAAGTGAAAAATGGATAAAGAAGTTGTGGTATTCACTTACAAAGCAATATCACTCAGCAATGAAATCTATGTCATCAGGCCCTTAGCAGCACAATGAGTGGATTCAGGTATGATGATTCTAACTGAAATAAGTCACACAGAAAAAGAAACATCATAAGATATCAGTAATACACGGAATGGAAACTTGGCTACACAGGAACTGAATTACAGAACAGAACAGGGTCTCAAATTTAGAAAACCAACTTATTCTTGCTTAAGGGGAAAGGTGAGTTGGGGTGCTGCATAAAACCAGAGATTGAAATGAGCACAGATAAAGTTCCTTAAGCCAAATATGGAATAGACAAGAGCTACTCCTTGCTCAACGAAATGGACTCAACACCCCATATTAAACGCCTAAGAATGTACCTGACTAGTAAGTATCTTAAAACCTATGGATTGCTATGTCTCCGAAAGAGAATCAAGCATGTTTACAGGGGCATAAACGCAGCAGTGATAGGATTGGAGAGGTTCGGTGAGCAAATGAAGACCCTTTGAAGTCATATTGCATGGTACCCATTCCACGGGTTTCAACTACCCAGGTTTAAGGTATTCTTCCTTCAGCTAAAACATGCATGTGGAACCTAGAGTATGATCAACCATGTGATCGGGAGACGTGTTCAAATATGTCTCAGTTTTCCTCCACTGGTACTCGGGTGCAACATTCCAGACGCTTTACTAACACTCTCCCCACTTGGAGAGTCAGTCCCTTTAACCTCCTGTTTGGCCCAGTTTGCAATTTCTGCGGAAGATGAACAGGAATAGCGAGAACCAATGAGAGGCTAGCTGGAGGTGTCTGGACGGGCAAATTTAACTCTCATTTCCCACCAGGAAGAGGAATTAACCAAAGGCTCAGCGTGCCGTACCGGAACCAGATTAGGGCCTGAAGCCATCCTGCGGTGTTGCGGCCAGCCCAAAAGAAACCGAGTTGAAGAAAGGAGCTCAGGGGCACTGTAATTCACAAACCTGCAGAGTTATAAATGACAGCTATCGTCCAAAAATAGACTGAAGTAAGGCTGCCAAGAGGACTTGAAAGCGGGGCAGAATTGCAGGAAACCGATTTCAGGAGGTAGACTGGAATTGCATTGAAAGCATAAGAAAAGAGGCAGAATGTCCACAATGATGCACTTGGCCAAAAAGGGCGTATGCGTTTTTTCCTGAATATATTCAGGAAAAAACGCATACGCACTTTTTGGCCAACCAAGCAAGCTTGCAAAGGAAATCTGCACTACAAGGAAGTCTCACTTCCCCCCGGTCAAAAGGGCCATCTGAAAAAAGTGTAAAATCCAGAAAGGCAGGACAGGCCATGGAGAACTGGGAGCCTTGTTATTGCTGATGGGCGGGATGTAAATTGCCAACAACCACTCGGGAAAAGTGTATGGTGTTTCCTGAAACATCTAAAAAACAAAGCAACAGAACCTATGGCACTTCCACTTATGGTCCTATAGCTTAGGGAAATTAAAATCAAAAAGACACAGCCACCCCAAAGTTTGGAACGGCTCTGTTTACAAGAACCTCGTTTACAGTACAAGTTCAACATCGCAGAAAGTGAAAAATGGATAAAGAAGTTGTGGTATTTACTTACAAAGCAATATCACTCAGCAATGAAATCTGTGTCATCAGGCCCTTAGCAGCACAATGAGTGGATTCAGGTATGATGATTCTAACTGAAATAAGTCACACAGAAAAAGAAACATCATAAGATATCAGTAATACACGGAATGTAAACTTGGCTACACAGGAACTGAATTACAGAACAGAACAGGGTCTCAAATTTAGAAAACCAACTTATGCTTGCTTAAGGGTAAAGGTGAGTTGGGGTGCTGCATAAAACCAGAGATTGAAATGAGCACAGATAAAGTTCCTTTAGCCAAATATGGAATAGACAAGAGCTACTCCTTGCTCAACGAAATGGACTCAACACCGCATATTAAACGCCTAAGAATGTACCTGACTAGTAAGTATCGGAAAACCTATGGATTGCTATGTCTCCGAAAGAGAATCAAGCATGTGTACAGGGGCATAAACGCAGCAGTGATAGGATTGGAGAGGTTCGGTGAGCAAATGAAGACCCTTTGAAGTCATATTGCATGGTACCCATTTCACGGGTCTCAACTCTCCAGGTTTTAGGTATTCTTCCTTCAGCTAAAACATGCATGTGGAACCCAGAGTATGATCAAGCATGTGATTGGGAGACGTGTTCAAATATGTCTCAGTTTTCCTCCCCTGGTACTCGGGTGCAACATTCCACACGCTTTACTAACACTCTCCCCACTTGGAGAGTCAGCGCCTTTAACCTCCTGTTTGGCACAGTTTGCAATTTCTGCGGAAGATGAACAGGAATAGCGAGAACCAATGAGAGGCTAGCTGGAGGTGTCTGGACGGGCAAATTTAACTCTCATTTCCCGCCAGGAGGAGGAAATAACCAAAGGCTCAGCGTGCCGTGCCGGAACCAGATTAGGGCCTGAAGCCATCCTGCGGTGTTGCGGCCAGGTCACAAGAAAGCGAGTTGAAGAAAGGAGCTCAGGGGCACTGTAATTCACAAACCTGCAGAGTTATAAATGACAGCTATCGTCCAAAAATAGACTGAAGTAAGGCTGCCAAGAGGACTTGAAAGCGGGGCAGAATTGCAGGAAACCGATTTCAGGAGGTAGACTGAAATTGCATTGAAAGCATAGGAAAAGAGGCAGAACGTCCACAATGATGCATTTGGCCAAAAAGGGCGTATGCGTTTTTTCCTGAATATATTCAGGAAAAAACGCATACGCCCTTTTTGGACAACCAAGCAAGCTTGCAAAGGAAATCTGCACTACAATGAAGTCTCACTTCCCCCCGGTCAAAAGGGCCATCTGAAAAAAGTGTAAAATCCAGAAAGGCAGGACAGGCCATGGAGAACTGGGAGCCTTGTTATGCTGATGGGCGGGATGTAAATTGCCAACAGACACTCGGGAGAAGTGTATGGTGTTTCCTGAAACATCTAAAAAACAAAGCAACAGAGCCTAGGGCACTGCCACTTATGGTCCTATAGCTTAGGGAAATTAAAATCAAAAAGACACAGCCACCCCAAAGTTTGGGACGCCTCTGTTTACAAGAACCTCGTTTACAGTACAAGTTCAACATCGCAGAAAGTGAAAAATGGATAAAGAAGTTGTGGTATTTACTTACAAAGCAATATCACTCAGCAATGAAATCTATGTCATCAGGCCCTTAGCAGCACAATGAGTGGATTCAGGTATGATGATTCTAACTGAAATAAGTCACACAGAAAAAGAAACATCATAAGATATCAGTAATACACGGAATGTAAACTTGGCTACACAGGAACTGAATTACAGAACAGAACAGGGTCTCAAATTTAGAAAACCAACTTATGCTTGCTTAAGGGTAAAGGTGAGTTGGGGTGCTGCATAAAACCAGAGATTGAAATGAGCACAGATAAAGTTCCTTAAGTCAAATATGGAATAGACAAGAGCTACTCCTTGCTCAACGAAATGGACTCAACACCGCATATTAAACGCCTAAGAATGTACCTGACTAGTAAGTATCGTAAAACCTATGGATTGCTATGTCTCCAAAAGAGAATCAAGCATGTGTACAGGGGCATAAACGCAGCAGTGATAGGATTGGAGAGGTTCGGTGAGCAAATGAAGACCCTTTGAAGTCATATTGCATGGTACCCATTACACGGGTCTCAACTCTCCAGGTTTAAGGTATTCTTCCTTCAGCTAAAACATGCATGTGGAACCCAAGTATGATCAACCATGTGAACGGGAGACGTGTTCAAATATGTCTCAGTTTTCCTCCCCTGGTACTCGGGTGCAAAATTCCAGACGCTTTACTAACACTCTCCCGACTTGGAGAGTCAGTCCCTTTAACCTCCTGTTTGGCCCAGTTTGCAATTTCTGCGGAAGATGAACAGGAATAGCGAGAACCAATGAGAGGCTAGCTGGAGGTGTCTGGACGGGCAAATTTAACTCTCATTTCCCACCAGGAAGAGGAATTAACCAAAGGCTCAGCGTGCCGTACCGGAACCAGATTAGGGCCTGAAGCCATCCTGCGGTGTTGCGGCCAGGTCACAAGAAAGCGAGTTGAAGAAAGGAGCTCAGGGGCACTGTAATTCACAAACCTGCAGAGTTATAAATGACAGCTATCGTCCAAAAATAGACTGAAGTAAGGCTGCCAAGAGGACTTGAAAGCGGGGCAGAATTGCAGGAAACCGATTTCAGGAGGTAGACTGGAATTGCATTGAAAGCATAGGAAAAGAGGCAGAACGTCCACAATGATGCACTTGGCCAAAAAGGGCGTATGCGTTTTTTCCTGAATATATTCAGGAAAAAACGCATACGCCCTTTTTGGCCAACCAAGCAAGCTTGCAAAGGAAATCTGCACTACAATGAAGTCTCACTTCCCCCCGGTCAAAAGGGCCATCTGAAAAAAGTGTAAAATCCAGAAAGGCAGGACAGGCCATGGAGAACTGGGAGCCTTGTTATGCTGATGGGCGGGATGTAAATTGCCAACAGACACTCGGGAGAAGTGTATGGTGTTTCCTGAAACATCTAAAAAACAAAGCAACAGAGCCTAGGGCACTGCCACTTATGGTCCTATAGCTTAGGGAAATTAAAATCAAAAAGACACAGCCACCCCAAAGTTTGGGACGCCTCTGTTTACAAGAACCTCGTTTACAGTACAAGTTCAACATCGCAGAAAGTGAAAAATGGATAAAGAAGTTGTGGTATTTACTTACAAAGCAATATCACTCAGCAATGAAATCTATGTCATCAGGCCCTTAGCAGCACAATGAGTGGATTCAGGTATGATGATTCTAACTGAAATAAGTCACACAGAAAAAGAAACATCATAAGATATCAGTAATACACGGAATGTAAACTTGGCTACACAGGAACTGAATTACAGAACAGAACAGGGTCTCAAATTTAGAAAACCAACTTATGCTTGCTTAAGGGGAAAGGTGAGTTGGGGTGCTGCATAAAACCAGAGATTGAAATGAGCACAGATAAAGTTCCTTAAGCCAAATATGGAATACACAAGAGCTACTCCTTGCTCAACGAAATGGACTCAACACCGCATATTAAACGCCTAAGAATGTACCTGACTAGTAAGTATCGTAAAACCTATGGATTGCTATGTCTCCAAAAGAGAATCAAGCATGTGTACAGGGGCATAAACGCAGCAGTGATAGGATTGGAGAGGTTCGGTGAGCAAATGAAGACCCTTTGAAGTCATATTGCATGGTACCCATTACACGGGTCTCAACTCTCCAGGTTTAAGGTATTCTTCCTTCAGCTAAAACATGCATGTGGAACCCAAGTATGATCAACCATGTGAACGGGAGACGTGTTCAAATATGTCTCAGTTTTCCTCCCCTGGTACTCGGGTGCAAAATTCCAGACGCTTTACTAACACTCTCCCGACTTGGAGAGTCAGTCCCTTTAACCTCCTGTTTGGCCCAGTTTGCAATTTCTGCGGAAGATGAACAGGAATAGCGAGAACCAATGAGAGGCTAGCTGGAGGTGTCTGGACGGGCAAATTTAACTCTCATTTCCCACCAGGAAGAGGAATTAACCAAAGGCTCAGCGTGCCGTACCGGAACCAGATTAGGGCCTGAAGCCATCCTGCGGTGTTGCGGCCAGGTCACAAGAAAGCGAGTTGAAGAAAGGAGCTCAGGGGCACTGTAATTCACCAACCTGCAGAGTTATAAATGACAGCTATCGTCCAAAAATAGACTGAAGTAAGGCTGCCAAGAGGACTTGAAAGCGGGGCAGAATTGCAGGAAACCGATTTCAGGAGGTAGACTGGAATTGCATTGAAAGCATAGGAAAAGAGGCAGAACGTCCACAATGATGCACTTGGCCAAAAAGGGCGTATGCGTTTTTTCCTGAATATATTCAGGAAAAAACGCATACGCAATTTTGGCCAACCAAGCAAGCTTGCAAAGGAAATCTGCACTACAATGAAGTCTCACTTCCCCCCGGTCAAAAGGGCCATCTGAAAAATGTGTAAAATCCAGAAAGGCAGGACAGGCCATGGAGAACTGGGAGCCTTGTTATGCTGATGGGCGGGATGTAAATTGCCAACAGACACTCGGGAGAAGTATATGGTGTTTCCTGAAACATCTAAAAAACAAAGCAACAGAGCCTAGGGCACTTCCACTTATGGTCCAATAGCTTAGGGAAATTAAAATCAAAAAGACACAGCCACCCCAAATTTTGGGACGCCTCTGTTTACAAGAACCTCGTTTACCGTACAAGTTCAATATCACAGAAAGTGAAAAATGGATAAAGAACTTGTGGTACTTACGTACAATGCAGTATCACTCAGCAATGAAATCTATGTCATCAGGCCCGTAGCAGCATAATGAGTGGATTCAGGTACGATGATTCTAACTGAAATAAGTCACACAGAAAAAGAAACATCATAAGATATCACTAATACACGGAATGTAAACTTGGCTACACAGGAACTGAATTCCAAAACAGAACAGGGTCTCAAATTTAGAAAACCAACTTATGCTTGCTTAAGGGTAAAGGTGACTTGGGGTGCTGCATAAAACCAGAGATTCAAATGAGCACAGATAACGTTCCTTAAGCCAAATATGGAATAGACAAGAGCTACTCCTTGCTCAACGAAATGGACCCAACACCCCATATTAAACGCCTAAGAATGTACCTGACTAGTAAGTATCTTAAAACCTATGGATTGCTATGTCTCCGAAAGAGAATCAAGCATATGTACCGGGGCATAAACACAGCAGTGATAGGATTGGCGAGTTTCGGTGAGCAAATGAAGACCCTTTGAAGTCATATTGCATGGTACCCATTCCACGGGTTTCAACTACCCAGGTTGAAGGTATTCTTCCTTCAGCTAAAACATGCATGTGGAACCCAGAGTATGATCAACTGTGTGATCGGGAGACATGTTCAAATATGTCTCACTTTTGGTCCCCTGGTACTCGGGTGCAACATTCCAGACGCTTAACGAACACTCTCCCCACTTGGAGAGTCAGCGCCTTTAACCTCCTGTTTGGCCCAGTTTGCAATTTCTGCGGAAGATGAACAGGAATAGCGAGAACCAATGAGAGACTAGCTGGAGGTGTCTGGACGGGCAAATTTAACTCTCATTTCCCACCAGGAAGAGGAAATAACCAAAGGCTCAGCATGCCATGCCGGAACCAGATTAGGGCCTGAAGCCATCCTGCGGTGTTGCGGCCAGCTCACAAGAAAGCGAGTTGAAGAAAGGAGCTCAGGGACACTGTAATTCACAAACCTGCAGAGTTATAAATGACAGCTATCGTCCAAAAATATACTGAAGTAAGGCTGCCAAGAGGACTTGAAAGCAGGGCAGAATTGCAGGAAACCGATTTCAGGAGGTAGACTGGAATTGCATTGAAAGCATAGGAAAAGAGGCAGAACGTCCACAATGATGCACTTGGCCAAAAAGGGCGTATGCGTTTTTTCCTGAATATATTCAGGAAAAAACGCATACGCCCTTTTTGGCCAACCAAGCAAGCTTGCAAAGGAAATCTGCACTACAATGAAGTCTCACTTCCCCCCGGTCAAAAGGGCCATCTGAAAAAAGTGTAAAATCCAGAAAGGCAGGACAGGCCATGGAGAACTGGGAGCCTTGTTATGCTGATGGGCGGGATGTAAATTGCCAACAGACACTCGGGAGAAGTGTATGGTGTTTCCTGAAACATCTAAAAAACAAAGCAACAGAGCCTAGGGCACTTCCACTTATGGTCCTATAGCTTAGGGAAATTAAAATCAAAAAGACACTGCCACCCCAAAGTTTGGGACGCCTCTGTTTACAAGAACCTCGTTTACCATAGAAGTTCAATATCACAGAAAGTGAAAAATGGATAAAGAACTTGTGGTACTTACGTACAATGCAGTATCACTCAGCAATGAAATCTATGTCATCAGGCCCGTAGCAGCATAATGAGTGGATTCAGGTACGATGATTCTAACTGAAATAAGTCACACAGAAAAAGAAACATCATAAGATATCACTAATACACGGAATGTAAACTTGGCTACACAGGAACTGCATTCCAAAACAGAACAGGGTCTCAAATTTAGAAAACCAACTTATGCTTGCTTAAGGGGAAAGGTGAGTTGTGGTGCTGCATAAAACCAGAGATTGAAATGAGCACAGATAAAGTTCCTTAAGCCAAATATGGAATAGACAAGAGCTACTCTTTGCTCAACGAAATGGACTCAAAACCCCATATTAAACGCCTAAGAATGTACCTGACTAGTAAGTATCTTAAAACCTATGGATGGCTATGTCTCCAAAAGAGAATCAAGCGTGTGTACAGGGGCATAAACACAGCAGTGATAGGATTGGAGAGGTTCGGTGAGCAAATGAAGACCGTTTGAAGTCATATTGCATGGTACCCATTCCACGGGTTTCAATCTCCAGGTTTAAGGTATTCTTCCTTCAGCTAAAACATGCATGTGGAATCCAGAGTATGATCAACCATGTGAACGGGAGGCGTGTTCAAATGTGTCTCAGTTTTCCTCCCCTGGTACTCGGGTGCAACATTCCAGACGCTTTACTAACACTCTCCCGACTTGGAGAGTCAGTCCCTTTAACCTCCTGTTTGGCCCAGTTTGCAATTTCTGCGGAAGATGAACAGGAATAGCGAGGACCAATGAGAGGCTAGCTGGAGGTGTCTGGACGGGCAAATTTAACTCTCATTTCCCACCAGGAAGAGGAATTAACCAAAGGCTCAGCATGTCGGGCCGGAACCAGATTAGGGCCTGAAGCCATCCTGTGGTGTTGCGGCCAGCTCAAAAGAAAGCGAGTTGAAGAAAGGAGCTCAGGGGCACTGTAATTCACAAACCTGCAGAGTTATAAATGACAGCTATCGTCCAAAAATAGACTGAAGTAAGGCTGCCAAGAGGACTTGAAAACGGGGCAGAATTGCAGGAAACCGATTTCAGGAGGTAGACTGGAATTGCATTGAAAGCATAGGAAAAGAGGCAGAACGTCCACAATGATGCACTTGGCCAAAAAGGGCGTATGCGTTTTTTCCTGAATATATTCAGGAAAAAACGCATACGCCCTTTTTGGCCAACCAAGCAAGCTTGCAAAGGAAATCTGCACTACAATGAAGTCTCACTTCCCCCCGGTCAAAAGGGCCATCTGAAAAAAGTGTAAAATCCAGAAAGGCAACAGGCCATTGAGAACTGGGAGCCTTGTTATGCTGATGGGCGGGATGTAAATTGCCAACAGACACTTGGGAGAAGTGTATGGTGTTTCCTGAAACATCTAAAAAACAAAGCAACAGAGCCTAGGGCACTTCCACTTATGGTCCTATAGCTTAGGGAAATTAAAATCAAAAAGACACAGCCACCCCAAAGTTTGGAACGACTCTGTTTACAAGAACCTCGTTTACAGTACAAGTTCAACATCGCAGAAAGTGAAAAATGGATAAAGAAGTTGTGGTATTCACTTACAAAGCAATATCACTCAGCAATGAAATCTATGTCATCAGGCCCTTAGCAGCACAATGAGTGGATTCAGGTATGATGATTCTAACTGAAATAAGTCACACAGAAAAAGAAACATCATAAGATATCAGTAATACACGGAATGGAAACTTGGCTACACAGGAACTGAATTACAGAACAGAACAGGGTCTCAAATTTAGAAAACCAACTTATTCTTGCTTAAGGGGAAAGGTGAGTTGGGGTGCTGCATAAAACCAGAGATTGAAATGAGCACAGATAAAGTTCCTTAAGCCAAATATGGAATAGACAAGAGCTACTCCTTGCTCAACGAAATGGACTCAACACCCCATATTAAACGCCTAAGAATGTACCTGACTAGTAAGTATCTTAAAACCTATGGATTGCTATGTCTCCGAAAGAGAATCAAGCATGTTTACAGGGGCATAAACGCAGCAGTGATAGGATTGGAGAGGTTCGGTGAGCAAATGAAGACCCTTTGAAGTCATATTGCATGGTACCCATTCCACGGGTTTCAACTACCCAGGTTTAAGGTATTCTTCCTTCAGCTAAAACATGCATGTGGAACCTAGAGTATGATCAACCATGTGATCGGGAGACGTGTTCAAATATGTCTCAGTTTTCCTCCACTGGTACTCGGGTGCAACATTCCAGACGCTTTACTAACACTCTCCCCACTTGGAGAGTCAGTCCCTTTAACCTCCTGTTTGGCCCAGTTTGCAATTTCTGCGGAAGATGAACAGGAATAGCGAGAACCAATGAGAGGCTAGCTGGAGGTGTCTGGACGGGCAAATTTAACTCTCATTTCCCACCAGGAAGAGGAATTAACCAAAGGCTCAGCGTGCCGTACCGGAACCAGATTAGGGCCTGAAGCCATCCTGCGGTGTTGCGGCCAGCCCAAAAGAAACCGAGTTGAAGAAAGGAGCTCAGGGGCACTGTAATTCACAAACCTGCAGAGTTATAAATGACAGCTATCGTCCAAAAATAGACTGAAGTAAGGCTGCCAAGAGGACTTGAAAGCGGGGCAGAATTGCAGGAAACCGATTTCAGGAGGTAGACTGGAATTGCATTGAAAGCATAAGAAAAGAGGCAGAATGTCCACAATGATGCACTTGGCCAAAAAGGGCGTATGCGTTTTTTCCTGAATATATTCAGGAAAAAACGCATACGCACTTTTTGGCCAACCAAGCAAGCTTGCAAAGGAAATCTGCACTACAAGGAAGTCTCACTTCCCCCCGGTCAAAAGGGCCATCTGAAAAAAGTGTAAAATCCAGAAAGGCAGGACAGGCCATGGAGAACTGGGAGCCTTGTTATTGCTGATGGGCGGGATGTAAATTGCCAACAACCACTCGGGAAAAGTGTATGGTGTTTCCTGAAACATCTAAAAAACAAAGCAACAGAACCTATGGCACTTCCACTTATGGTCCTATAGCTTAGGGAAATTAAAATCAAAAAGACACAGCCACCCCAAAGTTTGGAACGGCTCTGTTTACAAGAACCTCGTTTACAGTACAAGTTCAACATCGCAGAAAGTGAAAAATGGATAAAGAAGTTGTGGTATTTACTTACAAAGCAATATCACTCAGCAATGAAATCTGTGTCATCAGGCCCTTAGCAGCACAATGAGTGGATTCAGGTATGATGATTCTAACTGAAATAAGTCACACAGAAAAAGAAACATCATAAGATATCAGTAATACACGGAATGTAAACTTGGCTACACAGGAACTGAATTACAGAACAGAACAGGGTCTCAAATTTAGAAAACCAACTTATGCTTGCTTAAGGGTAAAGGTGAGTTGGGGTGCTGCATAAAACCAGAGATTGAAATGAGCACAGATAAAGTTCCTTTAGCCAAATATGGAATAGACAAGAGCTACTCCTTGCTCAACGAAATGGACTCAACACCGCATATTAAACGCCTAAGAATGTACCTGACTAGTAAGTATCGGAAAACCTATGGATTGCTATGTCTCCGAAAGAGAATCAAGCATGTGTACAGGGGCATAAACGCAGCAGTGATAGGATTGGAGAGGTTCGGTGAGCAAATGAAGACCCTTTGAAGTCATATTGCATGGTACCCATTTCACGGGTCTCAACTCTCCAGGTTTTAGGTATTCTTCCTTCAGCTAAAACATGCATGTGGAACCCAGAGTATGATCAAGCATGTGATTGGGAGACGTGTTCAAATATGTCTCAGTTTTCCTCCCCTGGTACTCGGGTGCAACATTCCACACGCTTTACTAACACTCTCCCCACTTGGAGAGTCAGCGCCTTTAACCTCCTGTTTGGCACAGTTTGCAATTTCTGCGGAAGATGAACAGGAATAGCGAGAACCAATGAGAGGCTAGCTGGAGGTGTCTGGACGGGCAAATTTAACTCTCATTTCCCGCCAGGAGGAGGAAATAACCAAAGGCTCAGCGTGCCGTGCCGGAACCAGATTAGGGCCTGAAGCCATCCTGCGGTGTTGCGGCCAGGTCACAAGAAAGCGAGTTGAAGAAAGGAGCTCAGGGGCACTGTAATTCACAAACCTGCAGAGTTATAAATGACAGCTATCGTCCAAAAATAGACTGAAGTAAGGCTGCCAAGAGGACTTGAAAGCGGGGCAGAATTGCAGGAAACCGATTTCAGGAGGTAGACTGAAATTGCATTGAAAGCATAGGAAAAGAGGCAGAACGTCCACAATGATGCATTTGGCCAAAAAGGGCGTATGCGTTTTTTCCTGAATATATTCAGGAAAAAACGCATACGCCCTTTTTGGACAACCAAGCAAGCTTGCAAAGGAAATCTGCACTACAATGAAGTCTCACTTCCCCCCGGTCAAAAGGGCCATCTGAAAAAAGTGTAAAATCCAGAAAGGCAGGACAGGCCATGGAGAACTGGGAGCCTTGTTATGCTGATGGGCGGGATGTAAATTGCCAACAGACACTCGGGAGAAGTGTATGGTGTTTCCTGAAACATCTAAAAAACAAAGCAACAGAGCCTAGGGCACTGCCACTTATGGTCCTATAGCTTAGGGAAATTAAAATCAAAAAGACACAGCCACCCCAAAGTTTGGGACGCCTCTGTTTACAAGAACCTCGTTTACAGTACAAGTTCAACATCGCAGAAAGTGAAAAATGGATAAAGAAGTTGTGGTATTTACTTACAAAGCAATATCACTCAGCAATGAAATCTATGTCATCAGGCCCTTAGCAGCACAATGAGTGGATTCAGGTATGATGATTCTAACTGAAATAAGTCACACAGAAAAAGAAACATCATAAGATATCAGTAATACACGGAATGTAAACTTGGCTACACAGGAACTGAATTACAGAACAGAACAGGGTCTCAAATTTAGAAAACCAACTTATGCTTGCTTAAGGGTAAAGGTGAGTTGGGGTGCTGCATAAAACCAGAGATTGAAATGAGCACAGATAAAGTTCCTTAAGTCAAATATGGAATAGACAAGAGCTACTCCTTGCTCAACGAAATGGACTCAACACCGCATATTAAACGCCTAAGAATGTACCTGACTAGTAAGTATCGTAAAACCTATGGATTGCTATGTCTCCAAAAGAGAATCAAGCATGTGTACAGGGGCATAAACGCAGCAGTGATAGGATTGGAGAGGTTCGGTGAGCAAATGAAGACCCTTTGAAGTCATATTGCATGGTACCCATTACACGGGTCTCAACTCTCCAGGTTTAAGGTATTCTTCCTTCAGCTAAAACATGCATGTGGAACCCAAGTATGATCAACCATGTGAACGGGAGACGTGTTCAAATATGTCTCAGTTTTCCTCCCCTGGTACTCGGGTGCAAAATTCCAGACGCTTTACTAACACTCTCCCGACTTGGAGAGTCAGTCCCTTTAACCTCCTGTTTGGCCCAGTTTGCAATTTCTGCGGAAGATGAACAGGAATAGCGAGAACCAATGAGAGGCTAGCTGGAGGTGTCTGGACGGGCAAATTTAACTCTCATTTCCCACCAGGAAGAGGAATTAACCAAAGGCTCAGCGTGCCGTACCGGAACCAGATTAGGGCCTGAAGCCATCCTGCGGTGTTGCGGCCAGGTCACAAGAAAGCGAGTTGAAGAAAGGAGCTCAGGGGCACTGTAATTCACAAACCTGCAGAGTTATAAATGACAGCTATCGTCCAAAAATAGACTGAAGTAAGGCTGCCAAGAGGACTTGAAAGCGGGGCAGAATTGCAGGAAACCGATTTCAGGAGGTAGACTGGAATTGCATTGAAAGCATAGGAAAAGAGGCAGAACGTCCACAATGATGCACTTGGCCAAAAAGGGCGTATGCGTTTTTTCCTGAATATATTCAGGAAAAAACGCATACGCCCTTTTTGGCCAACCAAGCAAGCTTGCAAAGGAAATCTGCACTACAATGAAGTCTCACTTCCCCCCGGTCAAAAGGGCCATCTGAAAAAAGTGTAAAATCCAGAAAGGCAGGACAGGCCATGGAGAACTGGGAGCCTTGTTATGCTGATGGGCGGGATGTAAATTGCCAACAGACACTCGGGAGAAGTGTATGGTGTTTCCTGAAACATCTAAAAAACAAAGCAACAGAGCCTAGGGCACTGCCACTTATGGTCCTATAGCTTAGGGAAATTAAAATCAAAAAGACACAGCCACCCCAAAGTTTGGGACGCCTCTGTTTACAAGAACCTCGTTTACAGTACAAGTTCAACATCGCAGAAAGTGAAAAATGGATAAAGAAGTTGTGGTATTTACTTACAAAGCAATATCACTCAGCAATGAAATCTATGTCATCAGGCCCTTAGCAGCACAATGAGTGGATTCAGGTATGATGATTCTAACTGAAATAAGTCACACAGAAAAAGAAACATCATAAGATATCAGTAATACACGGAATGTAAACTTGGCTACACAGGAACTGAATTACAGAACAGAACAGGGTCTCAAATTTAGAAAACCAACTTATGCTTGCTTAAGGGGAAAGGTGAGTTGGGGTGCTGCATAAAACCAGAGATTGAAATGAGCACAGATAAAGTTCCTTAAGCCAAATATGGAATACACAAGAGCTACTCCTTGCTCAACGAAATGGACTCAACACCGCATATTAAACGCCTAAGAATGTACCTGACTAGTAAGTATCGTAAAACCTATGGATTGCTATGTCTCCAAAAGAGAATCAAGCATGTGTACAGGGGCATAAACGCAGCAGTGATAGGATTGGAGAGGTTCGGTGAGCAAATGAAGACCCTTTGAAGTCATATTGCATGGTACCCATTACACGGGTCTCAACTCTCCAGGTTTAAGGTATTCTTCCTTCAGCTAAAACATGCATGTGGAACCCAAGTATGATCAACCATGTGAACGGGAGACGTGTTCAAATATGTCTCAGTTTTCCTCCCCTGGTACTCGGGTGCAAAATTCCAGACGCTTTACTAACACTCTCCCGACTTGGAGAGTCAGTCCCTTTAACCTCCTGTTTGGCCCAGTTTGCAATTTCTGCGGAAGATGAACAGGAATAGCGAGAACCAATGAGAGGCTAGCTGGAGGTGTCTGGACGGGCAAATTTAACTCTCATTTCCCACCAGGAAGAGGAATTAACCAAAGGCTCAGCGTGCCGTACCGGAACCAGATTAGGGCCTGAAGCCATCCTGCGGTGTTGCGGCCAGGTCACAAGAAAGCGAGTTGAAGAAAGGAGCTCAGGGGCACTGTAATTCACCAACCTGCAGAGTTATAAATGACAGCTATCGTCCAAAAATAGACTGAAGTAAGGCTGCCAAGAGGACTTGAAAGCGGGGCAGAATTGCAGGAAACCGATTTCAGGAGGTAGACTGGAATTGCATTGAAAGCATAGGAAAAGAGGCAGAACGTCCACAATGATGCACTTGGCCAAAAAGGGCGTATGCGTTTTTTCCTGAATATATTCAGGAAAAAACGCATACGCCCTTTTTGGCCAACCAAGCAAGCTTGCAAAGGAAATCTGCACTACAATGAAGTCTCACTTCCCCCCGGTCAAAAGGGCCATCTGAAAAAAGTGTAAAATCCAGAAAGGCAGGACAGGCCATGGAGAACTGGGAGCCTTGTTATGCTGATGGGCGGGATGTAAATTGCCAACAGACACTCGGGAGAAGTGTATGGTGTTTCCTGAAACATCTAAAAAACAAAGCAACAGAGCCTAGGGCACTGCCACTTATGGTCCTATAGCTTAGGGAAATTAAAATCAAAAAGACACAGCCACCCCAAAGTTTGGGACGCCTCTGTTTACAAGAACCTCGTTTACAGTACAAGTTCAACATCGCAGAAAGTGAAAAATGGATAAAGAAGTTGTGGTATTTACTTACAAAGCAATATCACTCAGCAATGAAATCTATGTCATCAGGCCCTTAGCAGCACAATGAGTGGATTCAGGTATGATGATTCTAACTGAAATAAGTCACACAGAAAAAGAAACATCATAAGATATCAGTAATACACGGAATGTAAACTTGGCTACACAGGAACTGAATTACAGAACAGAACAGGGTCTCAAATTTAGAAAACCAACTTATGCTTGCTTAAGGGGAAAGGTGAGTTGGGGTGCTGCATAAAACCAGAGATTGAAATGAGCACAGATAAAGTTCCTTAAGTCAAATATGGAATAGACAAGAGCTACTCCTTGCTCAACGAAATGGACTCAACACCGCATATTAAACGCCTAAGAATGTACCTGACTAGTAAGTATCGTAAAACCTATGGATTGCTATGTCTCCAAAAGAGAATCAAGCATGTGTACAGGGGCATAAACGCAGCAGTGATAGGATTGGAGAGGTTCGGTGAGCAAATGAAGACCCTTTGAAGTCATATTGCATGGTACCCATTACACGGGTCTCAACTCTCCAGGTTTAAGGTATTCTTCCTTCAGCTAAAACATGCATGTGGAACCCAAGTATGATCAACCATGTGAACGGGAGACGTGTTCAAATATGTCTCAGTTTTCCTCCCCTGGTACTCGGGTGCAACATTCCAGACGCTTTACTAACACTCCCCCCACTTGGAGAGTCAGCGCCTTTAACCTCCTGTTTGGCCCAGTTTGCAATTTCTGCGGAAGATGAACAGGAATAGCGAGAACCAATGAGAGGCTAGCTGGAGGTGTCTGGACGGGCAAATTTAACTCTCATTTCCCACCAGGAAGAGGAATTAACCAAAGGCTCAGCGTGCCGTGCCGGAACCAGATTAGGGCCTGAAGCCATCCTGCGGTGTTGCGGCCAGGTCACAAGAAAGCGAGTTGAAGAAAGGAGCTCAGGGGCACTGTAATTCACAAACCTGCAGAGTTATAAATGACAGCTATCGTCCAAAAATAGACTGAAGTAAGGCTGCCAAGAGGACTTGAAAGCGGGGCAGAATTGCAGGAAACCGATTTCAGGAGGTAGACTGGAATTGCATTGAAAGCATAGGAAAAGAGGCAGAACGTCCACAATGATGCACTTGGCCAAAAAGGGCGTATGCGTTTTTTCCTGAATATATTCAGGAAAAAACGCATACGCCCTTTTTGGCCAACCAAGCAAGCTTGCAAAGGAAATCTGCACTACAATGAAGTCTCACTTCCCCCCGGTCAAAAGGGCCATCTGAAAAAAGTGTAAAATCCAGAAAGGCAGGACAGGCCATGGAGAACTGGGAGCCTTGTTATGCTGATGGGCGGGATGTAAATTGCCAACAACCACTCGGGAGAAGTGTATGGTGTTTCCTGAAACATCTAAAAAACAAAGCAACAGAGCCTAGGGCACTGCCACTTATGGTCCTATAGCTTAGGGAAATTAAAATCAAAAAGACACAGCCACCCCAAAGTTTGGGACGCCTCTGTTTACAAGAACCTCGTTTACCGTACAAGTTCAACATCGCAGAAAGTGAAAAATGGATAAAGAAGTTGTGGTATTTACTTACAAAGCAATATCACTCAGCAATGAAATCTGTGTCATCAGGCCCTTAGCAGCACAATGAGTGGATTCAGGTATGATGATTCTAACTGAAATAAGTCACACAGAAAAAGAAACATCATAAGATATCAGTAATACACGGAATGGAAACTTGACTACACAGGAACTGAATTACAGAACAGAACAGGGTCTCAAATTTAGAAAACCAACTTATTCTTGCTTAAGGGTAAAGGTGAGTTGGGGTGCTGCATAAAACCAGAGATTGAAATGAGCACAGATAAAGTTCCTTAAGCCAAATATGGAATAGACAAGAGCTACTCCTTGCTCAACGAAATGGACTCAACACCCCATATTAAACGCCTAAGAATGTACCTGACTAGTAAGTATCTTAAAACCTATGGATTGCTATGTCTCTGAAAGAGAATCAAGCATGTGTACAGGGGCATAAACGCAGCAGTGATAGGATTGGAGAGGTTCGGTGAGCAAATGAAGACCCTTTGAAGTCATATTGCATGGTACCCATTCCACGGGTTTCAACTACCCAGGTTTAAGGTATTCTTCCTTCAGCTAAAACATGCATGTGGAACCTAGAGTATGATCAACCATGTGATCGGGAGACGTGTTCAAATATGTCTCAGTTTTCCTCCCCTGGTACTCGGGTGCAACATTCCAGACGCTTTCCTAACACTCTCCCCACTAGGAGAGTCAGTCCCTTTAACCTCCTGTTTGGCCCAGTTTGCAATTTCTGCGGAAGATGAACAGGAATAGCGAGAACCAATGAGAGGCTAGCTGGAGGTGTCTGGACGGGCAAATTTAACTCTCATTTCCCACCAGGAAGAGGAATTAACCAAAGGCTCAGCATGCCTGGCCGGAACCAGATTAGGGCCTGAAGCCATCCTGCGGTGTTGCGGCTAGGTCACAAGAAAGCGAGTTGAAGAAAGGAGCTCAGGGGCACTGTAATTCACAAACCTGCAGAGTTATAAATGACAGCTATCGTCCAAAAATAGACTGAAGTAAGGCTGCCAAGAGGACTTGAAAGCGGGGCAGAATTGCAGGAAACCGATTTCAGGAGGTAGACTGGAATTGCATTGAAAGCATAGGAAAAGAGGCAGAACGTCCACAATGATGCACTTGGCCAAAAAGGGCGTATGCGTTTTTTCCTGAATATATTCAGGAAAAAACGCATACGCCCTTTTCGGCCAACCAAGCAAGCTTGCAAAGGAAATCTGCACTACAATGAAGTCTCACTTCCCCCAGGTCAAAAGGGCCATCTGAAAAAAGTGTAAAATCCAGAAAGGCAGGACAGGCCATGGAGAACTGGGAGCCTTGTTATGCTGATGGGCGGGATGTAAATTGCCAACAGACACTCGGGAGAAGTGTATGGTGTTTCCTGAAACATCTAAAAAACAAAGCAACAGAGCCTAGGGCACTGCCACTTATGGTCCTATAGCTTAGGGAAATTAAAATCAAAAAGACACAGCCACCCCAATGTTTCGAACGGCTCTGTTTACAAGAACCTCGTTTACAGTACAAGTTCAACATCGCAGAAAGTGAAAAATGGATAAAGAAGTTGTGGTATTTACTTACAAAGCAATATCACTCAGCAATGAAATCTGTGTCATCAGGCCCTTAGCAGCACAATGAGTGGATTCAGGTATGATGATTCTAACTGAAATAAGTCACACAGAAAAAGAAACATCATAAGATATCAGTAATACACGGAATGGAAACTTGGCTACACAGGAACTGAATTACAGAACAGAACAGGGTCTCAAATTTAGAAAACCAACTTATGCTTGCTTAAGGGTAAAGGTGAGTTGGGGTGCTGCATAAAACCAGAGATTGAAATGAGCACAGATAAAGTTCCTTAAGTCAAATATGGAATACACAAGAGCTACTCCTTGCTCAACGAAATGGACTCAACACCGCATATTAAACGCCTAAGAATGTACCTGACTAGTAAGTATCGTAAAACCTATGGATTGCTATGTCTCCGAAAGAGAATCAAGCATGTGTACAGGGGCATAAATGCAGCAGTGATAGGATTGGAGAGGTTCGGTGAGCAAATGAAGACCCTTTGAAGTCATATTGCATGGTACCCATTCCACGGGTTTCAACTACCCAGGTTTAAGGTATTCTTCCTTCAGCTAAAACATGCATGTGGAACCTAGAGTATGATCAACCATGTGATCGGGAGACGTGTTCAAATATGTCTCAGTTTTCGTACCCTGGTACTCGGGTGCAACATTCCAGACGCTTTACTAACACTCTCCCGACTTGGAGAGTCAGTCCCTTTAACCTCCTGTTTGGCCCAGTTTGCAATTTCTGCGGAAGATGAACAGGAATAGCGAGAACCAATGAGAGACTAGCTGGAGGTGTCTGGACGGGCAAATTTAACTATCATTTCCCACCAGGAAGAGGAATTAACCAAAGGCTCAGCGTGCCGTGCCGGAACCAGATTAGGGCCTGAAGCCATCCTGTGGTGTTGCGGCCAGGTCACAAGAAAGCGAGTTGAAGAAAGGAGCTCAGGGGCACTGTAATTCACAAACCTGCAGAGTTATAAATGACAGCTATCGTCCAAAAATAGACTGAAGTAAGGCTGCCAAGAGGACTTGAAAGCGGGGCAGCATTGCAGGAAACCGATTTCAGGAGGTAGACTGGAATTGCATTGAAAGCATAGGAAAAGAGGCAGAACGTCCACAATGATGCACTTGGCCAAAAAGGGCGTATGCGTTTTTTCCTGAATATATTCAGGAAAAAACGCATACGCCCTTTTTGGCCAACCAAGCAAGCTTGCAAAGGAAATCTGCACTACAATGAAGTCTCACTTCCCCCCGGTCAAAAGGGCCATCTGAAAAAAGTGTAAAATCCAGAAAGGCAGGACAGGCCATGGAGAACTGGGAGCCTTGTTATGCTGATGGACGGGATGTAAATTGCCAACAGACACTCGGGAGAAGTGTATGGTGTTTCCTGAAACATCTAAAAAACAAAGCAACAGAGCCTAGGGCACTGCCACTTATGGTCCTATAGCTTAGGGAAATTAAAATCAAAAAGACACAGCCACCCCAAAGTTTGGAACGGCTCTGTTTACAAGAACCTCGTTTACAGTACAAGTTCAACATCGCAGAAAGCGAAAAATGGATAAAAAAGTTGTGGTATTTACTTACAAAGCAATATCACTCAGCAATGAAATCTATGTCATCAGGCCCTTAGCAGCACAATGAGTGGATTCAGGTATGATGATTCTAACTGAAATAAGTCACACAGAAAAAGAAACATCATAAGATATCAGTAATACACGGAATGTAAACTTGGCTACACAGAAACTGAATTATAGAACAGAACAGGGTCTCAAATTTAGAAAACCAACTTATGCTTGCTTAAGGGTAAAGGTGAGTTGGGGTGCTGCATAAAACCAGAGATTGAAATGAGCACAGATAAAGTTCCTTAAGCCAAATATGGAATAGACAAGAGCTACTCCTTGCTCAACGAAATGGACTCAACACCGCATATTAAACGCCTAAGAATGTACCTGACTAGTAAGTATCTTAAAACCTATGGATTGCTATGTCTCCGAAAGAGAATCAAGCATGTGTACAGGGGCATAAACGCAGCAGTGATAGGATTGGAGAGGTTCGGTGAGCAAATGAAGACCCTTTGAAGTCATATTGCATGGTACCCATTCCACGGGTTTCAACTACCCAGGTTTTAGGTATTCTTCCTTCAGCTAAAACATGCATGTGGAACCCAGAGTATGATCAACCATGTGATCGGGAGACGTGTTCAAATATGTCTCAGTTTTCCTCCCCTGGTACTCGGGTGCAACATTCCAGACGCTTTACTAACACTCTCCCCACTTGGAGAGTCAGCGCCTTTAACCTCCTGTTGGCCCAGTTTGCAATTTCTGCGGAAGATGAACAGGAATAGCGAGAACCAATGAGAGGCTAGCTGGAGGTGTCTGGACGGGCAAATTTAACTCTCATTTCCCACCAGGAAGAGGAAATAACCAAAGGCTCAGCGTGCCATGCCGGAACCAGATTAGGGCCTGAAGCCATCCTGCGGTGTTGCGGCCAGCTCAAAAGAAAGCGAGTTGAAGAAAGGAGCTCAGGGGCACTGTAATTCACAAACCTGTAGAGTTATAAATGACAGCTATCGTCCAAAAATACACTGAAGTAAGGCTGCCAAGAGGACTTGAAAGCGGGGCAGAATTGCAGGAAACCGATTTCAGGAGGTAGACTGGAATTGCATTGAAAGCATAGGAAAAGAGGCAGAACGTCCACAGTGATGCACTTGGCCAAAAAGGGCGTATGCGTTTTTTCCTGAATATATTCAGGAAAAAAAGCATACGCCCTTTTTGGCCAACCAAGCAAGCTTGCAAAGGAAATCTGCACTACAATGAAGTCTCACTTCCCCCCGGTCAAAAGGGCCATCTGAAAAAAGTGTAAAATCAAGAAAGGCAGGACAGGCCATGGAGAACTGGGAGCCTTGTTATGCTGATGGGCGGGATGTAAATTGCCAACAGACACTCGGGAGAAGTGTATGGTGTTTCCTGAAACATCTAAAAAACAAAGCAACAGAGCCTAGGGCACTTCCACTTATGGTCCTATAGCTTAGGGAAATTAAAATCAAAAAGACACAGCCACCCCAAAGGTTGGAACGGCTCTGTTTACAAGAAACTCGTTTTCAGTACAAGTTCAACATCTCAGAAAGTGAAAAATGGATAAAGAAGTTGCGGTATTTACTTACAAAGCAATATCACTCAGCAATGAAATCTATGTCACCAGGCCCTTAGCAGCACAATGAGTGGATTCAGGTATGATGATTCTAACTGAAATAAGTCACACAGAAAAAGAAACATCATAAGATATCAGTAATACACGGAATGTAATCTTGGCTACACAGGAACTGAATTACAGAACAGAACAGGGACTCAAATTTAGAAAATCAACTTATGCTTGCTTAAGGGTAAAGGTGAGTAGGGGTGCTGCATAAAACCAGAGATTGAAATGAGCACAGATAAAGTTCCTTAAGCCAAATATGGAATAGACAAGAGCTACTCCTTTCTCAACGAAATGGACACAACACCCCATATTAAACGCCTAAGAATGTACCTGACTAGTAAGTATCTTAAAACCTATGGATTGCTATGTCTCCGAAAGAGAATCAATCATGTGTACAGGGGCATAAATGCAGCAGTGATAGGATTGCAGAGGTTCGGTGAGCAAATGAAGACCCTTTAAAGTCATATTGCATGGTACCTATTCCACGGGTTTCAACTACCCAGGTTTTAGGTATTCTTCCTTCAGCTAAAACATGCATGTGGAACCCAGAGTATGATCAACCATGTGATCGGGAGACGTGTTCAAATATGTCTCAGTTTTCGTACCCTGGTACTCGGGTGCAACATTCCAGACGCTTTACTAACACTCTCCCGACTTGGAGAGTCAGTCCCTTTAACCTCCTGTTTGGCCCAGTTTGCAATTTCTGCGGAAAATGAACAGGAATAGCGAGAACCAATGAGAGACTAGCTGGAGGTGTCTGGACGGGCAAATTTAACTATCATTTCCCACCAGGAAGAGGAATTAACCAAAGGCTCAGCGTGCCGTGCCGGAACCAGATTAGGGCCTGAAGCCATCCTGCGGTGTTGCGGCCAGGTCACAAGAAAGCGAGTTGAAGAAAGGAGCTCAGGGGCACTGTAATTCACAAACCTGCAGAGTTATAAATGACAGCTATCGTCCAAAAATAGACTGAAGTAAGGCTGCCAAGAGGACTTGAAAGCTGGGCAGAATTGCAGGAAACCGATTTCAGGAGGTAGACTGGAATTGCATTGAAAGCATAGGAAAAGAGGCAGAACGTCCACAATGATGCACTTGGCCAAAAAGGGCGTATGCGTTTTTTCCTGAATATATTCAGGAAAAAACGCATACGCCCTTTTTGGCCAACCAAGCAAACTTGCAAAGAAATCTGCACTACAGTGAAGTCTCACTTCCACCCGGTCAAAAGAGCCATCTGAAAAAAGTGTAAAATCCAGAAAGGCAGGACAGGCCATGGAGAATTGGGAGCATTGTTATGCTGATGGGCGGGATGTAAATTGCCAACAACCACTCGGGAGAAGTGTATGGTGTTTCCTGAAACATCTAAAAAACAAAGCAACAGAGCCTAGGGCACTTCCACTTATGGTCCTATAGCTTAGGGAAATTAAAATCAAAAAGACACAGCCACCCCAAAGTTTGGGACGCCTCTGTTTACAAGAACATCGTTTACCGTACAAGTTCAATATCACAGAAAGTGAAAAATGGATAAAGAACTTGTGGTATTTACGTACAATGCAGTATCACTCAGCAATGAAATCTATGTCATCAGGCCCGTAGCAGCATAATGAGTGGATTCAGGTACGATGATTCTAACTGAAATAAGTCACACAGAAAAAGAAACATCATAAGATATCAGTAATACACGGAATGTAAACTTGGCTACACAGGAACTGAATTACAGAACAGAACAGGGTCTCAAATTTAGAAAACCAACTTATGCTTGCTTAAGGGTAAAGGTGAGTTGGGGTGCTGCATAAAACCAGTGATCGAAATGAGCACAAAGTTCCTTAAGCCAAATATGGAATAGACAAGTGCTACCCCTTGCTCAATGAAATGGACTCAACACCGCATATTAAATGCCTAAGGATGTACCTGACTAGTAAGTATCTTAAAACCTATGGATTGCTATGTCTCCGAAAGAGAATCAAGCATGTGTACAGGGGCATAAACGCAGCAGTGATAGGACTGGAGAGGTTCGGTGAGCAAATGAAGACCCTTTGAAGTCATATTGCATGGTACCCATTCCACGGGTCTCAGCTCTCCAGGTTTAAGGTATTCTTCCTTCAGCTAAAACATGCATGTGGAACCTAGAGTATGATCAACCATGTGATCGGGAGACGTGTTCAAATATGTCTCAGTTTTCGTACCCTGGTACTCGGGTGCAACATTCCAGACGCTTTACTAACACTCTCCCGACTTGGAGAGTCAGTCCCTTTAACCTCCTGTTTGGCCCAGTTTGCAATTTCTGCGGAAGATGAACAGGAATAGCGAGAACCAATGAGAGACTAGCTGGAGGTGTCTGGACGGGCAAATTTAACTCTCATTTCCCACCAGGAAGAGGAATTAACCAAAGACTCAGCGTGCCGTGCCGGAACCAGATTAGGGCCTGAAGCCATCCTGCGGTGTTGCGGCCAGGTCACAAGAAAGCGAGTTGAAGAAAGGAGCTCAGGGGCACTGTAATTCACAAACCTGCAGAGTTATAAATGACAGCTATCGTCCAAAAATACACTGAAGTAAGGCTGCCAAGAGGACTTGAAAGCGGGGCGGAATTGCAGGAAACCGATTTCAGGAGGTAGACTGGAATTGCATTGAAAGCATAGGAAAAGAGGCAGAACGTCCACAATGATGCACTTGGCCAAAAAGGGCGTATGGGTTTTTTCCTGAATATATTCAGGAAAAAACGCATACGCCCTTTTTGGCCAACCAAGCAAGCTTGCAAAGGAAATCTGCACTACAATGAAGTCTCACTTCCCCCCGGTCAAAAGGGCCATCTGAAAAAAGTGTAAAATCCAGAAAGGCAGGACAGGCCATGGAGAACTGGGAGCCTTGTTATGCTGATGGGCGGGATGTAAATTGCCAACAACCACTCGGGAGAAGTGTATGGTGTTTCCTGAAACATGTAAAAAACAAAGCAACAGAACCTAGGGCACTTCCACTTATGGTCCTATAGCTTAGGGAAATTAAAATCAAAAAGACACAGCCACCCCACAGTTTGGAACGGCTCTGTTTACAAGAACCTCGTTTTCAGTACAAGTTCAACATCTCAGAAAGTGAAAAATGGATAAAGAAGTTGCGGTATTTACTTACAAAGCAATATCACTCAGCAATGAAATCTATGTCACCAGGCCCTTAGCAGCACAATGAGTGGATTCAGGTATGATGATTCTAACTGAAATAAGTCACACAGAAAAAGAAACATCATAAGATATCAGTAATACACGGAATGTAAACTTGGCTACCCAGGAACTGAATTACAGAACAGAACAGGGACTCAAATTTAGAAAACCAACTTATGCTTGCTTAAGGGTAAAGGTGAGTAGGGGTGCTGCATAAAACCAGAGATTGAAATGAGCACAGATAAAGTTCCTTAAGCCAAATATGGAATAGACAAGAGCTACTCCTTGCTCAACGAAATGGACACAACACCCCATATTAAACGCCTAAGAATGTACCTGACTAGTAAGTATCTTAAAACCTATGGATTGCTATGTCTCCGAAAGAGAATCAATCATGTGTACAGGGGCATAAATGCAGCAGTGATAGGATTGCAGAGGTTCGGTGAGCAAATGAAGACCCTTTAAAGTCATATTGCATGGTACCTATTCCACGGGTTTCAACTACCCAGGTTTTAGGTATTCTTCCTTCAGCTAAAACATGCATGTGGAACCCAGAGTATGATCAACCATGTGATCGGGAGACGTGTTCAAATATGTCTCAGTTTTCGTACCCTGGTACTCGGGTGCAACATTCCAGACGCTTTACTAACACTCTCCCGACTTGGAGAGTCAGTCCCTTTAACCTCCTGTTTGGCCCAGTTTGCAATTTCTGCGGAAAATGAACAGGAATAGCGAGAACCAATGAGAGACTAGCTGGAGGTGTCTGGACGGGCAAATTTAACTATCATTTCCCACCAGGAAGAGGAATTAACCAAAGGCTCAGCGTGCCGTGCCGGAACCAGATTAGGGCCTGAAGCCATCCTGCGGTGTTGCGGCCAGGTCACAAGAAAGCGAGTTGAAGAAAGGAGCTCAGGGGCACTGTAATTCACAAACCTGCAGAGTTATAAATGACAGCTATCGTCCAAAAATAGACTGAAGTAAGGCTGCCAAGAGGACTTGAAAGCTGGGCAGAATTGCAGGAAACCGATTTCAGGAGGTAGACTGGAATTGCATTGAAAGCATAGGAAAAGAGGCAGAACGTCCACAATGATGCACTTGGCCAAAAAGGGCGTATGCGTTTTTTCCTGAATATATTCAGGAAAAAACGCATACGCCCTTTTTGGCCAACCAAGCAAACTTGCAAAGAAATCTGCACTACAATGAAGTCTCACTTCCACCCAGTCAAAAGAGCCATCTGAAAAAAGTGTAAAATCCAGAAAGGCAGGACAGGCCATGGAGAATTGGGAGCATTGTTATGCTGATGGGCGGGATGTAAATTGCCAACAACCACTCGGGAGAAGTGTATGGTGTTTCCTGAAACATCTAAAAAACAAAGCAACAGAGCCTAGGGCACTTCCACTTATGGTCCTATAGCTTAGGGAAATTAAAATCAAAAAGACACAGCCACCCCAAAGTTTGGGACGCCTCTGTTTACAAGAACATCGTTTACCGTACAAGTTCAATATCACAGAAAGTGAAAAATGGATAAAGAACTTGTGGTATTTACGTACAATGCAGTATCACTCAGCAATGAAATCTATGTCATCAGGCCCGTAGCAGCATAATGAGTGGATTCAGGTACGATGATTCTAACTGAAATAAGTCACACAGAAAAAGAAACATCATAAGATATCAGTAATACACGGAATGTAAACTTGGCTACACAGGAACTGAATTACAGAACAGAACAGGGTCTCAAATTTAGAAAACCAACTTATGCTTGCTTAAGGGTAAAGGTGAGTTGGGGTGCTGCATAAAACCAGAGATCGAAATGAGCACAAAGTTCCTTAAGCCAAATATGGAATAGACAAGTGCTACCCCTTGCTCAATGAAATGGACTCAACACCGCATATTAAATGCCTAAGGATGTACCTGACTAGTAAGTATCTTAAAACCTATGGATTGCTATGTCTCCGAAAGAGAATCAAGCATGTGTACAGGGGCATAAACGCAGCAGTGATAGGACTGGAGAGGTTCGGTGAGCAAATGAAGACCCTTTGAAGTCATATTGCATGGTACCCATTCCACGGGTCTCAGCTCTCCAGGTTTAAGGTATTCTTCCTTCAGCTAAAACATGCATGTGGAACCTAGAGTATGATCAACCATGTGATCGGGAGACGTGTTCAAATATGTCTCAGTTTTCGTACCCTGGTACTCGGGTGCAACATTCCAGACGCTTTACTAACACTCTCCCGACTTGGAGAGTCAGTCCCTTTAACCTCCTGTTTGGCCCAGTTTGCAATTTCTGCGGAAGATGAACAGGAATAGCGAGAACCAATGAGAGACTAGCTGGAGGTGTCTGGACGGGCAAATTTAACTCTCATTTCCCACCAGGAAGAGGAATTAACCAAAGACTCAGCGTGCCGTGCCGGAACCAGATTAGGGCCTGAAGCCATCCTGCGGTGTTGCGGCCAGGTCACAAGAAAGCGAGTTGAAGAAAGGAGCTCAGGGGCACTGTAATTCACAAACCTGCAGAGTTATAAATGACAGCTATCGTCCAAAAATACACTGAAGTAAGGCTGCCAAGAGGACTTGAAAGCGGGGCGGAATTGCAGGAAACCGATTTCAGGAGGTAGACTGGAATTGCATTGAAAGCATAGGAAAAGAGGCAGAACGTCCACAATGATGCACTTGGCCAAAAAGGGCGTATGGGTTTTTTCCTGAATATATTCAGGAAAAAACGCATACGCCCTTTTTGGCCAACCAAGCAAGCTTGCAAAGGAAATCTGCACTACAATAAAGTCTCACTTCCCCCCGGTCAAAAGGGCCATCTGAAAAAAGTGTAAAATCCAGAAAGGCAGGACAGGCCATGGAGAACTGGGAGCCTTGTTATGCTGATGGGCGGGATGTAAATTGCCAACAACCACTCGGGAGAAGTGTATGGTGTTTCCTGAAACATGTAAAAAACAAAGCAACAGAACCTAGGGCACTTCCACTTATGGTCCTATAGCTTAGGGAAATTAAAATCAAAAAGACACAGCCACCCCACAGTTTGGAACGGCTCTGTTTACAAGAACCTCGTTTTCAGTACAAGTTCAACATCTCAGAAAGTGAAAAATGGATAAAGAAGTTGCGGTATTTACTTACAAAGCAATATCACTCAGCAATGAAATCTATGTCACCAGGCCCTTAGCAGCACAATGAGTGGATTCAGGTATGATGATTCTAACTGAAATAAGTCACACAGAAAAAGAAACATCATAAGATATCAGTAATACACGGAATGTAAACTTGGCTACCCAGGAACTGAATTACAGAACAGAACAGGGACTCAAATTTAGAAAACCAACTTATGCTTGCTTAAGGGTAAAGGTGAGTAGGGGTGCTGCATAAAACCAGAGATTGAAATGAGCACAGATAAAGTTCCTTAAGCCAAATATGGAATAGACAAGAGCTACTCCTTGCTCAACGAAATGGACTCAACACCCCATATTAAACGCCTAAGAATGTACCTGACTAGTAAGTATCTTAAAACCTATGGATTGCTATGTCTCCGAAAGAGAATCAAGCATGTGTACAGGGGCATACACGCAGCAGTGATAGGATTGCAGAGGTTCGGTGAGCAAATGAAGACCCTTTGAAGTCATATTGCATGGTACCCATTCCACGGGTTTCAACTACCCAGGTTTTAGGTATTCTTCCTTCAGCTAAAACATGCATGTGGAACCCAGAGTATGATCAACCATGTGATCGGGAGACGTGTTCAAATATGTCTCAGTTTTCGTACCCTGGTACTCGGGTGCAACATTCCAGACGCTTTACTAACACTCTCCCCACTTGGAGAGTCAGTGCCTTTAACCTCCTGTTTGGCCCAGTTTGCAATTTCTGCGGAAGATGAACAGGAATAGGGAGAACCAATGAGAGACTAGCTGGAGGTTTCTCGACGGGCAAATTTAACTCTCATTTCCCACCAGGAAGAGGAAATAACCAAAGGCTCAGCGTGCCGTGCCGGAACCAGATTAGGGCCTGAAGCCATCCTGTGGTGTTGCGGCCAGCTCAAAAGAAAGCGAGTTGAAGAAAGGAGATCAGGGGCACTGTAATTCACAAACCTGTAGAGTTATAAATGACAGCTATCGTCCAAAAATACACTGAAGTAAGGCTGCCAAGAGGACTAGAAAGCGGGGCAGAATTGCAGGAAACCGATTTCAGGAGGTAGACTGGAAATGCATTGAAAGCATAGGAAAAGAGGCAGAACGTCCACAATGATGCACTTGGCCAAGAAGGGCATATGCGTTTTTTCCTGAATATATTCAGGAAAAAACGCATACGCCCTTTTTGGCCAACCAAGCAAGCTTGCAAAGGAAATCTGCACTACAATGAAGTCTCACTTCCCCCCGGTCAAAAGGGCCATCTGAAAAAAGTGTAAAATCCAGAAAGGCAGGACAGGCCATGGAGAACTGGGAGCCTTGTTATGCTGATGGGCGGGATGTAAATTGCCAACAACCACTCGGGAGAAGTGTATGGTGTTTCCTGAAACATCTAAAAAACAAAGCAACAGAGCCTAGGGCACTGCCACTTATGGTCCTAAGGCTTAGGGAATTTAAATACAAAAAGACACAGCCACCCCAAAGTTTGGAACGGCTCTGTTTACAAGAACCTCGTTTACAGTACAAGTTCAACATCGCAGAAAGTGAAAAATGGATAAAGAAGTTGTGGTATTTACTTACAAAGCAATATCACTCAGCAATGAAATCTGTGTCATCAGGCCCTTAGCATCACAATGAGTGGATTCAGGTATGATGATTCTAACTGAAATAAGTCACACAGAAAAAGAAACATCATAAGATATCAGTAATACACGGAATGTAAACTTGGCTACACAGGAACTGAATTACAGAACAGAACAGGGTCTCAAATTTAGAAAACCAACTTATGCTTGCTTAAGGGGAAAGGTGAGTTGGGGTGCTGCATAAAACCAGAGATTGAAATGAGCACAGATAAAGTTCCTTAAGCCAAATATGGAATAGACAAGAGCTACTCCTTGCTCAACGAAATGGACTCAACACCGCATATTAAACGCCTAAGAATGTACCTGACTAGTAAGTATCTTAAAATCTATGGATTGCTATGTCTCCGAAAGAGAATCAAGCATGTGTACAGGGGCATAAACGCAGCAGTGATAGGATTGGAGAGGTTCGGTGAGCAAATGAAGACCCTTTGAAGTCATATTGCCTGGTACCCATTCCACGGGTTTCAACTACCCAGGTTTTAGGTATTCTTCCTTCAGCTAAAACATGCATGTGGAACCCAGAGTATGATCAACCATGTGATCGGGAGACGTGTTCAAATATGTCTCAGTTTTCGTACCCTGGTACTCGGGTGCAACATTCCAGACGCTTTACTAACACTCTCCCGACTTGGAGAGTCAGTCCCTTTAACCTCCTGTTTGGCCCAGTTTGCAATTTCTGCGGAAGATGAACAGGAATAGCGAGAACCAATGAGAGACTAGCTGGAGGTGTCTGGACGGGCAAATTTAACTCTCATTTCCCACCAGGAAGAGGAATTAACCAAAGGCTCAGCGTGCCGTGCCGGAACCAGATTAGGGCCTGAAGCCATCCTGCGGTGTTGCGGCCAGGTCACAAGAAAGCGAGTTGAAGAAAGGAGCTCAGGGGCACTGTAATTCACAAACCTGCAGAGTTATAAATTAGAGCTATCGTCCAAAAATAGACTGAAGTAAGGCTGCCAAGAGGACTTGAAAGCAGGGCAGAATTGCAGGAAACCGATTTCAGGAGGTAGACTGGAATTGCATTGAAAGCATAGGAAAAGAGGCAGAACGTCCACAATGATGCACTTGGCCAAAAAGGGCGTATGGGTTTTTTCCTGACTATATTCAGGAAAAAACGCATACGCCCTTTTTGGCCAACCAAGCAAGCTTGCAAAGGAAATCTGCACTACAATGAAGTCTCACTTCCACCCGGTCAAAAGGGCCATCTGAAAAAAGTGTAAAATCCAGAAAGGCAGGACAGGCCATGGAGAACTGGGAGCCTTGTTATGCTGATGGGCGGGATGTAAATTGCCAACAACCACTCGGGAGAAGTGTATGGTGTTTCCTGAAACATCTAAAAAACAAAGCAACAGAACCTAGGGCACTTCCACTTATGGTCCTATAGCTTAGGGAAATTAAAATCAAAAAGACACAGCCACCCCAAAGTTTGGAACGGCTCTGTTTACAAGAACCTCATTTTCAGTACAAGTTCAACATCTCAGAAAGTGAAAAATGGATAAAGAAGTTACGGTATTTACTTACAAAGCAATATCACTCAGCAATGAAATCTATGTCACCAGGCTCTTAGCAGCACAATGAGTGGATTCAGGTATGATGATTCTAACTGAAATAAGTCACACAGAAAAAGAAACATCATAAGATATCAGTAATACACGGAATGTAAACTTGGCTACACAGGAACTGAATTACAGAACAGAACAGGGACTCAAATTTAGAAAACCAACTTATGCTTGCTTAAGGGTAAAGGTGAGTAGGGGTGCTGCATAAAACCAGAGATTGAAATGAGCACAGATAAAGTTCCTTAAGCCAAATATGGAATAGACAAGAGCTACTCCTTGCTCAACGAAATGGACTCAACACCCCATATTAAACGCCTAAGAATGTACCTGACTAGTAAGTATCTTAAAACCTATGGATTGCTATGTCTCCAAAAGAGAATCAAGCGTGTGTACAGGGGCATAAACACAGCAGTGATAGGATTGGAGAGGTTCGGAGAGCAAATGAAGACCCTTTGAGGTCATATTGCATGGTACCCATTCCACGGGTTTCAACTACCCAGGTTTAAGGTATTCTTCCTTCAGCTAAAACATGCATGTGGAACCTTGAGTATGATCAACCATGTGATCGGGAGACGTGTTCAAATATGTCTCAATTTTCGTACCCTGGTACTCGGGTGCAACATTCCAGACGCTTTACTAACGCTCTCCCGACTTGGAGAGTCAGTGCCTTTAACTTCCTGTTTGGCCCAGTTTGCAATTACTGCGGAAGTTGAACAGGAATAGGGAGAACCAATGAGAGACTAGCTGGAGGTGTCGGGATGGGCAAATTTAACTCTTCTTTCCCACCAGGAAGAGGAATTAACCAAAGGCTCAGCGTGCCGTGCCGGAACCAGATTAGGGCCTGAAGCCATCCTACGGTGTTGCGGCCAGGTCACAAGAAAGCGAGTTGAAGAAAGGAGCTCAGGGGCACTGTAATTCACAAACCTGCAGAGTTATAAATGACAGCTATCATCCAAAAATAGACTGAAGTAAGGCTGCCAAGAGGACTTGAAAGCAGAGCAGAATTGCAGGAAACCGATTTCAGGAGGTAGACTGGAATTGCATTGAAAGCATAGGAAAAGAGGCAGAACGTCCACAATGATGCACTTGGCCAAAAAGGGCGTATGCGTTTTTCCTGAATATATACAGGAAAAAACGCATACGCCCTTTTTGGCCAACCAAGCAAGCTTGCAAAGGAAATCTGCACTACAATGAAGTCTCACTTCCCCCCGGTCAAAAGGGCCATCTGAAAAAGGTGTAAAATCCAGAAAGGCAGGACAGGCCATGGAGAACTGGGAGCCTTGTTATGCTGATGGGCGGGATGTAAATTGCCAACAGACACTCTGGAGAACTGTATGGTGTCTCCTGAAACATCTAAAAAACAAAGCAACAGAGCTTAGGGCACTTCCACTTATGGTCCTATAGCTTAGGGAAACTAAAATCAAAAAGACACAGCCACCCCAAAGTTTGGGACGCCTCTGTTTACAAGAACCTCGTTTACCGTACAAGTTCAATATCACAGAAAGTGAAAAATGGATAAAGAACTTGTGGTACTTACGTACAATGCAGTATCACTCAGCAATGAAATCTATGTCATCAGGCCCGTAGCAGCATAATGAGTGGATTCAGGTACGATGATTCTAACTGAAATAAGTCACACAGAAAAAGAAACATCATAAGATATCACTAATACACGGAATGGAAACTTGGCTACACAGGAACTGAATTCCAAAACAGAACAGGGTCTCAAATTTAGAAAACCAACTTATGTTTGCTTAAGGGGAAAGGTGAGTTGGGGTGCTGCATAAAACCAGAGATTGAAATGAGCACAGATAAAGTTCCTTAAGCCAAATATGGAATAGACAAGAGCTACTCCTTGCTCAACGAAATGGACTCAAAACCCCATATTAAACGCCTAAGAATGTACCTGACTAGTAAGTATCTTAAAACCTATGGATTGCTATGTCTCCAAAAGAGAATCAAGCGTGTGTACAGGGGCATAAACGCAGCAGTGATAGGATTGGAGAGGTTCGGAGAGCAAATGAAGACCCTTTGAGGTCATATTGCATGGTACCATTTCCACGGGTTTCAACTACCCAGGTTTAAGGTATTCTTCCTTCAGCTAAAACATGCATGAGGAACCTAGAGTATGATCAACCATGTGATCGGGAGATGTGTTCAAATATGTCTCAGTTTTCCTCCCCTGGTACTCGGGTGCAACATTCCAGACGCTTTACTAACACTCTCCCGACTTGGAGAGTCAGTCCCTTTAACCTCCTGTTTGGCCCAGTTTGCAATTTCTGCGGAAGATGAACAGGAATAGCGAGAACCAATGAGAGACTAGCTGGAGGTGTCTGAACGGGCAAATTTAACTCTCATTTCCCACCAGGAAGAGGAATTAACCAAAGGCTCAGCGTGCCGTGCCAGAACCAGATTAGGGCCTGAAGCTATCCTGCGGTGTTGCGGCCAGGTCACAAGAAAGCGAGTTGAAGAAAGGAGCTCAGGGGCACTGTAATTCACAAACCTGCAGAGTTATAAATGACAGCTATCATCCAAAAATAGACTGAAGTAAGGCTGCCAAGAGGACTTGAAAGCAGAGCAGAATTGCAGGAAACCGATTTCAGGAGGTAGACTGGAATTGCATTGAAAGCATAGGAAAAGAGGCAGAACGTCCACAATGATGCACTTGGCCAAAAAGGGCGTATGCGTTTTTCCTGAATATATACAGGAAAAAACGCATACGCCCTTTTTGGCCAACCAAGCAAGCTTGCAAAGGAAATCTGCACTACAATGAAGTCTCACTTCCCCCCGGTCAAAAGGGCCATCTGAAAAAGGTGTAAAATCCAGAAAGGCAGGACAGGCCATGGAGAACTGGGAGCCTTGTTATGCTGATGGGCGGGATGTAAATTGCCAACAGACACTCTGGAGAACTGTATGGTGTCTCCTGAAACATCTAAAAAACAAAGCAACAGAGCTTAGGGCACTTCCACTTATGGTCCTATAGCTTAGGGAAACTAAAATCAAAAAGACACAGCCACCCCAAAGTTTGGGACGCCTCTGTTTACAAGAACCTCGTTTACCGTACAAGTTCAATATCACAGAAAGTGAAAAATGGATAAAGAACTTGTGGTACTTACGTACAATGCAGTATCACTCAGCAATGAAATCTATGTCATCAGGCCCGTAGCAGCATAATGAGTGGATTCAGGTACGATGATTCTAACTGAAATAAGTCACACAGAAAAAGAAACATCATAAGATATCACTAATACACGGAATGGAAACTTGGCTACACAGGAACTGAATTCCAAAACAGAACAGGGTCTCAAATTTAGAAAACCAACTTATGTTTGCTTAAGGGGAAAGGTGAGTTGGGGTGCTGCATAAAACCAGAGATTGAAATGAGCACAGATAAAGTTCCTTAAGCCAAATATGGAATAGACAAGAGCTACTCCTTGCTCAACGAAATGGACTCAAAACCCCATATTAAACGCCTAAGAATGTACCTGACTAGTAAGTATCTTAAAACCTATGGATTGCTATGTCTCCAAAAGAGAATCAAGCGTGTGTACAGGGGCATAAACGCAGCAGTGATAGGATTGGAGAGGTTCGGAGAGCAAATGAAGACCCTTTGAGGTCATATTGCATGGTACCATTTCCACGGGTTTCAACTACCCAGGTTTAAGGTATTCTTCCTTCAGCTAAAACATGCATGAGGAACCTAGAGTATGATCAACCATGTGATCGGGAGATGTGTTCAAATATGTCTCAGTTTTCCTCCCCTGGTACTCGGGTGCAACATTCCAGACGCTTTACTAACACTCTCCCGACTTGGAGAGTCAGTCCCTTTAACCTCCTGTTTGGCCCAGTTTGCAATTTCTGCGGAAGATGAACAGGAATAGCGAGAACCAATGAGAGACTAGCTGGAGGTGTCTGAACGGGCAAATTTAACTCTCATTTCCCACCAGGAAGAGGAATTAACCAAAGGCTCAGCGTGCCGTGCCAGAACCAGATTAGGGCCTGAAGCCATCCTGCGGTGTTGCGGCCAGGTCACAAGAAAGCGAGTTGAAGAAAGGAGCTCAGGGGCACTGTAATTCACAAACCTGCAGAGTTATAAATGACAGCTATCGTCCAAAAATAGACTGAAGTAAGGCTGCCAAGAGGACTTGAAAGCGGGGCAGAATTGCAGGAAACCGATTTCAGGAGGTAGACTGGAATTGCATTGAAAGCATAGGAAAAGAGGCAGAACGTCCACAATGATGCACTTGGCCAAAAAGGGCGTATGCGTTTTTTCCTGAATATATTCAGGAAAAAACGCATACGCCCTTTTTGGCCAACCAAGCAAGCTTGCAAAGGAAATCTGCACTACAATGAAGTCTCACTTCCCCCCGGTCAAAAGGGCCATCTGAAAAAAGTGTAAAATCCAGAAAGGCAGGACAGGCCATGGAGAACTGGGAGCCTTGTTATGCTGATGGGCGGGATGTAAATTGCCAACAACCACTCGGGAGAAGTGTATGGTGTTTCCTGAAACATCTAAAAAACAAAGCAACAGAGCCTAGGGCACTGCCACTTATGGTCCTAAGGCTTAGGGAAATTAAAATCAAAAAGACACAGCCACCCCAAAGTTTGGAACGGCTCTGTTTACAAGAACCTCGTTTACAGTACAAGTTCAACATCGCAGAAAGTGAAAAATGGATAAAGAAGTTGTGGTATTTACTTACAAAGCAATATCACTAGGCAATGAAATCTGTGTCATCAGGCCCTTAGCAGCACAATGAGTGGATTCAGGTACGATGATTCTAACTGAAATAAGTCACACAGAAAAAGAAACATCATAAGATATCACTAATACATGGAATGTAAACTTGGCTACACAGGAACTGAATTCCAAAACAGAATAGGGTCTCAAATTTAGAAAACCAACTTATGCTTGCTTAAGGGGAAAGGTGAGTTGGGGTGCTGCATAAAACCAGAGATTGAAATGAGCACAGATAAAGTTCCTTAAGCCAAATATGGAATAGACAAGAGCTACTCCTTGCTCAACGAAATGGACTCAACACCCCATATTAAACCCCTAAGAATGTACCTGACTAGTAAGTATCTTAAAACCTATGGATTGCTATGTCTCCAAAAGAGAATCAAGCGTGTGTACAAGGGCATAAATGCAGCAGTGATAGGGTTGGAGAGGTTCGGTGAGCAAATGAAGACCGTTTGAAGTCATATTGCATGGTACCCATTCCACGGGTCTCTACTCTCCAGGTTTAAGGTATTCTTCCTTCAGCTAAAACATGCATGTGGAACCCAGAGTATGATCAACCGTGTGAACGGGAGACGTGTTCAAATATGTCTCAGTTTTCCTCCCCTGGTACTCGGGTGCAACATTCCAGACGCTTTACTAACACTCTCCTCACTTCGAGAGTCAGCGCCTTTAACCTCCTGTTTGGCCCAGTTTGCAATTTCTGCGGAAGATGAACAGGAATAGCGAGAACCAATGAGAGACTAGCTGGAGGTGTCTGGACGGGCAAATTTAACTCTCATTTCCCAACAGGAAGAGGAAATAACCAAAGGCTCAGCATGCCGTGCCGGAACCAGATTAGGGCCTGAAGCCATCCTGCGGTGTTGCGGCCAGCTCACAAGAAAGCGAGTTGAAGAAAGGAGCTCAGGGACACTGTAATTCACAAACCTGCAGAGTTATAAATGACAGCTATCGTCCAAAAATAGACTGAAGTAAGGCTGCCAAGAGGACTTGAAAGCAGGACAGAATTGCAGGAAACCGATTTCAGATGGTAGACTGGAATTGCATTGAAAGCATAGGAAAAGAGGCAGAACGTCCACAATGATGCACTTGGCCAAAAAGGGCGTATGCGTTTTTTCCTGAATATATTCAGGAAAAAACGCATACGCCCTTTTTGGCCAACCAAGCAAGCTTGCAAAGGAAATCTGCACTACAATGAAGTCTCACTTCCCCCCGGTCAAAAGGGCCATCTAAAAAAAGTGTAAAATCCAGAAAGGCAGGACAGGCCATGGAGAACTGGGAGCCTTGTTATGCTGATGGGCAGGATGTAAATTGCCAACAACCACTAGGGAGAAGTGTATGGTGTTTCGTGAAACATCTAAAAAACAAAGCAACAGAGCCTAGGGCACTTCCACTTATGGTCCTATAGCTTAGGGAAATTAAAATCAAAAAGACACAGCCACCCCAAAGTTTGGGACGCCTCTGTTTACAAGAACCTTGTTTACCGTACAAGTTCAATATCACAGAAAGTGAAAAATGGATAAAGAACTTGTCGTACTTACGTACAATGCAGTATCACTCAGCAATGAAATCTATGTCATCAGGCCCGTAGCAGCATAATGAGTGGATTCAGGTACGATGATTCTAACTGAAATAAGTCACACAGAAAAAGAAACATCATAAGATATCACTAATACGCGGAATGTGAACTTGGCTACACAGGAACTGAATTCCAAAACAGAACAGGGTCTCAAATTTAGAAAACCAACTTATGCTTGCTTAAGGGGAAAGGTGAGTTGGGGTGCTGCATAAAACCAGAGATTGAAATGAGCACAGATAAAGTTCCTTAAGCCAAATATGGAATAGACAAGAGCTACTCCTTGCTCAACGAAATGGACTCAACACCCCATATTAAACGCCTAAGAATGTACCTGACTAGTAAGTATCTTAAAACCTATGGATTGCTATGTCTCCAAAAGAGAATCAAGTGTGTGTACAGGGGCATAAACGCAGCAGTGATAGGATTGGAGAGGTTCGGTGAGCAAATGAAGTCCCTTTGAAGACATATTGCATGGTACCCATTCCACGGGTCTCAACTCTCCAGGTTTTAGGTATTCTTCCTTCAGCTAAAACATGCATGTGGAACCTAGAGTATGATCAACCATGTGATCGGGAGACGTGTTCAAATATGTCTCAGTTTTTGTACCCTGGTACTCGGGTGCAACATTCCAGACGCTTTACTAACACTCTCCCGACTTGGAGAGTCAGTCCCTTTAACCTCCTGTTTGGCCCAGTTTGCAATTTCTGCGGAAGATGAACAGGAATAGTGAGAACCAATGAGAGGCTAGCTGGAGGTGTCTGGACGGGCAAATTTAACTCTCATTTCCCACCAGGAAGAGGAATTAACCAAAGGCTCAGCGTGCCGTGCCGGAACCAGATTAGGGCCTGAAGCCATCCTGCGGTGTTGCGGCCAGGTCACAAGAAAGCGAGTTGAAGAAAGGAGCTCAGGGGCACTGTAATTCACAAACCTGCAGAGTTATAAATGACAGCTATCGTCCAAAAATAGACTGAAGTAAGGCTGCCAAGAGGACTTGAAAGCGGGGCAGAATTGCAGGAAACCGATTTCAGGAGGTAGACTGGAATTGCATTGAAAGCATAGGAAAAGAGGCAGAACGTCCACAATGATGCACTTGGCCAAAAAGGGCGTATGCGTTTTTTCCTGAATATATTCAGGAAAAAACACATACGCCCTTTTTGGCCAACCAAGCAAGCTTGCAAAGGAAATCTGCACTACAATGAAGTCTCACTTCCCCCCAGTCAAAAGGGCCATCTGAAAAAAGTGTAAAATCCAGAAAGGCAGGACAGGCCATGGAGAACTGGGAGCCTTGTTATGCTGATGGGCGGGATGTAAATTGCCAACAACCACTCGGGAGAAGTGTATGGTGTTTCCTGAAACATCTAAAAAACAAAGCAACAGAACCTAGGGCACTTCCACTTATGGTCCTATAGCTTAGGGAAATTAAAATCAAAAAGACACAGCCACCCCAAAGTTTGGAACGGCTCTGTTTACAAGAACCTCGTTTACAGTACAAGTTCAACATCGCAGAAAGTGAAAAATGGATAAAGAAGTTGTGGTATTTACTTACAAAGCAATATCACTCAGCAATGAAATCTGTGTCATCAGGCCCTTAGCAGCACAATGAGTGGATTCAGGTACGATGATTCTAACTGAAATAAGTCACACAGAAAAAGAAACATCATAAGATATCACTAATACATGGAATGTAAACTTGGCTACACAGGAACTGAATTCCAAAACAGAACAGGGTCTCAAATTTAGAAAACCAACTTATGCTTGCTTAAGGGTAAAGGTGAGTTGGGGTGCTGCATAAAACCAGAGATTGAAATGAGCACAGATAAAGTTCCTTAAGCCAAATATGGAATAGACAAGAGCTACTCCTTGCTCAACGAAATGGACTCAACACCCCATATTAAACGCCTAAGAATGTACCTGACTAGTAAGTATCTTAAAACCTATGGATTGCTATGTCTCCGAAAGAGAATCAAGCATGTGTACAGGGGCATAAACGCAGCAGTGATAGGATTGGAGAGGTTCGGTGAGCAAATGAAGACCCTTTGAAGTCATATTGCATGGTTCCCATTCCACGGGTTTCAACTACCCAGGTTTAAGGTATTCTTCCTTCAGCTAAAACATGCATGTGGAACCTAGAGTATGATCAACCATGTGATCGGGAGACGTGTTCAAATATGTCTCAGTTTTCCTCCCCTGGTACTCGGGTGCAACATTCCAGACGCTTTACTAACACTCTCCCCACTTGGAGAGTCAGACCCTTTAACCTCCTGTTTGGCCCAGTTTGCAATTTCTGCGGAAGATGAACAGGAATAGCGAGAACCAATGAGAGGCTAGCTGCAGGTGTCTGGACGGGCAAATTTAACTCTCATTTCCCACCAGGAAGAGGAATTAACCAAAGGCTCAGCGTGCCGTGCCGGAACCAGATTAGGGCCTGAAGCCATCCTGCGGTGTTGCGGCCAGGTCACAAGAAAGCGAGTTGAAGAAAGGAGCTCAGGGGCACTGTAATTCACAAACCTGCAGAGTTATAAATGACAGCTATCATCCAAAAATAGACTGAAGTAAGGCTGCCAAGAGGACTTGAAAGCGGGGCAGAATTGCAGGAAACCGATTTCAGGAGGTAGACTGGAATTGCATTGAAAGCATAGGAAAAGAGGCAGAACGTCCACAATGATGCACTTGGCCAAAAAGGGCGTATGCGTTTTTTCCTGAATATATTCAGGAAAAAACGCATACGCCCTTTTTGGCCAACCAAGCAAGCTTGCAAAGGAAATCTGCACTACAATGAAGTCTCACTTCCCCCCGGTCAAAAGGGCCATCTGAAAAAAGTGTAAAATCCAGAAAGGCAGGAAAGGCCATGGAGAACTGGGAGCCTTGTTATGCTGATGGGCGGGATGTAAATTGCCAACAACCACTCGGGAGAAGTGTATGGTGTTTCCTGAAACATCTAAAAAACAAAGCAACAGAGCCTAGGGCACTGCCACTTATGGTCCTAAGGCTTAGCGAAATTAAAATCAAAAAGACACAGCCACCCCAAAGTTTGGAACGGCTCTGTTTACAAGAACCTCGTTTACAGTACAAGTTCAACATCGCAGAAAGTGAAAAATGGATAAAGAAGTTGTGGTATTTACTTACAAAGCAATATCACTAGGCAATGAAATCTGTGTCATCAGGCCCTTAGCAGCACAATGAGTGGATTCAGGTACGATGATTCTAACTGAAATAAGTCACACAGAAAAAGAAACATCATAAGATATCACTAATACATGGAATGTAAACTTGGCTACACAGGAACTGAATTCCAAAACAGAATAGGGTCTCAAATTTAGAAAACCAACTTATGCTTGCTTAAGGGGAAAGGTGAGTTGGGGTGCTGCATAAAACCAGAGATTGAAATGAGCACAGATAAAGTTCCTTAAGCCAAATATGGAATAGACAAGAGCTACTCCTTGCTCAACGAAATGGACTCAACACCCCATATTAAACGCCTAAGAATGTACCTGACTAGTAAGTATCTTAAAACCTATGGATTGCTATGTCTCCAAAAGAGAATCAAGTGTGTGTACAGGGGCATAAACGCAGCAGTGATAGGATTGGAGAGGTTCGGTGAGCAAATGAAGTCCCTTTGAAGACATATTGCATGGTACCCATTCCACGGGTCTCAACTCTCCAGGTTTTAGGTATTCTTCCTTCAGCTAAAACATGCATGTGGAACCTAGAGTATGATCAACCATGTGATCGGGAGACGTGTTCAAATATGTCTCAGTTTTTGTACCCTGGTACTCGGGTGCAACATTCCAGACGCTTTACTAACACTCTCCCGACTTGGAGAGTCAGTCCCTTTAACCTCCTGTTTGGCCCAGTTTGCAATTTCTGCGGAAGATGAACAGGAATAGTGAGAACCAATGAGAGGCTAGCTGGAGGTGTCTGGACGGGCAAATTTAACTCTCATTTCCCACCAGGAAGAGGAATTAACCAAAGGCTCAGCGTGCCGTGCCGGAACCAGATTAGGGCCTGAAGCCATCCTGCGGTGTTGCGGCCAGGTCACAAGAAAGCGAGTTGAAGAAAGGAGCTCAGGGGCACTGTAATTCACAAACCTGCAGAGTTATAAATGACAGCTATCGTCCAAAAATAGACTGAAGTAAGGCTGCCAAGAGGACTTGAAAGCGGGGCAGAATTGCAGGAAACCGATTTCAGGAGGTAGACTGGAATTGCATTGAAAGCATAGGAAAAGAGGCAGAACGTCCACAATGATGCACTTGGCCAAAAAGGGCGTATGCGTTTTTTCCTGAATATATTCAGGAAAAAACGCATACGCCCTTTTTGGCCAACCAAGCAAGCTTGCAAAGGAAATCTGCACTACAATGAAGTCTCACTTCCCCCCAGTCAAAAGGGCCATCTGAAAAAAGTGTAAAATCCAGAAAGGCAGGACAGGCCATGGAGAACTGGGAGCCTTGTTATGCTGATGGGCGGGATGTAAATTGCCAACAACCACTCGGGAGAAGTGTATGGTGTTTCCTGAAACATCTAAAAAACAAAGCAACAGAACCTAGGGCACTTCCACTTATGGTCCTATAGCTTAGGGAAATTAAAATCAAAAAGACACAGCCACCCCAAAGTTTGGAACGGCTCTGTTTACAAGAACCTCGTTTACAGTACAAGTTCAACATTGCAGAAAGTGAAAAATGGATAAAGAAGTTGTGGTATTTACTTACAAAGCAATATCACTCAGCAATGAAATCTGTGTCATCAGGCCCTTAGCAGCACAATGAGTGGATTCAGGTACGATGATTCTAACTGAAATAAGTCACACAGAAAAAGAAACATCATAAGATATCACTAATACATGGAATGTAAACTTGGCTACACAGGAACTGAATTCCAAAACAGAACAGGGTCTCAAATTTAGAAAACCAACTTATGCTTGCTTAAGGGTAAAGGTGAGTTGGGGTGCTGCATAAAACCAGAGATTGAAATGAGCACAGATAAAGTTCCTTAAGCCAAATATGGAATAGACAAGAGCTACTCCTTGCTCAACGAAATGGACTCAACACCCCATATTAAACGCCTAAGAATGTACCTGACTAGTAAGTATCTTAAAACCTATGGATTGCTATGTCTCCGAAAGAGAATCAAGCATGTGTACAGGGGCATAAACGCAGCAGTGATAGGATTGGAGAGGTTCGGTGAGCAAATGAAGACCCTTTGAAGTCATATTGCATGGTTCCCATTCCACGGGTTTCAACTACCCAGGTTTAAGGTATTCTTCCTTCAGCTAAAACATGCATGTGGAACCTAGAGTATGATCAACCATGTGATCGGGAGACGTGTTCAAATATGTCTCAGTTTTCCTCCCCTGGTACTCGGGTGCAACATTCCAGACGCTTTACTAACACTCTCCCCACTTGGAGAGTCAGACCCTTTAACCTCCTGTTTGGCCCAGTTTGCAATTTCTGCGGAAGATGAACAGGAATAGCGAGAACCAATGAGAGGCTAGCTGCAGGTGTCTGGACGGGCAAATTTAACTCTCATTTCCCACCAGGAAGAGGAATTAACCAAAGGCTCAGCGTGCCGTGCCGGAACCAGATTAGGGCCTGAAGCCATCCTGCGGTGTTGCGGCCAGGTCACAAGAAAGCGAGTTGAAGAAAGGAGTTCAGGGGCACTGTAATTCACAAACCTGCAGAGTTATAAATGACAGCTATCATCCAAAAATAGACTGAAGTAAGGCTGCCAAGAGGACTTGAAAGCGGGGCAGAATTGCAGGAAACCGATTTCAGGAGGTAGACTGGAATTGCATTGAAAGCATAGGAAAAGAGGCAGAACGTCCACAATGATGCACTTGGCCAAAAAGGGCGTATGCGTTTTTTCCTGAATATATTCAGGAAAAAACGCATACGCCCTTTTTGGCCAACCAAGCAAGCTTGCAAAGGAAATCTGCACTACAATGAAGTCTCACTTCCCCCCGGTCAAAAGGGCCATCTGAAAAAAGTGTAAAATCCAGAAAGGCAACAGGCCATTGAGAACTGGGAGCCTTGTTATGCTGATGGGCGGGATGTAAATTGCCAACAGACACTTGGGAGAAGTATATGGTGTTTCCTGAAACATCTAAAAAACAAAGCAACAGAGCCTAGGGCACTTCCACTTATGGTCCTCTAGCTTAGGGAAATTAAAATCAAAAAGACACAGCCACCCCAAAGTTTGGAACGGCTCTGTTTACAAGAACCTCGTTTACAGTACAAGTTCAACATCACAGAAAGTGAAAAATGGATAAAGAAGTTGTGGTATTCACTTACAAAGCAATATCACTCAGCAATGAAATCTATGTCATCAGGCCCTTAGCAGCACAATGAGTGGATTCAGGTATGATGATTCTAACTGAAATAAGTCACACAGAAAAAGAAACATCATAAGGTATCACTAATACACGGAATGTAAACTTGGCTACACAGGATCTGAATTCCAAAACAGAACAGGGTCTCAAATTTAGAAAACCAACTTATGCTTGCTTAAGGGGAAAGGTGAGTTGGGGTGCTGCATAAAACCAGAGATTGAAATGAGCACAGATAAAGTTCCTTAAGCCAAATATGGAATAGACAAGAGCTATTCCTTGCTCAACGAAATGGACTCAACACCCCATATTAAACCCCTAAGAATGTACCTGACTAGTAAGTATCTTAAAACCTATGGATTGCTATGTCTCCAAAAGAGAATCAAGCATGTGTACAGGGGCATAAACGCAGCAGTGATAGGATTGGAGAGGTTCGGTGAGCAAATGAAGACCGTTTGAAGTCATATTGCATGGTACCCATTCCACGGGTCTCAACTCTCCAGGTTTAAGGTATTCTTCCTTCAGCTAAAACATGCATGTGGAACCTAGAGTATGATCAACCATGTGATCGGGAGACGTGTTCAAATATGTCTCAGTTTTTGTACCCTGGTACTCGGGTGCAACATTCCAGACGCTTTACTAACACTCTCCCGACTTGGAGAGTCAGTCCCTTTAACCTCCTGTTTGGCCCAGTTTGCAATTTCTGCGGAAGATGAACAGGAATAGTGAGAACCAATGAGAGGCTAGCTGGAGGTGTCTGGACGGGCAAATTTAACTCTCATTTCCCACCAGGAAGAGGAATTAACCAAAGGCTCAGCGTGCCGTGCCGGAACCAGATTAGGGCCTGAAGCCATCCTGCGGTGTTGCAGCCAGCTCAAAAGAAAGCGAGTTGAGGAAAGGAGCTCAGGGGCACTGTAATTCACAAACCTGCAGAGTTATAAATGGCAGCTATCGTCCAAAAATAGACTGAAGTAAGGCTGCCAAGAGGACTTGAAAGCGGGGCAGAATTGCAGGAAACCGATTTCAGGAGGTAGACTGGAATTGCATTGAAAGCATAGGAAAAGAGGCAGAACGTCCACAATGATGCACTTGGCCAAAAAGGGCGTATGCGTTTTTTCCTGAATATATTCAGGAAAAAACGCATACGCCCTTTTTGGCCAACCAAGCAAGCTTGCAAAGGAAATCTGCACTACAATGAAGTCTCACTTCCCCCCGGTCAAAAGGGCCATCTGAAAAAAGTGTAAAATCCAGAAAGGCAGGACAGGCCATGGAGAACTGGGAGCCTTGTTATGCTGATGGGCGGGATGTAAATTGCCAACAGACACTCGGGAGAAGTGTATGGTGTTTCCTGAAACATCTAAAAAACAAAGCAACAGAGCCTAGGGCACTGCCACTTATGGTCCTATAGCTTAGGGAAATCAAAATCAAAAAGACACAGCCACCCCAAAGTTTGGGACGCCTCTGTTTACAAGAACCTCGTTTACAGTACAAGTTCAACATCGCAGAAAGTGAAAAATGGATAAAGAAGTTGTGGTATTTACTTACAAAGCAATATCACTCAGCAATGAAATCTATGTCATCAGGCCCTTAGCAGCACAATGAGTGGATTCAGGTATGATGATTCTAACTGAAATAAGTCACACAGAAAAAGAAACATCATAAGATATCAGTAATATACGGAATGTAAACTTGGCTACACAGGAACTGAATTTCAGAACAGAACAGGGTCTCAAATTTAGAAAACCAACTTATGCTTGCTTAAGGGTAAAGGTGAGTTGGGATGCTGCATAAAACCAGAGATTGAAATGAGCACAGATAAAGTTCCTTAAGTCAAATATGGAATAGACAAGAGCTACTCCTTGCTCAACGAAATGGACTCAACACCGCATATTAAACGCCTAAGAATGTACCTGACTAGTAAGTATCTTAAAACCTATGGATTGCTATGTCTCCGAAAGAGAATCAAGCATGTGTACAGGGTCATAAACGCAGCAGTGATAGGATTGGAGAGGTTCGGTGAGCAAATGAAGACCCTTTGAAGTCATATTGCATGGTACACGTTACACGGGTCTCAACTCTCCAGGTTTAAGGTATTCTTCCTTCAGCTAAAACATGCATGTGGAACCCAAGTATGATCAACTATGTGAACGGGAGACGTGTTCAAATATGTCTCAGTTTTCCTCCCCTGGTACTCGGGTGCAACATTCCAGATGCTTTTCTAACACTCTCCCCACTTGGAGAGTCAGCGCCTTTAACCTCCTGTTTGGCCCAGTTTGCAATTTCTGCGGAAGATGAACAGGAATAGCGAGAACCAATGAGAGGCTAGCTGGAGGTGTCTGGACGGGCAAATTTAACTCTCATTTCCCACCAGGAAGAGGAAATAACCAAAGGCTCAGCGTGCCGTACCGCAACCAGATTAGGGCCTGAAGCCATCCTGCGGTGTTGCGGCCAGGTCACAAGAAAGCGAGTTGAAGAAAGGAGCTCAGGGGCACTGTAATTCACAAACCTGCAGAGTTATAAATGACAGCTATCGTCCAAAAATAGACTGAAGTAAGGCTGCCAAGAGGACTTGAAAGCGGGGCAGAATTGCAGGAAACCGATTTCAGGAGGTAGACTGGAATTGCATTGAAAGCATAGGAAAAGAGGCAGAACGTCCACAATGATGCACTTGGCCAAAAAGGGCGTATGCGTTTTTTCCTGAATATATTCAGGAAAAAACGCATACGCCCTTTTTGGCCAACCAAGCAAGCTTGCAAAGGAAATCTGCACTACAATGAAGTCTCACTTCCCCCCGGTTAAAAGGGCCATCTGAAAAAAGTGTAAAATCCAGAAAGGCAGGACAGGCCATTGAGAACTGGGAGCCTTGTTATGCTGATGGGCGGGATGTAAATTGCCAACAACCACTCGGGAGAAGTGTATGGTGTTTCCTGAAACATCTAAAAAACAAAGCAACAGAACCTAGGGCACTTCCACTTATGGTCCTATAGCTTAGGGAAATTAAAATCAAAAAGACACAGCCACCCCAAAGTTTGGAACGGCTCTGTTTACAAGAACCTCGTTTACAGTACAAGTTCAACATTGCAGAAAGTGAAAAATGGATAAAGAAGTTGTGGTATTTACTTACAAAGCAATATCACTCAGCAATGAAATCTGTGCCATCAGGCCCTTAGCAGCACAATGAGTGGATTCAGGTATGATGATTCTAACTGAAATAAGTCACACAGAAAAAGAAACATCATAAGATATCAGTAATACACGGAATGTAAACTTGGCTACACAGGAACTGAATTACAGAACAGAACAGGGTCTCAAATTTAGAAAACCAACTTATTCTTGCTTAAGGGTAAAGGTGAGTTGGGGTGCTGCATAAAACCAGAGATTGAAATGAGCACAGATAAAGTTCCTTAAGCCAAATATGGAATAGACAAGAGCTACTCCTTGCTCAACGAAATGGACTCAACACCCCATATTAAACGCCTAAGAATGTACCTGACTAGTAAGTATCTTAAAACCTATGGATTGCTATGTCTCCGAAAGAGAATCAAGCATGTGTACAGGGGCATAAACGCAGCAGTGATAGGATTGGAGAGGTTCGGTGAGCAAATGAAGACCCTTTGAAGTCATATTGCATGGTTCCCATTCCACGGGTTTCAACTACCCAGGTTTAAGGTATTCTTCCTTCAGCTAAAACATGCATGTGGAACCTAGAGTATGATCAACCATGTGATCGGGAGACGTGTTCAAATATGTCTCAGTTTTCCTCCCCTGGTACTCGGGTGCAACATTCCAGACGCTTTACTAACACTCTCCCCACTTGGAGAGTCAGTCCCTTTAACCTCCTGTTTGGCCCAGTTTGCAATTTCTGCGGAAGATGAACAGGAATAGCGAGAACCAATGAGAGGCTAGCTGCAGGTGTCTGGACGGGCAAATTTAACTCTCATTTCCCACCAGGAAGAGGAATTAACCAAAGGCTCAGCGTGCCGTGCCGGAACCAGATTAGGGCCTGAAGCCATCCTGCGGTGTTGCGGCCAGGTCACAAGAAAGCGAGTTGAAGAAAGGAGCTCAGGGGCACTGTAATTCACAAACCTGCAGAGTTATAAATGACAGCTATCATCCAAAAATAGACTGAAGTAAGGCTGCCAAGAGGACTTGAAAGCGGGGCAGAATTGCAGGAAACCGATTTCAGGAGGTAGACTGGAATTGCATTGAAAGCATAGGAAAAGAGGCAGAACGTCCACAATGATGCACTTGGCCAAAAAGGGCGTATGCGTTTTTTCCTGAATATATTCAGGAAAAAACGCATACGCCCTTTTTGGCCAACCAAGCAAGCTTGCAAAGGAAATCTGCACTACAATGAAGTCTCACTTCCCCCCGGTCAAAAGGGCCATCTGAAAAAAGTGTAAAATCCAGAAAGGCAACAGGCCATTGAGAACTGGGAGCCTTGTTATGCTGATGGGCGGGATGTAAATTGCCAACAGACACTTGGGAGAAGTATATGTTGTTTCCTGAAACATCTAAAAAACAAAGCAACAGAGCCTAGGGCACTTCCACTTATGGTCCTATAGCTTAGGGAAATTAAAATCAAAAAGACACAGCCACCCCAAAGTTTGGAACGGCTCTGTTTACAAGAACCTCGTTTACAGTACAAGTTCAACATCACAGAAAGTGAAAAATGGATAAAGAAGTTGTGGTATTCACTTACAAAGCAATATCACTCAGCAATGAAATCTATGTCATCAGGCCCTTAGCAGCACAATGAGTGGATTCAGGTATGATGATTCTAACTGAAATAAGTCACACAGAAAAAGAAACATCATAAGATATCAGTAATACACGGAATGTAAACTTGGCTACACAGGATCTGAATTCCAAAACAGAACAGGGTCTCAAATTTAGAAAACCAACTTATGCTTGCTTAAGGGGAAAGGTGAGTTGGGGTGCTGCATAAAACCAGAGATTGAAATGAGCACAGATAAAGTTCCTTAAGCCAAATATGGAATAGACAAGAGCTACTCCTTGCTCAACGAAATGGACTCAACACCCCATATTAAACGCCTAAGAATGTACCTGACTAGTAAGTATCTTAAAACCTATGGATTGCTATGTCTCCAAAAGAGAATCATGCGTGTGTACAGGGGCATAAACGCAGCAGTGATAGGATTGGAGAGGTTCGGTGAGCAAATGAAGACCCTTTGAAGACATATTGCATGGTACCGATTCCACGGGTCTCAACTCTCCAGCTTTAAGGTATTCTTCCTTCAGCTAAAACATGCATGTGGAACCTAGAGTATGATCAACCATGTGATCGGGAGACGTGTTCAAATATGTCTCAGTTTTTGTACCCTGGTACTCGGGTGCAACATTCCAGACGCTTTACTAACACTCTCCCCACTTGGAGAGTCAGTCCCTTTAACCTCCTGTTTGGCCCAGTTTGCAATTTCTGCGGAAGATGAACAGGAATAGCGAGAACCAATGAGAGGCTAGCTGGAGGTGTCTGGACGGGCAAATTTAACTCTCATTTCCCACCAGGAAGAGGAAATAACCAAAGGCTCAGCGTGCCGTACCGGAACCAGATTATGGCCTGAAGCCATCCTGCGGTGTTGCGGCCAGGTGACAAGAAAGCGAGTTGAAGAAAGGAGCTCAGGGGCACTGTAATTCACAAACCTGCAGAGTTATAAATGACAGCTATCGTCCAAAAATAGACTGAAGTAAGGCTGCCAAGAGGACTTGAAAGCGGGGCAGAATTGCAGGAAACCGATTTCAGGAGGTAGACTGCAATTGCATTGAAAGCATAGGAAAAGAGGCAGAACGTCCATAATGATGCACTTGGCCAAAAAGGGCGTATGCGTTTTTTCCTGAATATATTCAGGAAAAAACGCATACGCCCTTTTTGGCCAACCAAGCAAGCTTGCAAAGGAAATCTGCACTACAATGAAGTCTCACTTCCCCCCAGTCAAAAGGGCCATCTGAAAAAAGGGTAAAATCCAGAAAGGCAGGACAGGCCATGGAGAACTGGGAGCCTTGTTATGCTGATGGGCGGGATGTAAATTGCCAACAACCACTCGGGAGAAGTGTATGGTGTTTCCTGAAACATCTAAAAAACAAAGCAACAGAACCTAGGGCACTTCCACTTATGGTCCTATAGCTTAGGGAAATTAAAATCAAAAAGACACAGCCACCCCAAAGTTTGGAACGGCTCTGTTTACAAGAACCTCGTTTACAGTACAAGTTCAACATCGCAGAAAGTGAAAAATGGATAAAGAAGTTGTGGTATTTACTTACAAAGCAATATCACTCAGCAATGAAATCTGTGTCATCAGGCCCTTAGCAGCACAATGAGTGGATTCAGGTATGATGATTCTAACTGAAGTAAGTCACACAGAAAAAGAAACATCATAAGATATCAGTAATACACGGAATGTAAACTTGGCTACACAGGAACTGAATTACAGAACAGAACAGGGTCTCAAATTTAGAAAACCAACTTATGCTTGCTTAAGGGTAAAGGTGAGTTGGGGTGCTGCATAAAACCAGAGATTGAAATGAGCACAGATAAAGTTCCTTAAGTCAAATATGGAATAGACAAGAGCTACTCCTTGCTCAACGAAATGGACTCAACACCGCATATTAAACGCCTAAGAATGTACCTGACTAGTAAGTATCTTAAAACCTATGGATTGCTATGTCTCCGAAAGAGAATCAAGCATGTGTACAGGGGCATAAACGCAGCAGTGATAGGATTGGAGAGGTTCGGTGAGCAAATGAAGAACCTTTGAAGTCATATTGCATGGTACCCATTCCACGGGTTTCAACTACCCAGGTTTAAGGTATTCTTCCTTCAGCTAAAACATGCATGTGGAACCTAGAGTATGATCAACCATGTGATCGGGAGACGTGTTCAAATATGTCTCAGTTTTCGTACCCTGGTACTCGGGTGCAACATTCCAGACGCTTTACTAACACTCTCCCGACTTGGAGAGTCAGTCCCTTTAACCTCCTGTTTGGCGCAGTTTGCAATTTCTGCGGAAGATGAACAGGAATAGCGAGAACCAATGAGAGGCTAGCTGGAGGTGTCTGGACGGGCAAATTTAACTCTCATTTCCCACCAGGAAGAGGAATTAACCAAAGGCTCAGCGTGCCGTGCCGGAACCAGATTAAGGCCTGAAGCCATCCTGCGGTGTTGCGGCCAGGTCACAAGAAAGCGAGTTGAAGAAAGGAGCTCAGGGGCACTGTAATTCACAAACCTGCAGAGTTATAAATGACAGCTATCGTCCAAAAATAGACTGAAGTAAGGCTGCCAAGAGGACTTGAAAGCGGGGCAGAATTGCAGGAAACCGATTTCAGGAGGTAGACTGGAATTGCATTGAAAGCATAGGAAAAGAGGCAGAACGTCCACAATGATGCACTTGGCCAAAAAGGGCGTATGCGTTTTTCCCTGAATATATTCAGGAAAAAACGCATACGCCCTTTTTGGCCAACCAAGCAAGCTTGCAAAGGAAATCTGCACTACAATGAAGTCTCACTTCCCCCCGGTCAAAAGGGCCATCTGAAAAAAGTGTAAAATCCAGAAAGACAGGACAGGCCATTGAGAACTGGGAGCCTTGTTATGCTGATGGGCGGGATGTAAATTGCCAACAGACACTCGGGAGAAGTGTATGGTGTTTCCTGAAACATCTAAAAAACAAAGCAACAGAGCCTAGGGCACTGCCACTTATGGTCCTATAGCTTAGGGAAATTAAAATCAAAAAGACACAGCCACCCCAAAGTTTGGAACGGCTCTGTTTACAAGAACCTCGTTTACAGTACAAGTTCAACATCGCAGAAAGTGAAAAATGGATAAAGAACTTGTGGTACTTACGAACAATGCAGTATCACTCAGCAATGAAATCTATGTCATCAGGCCCGTAGCAGCATAATGAGTAGATTCAGGTACGATGATTCTAACTGAAATAAGTCACACAGAAAAAGAAACATCATAAGATATCACTAATACACGGAATGTAAACTTGGCTACACAGGAACTGAATTCCAAAACAGAACAGGTTCTCAAATTTAGAAAACCAACTTATGCTTGCTTAAGGGGAAAGGTGAGTTGGGTTGCTGCATAAAACCAGAGACTGAAATGAGCACAGATAAAGTTCCTTAAGCCAAATATGGAATAGACAAGAGCTACTCCTTGCTCAACGAAATGGACTCAACACTGCATATTAAACGCCTAAGAATGTACCTGACTAGTAAGTATCTTAAAACCTATGGATTGCTATGTCTCCGAAAGAGAATCAAGCATGTGTACAGGGGCATAAACGCAGCAGTGATAGGATTGGAGAGGTTCGGTGAGCAAATGAAGACCCTTTGAAGTCATATTGCATGGTACCCATTCCACGGGTTTCAACTACCCAGGTTTTAGGTATTCTTCCTTCAGCTAAAACATGCATGTGGAACCCAGAGTATGATCAACCATGTGATCGGGAGACGTGTTCAAATATGTCTCAGTTTTCCTCCCCTGGTACTCGGGTGCAACATTCCAGACGCTTTACTAACACTCTCCCCACTTGGAGAGTCAGCGCCTTTAACCTCCTGTTTGGCACAGTTTGCAATTTCTGCGGAAGATGAACAGGAATAGCGAGAACCAATGAGAGGCTAGCTGGAGGTGTCTGGACGGGCAAATTTAACTCTCATTTCCCAACAGGAAGAGGAAATAACCACAGGCTCAGCGTGCCGTACCGGAACCAGATTAGGGCCTGAAGCCATCCTGCGGTGTTGCGGCCAGGTCACAAGAAAGCGAGTTGAAGAAAGGAGCTCAGGGGCACTGTAATTCACAAACCTGCAGAGTTATAAATGACAGCTATCGTCCAAAAATAGACTGAAGTAAGGCTGCCAAGAGGACTTGAAAGCGGGGCAGAATTGCAGGAAACCGATTTCAGGAGGTAGACTGGAATTGCATTGAAAGCATAGGAAAAGAGGCAGAACGTCCACAATGATGCACTTGGCCAAAAAGGGCGTATGCGTTTTTTCCTGAATATATTCAGGAAAAAACGCATACGCCCTTTTTGGCCAACCAAACAAGCTTGCAAAGGAAATCTGCACTACAATGAAGTCTCACTTCCCCCCGGTCAAAAGGGCCATCTGAAAAAAGTGTAAAATCCAGAAAGGCAGGACAGGCCATGGAGAACTGGGAGCCTTGTTATGCTGATGGGCGGGATGTAAATTGCCAACAGACACTCGGGAGAAGTGTATGGTGTTTCCTGAAACATCTAAAAAACAAAGCAACAGAGCCTAGGGCACTTCCACTTATGGTCCTATAGCTTAGGGAAATTAAAATCAAAAAGACACAGCCACCCCAAAGTTTGGAACGGCTCTGTTTACAAGAACCTCGTTTACAGTACAAGTTCAACATCGCAGAAAGTGAAAAATGGATAAAGAACTTGTGGTATTCACTTACAAAGCAATATCACTCAGCAATGAAATCTATGTCATCAGGCCCTTAGCAGCACAATGAGTGGATTCAGGTATGATGATTCTAACTGAAATAAGTCACACAGAAAAAGAAACATCATAAGATATCAGTAATATACGGAATGTAAACTTGGCTACACAGGAACTGAATTTCAGAACAGAACAGGGTCTCAAATTTAGAAAACCACCTTATGCTTGCTTAAGGGTAAAGGTGAGTTGGGGTGCTGCATAAAACCAGAGATTGAAATGAGCACAGATAAAGTTCCTTAAGCCAAATATGGAATAGACAAGAGCTACTCCTTGCTCAACGAAATGGACTCAACACCCCATATTAAACGCCTAAGAATGTACCTCACTAGTAAGTATCTTAAAACCTATGGATTGCTATGTCTCCAAAAGAGAATCAAGCATGTGTACAGGGGCATAAACACAGCAGTGATAGGATTGGAGAGGTTCGGTGAGCAAATGAAGACCCTTTGAAGTCATATTGCATGGTACCCGTTACACGGGTCTCAACTCTCCAGGTTTAAGGTATTCTTCCTTCAGCTAAAACATGCATGTGGAACCTAGAGTATGATCAACCATGTGAACGGGAGACGTGTTCAAATATGTCTCAGTTTTCCTCCCCTGGTACTCGGGTGCAACATTCCAGATGCTTTACTAACACTCTCCCCACTTGGAGAGTCAGCGCCTTTAACCTCCTGTTTGGCCCAGTTTGCAATTTCTGCGGAAGATGAACAGGAATAACGAGAACCAATGAGAGGCTAGCTGGAGGTGTCTGGACGGGCAAATTTAACTCTCATTTCCCACCAGGAAGAGGAAATAACCAAAGGCTCAGCATGCCGGGCCGGAACCAGATTAGGGCCTGAAGCCATCCTGCGGTGTTGCGGCCAGGTCACAAGAAAGCGAGTTGAAGAAAGGAGCTCAGGGGCACTGTAATTCACAAACCTGCAGAGTTATAAATGACAGCTATCGTCCAAAAATAGACTGAAGTAAGGCTGCCAAGAGGACTTGAAAGCGGGGCAGAATTGCAGGAAACCGATTTCAGGAGGTAGACTGGAATTGCATTGAAAGCATAGGAAAAGAGGCAGAACGTCCACAATGATGCACTTGGCCAAAAAGGGCGTATGCGTTTTTTCCTGAATATATTCAGGAAAAAACGCATACGCCCTTTTTGGCCAACCAAGCAAGCTTGCAAAGGAAATCTGCACTACAATGAAATCTCACTTCCCCCCGGTCAAAAGGGCCATCTGAAAAAAGTGTAAAATCCAGAAAGGCAGGACAGGCCATTGAGAACTGGGAGCCTTGTTATGCTGATGGGCGGGATGTAAACTGCCAACAGACACTCGGGAGAAGTGTATGGTGTTTCCTGAAACATCTAAAAAACAAAGCAACAGAGCCTAGGGCACTGCCACTTATGGTCCTATAGCTTAGGGAAATTAAAATCAAAAAGACACAGCCACCCCAAAGTTTGGAACGGCTCTGTTTACAAGAACCTCGTTTACAGTACAAGTTCAACATCGCAGAAAGTGAAAAATGGATAAAGAACTTGTGGTACTTACGAACAATGCAGTATCACTCAGCAATGAAATCTATGTCATCAGGCCCGTAGCAGCATAATGAGTAGATTCAGGTACGATGATTCTAACTGAAATAAGTCACACAGAAAAAGAAACATCATAAGATATCACTAATACACGGAATGTAAACTTGGCTACACAGGAACTGAATTCCAAAACAGAACAGGTTCTCAAATTTAGAAAACCAACTTATGCTTGCTTAAGGGGAAAGGTGAGTTGGGTTGCTGCATAAAACCAGAGATTGAAATGAGCACAGATAAAGTTCCTTAAGCCAAATATGGAATAGACAAGAGCTACTCCTTGCTCAACGAAATGGACTCAACACTGCATATTAAACGCCTAAGAATGTACCTGACTAGTAAGTATCTTAAAACCTATGGATTGCTATGTCTCCGAAAGAGAATCAAGCATGTGTACAGGGGCATAAACGCAGCAGTGATAGGATTGGAGAGGTTCGGTGAGCAAATGAAGACCCTTTGAAGTCATATTGCATGGTACCCATTCCACGGGTTTCAACTACCCAGGTTTTAGGTATTCTTCCTTCAGCTAAAACATGCATGTGGAACCCAGAGTATGATCAACCATGTGATCGGGAGACGTGTTCAAATATGTCTCAGTTTTCCTCCCCTGGTACTCGGGTGCAACATTCCAGACGCTTTACTAACACTCTCCCCACTTGGAGAGTCAGCGCCTTTAACCTCCTGTTTGGCACAGTTTGCAATTTCTGCGGAAGATGAACAGGAATAGCGAGAACCAATGAGAGGCTAGCTGGAGGTGTCTGGACGGGCAAATTTAACTCTCATTTCCCAACAGGAAGAGGAAATAACCACAGGCTCAGCGTGCCGTACCGGAACCAGATTAGGGCCTGAAGCCATCCTGCGGTGTTGCGGCCAGGTCACAAGAAAGCGAGTTGAAGAAAGGAGCTCAGGGGCACTGTAATTCACAAACCTGCAGAGTTATAAATGACAGCTATCGTCCAAAAATAGACTGAAGTAAGGCTGCCAAGAGGACTTGAAAGCGGGGCAGAATTGCAGGAAACCGATTTCAGGAGGTAGACTGGAATTGCATTGAAAGCATAGGAAAAGAGGCAGAACGTCCACAATGATGCACTTGGCCAAAAAGGGCGTATGCGTTTTTTCCTGAATATATTCAGGAAAAAACGCATACGCCCTTTTTGGCCAACCAAACAAGCTTGCAAAGGAAATCTGCACTACAATGAAGTCTCACTTCCCCCCGGTCAAAAGGGCCACCTGAAAAAAGTGTAAAATCCAGAAAGGCAGGACAGGCCATGGAGAACTGGGAGCCTTGTTATGCTGATGGGCGGGATGTAAATTGCCAACAGACACTCGGGAGAAGTGTATGGTGTTTCCTGAAACATCTAAAAAACAAAGCAACAGAGCCTAGGGCACTTCCATTTATGGTCCTATAGCTTAGGGAAATTAAAATCAAAAAGACACAGCCACCCCAAAGTTTGGAACGGCTCTGTTTACAAGAACCTCGTTTACAGTACAAGTTCAACATCGCAGAAAGTGAAAAATGGATAAAGAAGTTGTGGTATTTACTTACAAAGCAATATCACTCAGCAATGAAATCTATGTCATCAGGCCCTTAGCAGCACAATGAGTGGATTCAGGTATGATGATTCTAACTGAAATAAGTCACACAGAAAAAGAAACATCATAAGATATCAGTAATATACGGAATGTAAACTTGGCTACACAGGAACTGAATTTCAGAACAGAACAGGGTCTCAAATTTAGAAAACCACCTTATGCTTGCTTAAGGGTAAAGGTGAGTTGGGGTGCTGCATAAAACCAGAGATTGAAATGAGCACAGATAAAGTTCCTTAAGCCAAATATGGAATAGACAAGAGCTACTCCTTGCTCAACGAAATGGACTCAACACCCCATATTAAACGCCTAAGAATGTACCTCACTAGTAAGTATCTTAAAACCTATGGATTGCTATGTCTCCAAAAGAGAATCAAGCATGTGTACAGGGGCATAAACACAGCAGTGATAGGATTGGAGAGGTTCGGTGAGCAAATGAAGACCCTTTGAAGTCATATTGCATGGTACCCGTTACACGGGTCTCAACTCTCCAGGTTTAAGGTATTCTTCCTTCAGCTAAAACATGCATGTGGAACCTAGAGTATGATCAACCATGTGAACGGGAGACGTGTTCAAATATGTCTCAGTTTTCCTCCCCTGGTACTCGGGTGCAACATTCCAGATGCTTTACTAACACTCTCCCCACTTGGAGAGTCAGCGCCTTTAACCTCCTGTTTGGCCCAGTTTGCAATTTCTGTGGAAGATGAACAGGAATAGCGAGAACCAATGAGAGGCTAGCTGCAGGTGTCTGGACGGGCAAATTTAACTCTCATTTCCCACCAGGAAGAGGAATTAACCAAAGGCTCAGCATGCCGGGCCGGAACCAGATTAGGGCCTGAAGCCATCCTGCGGTGTTGCGGCCAGGTCACAAGAAAGCGAGTTGAAGAAAGGAGCTCAGGGGCACTGTAATTCACAAAGCTGCAGAGTTATAAATGACAGCTATCGTCCAAAAATAGACTGAAGTAAAGCTGCCAAGAGGACTTGAAAGCGGGGCAGAATTGCAGGAAACCGATTTCAGGAGGTAGACTGGAATTGCATTGAAAGCATAGGAAAAGAGGCAGAACGTCCACAATGATGCACTTGGCCAAAAAGGGCGTATGTGTTTTTTCCTGAATATATTCAGGAAAAAACGCATATGCCTTTTTTGGCCAACCAAGCAAGCTTGCAAAGGAAATCTGCACTACAATGAAGTCTCACTTCCCCCCGGTCAAAAGTGCCATCTGAAAAAAGTGTAAAATCCAGAAAGGCAGGACAGGCCATGGAGAACTGGGAGCCTTGTTATGCTGATGGGCGGGATGTAAATTCCCAACAGACACTCAGGAGAAGTGTATGGTGTTTCCTGAAACATCTAAAAAACAAAGCAACAGAGCCTAGGGCACTGCCACTTATGGTCCTATAGCTTAGGGAAATTAAAATCAAAAAGACACAGCCACCCCAAAGTTTGGGACGCCTCTGTTTACAAGAACCTCGGTTACAGTACAAGTTCAACATCGCAGAAAGTGAAAAATGGATAAAGAAGTTGTGGTATTTACTTACAAAGCAATATCACTCAGCAATGAAATCTATGTCATCAGGCCCTTAGCAGCACAATGAGTGGATTCAGGTATGATGATTCTAACTGAAATAAGTCACACAGAAAAAGAAACATCATAAGATATCAGTAATACACGGAATGTAAACTTGGCTACACAGGAACTGAATTACAGAACAGAACAGGGTCTCAAATTTAGAAAACCAACTTATGCTTGGTTAAGGGGAAAGGTGAGTTGGGGTGCTGCATAAAACCAGAGATTGAAATGAGCACAGATAAAGTTCCTTAAGCCAAATATGGAATAGACAAGAGCTACTCCTTGCTCAACGAAATGGACTCAACACCGCATATTAAACGCCTAAGAATGTACCTGACTAGTAAGTATCTTAAAACCTATGGATTGCTATGTCTCCGAAAGAGAATCAAGCATGTGTACAGGGGCATAAACGCAGCAGTGATAGGATTGGAGAGGTTCGTGAGCAAATGAAGACACTTTGAAGTCATATAGCATGGTACCCATTACACGGGTTTCAACTACCCAGTTTTAAGGTATTCTTCCTTCAGCTAAAACATGCATGTGGAACCTAGAGTATGATCAACCATGTGATCGGGAGACGTGTTCAAATATGTCTCAGTTTTCGTACCCTGGTACTCGGGTGCAACATTCCAGATGCTGTACTAACACTCTCCCCACTTGGAGAGTCAGTCCCTTTAACCTCCTGTTTGGCCCAGTTTGCAATTTCTGTGGAAGATGAACAGGACTAGCGAGAACTAATGAGAGACTAGCTGGAGGTGTCTGGATGGGCAAATTTAACTCTCATTTCCCACCAGGAAGAGGAATTAACCAAAGGCTCAGCGTGCCGGGCCGGAAACAGATTAGGGCCTGAAGACATCCTGCGGTGTTGCGGCCAGGTCACAAGAAAGCGAGATGAAGAAAGGAGCTCAGGGGCACTGTAATTCACAAAGCTGCAGAGTTATAAATGACAGCTATCGTCCAAAAATAGACTGAAGTAAGGCTGCCAAGAGGACTTGAAAGCGGGGCAGAATTGCAGGAAACCGATTTCAGGAGGTAGACTGGAATTGCATTGAAAGCATAGGAAAAGAGGCAGAACGTCCACAATGATGCACTTGGCCAAAAAGGGCGTATGCGTTTTTTCCTGAATATATTCAGGAAAAAACGCATATGCCTTTTTTGGCCAACCAAGCAAGCTTGCAAAGGAAATCTGCACTACAATGAAGTCTCACTTCCCCCCGGTCAAAAGTGCCATCTGAAAAAAGTGTAAAATCCAGAAAGGCAGGACAGGCCATGGAGAACTGGGAGCCTTGTTATGCTGATGGGCGGGATGTAAATTCCCAACAGACACTCAGGAGAAGTGTATGGTGTTTCCTGAAACATCTAAAAAACAAAGCAACAGAGCCTAGGGCACTGCCACTTATGGTCCTATAGCTTAGGGAAATTAAAATCAAAAAGACACAGCCACCCCAAAGTTTGGGACGCCTCTGTTTACAAGAACCTCGGTTACAGTACAAGTTCAACATCGCAGAAAGTGAAAAATGGATAAAGAAGTTGTGGTATTTACTTACAAAGCAATATCACTCAGCAATGAAATCTATGTCATCAGGCCCTTAGCAGCACAATGAGTGGATTCAGGTATGATGATTCTAACTGAAATAAGTCACAGAGAAAAAGAAACATCATAAGATATCAGTAATACACGGAATGTAAACTTGGCTACACAGGAACTGAATTACAGAACAGAACAGGGTCTCAAATTTAGAAAACCAACTTATGCTTGCTTAAGGGGAAAGGTGAGTTGGGGTGCTGCATAAAACCAGAGATTGAAATGAGCACAGATAAAGTTCCTTAAGCCAAATATGGAATAGACAAGAGCTACTCCTTGCTCAACGAAATGGACTCAACACCGCATATTAAACGCCTAAGAATGTACCTGACTAGTAAGTATCTTAAAACCTATGGATTGCTATGTCTCCGAAAGAGAATCAAGCATGTGTACAGGGGCATAAACGCAGCAGTGATAGGATTGGAGAGGTTCGGTGAGCAAATGAAGACCCTTTGAAGTCATATTGCATGGTACCCATTCCACGGGTTTCAACTACCCAGGTTTTAGGTATTCTTCCTTCAGCTAAAACATGCATGTGGAACCCAGAGTATGATCAACCATGTGATCGGGAGACGTGTTCAAATATGTCTCAGTTTTCCTCCCCTGGTACTCGGGTGCAACATTCCAGACGCTTTACTAACACTCTCCCCACTTGGAGAGTCAGCGCCTTTAACCTCCTGTTTGGCCCAGTTTGCAATTTCTGCGGAAGATGAACAGGAATAGCGAGAACCAATGAGAGGCTAGCTGGAGGTGTCTGGACGGGCAAATTTAACTCTCATTTCCCACCAGGAAGAGGAAATAACCAAAGGCTCAGTGTGCCGTACCGGAACCAGATTAGGGCCTGAAGCCATCCTGTGGTGTTGCGGCCAGCTGAAAAGAAAGCGAGTTGAAGAAAGGAGCTCAGGGGCACTGTAATTCACCAACCTGCAGAGTTATAAATGACAGCTATCATCCAAAAATAGACTGAAGTAAGGCTGCCTAGAGGACTTGAAAGCGGGGCAGAATTGCAGGAAACCGATTTCAGGAGGTAGACTGGAATTGCATTGAAAGCATAGGAAAAGAGGCAGAACGTACACAATGATGCACTTGGCCAAAAAGGGCGTATGCGTTTTTTCCTGAATATATTCAGGAAAAAACGCATATGCCCTTTTTGGCCAACCAAGCAAGCTTGAAAAGGAAATCTGCACTACAATGAAGTCTCACTTCCCCCCGGTCAAAAGTGCCATCTGAAAAAAGGGTAAAATCCAGAAAGGCAGGACAGGCCATGGAGAACTGGGAGCCTTGTTATGCTGATGGGCGGGATGTAAATTGCCAACAGACACTCGGGAGAAGTGTATGGTGTTTCCTGAAACATCTAAAAAACAAAGCAACAGAACCTAGGGCACTTCCACTTATGGTCCTATAGCTTAGGGAAATTAAAATCAAAAAGACACAGCCACCCCAAAGTTTGGAACGGCTCTGTTTACAAGAACCTCGTTTACAGTACAAGTTTAACATCGCAGAAAGTGAAAAATGGATAAAGAAGTTGTGGTATTTACTTACAAAGCAATATCACTCAGCAATGAAATCTGTGTCATCAGGCCCTTAGCAGCAAAATGAGTGGATTCAGGTATGATGATTCTAACTGAAATAAGTCACACAGAAAAAGAAACATCATAAGATATCAGTAATACACGGAATGTAAACTTGGCTACACAGGAACTGAATTACAGAACAGAACAGGGTCTCAAATTTAGAAAACCAACTTATGCTTGCTTAAGGGTAAAGGTGAGTTGGGGTGCTGCATAAAACCAGAGATTGAAATGAGCACAGATAAAGTTCCTTAAGCCAAATATGGAATAGACAAGAGCTACTCCTTGCTCAACGAAATGGACTCAACACCACATATTAAACGCCTAAGAATGTACCTGACTAGTAAGTATCTTAAAACCTATGGATTGCTATGTCTCTGAAAGAGAATCAAGCATGTGTACAGGGGCATAAACGCAGCAGTGATAGGATTGGAGAGGTTCGGTGAGCAAATGAAGACCCTTTGAAGTCATATTGCATGGTACCCATTACACGGGTCTTAACTCTCCAGGTTTAAGGTATTCTTCCTTCAGCTAAAACATGCATGTGGAACCCAAGTATGATCAACCATGTGAACGGGAGACGTGTTCAAATATGTCCCAGTTTTCCTCCCCTGGTACTCGGGTGCAACATTCCAGACGCTTTACTAACACTCTCCCGACTTGGAGAGTCAGTCCCTTTAACCTCCTGTTTGGCCCAGTTTGCAATTTCTGTGGAAGATGAACAGGAATAGCGAGAACCAATGAGAGACTAGCTGGAGGTGTCTGGACGGGCAAATTTAACTCTCATTTCCCACCTGGAAGAGGAATTAACCAAAGGCTCAGCGTGCCGTGCCGGAACCAGATTAGGGCCTGAAGCCATCCTGCGGTGTTGCGGCCAGCTCAAAAGAAAGCGAGTTGAAGAAAGGAGCTCAGGGGCACTGTAATTCACAAACCTGCAGAGTTATAAATGACAGCTATCGTCCAAAAATAGACTGAAGTAAGGCTGCCAAGAGGACTTGAAAGCGGGGCAGAATTGCAGGAAACCGATTTCAGGAGGTAGACTGGGATTGCATTGAAAGCATAGGAAAAGACGCAGAACGTCCACAATGATGCACTTGGCCAAAAAGGGCGTATGCGTATTTTCCTGAATATATTCAGGAAAAAACGCATACGCCATTTTTGGCCAACCAAGCAAGCTTGCAAAGGAAATCTGCACTACAATGAAGTCTCACTTCCCCCCGGTCAAAAGGGCCATCTGAAAAAAGTGTAAAATCCAGAAAGGCAGGACAGGCCATGGAGAACTGGGAGCCTTGTTATGCTGATGGGCGGGATGTAAATTCCCAACAGACACTCAGGAGATGTGTATGGTGTTTCCTGAAACATCTAAAAAACAAAGCAACAGAGCCTAGGGCACTGCCACTTATGGTCCTATAGCTTAGGGAAATTAAAATCAAAAAGACACAGCCACCCCAAAGTTTGGGACGCCTCTGTTTACAAGAACCTCGTTTACAGTACAAGTTCAACATTGCAGAAAGTGAAAAATGGATAAAGAAATTGTGGTATTTACTTACAAAGCAATATCACTCAGCAATGAAATCTATGTCATCAGGCCCTTAGCAGCACAATGAGTGGATTCAGGTATGATGATTCTAACTGAAATAAGTCACACAGAAAAAGAAACATCATAAGATATCAGTAATACACGGAATGTAAACTTGGCTACACAGGAACTGAATTACAGAACAGAACAGGGTCTCAAATTTAGAAAACCAACGTATGCTTGCTTAAGGGGAAAGGTGAGTTGGGGTGCTGCATAAAACCAGAGATTGAAATGAGCACAGATAAAGTTCCTTAAGCCAAATATGGAATAGACAAGAGCTACTCCTTGCTCAACGAAATGGACTCAACACCGCATATTAAACGCCTAAGAATGTACCTGACTAGTAAGTATCTTAAAACCTATGGATTGCTATGTCTCCGAAAGAGAATCAAGCATGTGTACAGGGGCATAAACGCAGCAGTGAAAGGATTGGAGAGGTTCGTGAGCAAATGAAGACCCTTTGAAGTCATACTGCATGGTACCCATTCCACGGGTTTCAACTACCCAGGTTTTAGGTATTCTTCCTTCAGCTAAAACATGCATGTGGAACCCAGAGTATGATCAACCATGTGATCGGGAGACGTGTTCAAATATGTCTCAGTTTTCCTCCCCTGGTACTCGGGTGCAACATTCCAGACGCTTTACTAACACTCTCCCGACTTGGAGAGTCAGTCCCTTTAACCTCCTGTTTGGCCCAGTTTGCAATTTCAGCGGAAGATGAACAGGAATAGCGAGAACCAATGAGAGGCTAGCTGGAGGTGTCTGGACGGGCAAATTTAACTCTCATTTCCCACCAGGAAGAGGAATTAACCAAAGGCTCAGCATGCCGGGCCGGAACAAGATTAGGGCCTGAAGCCATCCTGCGGTGTTGCGGCCAGGTCACAAGAAAGCGAGTTGAAGAAAGGAGCTCAGGGGCACTGTAATTCACAAACCTGCAGAGTTATAAATGACAGCTATCGTCCAAAAATAGACTGAAGTAAGGCTGCCAAGAGGACTTGAAAGCGGGGCAGAATTGCAGGAAACCGATTTCAGGAGGTAGACTGGAATTGCATTGAAAGCATAGGAAAAGAGGCAGAACGTACACAATGATGCACTTGGCCAAAAAGGGCGTATGCGTTTTTTCCTGAATATATTCAGGAAAAAACGCATACGCCCTTTTTGGCCAACCAAGCAAGCTTGCAAAGGAAATCTGCACTACAATGAAGTCTCACTTCCCCCCGGTCAAAAGGGCCATCTGAAAAAAGTGTAAAATCCAGAAAGGCAGGACAGGCCATGGAGAACTGGGAGCCTTGTTATGCTGATGGGCGGGATGTAAATTGCCAACAACCACTCGGGAGAAGTGTATGGTGTTTCCTGAAACATCTAAAAAACAAAGCAACAGAGCCTAGGGCACTTCCACTTATGGTCCTATAGCTTAGGGAAATTAAAATCAAAAAGACACAGCCACCCCAAAGTTTGGGACGCCTCTGTTTACAAGAACCTCGTTTACAGTACAAGTTCAACATCGCAGAAAGTGAAAAATGGATAAAGAAGTTGTGGTATTTACTTCCAAAGCAATATCACTCAGCAATGAAATCTGTGTCATCAGGCCCTTAGCAGCACAATGAGTGGATTCAGGTATGATGATTCTAACTGAAATAAGTCACACAGAAAAAGAAACATCATAAGATATCAGTAATACACGGAATGTAAACTTGGCTACACAGGAACTGATTTACAGAACAGAACAGGTTCTCAAATTTAGAAAACCAACTTATGCTTGCTTAAGGGGAAAGGTGAGTTGGGTTGCTGCATAAAACCAGAGATTGAAATGAGCACAGATAATGTTCCTTAAGCCAAATATGGAATAGACAAGAGCTACTCCTTGCTCAACGAAATGGACACAACACCGCATATTAAACGCCTAAGAATGTACCTGACTAGTAAGTATCTTAAAACCTATGGATTGCTATGTCTCCGAAAGAGAATCAAGCATGTGTACAGGGGCATAAACGCAGCAGTGATAGGATTGGAGATGTTCGGTGAGCAAATGAAGACCCTTTGAAGTCATATTGCATGGTACCCATTCCACGGGTTTCAACTACCCAGGTTTTAGGTATTCTTCCTTCAGCTAAAACATGCATGTGGAACCCAGAGTATGATCAACCATGTGATCGGGAGACGTGTTCAAATATGTCTCAGGTTTCGTACCCTGGTACTCGGGTGCAACATTCCAGACGCTTTACTAACACTCTACCGACTTGGAGAGTCAGTCCCTTTAACCTCCTGTTTGGCCCAGTTTGCAATTTCTGTGGAAGATGAACAGGAATAGCGAGAACCAATGAGAGACTAGCTGGAGGTGTCTGGATGGGCAAATTTAACTCTCATTTCCCACCAGGAAGAGGAATTAACCAAAGGCTCAGCGTGCCATGCCAGAACCAGATTAGGGCCTGAAGATATCCTGCAGTGTTGTGGCCAGCTCACAAGAAAGCGAGTTGAAGAAAGGAGCTCAGGGGCACAGTAATTCACAAACCTGCAGAGTTATAAATGACAGCTATCGTCCAAAAATAGACTGAAGTAAGGCTGCCAAGAGGACTTGAAAGCGGGGCAGAATTGCAGGAAACCGATTTCAGGAGGTAGACTGGAATTGCATTGAAAGCATAGGAAAAGAGGCAGAACGTCCACAATGATGCACTTGGCCAAAAAGGGCGTATGCGTTTTTTCCTGAATATATTCAGGAAAAAACGCATACGCCCTTTTTGGCCAACCAAGCAAGCTTGCAAAGGAAATCTGCACTACAATGAAGTCTCACTTCCCCCCGGTCAAAAGGGCCATCTGAAAAAAGTGTAAAATCCAGAAAGGCAGGACAGGCCATGGAGAACTGGGAGCCTTGTTATGCTGATGGGCGGGATGTAAATTGCCAACAGACACTCGGGAGAAGTGTATGGTGTTTCCTGAAACATCTAAAAAACAAAGCAACAGAGCCTAGGGCACTTCCACTTATGGTCCTAAAGCTTAGGGAAATTAAAATCAAAAAGACACAGCCACCCCAAAGTTTGGGACGCCTCCGTTTACAAGAACCTCGTTTACTGTACAAGTTCAACATCGCAGAAAGTGAAAAATGGATAAAGAAGTTGTGGTATTCACTTACAAAGCAATATCACTCAGCAATGAAATCTATGTCATCAGGCCCTTAGCAGCATAATGAGTGGATTCAGGTACGATGATTCTAACTGAAATAAGTGACACAGAAAAAGAAACATCATAAGATATCACTAATACACGGAATGTAAACTTGGCTACACAGGAACTGCATTCCAAAACAGAACAGGGTCTCAAATTTAGAAAACCAACTTATGCTTGCTTAAGGGGAAAGGTGAGTTGGGGTGCTGCATAAAACCAGAGATTGAAATGAGCACAGATAAAGTTCCTTAAGCCAAATATGGAATAGACAAGAGCTACTCCTTGCTCAATGAAATGGACTCAACACCGCATATTAAACGCCTAAGAATGTACCTGACTAGTAAGTATCTTAAAACCTATGGATTGCTATGTCTCCAAAAGAGAATCAAGCGTGTGTACAGGGGCATAAACGCAGCAGTGATAGGATTGGAGAGGTTCGGTGAGCAAATGAAAACCCTTTGAAGTCATATTGCATGGTACCCATTACACGGGTCTCAACTCTCCAGGTTTAAGGTATTCTTCCTTCAGCTAAAACATGCATGTGGAACCCAGAGTATGATCAACCATGTGAACGGGAGACGCGTTCAAATATGTCTCAGTTTTCCTCACCTCGTACTCGGGTGCAACATTCCAGACGCTTTACTAACACTCTCCCCACTTGGAGAGTCAGTCCCTTTAACCTCCTGTTTGGCCCAGTTTGCAATTTCTGCGGAAGATGAACAGGAATAGCGAGAACCAATGAGAGACTAGCTGGAGGTGTCTGAACGGGCAAATTTAACTCTCATTTCCCACCAGGAAGAGGAATTAACCAAAGGCTCAGCATGCCGGGCCGGAACCAGATTAGGGCCTGAAGCCATCCTGCGGTGTTGCGGCCAGGTCACAAGAAAGCGAGTTGAAGAAAGGAGCTCAGGGGCACTGTAATTCACAAACCTGCAGAGTTATAAATGACAGCTAGCGTCCAAAAATAGACTGAAGTAAGGCTGCCAAGAGGACTTGAAAGCGGGGCAGAATTGCAGGAAACCGATTTCAGGATGTAGACTGGAATTGCATTGAAAGCATAGGAAAAGAGGCAGAACGTACACAATGATGCACTTGGCCAAAAAGGGCGTATGCGTTTTTTCCTGAATATATTCAGGAAAAAACGCATACGCCCTTTTTGGCCAACCAAGCAAGCTTGCAAAGGAAATCTGCACTACAATGAAGTCTCACTTCCACCTGGTCAAAAGGGCCCTCTGAAAAAAGTGTAAAATCCAGAAAGGCAGGACAGGCCATGGAGAACTGGGAGCCTTGTTATGCTGATGGGCGGGATGTAAATTGCCAACAACCACTCGGGAGAAGTGTATGGTGTTTCCTGAAACATCTAAAAAACAAAGCAACAGAACCTAGGGCACTTCCACTTATGGTCCTATAGCTTAAGGAAATTAAAATGAAAAAGACACAGCCACCCCAAAGTTTGGAATGGCTCTGTTTACAAGAACCTCATTTACAGTACAAGTTCAACATCGCAGAAAGTGAAAAATTGATAAAGAAGCTGTGGTATTTACTTACAAAGCAATATCACTCAGCAATGAAATCTGTGTCATCAGGCCCTTAGCAGCACAATGAGTGGATTCAGGTATGATGATTCTAACTGAAATAAGTCACACAGAAAAAGAAACATCATAAGATATCAGTAATACACGGAATGTAAACTTGGCTACACAGGAACTGAATTACAGAACAGAACAGGGTCTCAAATTTCGAAAACCAACTTATGCTTGCTTAAGGGGAAAGGTGAGTTGGGGTGCTGCATAAAACCAGAGATTGAAATGAGCACAGATAAAGTTCCTTAAGCCAAATATGGAATAGACAAGAGCTACTCCTTGCTCAACGAAATGGACTCAACACGGCATATTAAACGCCTAAGAATGTACCTGACAAGTAAGTATCTTAAAACCTATGGATTGCTATGTCTCCGAAAGAGAATCAAGCATGTGTACAGGGGCATAAACGCAGCAGTGATAGGATTGGAGAGGTTCAGTGAGCAAATGAAGACCCTTTGAAGTCATATTGCATGGTACCCATTCCACGGGTTTCAACTACCCAGATTTTAGGTATTCTTCCTTCAGCTAAAACATGCATGTGGAACCCAGAGTATGATCAACCATGTGATCGGGAGACGTGTTCAAATATGTCTCAGTTTTCCTCCCCTGGTACTCGGGTGCAACATTCCAGACGCTTTACTAACACTCTCCCCACTTGGAGAGTCAGCGCCTTTAACCTCCTGTTTGGCCCAGTTTGCAATTTCTGCGGAAGATGAACAGGAATAGCGAGAACCAATGAGAGGCTAGCTGGAGGTGTCTGGACGGGCAAATTTAACTCTCATTTCCCACCAGGAAGAGGAAATAACCAAAGGCTCAGCATGCCGGGCCGGAACCAGATTAGTGCCTGAAGCCATCCTGCGGTGTTGCGGCCAGCTCAAAAGAAAGCGAGTTGAAGAAAGCAGCTCAGGGGCACTGTAATTCACAAACCTGCAGAGTAATAAATGACAGCTATCGTCCAAAAATATACTGAAGTAAAGCTGCCAAGAGGACTTGAAAGCGGGGCAGAATTGCAGGAAACCGATTTCAGGAGGTAGACTGGAATTGCATTGAAAGCATAGGAAAAGAGGCAGAACGTCCACAATGATGCACTTGGCCAAAAAGGGCGTATGCGTTTTTTCCTGAATATATTCAGGAAAAAACGCATACGCCCTTTTTGGCCAACCAAGCAAGCTTGCAAAGGAAATCTGCACTACAATGAAGTCTCACTTCCCCCCGGTCAAAAGGGCCATCTGAAAAAAGTGTAAAATCCAGAAAGGCAGGACAGGCCATGGAGAACTGGGAGCCTTGTTATGCTGATGGGCGGGATGTAAATTGCCAACAGACACTCGGGAGAAGTGTATGGTGTTTCCTGAAACATCGAAAAAACAAAGCAACAGAGCCTAGGGCACTTCCACTTATGGTCCTATAGCTTAGGGAAATTAAAATCAAAAAGACACAGCCACCCCAAAGTTTGGAACGGCTCTGTTTACAAGAACCTCGTTTACAGTACAAGTTCAACATCACAGAAAGTGAAAAATGGATAAAGAAGTTGTGGTATTTACTTACAAAGCAATATCACTCAGCAATGAAATCTATGTCATCAGGCCCTTAGCAGCACAATGAGTGGATTCAGGTATGATGATTCTAACTGAAATAAGTCACACAGAAAAAGAAACATCATAAGATATCAGTAATACACGGAATGTAAACTTGGCTACACAGGAACTGAATTACAGAAAAGAACAGGGTCTCAAATTTAGAAAACCAACTTATGCTTGCTTAAAGGTAAAGGTGAGTTGGGGTGCTGCATAAAACCAGAGATTGAAATGAGCACAGATAAAGTTCCTTAAGCCAAATATGGAATAGACAAGAGCTACTCCTTGCTCAATGAAATGGACTCAACACCCCATATTAAACGCCTAAGAATGTACCTGACTAGTAAGTATCTTAAAACCTATGGATTGCTATGTCTCCGAAAGAGAATCAAGCATGTGTACAGGGGCATAAACGCAGCAGTGATAGGATTGCAGAGGTTCGGTGAGCAAATGAAGACCCTTTGAAGTCACATTGCATGGTACCCATTCCACGGGTTTCAACTACCCAGGTTTAAGGTATTCTTCCTTCAGCTAAAACATGCATGTGGAACCTAGAGTATGATCAACCATGTGATCGGGAGACGTGTTCAAATATGTCTCAGTTTTCGTACCCTGGTACTCGGGTGCAACATTCCAGACGCTTTACTAACACTCTCCCCACTTGGAGAGTCAGTCCCTTTAACCTCCTGTTTGGCCCAGTTTGCAATTTCTGTGGAAGATGAACAGGAATAGCGAGAACCAATGAGAGACTAGCTGGAGGTGTCTGGACGGGCAAATTTAACTCTCATTTCCCACCAGGAAGAGGAATTAACCAAAGGCTCAGCATGCCGGGCCGGAACAAGATTAGGGCCTGAAGCCATCCTGCGGTGTTGCGGCCAGGTCACAAGAAAGCGAGTTGAAGAAAGGAGCTCAGGGGCACTGTAATTCACGAACCTGCAGAGTTATAAATGACAGCTATCGTCCAAAAATAGACTGAAGTAAGGCTGCCAAGAGGACTTGAAAGCGGGGCAGAATTGCAGGAAACTGATTTCAGGAGGTAGACTGGAATTGCATTGAAAGCATAGGAAAAGAGGCAGAACGTCCACAATGATGCACTTGGCCAAAAAGGGCGTATGCGTTTTTTCCTGAATATATTCAGGAAAAAACGCATACGCCCTTTTTGGCCAACCAAGCAAGCTTGCAAAGGAAATCTGCACTACAATGAAGTCTCACTTCCCCCCGGTCAAAAGGGCCATCTGAAAAAAGTGTAAAATCCAGAAAGGCAGGACAGGCCATGGAGAACTGGGAGCCTTGTTATGCTGATGGGCGGGATGGAAATTGCCAACAACCACTCGGGAGAAGTGTATGGTGTTTCCTGAAACATCTAAAAAACAAAGCAACAGAGCCTAGGGCACTGCCACTTATGGTCCTATAGCTTAGGGAAATTAAAATCAAAAAGACACAGCCACCCCAAAGTTTGGGACGCCTCTGTTTACAAGAACCTCGTTTACAGTACAAGTTCAACATTGCAGAAAGTGAAAAATGGATAAAGAAGTTGTGGTATTTACTTACAAAGCAATATCACTCAGCAATGAAATCTGTGTCATCAGGCCCTTAGCAGCACAATGAGTGGATTCAGGTATGATGATTCTAACTGAAATAAGTCACACAGAAAAAGAAACAGCATAAGATATCAGTAATACACGGAATGTAAACTTGGCTACACAGGAACTGATTTACAGAACAGAACAGGTTCTCAAATTTAGAAAACCAACTTATGCTTGCTTAAGGGGAAAGGTGAGTTGGGGTGCTGCATAAAACCAGAGATTGAAATGAGCACAGATAATGTTCCTTAAGCCAAATATGGAATAGACAAGAGCTACTCCTTGCTCAACGAAATGGACACAACACCGCATATTAAACGCCTAAGAATGTACCTGACTAGTAAGTATCTTAAAACCTATGGATTGTTATGTCTCCGAAAGAGAATCAAGCATGTGTACAGGGGCATAAACGCAGCAGTGATAGGATTGGAGATGTTCGGTGAGCAAATGAAGACCCTTTGAAGTCATATTGCATGGTACCCATTCCACGGGTTTCAACTACCCAGGTTTTAGGTATTCTTCCTTCAGCTAAAACATGCATGTGGAACCCAGAGTATGATCAACCATGTGATCGGGAGACGTGTTCAAATATGTCTCAGGTTTCGTACCCTGGTACTCGGGTGCAACATTCCAGACGCTTTACTAACACTCTCCCGACTTGGAGAGTCAGTCCCTTTAACCTCCTGTTTGGCCCAGTTTGCAATTTCTGTGGAAGATGAACAGGAATAGCGAGAACCAATGAGAGACTAGCTGGAGGTGTCTGGATGGGCAAATTTAACTCTCATTTCCCACCAGGAAGAGGAATTAACCAAAGGCTCAGCGTGCCATGCCAGAACCAGATTAGGGCCTGAAGATATCCTGCGGTGTTGTGGCCAGCTCACAAGAAAGCGAGTTGAAGAAAGGAGCTCAGGGGCACTGTAATTCACAAACCTGCAGAGTTATAAATGACAGCTATCGTCCAAAAATAGACTGAAGTAAGGCTGCCAAGAGGACTTGAAAACGGGGCAGAATTGCAGGAAACCGATTTCAGGAGGTAGACTGGAATTGCATTGAAAGCATAGGAAAAGAGGCAGAACGTCCACAATGATGCACTTGGCCAAAAAGGGCGTATGTGTTTTTTCCTGAATATATTCAGGAAAAAACGCATACGCCCTTTTTGGCCAACCAAGCAAGCTTGCAAAGGAAATCTGCACTACAATGAAGTCTCACTTCCCCCCGGTCAAAAGGGCCATCTGAAAAAAGTGTAAAATCCAGAAAGGCAGGACAGGCCATGGAGAACTGGGAGCCTTGTTATGCTGATGGGCGGGATGTAAATTGCCAACAACCACTCGGGAGAAGTGTATGGTGTTTCCTGAAACATCTAAAAAACAAAGCAACAGAACCTAGGGCACTTCCACTTATGGTCCTATAGCTTAAGGAAATTAAAATGAAAAAGACACAGCCACCCCAAAGTTTGGAATGGCTCTGTTTACAAGAACCTCATTTACAGTACAAGTTCAACATCGCAGAAAGTGAAAAATTGATAAAGAAGTTGTGGTATTTACTTACAAAGCAATATCACTCAGCAATGAAATCTGTGTCATCAGGCCCTTAGCAGCACAATGAGTGGATTCAGGTATGATGATTCTAACTGAAATAAGTCACACAGAAAAAGAAACATCATAAGATATCAGTAATACACGGAATGTAAACTTGGCTACACAGGAACTGAATTACAGAACAGAACAGGGTCTCAAATTTCGAAAACCAACTTATGCTTGCTTAAGGGGAAAGGTGAGTTGGGGTGCTGCATAAAACCAGAGATTGAAATGAGCACAGATAAAGTTCCTTAAGCCAAATATGGAATAGACAAGAGCTACTCCTTGCTCAACGAAATGGACTCAACACCGCATATTAAACGCCTAAGAATGTACCTGACTAGTAAGTATCTTAAAACCTATAGATTGCTATGTCTCCGAAAGAGAATCAAGCATGTGTACAGGGGCATAAACGCAGCAGTGATAGGATTGGAGAGGTTCAGTGAGCAAATGAAGACCCTTTGAAGTCATATTGCATGGTACGCATTCCACGGGTTTCAACTACCCAGATTTTAGGTATTCTTCCTTCAGCTAAAACATGCATGTGGAACCCAGAGTATGATCAACCATGTGATCGGGAGACGTGTTCAAATATGTCTCAGTTTTCCTCCCCTGGTACTCGGGTGCAACATTCCAGACGCTTTACTAACACTCTCCCCACTTGGAGAGTCAGCGCCTTTAACCTCCTGTTTGGCCCAGTTTGCAATTTCTGCGGAAGATGAACAGGAATAGCGAGAACCAATGAGAGGCTAGCTGGAGGTGTCTGGACGGGCAAATTTAACTCTCATTTCCCACCAGGAAGAGGAAATAACCAAAGGCTCAGCATGCCGGGCCGGAACCAGATTAGTGCCTGAAGCCATCCTGCGGTGTTGCGGCCAGCTCAAAAGAAAGCGAGTTGAAGAAAGCAGCTCAGGGGCACTGTAATTCACAAACCTGCAGAGTAATAAATGACAGCTATCGTCCAAAAATATACTGAAGTAAAGCTGCCAAGAGGACTTGAAAGCGGGGCAGAATTGCAGGAAACCGATTTCAGGAGGTAGACTGGAATTGCATTGAAAGCATAGGAAAAGAGGCAGAACGTCCACAATGATGCACTTGGCCAAAAAGGGCGTATGCGTTTTTTCCTGAATATATTCAGGAAAAAACGCATACGCCCTTTTTGGCCAACCAAGCAAGCTTGCAAAGGAAATCTGCACTACAATGAAGTCTCACTTCCCCCCGGTCAAAAGGGCCATCTGAAAAAAGTGTAAAATCCAGAAAGGCAGGACAGGCCATGGAGAACTGGGAGCCTTGTTATGCTGATGGGCGGGATGTAAATTGCCAACAGACACTCGGGAGAAGTGTATGGTGTTTCCTGAAACATCGAAAAAACAAAGCAACAGAGCCTAGGGCACTTCCACTTATGGTCCTATAGCTTAGGGAAATTAAAATCAAAAAGACACAGCCACCCCAAAGTTTGGAACGGCTCTGTTTACAAGAACCTCGTTTACAGTACAAGTTCAACATCACAGAAAGTGAAAAATGGATAAAGAAGTTGTGGTATTTACTTACAAAGCAATATCACTCAGCAATGAAATCTGTGTCATCAGGCCCTTAGCAGCACAATGAGTGGATTCAGGTATGATGATTCTAACTGAAATAAGTCACACAGAAAAAGAAACAGCATAAGATATCAGTAATACACGGAATGTAAACTTGGCTACACAGGAACTGATTTACAGAACAGAACAGGTTCTCAAATTTAGAAAACCAACTTATGCTTGCTTAAGGGGAAAGGTGAGTTGGGGTGCTGCATAAAACCAGAGATTGAAATGAGCACAGATAATGTTCCTTAAGCCAAATATGGAATAGACAAGAGCTACTCCTTGCTCAACGAAATGGACACAACACCGCATATTAAACGCCTAAGAATGTACCTGACTAGTAAGTATCTTAAAACCTATGGATTGTTATGTCTCTGAAAGAGAATCAAGCATGTGTACAGGGGCATAAACGCAGCAGTGATAGGATTGGAGATGTTCGGTGAGCAAATGAAGACCCTTTGAAGTCATATTGCATGGTACCCATTCCACGGGTTTCAACTACCCAGGTTTTAGGTATTCTTCCTTCAGCTAAAACATGCATGTGGAACCCAGAGTATGATCAACCATGTGATCGGGAGACGTGTTCAAATATGTCTCAGGTTTCGTACCCTGGTACTCGGGTGCAACATTCCAGACGCTTTACTAACACTCTACCGACTTGGAGAGTCAGTCCCTTTAACCTCCTGTTTGGCCCAGTTTGCAATTTCTGTGGAAGATGAACAGGAATAGCGAGAACCAATGAGAGACTAGCTGGAGGTGTCTGGATGGGCAAATTTAACTCTCATTTCCCACCAGGAAGAGGAATTAACCAAAGGCTCAGCGTGCCATGCCAGAACCAGATTAGGGCCTGAAGATATCCTGCGGTGTTGTGGCCAGCTCACAAGAAAGCGAGTTGAAGAAAGGAGCTCAGGGGCACTGTAATTCACAAACCTGCAGAGTTATAAATGACAGCTATCGTCCAAAAATAGACTGAAGTAAGGCTGCCAAGAGGACTTGAAAGCGGGGCAGAATTGCAGGAAACCGATTTCAGGAGGTAGACTGGAATTGCATTGAAAGCATAGGAAAAGAGGCAGAACGTCCACAATGATGCACTTGGCCAAAAAGGGCGTATGCGTTTTTTCCTGAATATATTCAGGAAAAAACGCATACGCACTTTTTGGCCAACCAAGCAAGCTTGCAAAGGAAATCTGCACTACAAGGAAGTCTCACTTCCCCCCGGTCAAAAGGGCCATCTGAAAAAAGTGTAAAATCCAGAAAGGCAGGACAGGCCATGGAGAACTGGGAGCCTTGTTATGCTGATGGGCGGGATGTAAATTGCCAACAGACACTCGGGAGAAGTGTATGGTGTTTCCTGAAACATCTAAAAAACAAAGCAACAGAGCCTAGGGCACTTCCACTTATGGTCCTAAAGCTTAGGGAAATTAAAATCAAAAAGACACAGCCACCCCAAAGTTTGGGACGCCTCTGTTTACAAGAACCTCGTTTACTGTACAAGTTCAACATCGCAGAAAGTGAAAAATGGATAAAGAAGTTGTGGTATTCACTTACAAAGCAATATCACTCAGCAATGAAATCTATGTCATCAGGCCCTTAGCAGCATAATGAGTGGATTCAGGTACGATGATTGTAACTGAAATAAGTGACACAGAAAAAGAAACATCATAAGATATCACTAATACACGGAATGTAAACTTGGCTACACAGGAACTGCATTCCAAAACAGAACAGGGTCTCAAATTTAGAAAACCAACTTATGCTTGCTTAAGGGGAAAGGTGAGTTGGGGTGCTGCATAAAACCAGAGATTGAAATGAGCACAGATAAAGTTCCTTAAGCCAAATATGGAATAGACAAGAGCTACTCCTTGCTCAACGAAATGGACTCAACACCGCATATTAAACGCCTAAGAATGTACCTGACTAGTAAGTATCTTAAAACCTATGGATTGCTATGTCTCCAAAAGAGAATCAAGCGTGTGTACAGGGGCATAAACACAGCAGTGATAGGATTGGAGAGGTTCGGTGAGCAAATGAAGACCCTTTGAAGTCATATTGCATGGTACCCATTCCACGGGTTTCAACTACCCAGGTTTAAGGTATTCTTCCTTCAGCTAAAACATGCATGTGGAACCTAGAGTATGATCAACCATGTGATCGGGAGACGTGTTCAAATATGTCTCAGTTTTCGTACCCTGGTACTCGGGTGCAACATTCCAGACGCTTTACTAACACTCTCCCGACTTGGAGAGTCAGTCCCTTTAACCTCCTGTTTGGCCCAGTTTGCAATTTCTGCGGAAGATGAACAGGAATAGCGAGAACCAATGAGAGACTAGCTGGAGGTGTCTGGATGGGCAAATTTAACTCTCATTTCCCACCAGGAAGAGGAATTAACCAAAGGCTCAGCGTGCCGTGCCAGAACCAGATTAGGGCCTGAAGACATCCTGCGGTGTTGCGGCCAGGTCACAAGAAAGCGAGTTGAAGAAAGGAGCTCAGGGGCACTGTAATTCACAAACCTGCAGAGTTATAAATGACAGCTATCGTCCAAAAATAGACTGAAGTAAGGCTGCCAAGAGGACTTGAAAGCGGGGCAGAATTGCAGGAAACCGATTTCAGGAGGTAGACTGGAATTGCATTGAAAGCATAGGAAAAGAGGCAGAACGTCCACAATGATGCACTTGGCCAAAAAGGGCGTATGCGTTTTTTCCTGAATATATTCAGGAAAAAACGCATACGCCCTTTTTGGCCAACCAAGCAAACTTCCAAAGGAAATCTGCACTACAATGAAGTCTCACTTCTCCCCGGTCAAAAGGGCCATCTGAAAAAAGTGTAAAATCCAGAAAGGCAGGACAGGCCATGGAGAACTGGGAGCCTTGTTATGCTGATGGGCGGGATGTAAATTGCCAACAGACACTCAGGAGAAGTGTATGGTGTTTCCTGAAACATCTAAAAAACAAAGCAACAGAGCCTAGGGCACTTCCACTTATGGTCCTATAGCTTAGGGAAATTAAAATCAAAAAGACACAGCCACCCCAAAGTTTGGGACGCCTCCGTTTACAAGAACCTCGTTTACCGTACAAGTTCAATATCACAGAAAGTGAAAAATGGATAAAGAACTTGTGGTACTTACGTACAATGCAGTATATCACTCAGCAATGAAATCTATGTCATCAGGCCCTTAGCAGCACAATGAGTGGATTCAGGTATGATGATTCTAACAGAAATAAGTCACACAGAAAAAGAAAAATCATAAGATATCACTAATACACGGAATGTAAACTTGGCTACACAGGAACTGCATTCCAAAACAGAACAGGGTCTCAAATTTAGAAAACCAACTTAATCTTGCTTAAGGGGAAAGGTGAGTTGGGGTGCTGCATAAAACCAGAGATTGAAATGAGCACAGATAAAGTTCCTTAAGCCAAATATGGAATAGACAAGAGCTACTCCTTGCTCAACGAAATGGTCTCAAAACCCCATATTAAACGTCTAAGAATGTACCTGACTAGTAAGTATCTTAAAACCTATGGATTGCTATGTCTCCAAAAGAGAATCAAGCGTGTGTACAGGGGCATAAACGCAGCAGTGATAGGATTGGAGAGGTTCGGTGAGCAAATGAAGACCCTTTGAAGTCATATTGCATGGTACCCATTACATGGGTCTCAACTCTCCAGGTTTAAGGTATTCTTCCTTCAGCTAAAACATGCATGTGGAACCCAGAGTATGATCAACCATGTGAACGGGAGACGTGTTCAAATATGTCTCAGTTTTCCTCCCCTGGTACTCGGGTGCAACATTCCAGACGCTTTACTAACACTCTCCCGACTTGGAGAGTCAGTCCCTTTAACCTCCTGTTTGGCCCAGTTTGCAATTTCTGCGGAAAATGAACAGGAATAGCGAGAACCAATGAGAGGCTAGCTGGAGGTGTCTGGACGGGCAAATTTAACTCTCATTTCCCACCAGGAAGAGGAATTAACCAAAGGCTCAGCGTGCCGGGCCGGATCAAGATTAGGGCCTGAAGCCATCCTGCAGTTTTGCGGCCAGGTCACAAGAAAGCGAGTTGAAGAAAGGAGCTCAGGGGCACTGTAATTCACAAACCTGCAGAGTTATAAATGACAGCTATCGTCCAAAAATAGACTGAAGTAAGGCTGCCAAGAGGACTTGAAAGCATGGCAGAATTGCAGGAAACCGATTTCAGGAGGTAGACTGGAATTGCATTGAAAGCATAGGAAAAGAGGCAGAACGTCCACAATGATGCACTTGGCCAAAAAGGGCGTATGCGTTTTTTCCTGAATATATTCAGGAAAAAACGCATACGCCCTTTTTGGCCAAACAAGCAAGCTTGCAAAGGAAATCTGCACTACAATGAAGTCTCACTTCCCCCCGGTCAAAAGGGCCATCTGAAAAAAGTGTAAAATCCAGAAAGGCAGGACAGGCCATGGAGAACTGGGAGCCTTGTTATGCTGATGGGCGGGATGTAAATTGCCAACAACCACTGGGGAGAAGTGTATGGTGTTTCCTGAAACATCTAAAAAACAAAGCAACAGAACCTAGGGCACTTCCACTTATGGTCCTATAGCTTAGGGAAATTAAAATCAAAAAGACACAGCCACCCCAAAGTTTGGGATGCCTCCGTTAACAAGAACCTCGTTTACCGTACAAGTTCAATATCACAGAAAGTGAAAAATGGATAAAGAACTTGTGGTACTTACCTACAATGCAGTATCACTCAGCAATGAAATCTATGTCATCAGGCCCGTAGCAGCATAATGAGTGGATTCAGGTACGATGATTCTAACTGAAATAAGTCACACAGAATAAGAAACATCATAAGATATCACTAATACACGGAATGTAAACTTGGCTACACAGGAACTGCATTCCAAAACAGAACAGGGTCTCAAATTTAGAAAACCAACTTATGCTTGCTTAAGGGGAAAGGTGAGTTGGGGTGCTGCATAAAACCAGAGATTGAAATGAGCACAGATAAAGTTCCTTAAGCCAAATATGGAATAGACAAGAGCTACTCCTTGCTCAACGAAATGGACTCAACACCGCATATTAAACGCCTAAGAATGTACCTGACTAGTAAGTATCTTAAAACCTATGGATTGCTATGTCTCCGAAAGAGAATCAAGCATGTGTACAGGGGCATAAACGCAGCAGTGATAGGATTGGAGAGGTTCGGTGAGCAAATGAAGACCCTTTGAAGTCATATTGCATGGTACCCATTCCACGGGTTTCAAATACCCAGGTTTAAGGTATTCTTCCTTCAGCTAAAACATGCATGTGGAACCTAGAGTATGATCAACCATGTGATCGGGAGACGTGTTCAAACATGTCTCAGTTTTCCTCCCCTGGTACTCGGGTGCAACATTCCAGACGCTTTACTAACACTCTCCCGACTTGGAGAGTCAGCGCCTTTAACCTCCTGTTTGGCCCAGTTTGCAATTTCTGCGGAAGATGAACAGGAATAGCGAGAACCAATGAGAGACTAGCTGGAGGTGTCTGGACGGGCAAATTTAACTCTCATTTCCCACCAGGAAGAGGAATTAACCAAAGGCTCAGCGTGCCGTGCCGGAACCAGATTAGGGCCTGAAGCCATCCTGCGGTGTTGCGGCCAGCTCACAAGAAAGCGAGTTGAAGAAAGGAGCTCAGGGGCACTGTAATTCACAAACCTGCAGAGTTATAAATGACAGCTATCGTCCAAAAATAGACTGAAGTAAGGCTGCCAAGAGGACTTGAAAGCGGGGCAGAATTGCAGGAAACCGATTTCAGGAGGTAGACTGGAATTGCATTGAAAGCATAGGAAAAGAGGCAGAACGTCCACAATGATGCACTTGGCCAAAAAGGGCGTATGCGTTTTTTCCTGAATATATTCAGGAAAAAACGCATACGCCCTTTTTGGCCAACCAAGCAAGCTTGCAAAGGAAATCTGCACTACAATGAAGTCTCAATTCCCCCCGGTCAAAAGGGCCATCTGAAAAAAGTGTAAAATCCAGAAAGGCAGGACAGGCCATGGAGAACTGGGAGCCTTGTTATGCTGATGGGCGGGATGTAAATTGCCAACAACCACTCGGGAGAAGTGTATGGTGTTTCCTGAAACATCTAAAATACAAAGCAACAGAGCCTAGGGCACTTCCACTTATGGTCCTATAGCTTAGGGAATTTAAAATCAAAAAGACAAAGCCACCCCAAAGTTTGGAACGGCTCTGTTTACAAGAACCTCGTTTACAGTACAAGTTCAACATCGCAGAAATTGAAAAATGGATAAAGAAGTTGTGGTATTTACTTACAAAGCAATATCACTCAGCAATGAAATCTGTGTCATCAGGCCCTTAGCAGCACAATGAGTGGATTCAGGTATGATGATTCTAACTGAAATAAGTCACACAGAAAAAGAAACATCATAAGATATCACTAATACACGGTATGTAAACTTGGCTACACAGGAACTGAATTACAGAACAGAACAGGGTCTCAAATTTAGAAAACCAACTTATGCTTGCTTAAGGGGAAAGGTGAGTTGGGGTGCTGCATAAAACCAGAGATTGAAATGAGCACAGATAAAGTTCCTTAAGCCAAATATGGAATAGACAAGAGCTACTCCTTGCTCAACGAAATGGACTCAACACCGCATATTAAACGCCTAAGAATGTACCTGACTAGTAAGTATCTTAAAACCTATGGATTGCTATGTCTCCGAAAGAGAATCAAGCATGTGTACAGGGGCATAAACGCAGCAGTGATAGGATTGGAGAGGTTCGGTGAGCAAATGAAGACCCTTTGAAGTCATATTGCATGGTACCCATTCCACGGGTTTCAACCACCCAGGTTTAAGGTATTCTTCCTTCAGCTAAAACATGCATGTGGAACCTAGAGTATGATCAACCATGTGATCGGGAGACGTGTTCAAATATGTCTCAGTTTTCGTACCCTGGTACTCGGGTGCAACATTCCAGACGCTTTACTGACACTCTCCCGACTTGGAGAGTCAATCCCTTTAACCCCCTGTTTGGCCCAGTTTGCAATTTCTGCGGAAGATGAACAGCAATAGTGAGAACCAATGAGAGACTAGCTTGAGGTGTCTGGACGGGCAAATTTAACTCTCATTTCCCACCAGGAAGAGGAATTAACCAAAGGCTCAGCGTGCCGTGCCGGAACCAGATTAGGGCCTGAAGCCATCCTGCGGTGTTGCGGCCAGGTCACAAGAAAGCGAGTTGAAGAAACGAGCTCAAGGGCACTGTAATTCACAAACCTGCAGAGTTATAAATTAGAGCTATCGTCCAAAAATAGACTGAAGTAAGGCTGCCAAGAGGACTTGAAAGCGGGGCAGAATTGCAGGAAACCGATTTCAGGAGGTAGACTGGAATTGCATTGAAAGCATAGGAAAAGAGGCAGAACGTCCACAATGATGCACTTGGCCAAAAAGGGCGTATGCGTTTTTTCCTGAATATATTCAGGAAAAAACGCATACGCCCTTTTTGGCCAACCAAGCAAGCTTGCAAAGGAAATCTGCACTACAATGAAGTCTCACTTCCCCCCGGTCAAAAGGGCCATCTGAAAAAAGTGTAAAATCCAGAAAGGCAGGACAGGCCATGGAGAACTGGGAGCCTTGTTATGCTGATGGGCGGGATGTAAATTGCCAACAACCACTCGGGAGAAGTGTATGGTGTTTCCTGAAACAACTAAAAAACAAAGCAACAGAACCTAGGGCACTTCCACTTATGGTCCTATAGCTTAGGGAAATTAAAATGAAAAAGACACAGCCACCCCAAAGTTTGGAATGGCTCTGTTTACAAGAACCTCGTTTACAGTACAAGTTCAACATCGCAGAAAGTGAAAAATGGATAAAGAAGTTGTGGTATTTACTTACAAAGCAATATCACTCAGCAATGAAATCTGTGTCATCAGGCCCTTAGCAGCACAATGAGTGGATTCAGGTATGATGATTCTAACTGAAATAAGTCACACAGAAAAAGAAACATCATAAGATATCACTAATACACGGAATGTAAACTTGGCTACACAAGAACTGCATTCCAAAACAGAACAGGGTCTCAAATTTAGAAAACCAACTTATGCTTGCTTAAGGGGAAAGATGAGTTGGGATGCTGCATAAAACCAGAGATTGAAATGAGCACAGATAAAGTTCCTTAAGCCAAATATGGAATAGACAAGAGCTACTCCTTGCTCAACGAAATGGACTCAAAACCCCATATTAAACGCCTAAGAATGTACCTGACTAGTAAGTATCTTAAAACCTATGGATTGCTATGTCTCCAAAAGAGAATCAAGCGTGTGTACAGGGGCATAAACGCAGCAGTGATAGGATTGGAGAGGTTCGGTGAGCAAATGAAGACCCTTTGAAGTCATATTGCATGGTACCCATTACACGGGTCTTAACTCTCCAGGTTTAAGGTATTCTTCCTTCAGCTAAAACATGCATGTGGAACCCAAGTATGATCAACCATGTGAACGGGAGACGTGTTCAAATATGTCTCAGTTTTCCTCCCCTGGTACTCGGGTGCAACATTCCAGACGCTTTACTAACACTCTCCCCACTTGGAGAGTCAGTCCCTTTAACCTCCTGTTTGGCCCAGTTTGCAATTTCTGCGGAAGATGAACAGGAATAGCGAGAACCAATGAGAGACTAGCTGGAGGTGTCTGGATGGGCAAATTTAACTCTCATTTCCCACCAGGAAGAGGAATTAACCAAAGGCTCAGCGTGCCGTGCCAGAACCAGATTAGGGCCTGAAGACATCCTGCGGTGTTGCGGCCAGGTCACAAGAAAGCGAGTTGAAGAAAGGAGCTCAGGGGCACTGTAATTCACAAACCTGCAGAGTTATAAATGACAGCTATCGTCCAAAAATAGACTGAAGTAAGGCTGCCAAGAGGACTTGAAAGCGGGGCAGAATTGCAGGAAACCGATTTCAGGAGGTAGACTGGAATTGCATTGAAAGCATAGGAAAAGAGGCAGAACGTCCACAATGATGCACTTGGCCAAAAAGGGCGTATGCGTTTTTTCCTGAATATATTCAGGAAAAAACGCATACGCCCTTTTTGGCCAACCAAGCAAACTTGCAAAGGAAATCTGCACTACAATGAAGTCTCACTTCTCCCCGGTCAAAAGGGCCATCTGAAAAAAGTGTAAAATCCAGAAAGGCAGGACAGGCCATGGAGAACTGGGAGCCTTGTTATGCTGATGGGCGGGATGTAAATTGCCAACAGACACTCAGGAGAAGTGTATGGTGTTTCCTGAAACATCTAAAAAACAAAGCAACAGAGCCTAGGGCACTTCCACTTATGGTCCTATAGCTTAGGGAAATTAAAATCAAAAAGACACAGCCACCCCAAAGTTTGGGACGCCTCCGTTTACAAGAACCTCGTTTACCGTACAAGTTCAATATCACAGAAAGTGAAAAATGGATAAAGAACTTGTGGTACTTACGTACAATGCAGTATATCACTCAGCAATGAAATCTATGTCATCAGGCCCTTAGCAGCACAATGAGTGGATTCAGGTATGATGATTCTAACTGAAATAAGTCACACAGAAAAAGAAACATCATAAGATATCACTAATACACGGAATGTAAACTTGGCTACACAGGAACTGCATTCCAAAACAGAACAGGGTCTCAAATTTAGAAAACCAACTTAATCTTGCTTAAGGGGAAAGGTGAGTTGGGGTGCTGCATAAAACCAGAGATTGAAATGAGCACAGATAAAGTTCCTTAAGCCAAATATGGAATAGACAAGAGCTACTCCTTGCTCAACGAAATGGTCTCAAAACCCCATATTAAACGTCTAAGAATGTACCTGACTAGTAAGTATCTTAAAACCTATGGATTGCTATGTCTCCAAAAGAGAATCAAGCGTGTGTACAGGGGCATAAACGCAGCAGTGATAGGATTGGAGAGGTTCGGTGAGCAAATGAAGACCCTTTGAAGTCATATTGCATGGTACCCATTACATGGGTCTCAACTCTCCAGGTTTAAGGTATTCTTCCTTCAGCTAAAACATGCATGTGGAACCCAGAGTATGATCAACCATGTGAACGGGAGACGTGTTCAAATATGTCTCAGTTTTCCTCCCCTGGTACTCGGGTGCAACATTCCAGACGCTTTACTAACACTCTCCCGACTTGGAGAGTCAGTCCCTTTAACCTCCTGTTTGGCCCAGTTTGCAATTTCTGCGGAAAATGAACAGGAATAGCGAGAACCAATGAGAGGCTAGCTGGAGGTGTCTGGACGGGCAAATTTAACTCTCATTTCCCACCAGGAAGAGGAATTAACCAAAGGCTCAGCGTGCCGGGCCGGATCAAGATTAGGGCCTGAAGCCATCCTGCAGTGTTGCGGCCAGGTCACAAGAAAGCGAGTTGAAGAAAGGAGCTCAGGGGCACTGTAATTCACAAACCTGCAGAGTTATAAATGACAGCTATCGTCCAAAAATAGACTGAAGTAAGGCTGCCAAGAGGACTTGAAAGCATGGCAGAATTGCAGGAAACCGATTTCAGGAGGTAGACTGGAATTGCATTGAAAGCATAGGAAAAGAGGCAGAACGTCCACAATGATGCACTTGGCCAAAAAGGGCGTATGCGTTTTTTCCTGAATATATTCAGGAAAAAACGCATACGCCCTTTTTGGCCAACCAAGCAAGCTTGCAAAGGAAATCTGCACTACAATGAAGTCTCACTTCCCCCCGGTCAAAAGGGCCATCTGAAAAAAGTGTAAAATCCAGAAAGGCAGGACAGGCCATGGAGAACTGGGAGCCTTGTTATGCTGATGGGCGGGATGTAAATTGCCAACAACCACTGGGGAGAAGTGTATGGTGTTTCCTGAAACATCTAAAAAACAAAGCAACAGAACCTAGGGCACTTCCACTTATGGTCCTATAGCTTAGGGAAATTAAAATCAAAAAGACACAGCCACCCCAAAGTTTGGGATGCCTCCGTTAACAAGAACCTCGTTTACCATACAAGTTCAATATCACAGAAAGTGAAAAATGGATAAAGAACTTGTGGTACTTACCTACAATGCAGTATCACTCAGCAATGAAATCTATGTCATCAGGCCCGTAGCAGCATAATGAGTGGATTCAGGTACGATGATTCTAACTGAAATAAGTCACACAGAAAAAGAAACATCATAAGATATCACTAATACACGGAATGTAAACTTGGCTACACAGGAACTGCATTCCAAAACAGAACAGGGTCTCAAATTTAGAAAACCAACTTATGCTTGCTTAAGGGGAAAGGTGAGTTGGGGTGCTGCATAAAACCAGAGATTGAAATGAGCACAGATAAAGTTCCTTAAGCCAAATATGGAATAGACAAGAGCTACTCCTTGCTCAACGAAATGGACTCAACACCGCATATTAAACGCCTAAGAATGTACCTGACTAGTAAGTATCTTAAAACCTATGGATTGCTATGTCTCCGAAAGAGAATCAAGCATGTGTACAGGGGCATAAACGCAGCAGTGATAGGATTGGAGAGGTTCGGTGAGCAAATGAAGACCCTTTGAAGTCATATTGCATGGTACCCATTCCACGGGTTTCAAATACCCAGGTTTAAGGTATTCTTCCTTCAGCTAAAACATGCATGTGGAACCTAGAGTATGATCAACCATGTGATCGGGAGACGTGTTCAAACATGTCTCAGTTTTCCTCCCCTGGTACTCGGGTGCAACATTCCAGACGCTTTACTAACACTCTCCCCACTTGGAGAGTCAGCGCCTTTAACCTCCTGTTTGGCCCAGTTTGCAATTTCTGCGGAAGATGAACAGGAATAGCGAGAACCAATGAGAGACTAGCTGGAGGTGTCTGGACGGGCAAATTTAACTCTCATTTCCCACCAGGAAGAGGAATTAACCAAAGGCTCAGCGTGCCGTGCCGGAACCAGATTAGGGCCTGAAGCCATCCTGCGGTGTTGCGGCCAGGTCACAAGAAAGCGAGTTGAAGAAAGGAGCTCAGGGGCACTGTAATTCACAAACCTGCAGAGTTATAAATGACAGCTAGCGTCCAAAAATAGACTGAAGTAAGGCTGCCAAGAGGACTTGAAAGCGGGGCAGAATTGCAGGAAACCGATTTCAGGAGGTAGACTGGAATTGCATTGAAAGCATAGGAAAAGAGGCAGAACGTACACAATGATGTACTTGGCCAAAAAGGGCGTATGCGTTTTTTCCTGAATATATTCAGGAAAAAACGCATACGCCCTTTTTGGCCAACCAAGCAAGCTTGCAAAGGAAATCTGCACTACAATGAAGTCTCACTTCCCCCCGGTCAAAAGGGCCATCTGAAAAAAGTGTAAAATCCAGAAAGGCAGGACAGGCCATGGAGAACTGGGAGCCTTGTTATGCTGATGGGCGGGATGTAAATTGCCAACAACCACTCGGGAGAAGTGTATGGTGTTTCCTGAAACATCTAAAATACAAAGCAACAGAGCCTAGGGCACTTCCACTTATGGTCCTATAGCTTAGGGAATTTAAAATCAAAAAGACACAGCCACCCCAAAGTTTGGAACGGCTCTGTTTACAAGAACCTCGTTTACAGTACAAGTTCAACATCGCAGAAATTGAAAAATGGATAAAGAAGTTGTGGTATTTACTTACAAAGCAATATCACTCAGCAATGAAATCTGTGTCATCAGGCCCTTAGCAGCACAATGAGTGGATTCAGGTATGATGATTCTAACTGAAATAAGTCACACAGAAAAAGAAACATCATAAGATATCACTAATACACGGTATGTAAACTTGGCTACACAGGAACTGAATTACAGAACAGAACAGGGTCTCAAATTTAGAAAACCAACTTATGCTTGCTTAAGGGGAAAGGTGAGTTGGGGTGCTGCATAAAACCAGAGATTGAAATGAGCACAGATAAAGTTCCTTAAGCCAAATATGGAATAGACAAGAGCTACTCCTTGCTCAACGAAATGGACTCAACACCGCATATTAAACGCCTAAGAATGTACCTGACTAGTAAGTATCTTAAAACCTATGGATTGCTATGTCTCCGAAAGAGAATCAAGCATGTGTACAGGGGCATAAACGCAGCAGTGATAGGATTGGAGAGGTTCGGTGAGCAAATGAAGACCCTTTGAAGTCATATTGCATGGTACCCATTCCAAGGGTTTCAACCACCCAGGTTTAAGGTATTCTTCCTTCAGCTAAAACATGCATGTGGAACCCAAGTATGATCAAATATGTGAACAGGAGACGTGTTCAAATATGTCTCAGTTTTCCTCCCCAGGTACTCGAGTGCAACATTCCAGACGCTTTACTAACACTCTCCCCACTTGGAGAGTCAGTGCCTTTAACCTCCTGTTTGGCCCAGTTTGCAATTTCTGCGGAAGATGAACAGGAATAGCGAGAACCAATGAGAGACTAGCTGGAGGTGTCTGGACGGGCAAATTTAACTCTCATTTCCCACCAGGAAGAGGAAATAACCAAAGGCTCAGCGTGCCGTGCCGGAACCATATTAGGGCCTGAAGACATCCTGCGGTGTTGCGGCCAGCTCACAAGAAAGCGAGTTGAAGAAAGGAGCTCAGGGGCACTGTAATTCACAAACCTGCAGAGTTATAAATGACAGCTATCGTCCAAAAATAGACTGAAGTAAGGCTGCCAAGAGGACTTGAAAGCGGGGCAGAATTGCAGGAAACCGATTTCAGGAGGTAGACTGGAATTGCATTGAAAGCATAGGAAAAGAGGCAGAACGTCCACAATGATGCACTTGGCCAAAAAGGGCGTATGCGTTTTTTCCTGAATATATTCAGAAAAAAACGCATACGCCCTTTTTGGCCAACCAAGCAAGCTTGCAAAGGAAATCTGCACTACAATGAAGTCTCACTTCCCCCCAGTCAAAAGGGCCATCTGAAAAAAGTGTAAAATCCAGAAAGGCAGGACAGGCCATGGAGAACTGGGAGCCTTGTTATGCTGATGGGCGGGATGTAAATTGCCAACAACCACTCGGGAGAAGTGTATGGTGTTTCCTGAAACATCTAAAAAACAAAGCAACAGAACCTAGGGCACTTCCACTTATGGTCCTATAGCTTAGGGAAATTAAAATCAAAAAGACACAGCCACCCCAAAGTTTGGGACGCCTCTGTTTACAAGAACCTCGTTTACAGTACAAGTTCAACATCGCAGAAAGTGAAAAATGGATAAAGAAGTTGTGGTATTCACTTACAAATCAATATCACTCAGCAATGAAATCTATGTCATCAGGCCCTTAGCAGCACAATGAGTGGATTCAGGTATGATGATTCTAACTGAAATAAGTCACACAGAAAAAGAAACATCATAAGATATCAGTAATACACGGAATGTAAACTTGGCTACACAGGAACTGAATTACAGAACAGAACAGGGTCTCAAATTTAGAAAACCAACTTATGCTTGCTTAAGGGTAAAGGTGAGTTGGGGTGCTGCATAAAACCAGAGATTGAAATGAGCACAGATAAAGTTCCTTAAGCCAAATATGGAATAGACAAGAGCTACTCCTTGCTCAACGAAATGGACTCAACACCGCATATTAAACGCCTAAGAATGTACCTGACTAGTAGGTATCTTAAAACCTATGGATTGCTATGTCTCCGAAGGAAATCAAGCATGTGTACAGGGGCATAAATGCAGCAGTGATAGGATTGGAGAGGTTCAGTGAGCAAATGAAGGCCCTTTGAAGTCATATTGCATGGTACCCATTACACGGGTTTCAACTACCCAGGTTTAAGGTATTCTTCCTTCATCTAAAACATGCATGTGGAACCTAGAGTATGATCAACCATGTGATCGGGAGACGTGTTCAAATATGTCTCAGTTTTCGTACCCTGGTACTCGGGTGCAACATTCCAGACGCTTTACTAACACTCTCCCCACTTGGAGAGTCAGCGCCTTTAACCACCTATTTGGCCCAGTTTGCAATTTCTGTGGAAGATGAACAGGAATAGCGAGAACCAATGAAAGACTAGCTGGAGGTGTCTGGATGGGCAAATTTAACTCTCATTTCCCACCAGGAAGAGGAATTAACCAAAGGCTCAGCGTGCCATGCCGGAACCACATTAGGGCCTGAAGACATCCTGCGGTGTTGCGGCCAGCTCACAAGAAAGCGAGTTGAAGAAAGGAGCGCAGGGGCACTGTAATTCACAAACCTGCAGAGTTATAAATGACAGCTATTGTCCAAAAATAGACTGAAGTAAGGCTGCCAAGAGGACTTGAAAGCGGGGCAGAATTGCAGGAAACCGATTTCAGGAGGTAGACTGGAATTGCATTGAAAGCATAGGAAAAGAGGCAGAACGTCCACAATGATGCACTTGGCCAAAAAGGGCGTATGCGTTTTTTCCTGAATATATTCAGGAAAAAACGCATACGCCCTTTTTGGCCAACCAAGCAAGCTTGCAAAGGAAATCTGCACTACAATGAAGTCTCACTTCCCCCCGGTCAAAAGGGCCATCTGAAAAAAGTGTAAAATCCAGAAAGGCAGGACAGGCCATGGAGAACTGGGAGCCTTGTTATGCTGATGGGCGGGATGTAAATTACAAACAGACACTCAGGAGAAGTGTATGGTGTTTCCTGAAACATCTAAAAAACAAAGCAACAGAGCCTAGGGCACTTCCACTTATGGTCCTATAGCTTAGGGAAATTAAAATCAAAAAGACACAGCCACCCCAAAGTTTGGGACGCCTCTGTTTACAAGAACCTCATTTACAGTACAAGTTCAACATCGCAGAAATTGAAAAATGGATAAAAAAGTTGTCGTATTTACTTACAAAGCAATATCACTCAGCAATGAAATCTGTGTCATCAGGCCCTTAGCAGCACAATGAGTGGATTCAGGTATGATGATTCTAACTGAAATAAGTCACACAGAAAAAGAAACATCATAAGATATCAGTAATACACGGAATGTAAACTTGGCTACACAGGAACTGAATTACAGAACAGAACAGGGTCTCAAATTTAGAAAACCAACTTATGCTTGCTTAAGGGGAAAGGTGAGTTGGGGTGCTGCATAAAACCAGAGGTTGAAATGAGCACAGATAAAGTTCCTTAAGTCAAATATGGAATAGACAAGAGCTACTCCTTGCTCAACGAAATGGACTCAACACCGCATATTAAACGCCTAAGAATGTACCTGACTAGTAAGTATCTTAAAACCTATGGATTGCTATGTCTCCGAAAGAGAATCAAGCATGTGTACAGGGGCATAAACGCAGCAGTGATAGGATTGGAGAGGTTCGGTGAGCGAATGAAGACCCTTTGAAGTCATATTGCATGGTACCCATTCCACGGGTTTCAAATACACAGGTTTAAGGTATTCTTCCTTCAGCTAAAAGATGCATGTGGAACCCAAGTATGATCAACTATGTGAACGGGAGACGTGTTCAAATATGTCTCAGTTTTCCTCCCCTGGTTCTCGCGTGCAACATTCCAGACGCTTTACTAACACTCTCCCCACTTGGAGAGTCAGCGCCTTTAACCTCCTGTTTGGCCCAGTTTGTAATTTCTGCGGAAGATGAACAGGAATAGCGAGAACCAATGAGAGACTAGCTGGAGGTGTCTGGACGGGCAAATTTAACTCTCATTTCCCACCAGGAAGAGGAAATAACCAAAGGCTCAGCGTGCCGTGCCGGGACCATATTAGGGCCTGAAGCCATCCTGCGGTGTTGCGGCCAGGTCACAAGAAAGCGAGTTGAAGAAAGGAGCTCAGGGGCACTGTAATTCACAAACCTGCAGAGTTATAAATGACAGCTATCGTCCAAAAATAGACTGAAGTAAGGCTGCCAAGAGGACTTGAAAGCGGGGCAGAATTGCAGGAAACCGATTTCAGGAGGTAGACTGGAATTGCATTGAAAGCATAGGAAAAGAGGCAGAACGTCCACAATGATGCACTTGGCCAAAAAGGGCGTATGCGTTTTTTCCTGAATATATTCAGGAAAAAACGCATACGCCCTTTTTGGCCAACCAAGCAAGCTTGCAAAGGAAATCTGCACTACAATGAAGTCTCACTTCCCCCTGGTCAAAAGGGCCATCTGAAAAAAGTGTAAAATCCAGAAAGGCAGGACAGGCCATGGAGAACTGGGAGCCTTGTTATGCTGATGGGCGGGATGTAAATTGCCAACAACCACTCGGGAGAAGTGTATGGTGTTTCCTGAAACATCTAAAATACAAAGCAACAGAGCCTAGGGCACTTCCACTTATGGTCCTATAGCTTAGGGAATTTAAAATCAAAAAGACACAGCCACCCCAAAGTTTGGAACGGCTCTGTTTACAAGAACCTCGTTTACAGTACAAGTTCAACATCGCAGAAATTGAAAAATGGATAAAGAAGTTGTGGTATTTACTTACAAAGCAATATCACTCAGCAATGAAATCTGTGTCATCAGGCCCTTAGCAGCACAATGAGTGGATTCAGGTATGATGATTCTAACTGAAATAAGTCACACAGAAAAAGAAACATCATAAGATATCAGTAATACACGGAATGTAAACTTGGCTACACAGGAACTGAATTACAGAACAGAACAGGGTCTCAAATTTAGAAAACCAACTTATGCTTGCTTAAGGGGAAAGGTGAGTTGGGGTGCTGCATAAAACCAGAGATTGAAATGAGCACAGATAAAGTTCCTTAAGCCAAATATGGAATAGACAAGAGCTACTCCTTGCTCAACGAAATGGACTCAACACCGCATATTAAATGCCTAAGAATGTACCTGACTAGTAAGTATCTTAAAACCTATGGATTGCTATGTCTCCGAAAGAGAATCAAGCATGTGTACAGGGGCATAAACGCAGCAGTGATAGGATTGGAGAGGTTCGGTGAGCAAATGAAGACCCTTTGAAGTCATATTGCATGGTACCCATTCCACGGGTTTCAAATACCCAGGTTTAAGGTATTCTTCCTTCAGCTAAAACATGCATGTGGAACCTAGAGTATGATCAACCATGTGATCGGGAGACGTGTTCAAATATGTCTCAGTTTTCGTACCCTGGTACTCGGGTGCAACATTCCAGACGCTTTACTAACACTCTCCCGACTTGGAGAGTCAGTCCCTTTAACCCCCTGTTTGGCCCAGTTTGCAATTTCTGCGGAAGATGAACAGGAATAGCGAGAACCAATGAGAGACTAGCTGGAGGTGTCTGGACGGGCAAATTTAACTCTCATTTCCCACCAGGAAGAGTAATTAACCAAAGGCTCATCGTGCCGTGCCGGAACCAGATTAGGGCCTGAAGCCATCCTGCGGTGTTGCGGCCAGGTCACAAGAAAGCGAGTTGAAGAAAGGAGCTCAGGGGCACTGTAATTCACAAACCTGCAGAGTTATAAATGACAGCTATCGTCCAAAAATAGACTGAAGTAAGGCTGCCAAGAGGACTTGAAAGCGGGGCAGAATTGCAGGAAACCGATTTCAGGAGGTAGACTGGAATTGCATTGAAAGCATAGGAAAAGAGGCAGAACGTCCACAATGATGCACTTGGCCAAAAAGGGCGTATGCGTTTTTTCCTGAATATATTCAGGAAAAAACGCATACGCCCTTTTTGGCCAACCAAGCAAGCTTGCAAAGGAAATCTGCACTACAATGAAGTCTCACTTCCCCCCGGTCAAAAGGGCCATCTGAAAAAAGTGTAAAATCCAGAAAGGCAGGACAGGCCATGGAGAACTGGGAGCCTTGTTATGCTGATGGGCGGGATGTAAATTGCCAACAACCACTCGGGAGAAGTGTATGGTGTTTCCTGAAACATCTAAAAAACAAAGCAACAGAACCTAGGGCACTTCCACTTATGGTCCTATAGCTTAGGGAAATTAAAATCTAAAAGACACAGCCACCCCAAAGTTTGGAACGGCTCTGTTTACAAGAACCTCGTTTACAGTACAAGTTCAACATCGCAGAAAGTGAAAAATGGATAAAGAAGTTGTGGTATTCAATTACAAAGCAATATCACTCAGCAATGAAATCTATGTCATCAGGCTGTTAGCAGCACAAGGAGTGGATTCAGGTATGATGATTCTAACTGAAATAAGTCACACAGAAAAAGAAACATCATAAGATATCAGTAATACACGGAATGTAAACTTGGCTACACAGGAACTGAATTACAGAACAGAACAGGGTCTCAAATTTAGAAAACCAACTTATGCTTGCTTAAGGGGAAAGGTGAGTTGGGGTGCTGCATAAAACCAGAGATTGAAATGAGCACAGATAAAGTTCCTTAAGCCAAATATGGAATAGACAAGAGCTACTCCTTGCTCAACGAAATGGACTCAACACCGCATATTAAACGCCTAAGAATGTACCTGACTAGTATGTATCTTAAAACCTATGGATTGCTATGTCTCCGAAGGAAATCAAGCATGTGTACAGGGGCATAAATGCAGCAGTGATAGGATTGGAGAGGTTCGGTGAGCAAATGAAGACCCTTTGAAGTCATATTGCATGGTACCCATTACACGGGTTTCAACTACCCAGGTTTTAGGTATTCTTCCTTCAGCTAAAACATGCATGTGTAACCTAGATTATGATCAACCATGTGATCGGGAGACGTGTTCAAATATGTCTCAGTTTTCCTCCCCTGGTACTCGGGTGCAACATTCCAGACTCTTTACTAACACTCTCCCCACTTGGAGAGTCAGCGCCTTTAACCTCCTGTTTGGCACAGTTTGTAATTTCTGCGGAAGATGAACAGGAATAGCGAGAACCAATGAGAGGCTAGCTGGAGGTGTCTGGACGGGCGAATTTAACTCTCATTTCCCACCAGGAAGAGGAAATAACCAAAGGCTCAGCGTGCCGTACCGGAACCAGATTAGGGCCTGAAGCCATCCTGCGGTGTTGCGGCCAGCTCAAAAGAAAGCGAGTTGAAGAAAGGAGCTCAGGGGCACTGTAATTCACAAACCTGCAGAGTTATAAATGACAGCTATCGTCCAAAAATAGACTGAAGTAAGGCTGCCAAGAGGACTTGAAAGCGGGGCAGAATTGCAGGAAACCGATTTCAGGAGGTAGACTGGAATTGCATTGAAAGCGTAGGAAAAGAGGCAGAACGTCCACAATGATGCACTTGGCCAAAAAGGGCGTATGCGTTTTTTCCTGAATATATTCAGGAAAAAACGCATACGCCCTTTTTGGCCAACCAAGCAAGCTTGCAAAGGAAATCTGCACTACAATGAAGTCTCACTTCCCCCCGGTCAAAAGGGCCATCTGAAAAAAGTGTAAAATCCAGAAAGGCAGGACAGGCCATGGAGAACTGGGAGCCTTGTTATGCTGATGGGCGGGATGTAAATTGCCAACAACCACTCCGGAGAAGTGTATGGTGTTTCCTTAAACATCTAAAAAACAAAGCAACAGAGCCTAGGGCACTGCCACTTATGGTCTTATAGCTTAGGGAAATTAAAATCAAAAAGACACAGCCACCCCACAGTTTGGAACGGCTCTGTTTACAAGAACCTCGTTTACAGTACAAGTTCAACATCGCAGAAAGTGAAAAATGGATAAAGAAGTTGTGGTATTTACTTACAAAGCAATATCACTCAGCAATGAAATCTGTGTCATCAGGCCCTTAGCAGCACAATGAGTGGATTCAGGTATGATGATTCTAACTGAAATAAGTCACACAGAAAAAGAAACATCATAAGATATCAGTAATACACGGAATGTAAACTTGGCTACACAGGAACTGAATTACAGAACAGAACAGGGTCTCAAATTTAGAAAACCAACTTATGCTTGCTTAAGGGGAAAGGTGAGTTGGGGTGCTGCATAAAACCAGAGATTGAAATGAGCACAGATAAAGTTCCTTAAGCCAAATATGGAATAGACAAGAGCTACTCCTTGCTCAACGAAATGGACTCAACACCGCATATTAAACGCCTTAGAATGTACCTGACTAGTAAGTATCTTAAAACCTATGGATTGCTATGTCTCCGAAAGAGAATCAAGCATGTGTACAGGGGCATAAACGCAGCAGTGATAGGATTGGAGAGGTTCGGTGAGCAAATGAAGACCCTTTGAAGTCATATTGCATGGTACCCATTCCACGGGTTTCACCTACCCAGGTTTAAGGTATTCTTCCTTAAGTTAAAACATGCATGTGGAACCTAGAGTATGATCAACCATGTGATCGGGAGACGTGTTCAAATATGTCTCAGTTTTCGTACCCTGGTACTCGGGTGCAACATTCCAGACGCTTTACTAACACTCTCCCGACTTGGAGAGTCAGTCCCTTTAACCTCCTGTTTGGCCCAGTTTGCAATTTCTGCGGAAGATGAACAGGAATAGCGAGAACCAATGAGAGACTAGCTGGAGGTGTCTGAACGGGCAAATTTAACTCTCATTTCCCACCAGGAAGAGGAATTAACCAAAGGCTCAGCGTGCCGTGCCGGAACGAGATTAGGGCCTGAAGCCATCCTGCGGTGTTGCGGCCAGGTCACAAGAAAGCGAGTTGAAGAAAGGAGCTCAGGGGCACTGTAATTCACAAACCTGCAGAGTTATAAATGACAGCTATCGTCCAAAAATAGACTGAAGTAAGGCTGCCAAGAGGACTTGAAAGCGGGGCAGAATTGCAGGAAACCGATTTCAGGAGGTAGACTGGAATTGCATTGAAAGCATAGGAAAAGAGGCAGAACGTCCACAATGATGCACTTGGCCAAAAAGGACGTATGCGTTTTTTCCTGAATATATTCAGGAAAAAACGCATACGCCCTTTTTGGCCAACCAAGCAAGCTTGCAAAGGAAATCTGCACTACAATGAAGTCTCACTTCCCCCCGGTCAAAAGGGCCATCTGAAAAAAGTGTAAAATCCAGAAAGGCAGGACAGGCCATGGAGAACTGGGAGCCTTGTTATGCTCATGGGCGGGATGTAAATTGCCAACAACCACTCGGGAGAAGTGTATGGTGTTTCCTGAAACATCTAAAAAACAAAGCAACAGAACCTAGGGCACTTCCACTTATGGTCCTATAGCTTAGGGAAATTAAAATCAAAAAGACACAGCCACCTCAAAGTTTGGGACGCCTCCGTTTACAAGAACCTCGTTTACCGTACAAGTTCAATATCACAGAAAGTGAAAAATGGATAAAGAACATGTGGTACTTATGTACAATGCAGTATCACTCAGCAATGAAATCTATGTCATCAGGCCCGTAGCAGCATAATGAGTGGATTCAGGTACGATGATTCTAACTGAAATAAGTCACACAGAAAAAGAAACATCATAAGATATCACTAATACACGGAATGTAAACTTGGCTACACAGGAACTGCATTCCAAAACAGAACAGGGTCTCAAATTTAGAAAACCAACTTATGCTTGCTTAAGGGGAAAGGTGAGTTGGGGTGCTGCATAAAACCAGAGATTGAAATGAGCACAGATAAAGTTCCTTAAGCCAAATATGGAATAGACAAGAGCTACTCCTTGCTCAACGAAATGGACTCAACACCCCATACTAAACGCCTAAGAATGTACCTGACTAGTAAGTATCTTAAAACCTATGGATTGCTATGTCTCCAAAAGAGAATCAAGCATGTGTACAGGGGAATAAACACAGCAGTGATAGGATTGGAGAGGTTCGGTGAGCAAATGAAGACCCTTTGAAGTCATATTGCATGGTACCCATTCCACGGGTTTCAACTACCCAGGTTTAAGGTATTCTTCTTTCAGCTAAATCATGCATGTGGAACCTAGAGTATGATCAACCATGTGATCGGGAGACGTGTTCAAATATGTCTCAGTTTTCATACCCTGGTACTCGGGTGCAACATTCCAGATGCTTTACTAACACTCTCCCGACTTGGAGAGTCAGTCCCTTTAACCTCCTGTTTGGCCCAGTTTGCAATTTCTGTGGAAGATGAACAGGAATAGCGAGAACCAATGAGAGACTAGCTGGAGGTGTCTGGATGGGCAAATTTAACTCTCATTTCCCACCAGGAAGAGGAATTAACCAAAGGCTCAGCGTGCCGGGCCGGAACCAGATTAGGGCCTGAAGCCATCCTGCGGTGTTGCGGCCAGGTCACAAGAAAGCGAGTTGAAGAAAGGAGCTCAGGGGCACTGTAATTCACAAACCTGCAGAGTTATAAATGACAGCTATCATCCAAAAATAGACTGAAGTAAGGCTGCCAAGAGGACTTGAAAGCGGGGCAGAATTGCAGGAAACCGATTTCAGGAGGTAGACTGGAATTGCATTGAAAGCATAGGAAAAGAGGCAGAACGTCCACAATGATGCACTTGGCCAAAAAGGGCGTATGCGTTTTTTCCTGAATATATTCAGGAAAAAACGCATACGCCCTTTTTGGCCAACCAAGCAAGCTTGCAAAGGAAATCTGCACTACAATGAAGTCTCACTTCCCCCCGGTCAAAAGGGCCATCTGAAAAAAGTGTAAAATCCAGAAAGGCAGGACAGGCCATGGAGAACTGGGAGCTTTGTTATGCTGATGGGCGGGATGTAAATTACCAACAGACACTCAGGAGAAGTGTATGGTGTTTCCTGAAACATCTAAAAAACAAAGCAACAGAGCCTAGGGCACTTCCACTTATGGTCCTATAGCTTAGGGAAATTAAAATCAAAAAGACACAGCCACCCCAAAGTTTGGGACACCTCTGTTTACAAGAACTTCGTTTACAGTACAAGTTCAACATCGCAGAAAGTGAAAAATGGATAAAGAAGTTGTGGTATTTACTTACAAAGCAATATCACTCAGCAATGAAATCTGTGTCATCAGGCCCTTAGCAGCACAATGAGTGGATTCAGGTATGATGATTCTAACTGAAATAAGTCACACAGAAAAAGAAACATCATAAGATATCAGTAATACACGGAATGTAAACTTGGCTACACAGGAACTGAATTACAGAACAGAACAGGGTCTCAAATTTAGAAAACCAACTTATGCTTGCTTAAGGGGAAAGGTGAGTTGGGGTGCTGCATAAAACCAGAGATTGAAATGAGCACAGATAAAGTTCCTTAAGCCAAATATGGAATAGACAAGAGCTACTCCTTGCTCAACGAAATGGACTCAACACCGCATATTAAAAGCCTTAGAATGTACCTGACTAGTAAGTATCTTAAAACCTATGGATTGCTATGTCTCCGAAAAGGAATCAAGCATCTGTACAGGGGCATAAACGCAGCAGTGATAGGATTGGAGAGGTTCGGTGAGCAAATGAAGACCCTTTGAACTCATATTGCATGGTACCCATTCCACGGGTTTCACCTACCCAGGTTTAAGGTATTCTTCCTTAAGCTAAAACATGCATGTGGTACCCAAGTATGATCAACCATGTGAACGGGAGACGTGTTCAAATATGTCTCAGTTTTCCTCCCCTGGTACTCGGGTGCAACATTCCAGACGCTTTACTAACACTCTCCCGACTTGGAGAGTCAGTCCCTTTAACCTCCTGTTTGGCCGAGTTTGCAATTTCTGTGGAAGATGAACAGGAATAGCGAGAACCAATGAGAGACTAGCTGGAGGTGTCTGGACGGGCAAATTTAACTCTCATTTCCCACCAGGAAGAGGAAATAACCAAAGGCTCAGCATGCCGTGCCGGAAACAGATTAGGGCCTGAAGCCATCCTGCGGTGTTGCGGCCAGGTCACAAGAAAGCGAGTTGAAGAAAGGAGCTCAGGGGCACTGTAATTCACAAACCTGCAGAGTTATAAATGACAGCTATCGTCTAAAAATAGACTGAAGTAAGGCTGCCAAGAGGACTTGAAAGCGGGGCAGAATTGCAGGAAACCGATTTCAGGAGGTAGACTGGAATTGCATTGAAAGCATAGGAAAAGAGGCAGAACGTCCACAATGATGCACTTGGCCAAAAAGGGCGTATGCGTTTTTTCCTGAATATATTCAGGAAAAAACGCATACGCCCTTTTTGGCCAACCAAGCAAGCTTGCAAAGGAAATCTGCACTACAATGAAGTCTCACTTCCCCCCGGTCAAAAGGGCCATCTGAAAAAAGTGTAAAATCCAGAAAGGCAGGACAGGCCATGGAGAACTGGGAGCCTTGTTATGCTGATGGGCGGGATGTAAATTGCCAACAACCACTCGGGAGAAGTGTATGGTGTTTCCTGAAACATCTAAAAAACAAAGCAACAGAACCTAGGACACTTCCACTTATGGTCCTATAGCTTAGGGAAATTAAAATCAAAAAGACACAGCCACCCCAATTCTGGGACGCCTCCGTTTACAAGAACCTCGTTTACCGTAAAAGTTCAATATCACAGAAAGTGAAAAATGGATAAAGAACTTGTGCTACTTACCTACAATGCAGTATCACTCAGCAATGAAATCTATGTCATCAGGCCCGTAGCAGCATAATGAGTGGATTCAGGTACGATGATTCTAACTGAAATAAGTCACACAGAAAAAGAAACATCATAAGATATCAGTAATACACGGAATGTAAACTTGGCTACACAGGAACTGCATTCCAAAACAGAACAGGGTCTCAAATTTAGAAAACCAACTTATGCTTGCTTAAGGGGAAAGGTGAGTTGGGGTGCTGCATAAAACCAGAGATTGAAATGAGCACAGATAAAGTTCCTTAAGCCAAATATGGAATAGACAAGAGCTACTCCTTGCTCAACGAAATGGACTCAACACCGCATATTAAACGCCTAAGAATGTACCTGACTAGTAAGTATCTTAAAACCTATGGATTGCTATGTCTCCAAAAGAGAATCAAGCGTGTGTACAGGGGCATAAACACAGCAGTGATAGGATTGGAGAGGTTCGGTGAGCAAATGAAGACCCTTTGAAGTCATATTGCATGGTACCCATTCCACGGGTTTCAACTACCCAGGTTTAAGGTATTCTTCCTTCAGCTAAAACATGCATGTGGAACCTAGAGTATGATCAACCATGTGATCGGGAGACGTGTTCAAATATGTCTCAGTTTTCGTACCCTGGTACTCGGGTGCAACATTCCAGACGCTTTACTAACACTCTCCCCACTTGGAGAGTCAGTCCCTTTAACCTCCTGTTTGGCCCAGTTTGCAATTTCTGCGGAAGATGAACAGGAATAGCGAGAACCAATGAGAGACTAGCTGGAGGTGTCTGGATTGGCAAATTTAACTCTCATTTCCCACCAGGAAGAGGAATTAACCAAAGGCTCAGCGTGCCGTGCCAGAACCAGATTAGGGCCTGAAGCCATCCTGCGGTGTTGCGGCCAGCTCACAAGAAAGCGAGTTGAAGAAAGGAGCTCAGGGGCACTGTAATTCACAAACCTGCAGAGTTATAAATGAGAGCTATCGTCCAAAAATAGACTGAAGTAAGACTGCCAAGAGGACTTGAAAGCGGGGCAGAATTGGAGGAAACCGATTTCAGGAGGTAGACTGGAATTGCATTGAAAGCATAGGAAGAGAGGCAGAACGTACACAATGATGCACTTGGCCAAAAAGGGCGTATGCGTTTTTTCCTGAATATATTCAGGAAAAAACGCATACGCCCTTTTTGGCCAACCAAGCAAGCTTGCAAAGGAAATCTGCACTACAATGAAGTCTCACTTCCCCCCGGTCAAAAGGGACATCTGAAAAAAGTGTAAAATCCAGAAACGCAACAGGCATTGAGAACTGGGAGCCTTGTTATGCCGATGGGCGGGATGTAAATTGCCAACAGACACTCAGGAGAAGTGTATGGTGTTTCCTGAAACATCTAAAAAACAAAGCAACAGAGCCTAGGGCACTTCCACTTATGGTCCTATAGCTTAGGGAAATTAAAATCAAAAAGACACAGCCACCCCAAAGTTTGGGACGCCTCCGTTTACAAGAACCTCGTTTACCGTACAAGTTCAATATCACAGAAAGTAAAAAATGGATAAAGAACTTGTGGTACTTACGTACAATGCAGTATCACTCAGCAATGAAATCTATGTCATCAGGCCCGTAGCAGCATAATGAGTGGATTCAGGTACGATGATTCTAACTGAAATAAGTCACACAGAAAAAGAAACATCATAAGATATCACTAATACACGGAATGTAAACTTGGCTACACAGGAACTGCATTCCAAAACAGAACAGGGTCTCAAATTTAGAAAACCAACTTATGCTTGCTTAAGGGGAAAGGTGAGTTGGGGTGCTGCATAAAACCAAAGATTGAAATGAGCACAGATAAAGTTCCTTAAGCCAAATATGGAATAGACAAGAGCTACTCCTTGCTCAAAGAAATGGACTCAAAACCCCATATTAAACGCCTAAGAATGTACCTGACTAGTAAGTATCTTAAAACCTATGGATTGCTATGTCTCCAAAAGAGAATCAAGCGTGTGTACAGTGGCATAAACGCAACAGTGATAGGATTGGAGAGGTTCGGTGAGCAAATGAAGACCCTTTGAAGTCATATTGCATGGTACCCATTCCACGGGTCTCAACTCT